>NC_142652.1:65672500-66872500 GCF_055504915.1 Nelumbo nucifera
TTTCCTTATAAGATAATGATGTTTACATGCCCATATAAAGGCTACAACTATGTAAAACGAGATCATCAATAATATAGAGGTATTTTCAGCAAACTTAGCTTTGCCTTCTTGTGTTCTTGCTAGAATACAATATCTTGACTTATCCAGGGAATACCCAACTTTTGTGGCATCTTCAAGATTGGATTCTTTAAGGACTTAGTTTCCTTAAATTCTAATATGATCAACTACAACTTGTTTTCTAGCTTTTGCGTGCGCATAACAACTAGATTCAAGAGTTCCTAGAGCAGGTCGTCTAGTGGGTTCTTATCATCTTGTTTCAGCTGGGTCGACTTTAGCTTAGGTTAGACTAGATAGATTAGGTCGATTTGGATAATCTTGGAGTGTTTGGACTAATTTCAGCTATGTTTTTCTTTGATGGCTTCCATCTAGCAAGGTCTCGATAGATTTTATTCGATTTATTAAATAAAGTGGATTATTTTGTCCTGGTCTTCTGTTATATCAATTACGGATTGACAGATTGGACCGACATTGCATGGTTATGTTGTTTCCAATTTGGGTTGGCCATGTTGGGTTTGGTTAATGCTCTGTATTAACAGATTCTATTGGGTGGATTGTTTAAAGATGGTGAGTGTGATAACAATTCATAGTTTGGCACTAATAATGTGTTATTCGTTAGGATTTTTGAAAACTTTTCTGAATATGAAATATAATATGAATATTTGTGGCTTTGAAATTCGAAAACCTCTTCTTTAATCTGTATAAGTCTATATGAGTTCGTTTGGCACAAGGATGTTTACGTAGCCAGAGGGGATTAGTTTGAATCTGTTACTATAGATTCTATTGGCACTTATAAGACTGAGTGAGGGGATTTAGCTCATGAAGATTGATATAATGGGTTGGAATAAGTTAAAATAGAGACTTTAGGGGTGTAACTTGGTTCTTCTCAATTCATGTGATTATGACAAGTTATATCTCTGACTTTTTAAAGGATGTTTATATGGGTTTGTTTGGATTCGTCGTTGTTTATTGCCTTTGTTTTGATTTGTGTAGGTCAAGCTTAATGCTTTGATAGAGTTGAGTTGATTTCCCAGCTTCTCTAAATATCATGGTTTTGCTTAAATAAGAATAGTGAGATTATCCGGCTTGAGGTATAAGCTATAATGGGTTGGTTTAAGATTGAATAGTGTGATTGGAGTTGTACTAGGATCCGATCTTGTAAGTTAAACTGATTAAGTCAATTTTTAGTTTGATTTATTTTAGATTGTTTAGACGTGTCTGTTTGGATTGATCTAC
The DNA here is from genome assembly GCF_055504915.1 of Nelumbo nucifera. Taxonomy (NCBI): domain Eukaryota; kingdom Viridiplantae; phylum Streptophyta; class Magnoliopsida; order Proteales; family Nelumbonaceae; genus Nelumbo; species Nelumbo nucifera. The sequence goes on from NC_142652.1 coordinate 65,673,794, forward strand.
GTTTATTGGTTTTATATTCCTGTGAGTAGGTCGGGTTTTATTTTATAAAAGAGTTGAGTTGATTTCGTACTTTATCTAGGTATGCCAAGTTTGTTTATATTAGTAAGGGGAGTTAATTGTTCTAATAAGCTTTGTTAGTGGGTATAGATTTGACTGATGGTTGATTGGTTTGCCACGGCATGGTGAGTTTTGGATAATTTGTAGTTGCTTCAACCTAGGTTTCGCTAGACTCAGTTTCACGGGATTTGAATGAATGTGTTTGATTCTCTTTAGCTATAACCGATCTCTACCAGATGGTTTTTTCTATATTGAGTTGGATTCATTTCCATCAGGATTTCTTGCTTAAGAAGTGAATAATCTAAAATTGTCCGCATCTTGTTTTGGATGGGTCGACTTTAGCTTAGGTTAGACTAGATAGATAGGGTCGATTTGGATAATCTTGGATTGTTTGGACTGATTTCAGCTACGTTTTTCTTTGATGGCTTCCTTCTGCCAAGGTCTCGATAGATTTTATTGGATTTATTAAATAAAGTGCATTATTTTGTCCTGGGCTTCTGTTATATCGGTTACGGATTGACAGATTCGACCGACATTGCATGGTTATGTTGTTTCCAATTTGGGTTGGCCATGTTGGGTTTGGTTAATGCTCTGTGGTAACAGATTCTATTGGGTGGATTATTTTAAGATAGTGAGTGTGATAACAATTCATAGTTTGGCAATAATAAGGTGTTATTCATTAGGATTTTCAAAAATTTTTCTAAATATGAAATGTAATATGAATATTTGTGGCTTTGAAATTCGAAAACCTCTTCTTTAATATGTACAAGTCTATATGAGTTCGTTTGGCACAAGGATGTTTATGTAGCCAGAGGGGATTAGTTTGAATCTGTTACTATAGATTCTGTTTGGCACTTATAAGACTGAGTGAGGGGATTTAGCTCATGAAGAAAGATATAATGGGTTGGAATAAGTTAAAGTAGAGACTTTAGGGGTGTAGTACACTTGGTTCTTCTCAATTCAGGTGAATATGACAAGTTATCTCTCTGAATTTTTATAGGTTGTTTATATGGGTTTGTTTGGATTCGTCATTGTTTATTGCCATTGTTTTGATTTGTTTAGGTCAAGTTTAACGCTTTGATGCTTCTCTAAATATCTTGGTTTTGCTTAAATTAGAACACTGAGATTACCTGGCTTGTGGTATAAGTTGTAATGGGTTGGTTTAAGAATGAATAGTGTGATTAGAGTTGTACTATGATCAGTTCTTGTAGGTTAAACTGATTAAGTGAATTTTCTTAATTGATTTATTTTAGAATGTTTAGACGGGACTGTTTGGATTGATTTTCGTTTATTGGTTTTATATTCCTATGAGTTTGTCGAGTTTCATTTTATAAAAAAGTTTAGTTGATTTCTTACTTTATCTAGGTATGCCGAGTTTGTTTATATTAGTAAGGGGAGTCTATTGTTCTAATAAGCTTTGTTAGTGGGTAAAGATTTGATTGATGGTTGATTGGTTTGCCATGGCTTGGTGAGTTTTGGATAATGTGTAGTTGCTTCAATCTAGTTTGGCTAAACTTCGTTTCACGGGATTTGTGTGAATGTGTTTGATTGTCCTTATCTATATATCCAATCTCTACCAGATGGTTTCTTCTACATTGAGTTGGATTCATTGCCATCAGGATTAGTTGGTTAGAAAGTGAATAATGTAAAATTGTCCGCATCTTGTTTTGGCTGGGTCGACTTTAGCTTAGGTTAGACTAGATAGATTAGGTCGATTTGGATAATCTTGGATTGTTTGGACTGATTTCAGCTATGAGTTTCTTTGATGGCTTCCTTCTGGCAAGGTCTCGATAGATTTTATTGGATTTATTAAATAATGTGGATTATTTTATCCTAGGCTTTTGTTATATCAGTTACGGATTGATAGATTCGACCGACATTGCATGGTTATGTTGTTTCCAATTTGGGTTGGCCATGTTGGGTTTGGTTAATGCTCTGTAGTAACAGATTCTATTGGGTGGATTGTTTTAAGATGGTGAGTATGATAACAATTCATAGTTTGGCACTAATAATGTGTTATTCGTTAGGAATTTTGAAACTTTTCTGAAAATGAAATGTAATATGAAAATTTGTGGCTTTGAAATTCAAAAACCTCTTCTTTAATCTTTACAAGTGTATATGAGTTCGTTTGGCACAAGGATGTTTACGTAGCCAAAGGGGATTAGTTTGAATCTGTTACTATAGATTATGTTTGGCACTTATAAGACTGAGTGAAGGGATTTAGCTCATGAAGAAAGATATAATGGGTTGGAATAAGTTAAAATAGAGACTTTAGGGCTGTAATACACTTGGTTCTTCTCAATTCATGTGTTAATGACAAGTTATTTCTCTGAGTTTTTATAGGTTGTTTATATGGGTTTGTTTGGATTCGTCGTTGTTTATTGCCTTTGTTTTGATTTGAGTAGGTTGAGTTTAACGCTTTGATGCTTCTCTAAAAATCTTGGTTTTCCTTAAATTAGAACAGTGAGATTATCCGGCTTGTGGTATAACTAGTAATGGGTTGGTTTAAGATTGAATAGTGTGATTAGAGTTATACTAGGATCAGTTCTTGTAGGTTAAACAGATTAAGTGAATTTTCTTCCTTGATTTATTTTAGATTGTTTAGACGGGACTGTTTGGATTGATCTACGTTTATTGGTTTTATATTCCTATGAGTTTTTTGGGTTTTATTTTATGAAAGAGTTGAGTTGATTTCCTACTTTATCTAGGTATGCCGAGTTTGTTTATATTAGTAAGGGGAGTTTATTGTTGTAATAAGCTTTGTTAGAGGGTATAGATTTGATTGATGGTTGATTGGTTTGCCACGGTTTGGTGAATTTTGGATAATGTGTAGTTGCTTCAACCTAGGTTTGGCGAGACTCCTTTTCACGGGATTTCTATGTTGAGTTGGATTCATTTCCAACAGGATTGGTGGGTTAGAAAGTGAATAATCTAAAATTGTCTGCATCTTCTTTCGGCTGGGTCGACATTAGCTTAGGTTTGACTAGATAGATTAGGTCGGTCTGGATTATCTTGGATAGTTTGTACTAATTTTAGCTATTTTTCTATAATGGCTTCCTTTTGGCAAAGTCTCGATAGATTTTATTGGATTTGTTAAATAAAGTGGATTATTTCGTCCTAGGCTTCTTCTATTATATCGGTTACGGATTGACAGATTCGACCGACATTGCATTGTTATGTTGCTTCCAAATGGGTTGGCCATATTTGGTTTGGATAAAACTCTGTAGTAACGGATTCTATTAGGTGGATTGTTTTAAAATGTTGAGCATAATAACAATTCATAGTTTAGCACTAATAATGTTTTATTCGTTAGGGTTTTCGAAGACTTTGCTGATTATAAAATGTGCTATGAATATTTGTGGTTTCGTAATTCGAAAACCTCTTCTTTAATCTTGACAAATCTAGATGAGTTCGTTTGGCACAAGGATGTTTACGTAGTCAGAGGGGATTAGTTTCAATCTGTTACTATATATTTTGTTAGTTACTTATAAGTCTGAGTGGGGGCATTTAGCTTATGGAAATTGATATAATGGGTTCAAATAAGTTAAAATAGAGACTTCAGGGGTGTATTACACTTGGTTTTTGTCAGTGGATGTGATTATGTCAAGTTATCATCTCTCCAAGTTTTTATAGGTTGTTTATATGGGTTTGTTTGGATTCGTCATTGTTTATTGCCTTTGTTTTCATTTGTATAGGTCAAGATCAATGCTTTGATGGAGTTGAGTTCATTTCCCAGCTTCTCTAAATATCTTGGTTAAACTGTGAGATTATTCGGCTTGTGGTATAAGTTATAATGGGTTGGTTTAAGATTGAATAGTGTGATTGGAGTTGTACTAGGATCAATTCTTGTAGGTTAAACTGATTAAGTCAATTTTCAGTTTTGATTTATTTTAGATTGTTTAGACGTGTCAGTTTGGATTGAACTATGTTTATTGGTTTTATATTCTTGTGAGTAATTCGGGTTTTTTTTTTATAAAGGAGTTGAGTTGATTTCCTACTTTATCTAGGTATGCCGAGTTTGTTTATATTAGTAAGGGGAGTTAATTATTCTAATTATCCTTGTTAGTGGGTATAGATTTGATTGTTGGTTGATTTGTTTGCCACGGCGTGGTGAGTTTTGGATAATTTGTAGTTTCCTCAACCTAGGTTTGGCTGGACTCAGTTTTACGGGATTTGAATGAATGTGTTTGATTCTCTTTATCTATATGCAATCTCTACCAGATGGTTTTTTTTTATGTTGAGTTGGATTCATTTCCATCAGGATTTGTTGCTTAAGAAGTGAATAATCTAAAATTGCCGGCATCTTGTTTTGGCTGGGTCGACTTTAGCTTAGGTTAGACTAGATACATTAGGTCGATTTGGATAATCTTGGATTGTTTGCACTGATTTCAGCTACGTTTTTCTTTGATGGCTTCCTTCTAGCAAGGTCTCAATAGATTTTATTGGATTTATTAAATAAAGTGCATTATTTCGTCCTGGGCTTATGTTATATCGGTTACAGATTGATAGATTCGACCAATTTAGATGAGTTCGTTTGGCACAAGGGTGTTTACGTGGCCAGAGGGGATTAGTTTGTATCTGTTACTATAGATTCAGTTTGTTACTTATAAGTCTGAGTGAGGGCATTTAGCTTATCGAGATTGATATAATGGGTTCGAATACGTTAAAATAGAGACTTTAGGGGTGTAATACACTTGGTTCTTGTCAGATGAAGTGATTAAGTGAAGTTATCTCTCCGAGTTTTTATAGGTTGTTTATCTGGGTTTGTTTGGATTCGTCACTGTTTATTGGCTTTGAGTTGATTTCCTAGCTTCTCTAAATATCTTGGTTTTGCTTAAATTAGAACAGTGAGATTATCTGGCTTGTGGTATAAGTTATAAGGGGTTGGTTTAAGATTGAATATTGTGATTGGAGTTGTACTAGGATCAGTTCTTGTAAGTTAAACTGATTAAGTCAATTTTCAATTTTGATTTATTTTAGATTGTTTAGACGTGTCTGTTTGGATTGATCTACGTTTATTGGTTTTATATTCCTGTGAGTAGCTCAGGTTTTATTTTATAAATGAGTTGAATTGATTTCCTACTTTATCTAGGTATGCCTAGTTTGTTATATTAGTAAGGGGAGTTAATTGTTCTAATAAGCTTTGTTAGTGGATATAGATTTGACTGATGGTTGATTGGTTTGCCACAGCATGGTGAGTTTTGGATAATTTGTAGTTGCTTCAACCTAGGTTTCGCTAGACTCAGTTTCACGGGATTTAAATGAATGTGTTTGATTCTCCTTAGCTATATCCAATTTCTACCAGATGGTTTTTTCTATGTTGAGTTGGAATCATTTCCATCAGGATTTGTTGCTTAAGAAGTGAATAATGTAAAATTGTCGGCATCTTGTTTCGGCTGGATCGACTTTAGCTTAGGTTAGACTAGATAGATTAGGACGATTTGGATAATCTTGGATTGTTTGGACTGATTTCAGCTACGTTTTTCTTTGATGGCTTCCTTCTGCCAAGGTCTCGATAGATTTTATTGGATTTATTAAATAAAGTGGATTATTTCATCCTACGCTTCTGTTATGTCGGTTACGGATTGACATATTCGACCAACATTGCATGGTTATGTTGTTTCCAATTTGGGTTGGCCATGTTGGGTTTGGTTAATGCTCTCTGTAATAACAGATTCAATTGGGTGGATAGTTTTAAGACGGTGAGTGTGATTACAACTCATAGTTTGGCAATAATAATGTGTTATTCGTTAGGATTTTCGAAAATTTTTTTGAATATGAATATTTGTGGCTTTGAAATTCGAAAACCTCTTCTTTAATCCTTACAAGTCTATACGAGTTCGTTTGGTACAAGGATGTTTACGTAGCCAGGGGATTAGTTTGAATTTGTTACTATAAATTCTGTTTGGCACATATAAGACTGAGTGAGGGGATTTAGCTCATGAAGATTGATATAATGGGTTGGTTTAAGATTGAATAGTGTGATTGGAATTGTTCTAGGATCAGTTCTTGTAAGTTAAACTGATTAAGTCAATTTTCAGTTTTAATTTATTTTAGATTGTTTAGACGTGTCTGTTTGGATTGATCTACATTTATTGGTTTTATATTCCTGTGAGTAAGTCGGGTTTTATTTTATAAATGAGTTGAATTGATTTCCTATTTTATCTAGGTATGCCTAGTTTGTTTATATTAGTAAGGGGAGTTAATTGTTCTAATAAGCTTTGTTAGTGGGTATAGATTTTACTGATGGTCGATTGGTTTGCCACAGCATGGTGAGTTTTGGATAATTTGTAGTTGCTTCAACCTAGGTTTCGCTAGACTCAGTTTCACGGGATATAAATGAATGTGCTTGATTCTCCTTAGCTATATCCAATCTCTACCATATGGTTTTTTCTATGTTGAGTTGGATTCATTTCCATAAGGATTTGTTGCTTAAGAAGTGAATAATCTAAATTTGTCGGCATCTTGTTTCGGCTGGATCGACTTTAGCTTAGGTTAGACTAGATAGATTAGGACGATTTGGATAATCTTGGATTGTTTGGACTGATTTCAGCTACGTTTTTCTTTGATGGCTTCCTTCTGCCAAGGTCTCGATAGATTTTATTGGATTTATTAAATAAAGTGGATTATTTCATCTTATGCTTCTGTTATATCGGTTACGGATTGACAGATTCGACCAACATTGCATGGTTATGTCGTTTCCAATTTGGGTTGGCCATGTTGGGTTTGGTTAATGCTCTCTGTAATAACAGATTCAATTGGGTGGATAGTTTTAAGACGGTGAGTGTGATAACAATTCATAGTTTGGCAATAATAATGTGTTATTCGTTAGGATTTTCGAAAACTTTTTTGAATATGAAATGTAATATGAACATTTAAGGCTTTGAAATTCGAAAACCTTTTCTTTAATCCTTACAAGTCTATACGAGTTCGTTTGGCACAAGGATGAAGGGATTAGTTTGAATTTGTTACTATAAATTCTGTTTGGCACTTATAAGACTAAGTGAGGGGATTTAGCTCATGAAGATTGATATAATGGGTTGGTTTAAGATTGAATAGTGTGATTGGAGTTGTTCTAGGATCAGTTCTTGTAAGTTAAACTGATTAAGTCAATTTTCAGTTTTAATTTATTTTAGATTGTTTAGACGTGTCTGTTTGGATTGATCTACATTTATTGGTTTTATATTCCTGTGAATAAGTCGGGTTTTATTTTATAAATGAGTTGAATTGATTTCCTATTTTATCTAGGTATGCCTAGTTTGTTTATATTAGTAAGGGGAGTTAATTGTTCTAATAAGCTTTGTTAGTGGGTATAGATTTTACTGATGGTCGATTGGTTTGCCACACCATGATGAGTTTTGTATAATTTGTAGTTGCTTCAACCTAGGTTTCGCTAGACTCAGTTTCACGGGATTTAAATGAATGTGCTTGATTCTCCTTAGCTATATCCAATCTCTACCATATGGTTTTTTCTATGTTGAGTTGGATTCATTTCCATCAGGATTTGTTGCTTAAGAAGTGAATAATCTAAAATTGTCGACATCTTGTTTCGGCTGGATCGACTTTAGCTTAGGCTAGACTAGATAGATTAGGACAATTTGGATAATCTTGGATTGTTTGGACTGATTTCAGCTACGTTTTTCTTTGATGGCTTCCTTCTGCCAAGGTCTCGATAGATTTTATTGGATTTATTAAATAAAGTGGATTATTTCATCTTATGCTTCTGTTATATCGGTTACGGATTGACAGATCCGACCAACATTGCATGGTTATGTCGTTTCCAATTTGGGTTGGCCATGTTGGGTTTGGTTATTGCTCTCTGTGATAACAGATTCAATTGGGTGGATAGTTTTAAGATGGTGAGTGTGATAACAATTCATAGTTTGGCAATAATAATGTGTTATTCGTTAGGATTTTCGAAAACTTTTCTGAATATGAAATGTAATATGAATATTTGAGGCTTTGAAATTCGAAAACCTTTTCTTTAATCCTTACAAGTCTATACGAGTTCGTTTGGCACAAGGATGTTTACGTAGCCAGAAGGGATTAGTTTGAATTTGTTACTATAAATTCTGTTTGGCACTTATAAGACTGAGTGAGGGGATTTAGCTCATGAAGATTGATATAATGGGTTGGTTTAAGATTGAATAGTGTGATTGGAGTTGTTCTAGGATCAGTTCTTGTAAGTTAAACTGATTAAGTCAATTTTCAGTTTTAATTTATTTTAGATTGTTTAGACGTGTCTGTTTGGATTGATCTACATTTATTGGTTTTATATTCCTATGAGTAGGTCGGGTTTTATTTTATAAATGAGTTGAATTGATTTCCTATTTTATCTAGGTAAGCCTAGTTTGTTTATATTAGTAAGGGGAGTTAATTGTTCTAATAAGCTTTGTTTTTTCCACAGCAAGGTGAGTTTTGGATAATTTGTAGTTGCTTCAACCTAGGTTTCTTTAGACTCAGTTTCACGGGATTTGAATGAATGTGTTTGATTCTCCTTAGCTATATCCGATGTCTACCAGATGGTTTTTCCTATGTTGAGTTGGATTCATTTCCATCAGGATTTGTTGCTTAAGAAGTGAATAATCTAAAATTGTTGGCATCTTGTTTCGGCTGGATCGACTTTAGCTTAGGTTAGACTAGATAGATTAGGCCGATTTGGATAATCTTGGATTGTTTGGACTGATTTCAGCTACGTTTTTCTTTGATGGCTTCCTTCTGCCAAGGTCTCGATAGATTTTATTGGATTTATTAAATAAAGTGGATTATTTCATCCTACGCTTCTGTTATATCGGTTATGGATTGACAGATTCGACCAACATTGCATGGTTATGTTGTTTCCAATTTGGGTTGGCCATGTTGGGTTTAGTTAATGCTCTGTAATAACAGATTCTATTGGGTGGATAGTTTTAAGACGGTGAGTGTGATAACAATTCATAGTTTGGCAATAATAATGTTTTATTCGTTAGGATTTTTGAAAACTTTTCTGAATTTGAAATGTAATATGAATATTTGTGGCTTTGAAATTTGAAAACCTCTTCTTTAATCCTTACAAGTCTATATGAGTTCGTTTGGCACAAGGATGTTTACGTAGCAAGAGGGGATTAGTTTGAATTTGTTACTATAAATTTTGTTTGGCACTTATAAGACTGAGGGATTTAGCTCATGAAGATTGATATAATGGGTTGGAATAAGTTAAAATAGAGACTTTAGGGGTGTAATACACTTGGTTCTTCTCAATTCAGGTGATTGTGACTAGTCATCTCTCTGAGTTTTATAGGTTGTTTATATGGGTTTGTTTGGATTCGTCGTAGTTTATTGCCATTATTTTGATTTGTTTAGGTCAAGTTTAACGCTTTGATGCTTCTCTAAATATCTTGGTTTTGCTTAAATTAGAACACTGAAATTATCTAGCTTGTGGTTTAAGTTGTAATGGGTTGGTTTAAGATTGAATAGTGTGATTAGAGTTGTACTATGATCAGTTCTTGTAGGTTAAACTGATTAATTGAATTTTTTTCTTTGATTTATTTTACATTGTATAGACGGGACTGTTTGGATTGATCTACATTTACTTGTTTTATATTTCTATGAGTTTGTCGGGTTTTATTTTATAAAAAAGTTGAGTTGATTTCCTACTTTATTTAGGGATGCCGAGTTTGTTTATATTAGTAAGGGGAGTCTATTGTTCTAATAAACTTTTGTTAGTGGGTATAGATTTGATTGATGGTTGATTTGTTTGCCACGGCGTGGTGAGTTTTGGATAATTTGTAGTTTCCTCAACCTTAGTTTGACTAGACTCAGTTTTACGGGATTTGAATGAATGTGTTTGATTGTCTTTATCTATATCCTATCTCTACCAGATGGTTTTTTCTATGTTGAGTTGGATTCATTTTCATAAGGATTTGTTGCTTAAGAAGTGAATAATCTAAAATTGTTCGCATCTTGTTTCGGCTGGGTCGACTTTAGCTTAGGTTAGACTAGATAGATTAGGTCAATTTGGATAATCTTCGATTGTTTGCACTGATTTCAGCTACGTTTTTCTTTGATGGCTTCCTTCTAGCAAGGTCTCAATAAATTTTATTGGATTTATTAAATAAAGTGCATTATTTCATCCTGGACTTCTGTTATATCGGTTACGGATTGACAGATTCATCCGACATTGCATGGTTATGTTGTTTCCAATTTGGGTTGGCCATGTTGGGTTTGATTAATGCTCGGTAGTAACAGATTCTATTGGGTGGATTGTTTTAAGACGGTGAGTGTGATAAAAATTCATAGTTTGGCACTAATAATGTGTTATTCATTAGGAATTTTGAAATCTTTTCTGAATATGAAATGTAATATGAAAATTTGTGGTTTCGAAATTCGAAAACCTATTGTTTAATCTTTACAAGTCTATATGAGTTCATTTGGCACAAGGATGTTTACGTAGCAACAATGGGTAACAACAAGTTACTGAAAAGCCATCAGTATTGGGTTTAATGGGTAACAAAAAGTTACAACAATGTGTCTGTTAGCACTGACATTGAGAAATTTCCCATCACAACATAAACAATGTTGTCCGTTACGATGAGAGGTTGAGATAAACTTTTAACGAAGTTCTGAAATGTGTCAAATAATGGAGCACACAATGGAACTTCACCTATGTGAACATAGAAGTGGTGCCGCTTCTCATTAGGGTTTGGGTTTGCTCTCTGGTTTGTTCATGAAACCAGGAAAGAAGCACATGGCCATAACAGTGCCAAGCAAAACTTGAAACTCTAGCAGAGATTGGACATTTTATGTGTATTAGGTGTCTCTGGTCTGTCTTGAGAGTAATTGGTTTAAGGTCTTTCCACCAATAACTTTGACAAGGCTCTGAGATAACTTTACTAATAAGAGATTTAAGTTGATAAACACCTTTTGTATGCATAATTGTGTCATAGTAGTTTGGATTGAGAGAGAACTATGTAATTGATCAATCAATGTGGGGGATTGTTGGATTTTAATCTCATAAGAGATTAAATCCAATGGAATCCAATGGGTTTGATTGGTCAATTACATGAGAAATTGCACTTGCACACTTGATTGAAAAATCAGTTTTTCTTTTACAAAACCCAGTTTTGATCTTGTCCCACATTGGAAAATTACAAATTTTGTTTTCAGTTTTTCAATAGGAGCTGATTTACACTCCTTAGAATTAGTAGAGGAGAGAATGGGGATTCGATACCATGCAACACGTGCGCACGCGTGTGTGCGGTGCAATGAGGCGCTTTAGATCACTATTGATGAGATCAACGGTCACGATTCGATCGGGTGTGATCAAGAGGCACAATTCAAAGTTAACAGTTACTAACTGTTAACAGTTACTAACAGTTACTAACTGTTAACTACTTTTTAAACAGTCACAATGTTTGAAATTGTGACTGTTCAAGGTGCCTTCTCTAAACCAGCACCTACCTTTTCCTCATACCTCTTCACAAATTATTTAAGGAGCATGAATCAGACTCCAAAATACACAATTTCGAAATTCACTATCTCTCTCTCAGTCCGGTCTGCTACAGTCTCACAGAGGTTTCTTTGGAGACTCTTCAACTTTGCTGGTTGCAGATTCTTGCCCAAGGCTCTGTTGTATCCTGGGAACGAATTTGCCTGTAACCCAACAGCAAACTCAATAAAACTGAGTGGGGGCAAATAACGTTCTAAAGACAGTGTCTTCAGACGCGCCTCAGAGCTTCTCCTCCAAAGTTACAGTGACCCCATCTTCCCCAACAGTTTATATTAGTAAGGGGAGTCTATTGTTCTAATAAGCTTTGTTAGATGGTATAGATTTGAGTGATGGTTGATTGGTTTGCCACGGCTTGGTGAGTTTTGGATAATGTGTAGTTGCTTCAACCTAGGTTTGGCTAGACTCTTTTTCACGGGATTTGAATGAATGTTTTTTATTCTCCTTAGCTATATATCCGATCACTACCAGATGGTTTTTTCTATGTTGAGTTGGATTCATTTCCATCAGGATTTGTTTCTTAAGAAGTGAATAATCTAAAATTGTCCGCATCTTGTTTCGGCTTGGTCGACTTTAGCTTAGGTTAGACTAAATAGATTAGGGCGATTTGGATAATCTTGGATTGTTTTGACTGATTTCAGCTACGTTTTTCTTTGATGGTTTCCTTTTGGAAAGGTCTCGATAGATTTTATTAGATTTATTAAATAAAGTATATTATTTCGTCCTAGGCTTCTATTATATCGGTTATGGATTGACAGATTCGACCAACATTGCATTGTTATGTTGTTTCCAATTTGGGTTGGCCATGTTGGGTTTGGTTAATGCTCTATAGTAACCAATTCTATTGGTTGGATTATTTTAAGACAGTGAGTGTGATAACAATTCATAGTTTGGCACTAATAATGTGTTATTCGTTAGGATTTTTGAAAACTTTTTTGAATATGAAATGTAATATGAAAATTTGTGGCTTTATAATTTAAAAACCTCTTCTTTAATCTTTACAAGTCTATATGAGTTCGTTTGGCACAAGGATGTTTACGTATCCAGAGGGGATTAATTTGAATCTGTTACTATAGATTCTGTTTGGCACTTATAATACTGAGTGAGGGGATTTGGATTTAGCTCATGAAGATTGATATAATGGGTTGTAATAAGTTAAAATAGAAACTTTAGGCGCGTAATACATTTGGTTCTTCTCAATTCATGTGATTATGTCAAGCTATCTCTCCAAGTTTTTATAGGTTGTTTATATGGGTTTGTTTGAATTCGTCGTTCTTTATTGCCTTTGTTTTGATTTGTGTAGGTCGAGTTTAACGCTTTGATGCTTCTCTAAATATCTTGGTTTTGCTTAAATTAGAACAGTGAGATTATCCGCCTTGTGGTATAAATTGTAATGGGTTGGTTTAAGATTGAATAGTGTGATTAGAGTTGTAGTAGGATAAGTTCTTGTAGTTTAAACTGATTAAGTGAATTTTCTTGTTTTATTTATTTTAGATTGTTTAGACGGGACTGTTTGGATTGATCTACATTTATTGGTTTTATATTCCTATGACTTTATCGGGTTTTATTTTATAAAAGAGTTGACTTGATTTCCTAATTTATCTAGATATGCAGAGTTTGTTTATATTAGTAAGGGGAGTCTATTGTTCTAATAAGCTTTGTTAGTGGGTATTGATTTAATTGATGGTTGATTGGTTTGCCACAGCTTGGTGAGTTTTGGAAAATGTGTAGTTGTTTCAACCTAGGTTTGGCTAGACTCCGTTTCATGGGATTTGAATGAATGTGTTTGATTCTCCTTAGTTATATATATCTGATCTCTACCAGATGGTTTTTTCTATGTTGAGTTGGATTCATCTACATCAGGATTAGTTGGTTAGAAAGTGAATAATCTAAAATTGTCCGCATCTTCTTTCGGGTGGGTCGACATTAGCTTAGGTTTGACTAGATCGATTAGGTCGGTATGGATAATTTTGGATAGTTTGGACTGATTTCAGCTACGTTTTTCTATGATGGCTTCCTTTTGGCAAAGTTTGATAGATTTTATTGGATCTGTTAAATAAAGTGGATTATTTCGTCCTAGGCTTCTGTTATATCAGTTACGGATTGACAGATTCGACCGACATTGCATTGTTATGTTGTTTCCAATTTGAGTTGGCCATGTTGAGTTTGGTTAATGCTCTGTAGTAATGGATTCTATTGGGTGGATTGATTTAAGACATTGAGTGTGATAATAATTCATAGTTTGGCACTAATAATGTGTTATTCGTTAAGGTTTTCGAAGACTTTTCTGATTATGAAATGTGCTATGAATATTTGTGGTTTTGAAATTCGAAGACCTCTTCTTTAATCTTGACAAATCTAGATGAGTTTGTTTGGCACAAGGATGTTTACATAGCCAGAGGGGATTAGTTTGAATCTGTTACTATAGATTCAGTTTGTTACTTATAGGTCTGAGTGAGGGCATTTAGCTTATGGAGATTGATATAATGGGTTCAAATAATTTAAAATAGAGTCATTAGGGCGTAATACTCTTAGTTCTTGTCAATTGATGTGATTATGTCAAGTTATCTCCCCGAGTTTCTATAGGTTGTTTATATGGGTCTGTTCGGATTCATCGTTGTTTATTGCCTTTGTTTTGATTTGTGTAGGTCAAGTTTAATGCTTTGATGGAGTTGAGTTGATTTCCCAGCTTCTGTAATTATCATTGTTTTGCTTAAATTAGAACAATGAGATTATTCGGCTTGTGGTATAAGCTATAATGGGTTGGTTTAAGATTGAATAGTGTGATTGGATTTGTACTAGGATCAGATCATGTAGGTTAAACTGATTAAGTCAATTTTCAATTTGATTTATTTTAGATTGTTTAGACGTGTCTGTTTGAATTGATCTACCTTTATTGGTTTTATATTCTTGTGAGTAGGTCGGGTTTTATTTTATAAAAGATTTTAGTTGATTTCCTACTTTATCTAGGTATGTCGAGTTTGTTTATATTAGTAAGGGGAGTTAATTGTTTTAATAAGCTTTGTTAGTGGGTATTGATTTGATTGATGGTTGTTTGGTTTGCCATGGCATGGTGAGTTTTGGATAATTTGTAGTTGCTTCAACCAAGGTTTGGCTAGACTCACTTTCACGGGATTTGAATGAAAGTGTTTGATTCTCCTTAGCTATATCTGATCTCTACCAGATGGTTTTTTCTATGTTGAGTTGGATTCATTTCCATCAGGATTGGTTGGTTAGGAAACGAACAATCTAAAATTGTCTGCATCTTGTTTCAACTGGGTTGATTTTAGCTTAGGTTAGACTAGATAGATTAGGTCGATTAGGATAATCTTGGATTGTCTGATCTGATTTCAGCTACGTTTTTTCTTTGATGGCTTCCTTCTGGCAATGTCTCAATAGATTTTATTTGACTTATTACATAAAGTGGATCATTTCATCCTAGTGTTCTGTTATATCGGTTACAGATTGACAGATTCGACCGACGTTGCATTAATATGTTGTTTCCAATTTGGGTTGGCCATGTTGGATTTGATTAATTCTCTGTTAATAACAGATTCTATTGGGTGGATTGTTTTAAGACGGTGATTGTAATAACAATTCATAGTTTGGCACTAATAATGTTTTATTCGTTAGGGTTTTCGAAGACTTTTCTGATTATGAAATGTGCTATGAATATTTGTGGCTTTGAAATTCGAAAACCTCTTCTTTAATCTTGACAAATCTAGATGAGTTCGTTTGGCACAATGATGTTTACGTAGCCAGAGGGGATTAGTTTGAATCTTTTACTAGGGGATTAGTTTGAATCTGTTACTGTAGATTCAGTTTGTTACTTATATGTCTAAAGTGAGGGTTTTTAGCTTATGGAGATTGATATAATGGGTTCGAATAATTTAAAATAGAGACATTATGTGTGTAATACACTTGGTTCTTGTCAGTTGATGTTATTATGTCAAGTTATCTCCCCGAGTTTTTATAGGTTGTTTATATGGGTTTGTTTGGATTCGTCATTGTTTATTGCCTTTGTTTTGATTTGTGTAGGTCAATTTTAATGCTTTGATGGAGTTGAGTTGATTTCCCAACTTCTCTAAATATCTTGGTTTTGCTTAAATTAGAACAATGAGATTATCCGGCTTGTGGTATAAGTTATAATGGGTTGGTTTAAGATTGAATAATTTGATTGGAGTTGTACTAGGATCAGTTCTTGTAGGTTAAACTGATTAAGTCAATTTTCAGTTTTGATTTATTTTAGATTGTTTAGACGTGTCTGTTTGGATTGATTTACGCTTATTGGTTTCCTGTGAGTATGTCAGGTTTTATTTTATAAAAGAGTTGAGTTGATTTCCTACTTTATCTCGGTATGCCAAGTTTGTTTATATTATTTAGGTGAGCTAATTGTTCTAATAAGCTTTGTTAGTGGGTATGGATTTGATTGATGGTTGATTGGTTTGCCACGGCATGGTGAGTTTTGGATAATCTGTAGTTGCTTCAACCTAGGTTTGGCTAGACTTAGTTTCACGGGATTTGAATGAATGTGTTTGATTCTCCATAGCTATATCCTAACGATGTATCCTAAGGCAACGTTTTTCTAAGTGATGTGAGAGCCTCAACTTTGTAAATACTGGCTCACGGTCCCCTAACTGATGATTTTCACCTTCTCTATACTCTACCTTCTTGAAGAGCTTCTCAACACCCTTGTTGATGTTGCCCTACTTTACTAGTTGATGATGCTCCAACAAATCCCTTTAGAGGTGGTTTAAAGACCAGCGACTTTGATTCTATGGAGATTGGAAGCACAAGATCCTTCTCAAGAATTTCAATTTCACTCCTTGATATTGGTGTAGTGATTGATGAAGCCATTACCTCAAAAGGAGGTCACCCTTCCCTTCTCCTCGACTTTGGTGTGTAATGAAGGATGGGGGATGATTGGTTATAAAGAGAGGAAGTCAATGATGGAGATGTTGGCAAGGTAGTAGATGCATATTGGTTTTGTAGAGGCTTCTTGTTACTACTTGAAGATGTATTTTCTTCTTAGTGGACCGTGTCTTCCTTTCCTTCCAGACCTTCATTGCAGAAGGTTTCAGCACAAAAAAAACGGAAGACTTCTGATATGACATTGTTAGCATAGAAATTAGCATTGACAAAATGTGTTTCGGCTTTGTTGAAAGGCTCTATCTCGGTGACTAATTTGCTTTGTGTTCCATTACGGCAGTATTTGAAGCAATAGTGCCATGTTGAAGGAACTACCCCTGCTTCATGCAACCAAGGACGTTCCAAAACTAGTTGATAGGATGTCTTGTCAATCCCAAATTGTTCCATAATGGAGACTAGCATGATGTTGACGGTAGATCCAAAATCAATGAGGATGTGTAACATCTTCTATTCACGAACATATCCAGCAACATACAAGGGTCTGTTGTGTGGATGTGACCCAAGTTGTAAATCCTCATTTGTAAAGGTAATTGTTGCCATGCAATTCGCACAGTCATCCCCTTTTGGTACTTTGCTTTGGTACTTGTTGGGGAGAATCAAGGTCCTCACCATTTCAAAACAAACCTTCTATAGTAATTGAAATGCTTGGGTGAGGCATAAGTGGGATGGCACTTCCCTCAACTGCTTTGTTACTTCTTCATAACACATGGGGTGCTCTTGAAGATGCCTTGTCATGTATTCGTCCTCGTCGGATGAAAAGCTTCTTCTATTGATGGTAATGTTTTCTCTTTGTCAACTATTACCATGTATGCTACTACACACTCCTTTGGGAAAAGTTCTCTACGCATGAATTCCCAAAGGATTATTGGAGTTGGATGAAGCTATTAAAGCATTTCCTCCTAAATAGCTGGTGGTACCTGAGGTACTTTCTTCTTTGGCACTTTCTTTTTTTGGAGGCGTTGTGTACTCGTTGCCTTCTAGTCTACTTTGGTCAGGTTGATGCAGGGACAACGGGATGAGGAACCTAGCTCTTACACAGAGAGAGAACGTTCTATCCGATCTCATCTTGAGGAGATGTCTCTGAGTCACTAGAGTAGATGGAGATAGTCTTGCCCCCATTTGAAATGATTCCTTTGGGTTGGCGTCATACCTTCTTCTTGGGTTTCTTACTGGTGAAAGTGGACCACCCATCTTCTATCTCATCTTCTGAAACAGATGGCTCTTCCCAATAGTCCAAGTCATCAGTCATCAGCTTATAGAGAGTTGAGATGTTAAGATTCCTGAACCTTGGCATGTCAGGATAGGCATAAATTGTGGTCACCTCTTGATCAAGGAGTATTTTGTCCTTCAAGACAAAACACTTTTTAGTTGGATGATTTATCATCCGATGGTACTGGTAATACTTGGGGTCGGTCACACATCCTTGCTATTCAGGTCGCTTGGGCGGTGGATGCTCAATCAACTTTGATTGGAGCAGCTGGCTGAGCATTTCTAAAATGTCAGAGTCAAGGAATGAATACTCCTTCTCTTCTAGATCCTTCATAGCAGGCCTAGACTTCTCTTGGCCTTGGTTTGCAAAAGATTTCACTTTAATCTCCATCTTCATCTTCTTGTCGGAGATCTTAACTTCCTTCTTAAGGTCCTTCTTAACTTCCTTCTTTAGAGGAGGAGGAGGAGGTCTTAAGGTCCTTTTTAACTCCCTTCTTACCTTCCTTCTTATCACGAGGATCACTTAGTTGGGGATTTCCATGCTTGGTTATCTTGATCTCCAAGTCATGAGCTCGAGTAGCTAATTCTTCAAAGGTGGTAGGCATGTTCCCTTTAAGACTGTAGAGTAGTCCCTAATGCATCCCTTGGATGCATGTGTCTATGGCAGAGGATTGACTGATTTGTTCCTTGCACTAAAGGAAGAGGTTTCTCCGCCGCTCAATGTAGTCGATGATAGACTCATCCTTTCTTTGCCTTGTAATAGAAAGTTCTGGAAGTCCAACTGCTTGACGTGTACAGTAGAAGCGAGTGGGGAATTCTCTCTTAAGCTAGTTCCAATTATTAATGGAGCTTGGATGGAGGTCGGTATACCAATCCAATTCTGTAGACTTAAGGGAGTGAACAAATTGCTTTGGCATTTGGTCGTCGTACGTTCCCGCATTGTTGCAAGTCTCAATGAAGTGGACTATGTGCTGCTTTAGATTACCCTTGCCATTGAACTATTGGAACTTAGGAGGTTGGTAGCCAACTGGCATGCACATCTCGTCAATGCAGCGAGTGTATGGTTTGGCATATAATATAGAGGTCTGTGGAACTCCATACTGAGTCCTTATGGTGTCAGCAATCATGTACTAGAGTTGTTGCATTGTTAGAAAAGCGATAGAAACTTGGGTGGTGTCTTGCATCATGTTATACATGGTAACATGATCATGCTCTTGTTGTTGTTGCTTCTGCTACTTTTGGAGGTTAAGAGTCATTAAGGAATGAATCCTAGAGGGTGAGAAGGTCCTTAACTGGGCTCTGCTTGGCGGTTTTGTATCTCCAATTTGTTCATCAAGAAGGAAATCTGGAGATCTTTCTCGGTGTTTGAGCTCTTGAGGTTTTTAATGGCTACGGTCATCTTCTGGAGTCGTTTTTCCATCATCGCAGCTTCTGCCATCATCACTAGTACGATGCTACTAGAAGTAGAGTAGGAGTTGTATGATGGAGAAGAATATGACTCTGTCCTCGACGTAGTGCTGGATTGGTCATCTGAGAGAAGGTGTTTTTTCCCTTCAAATCAAAGTGTGAAGAGTTGAAGAGGCTTTGCTTCTACAGAGTAGCCAATTTGGTGATTTTACGTGTTGGGATCTCCACTAGAGATGATAGCTGCACTTTGTTGGATTTTGCCATGGCACATGTGATGGGATGGTTGTGCGAAGAACCATCAACAATGTGCCGATAATGGCTCCATGAAACCAACACTTGTATATTTAGCTAACTCCCTAATGTAATCAACAATAAACAATCCTGTCACATTTATCAGCACCAATTTTTCTCGGTCCTTTTACCATACCTTTTTCGTACCTTCCTCTTAGACCCCAGAAACTTGGAAACATAATCAGATCAACTTGAGACTTTTCAAAACTCAAAATAATCTTGAGATCAATATCAACGTCAGATCAGACATCATCCCTAGACTTGGAAACCTATAACTTAGTTACACATTTGCTTTCATGACTAAATTGCAAAGATCTACCATTCATTACACCAACTTCCTTTCTAATGGCCCTGATCTATGTGATATTCAAACTCCAACTCCTCAAAATCAAATCCAATACACCCATCATCTCAAGATCACCAGGAATCAATCAACCAACAAATCCCACCACAAATCTACGAAGATCAACCACAAAAACACCAACATCCCATTTTGATGGCCCTAAATGATTTCCAAGATCGACCATATCTTTCTCAAATCAGAACTATCCACTTGACTCCTCACCCTCCTAATCCATGCCTACCACCAAATTGTTGCTCAAAATTCCCCCGTTTGACCCCCCCCCCCCCATCAAGCCTAGATTCTATTTTAGCAAATCTCATTAATTAGATCTTACCATCTGTCATCCCAATTTCATGATTAATCAAACCTTATTCAAAGACCAATAAAACCCCAACACATCAAATTTCATGACCAAACACTTCCATTTGACTCTTGAGAAAATAAGATTCCATTTTGGGCTCTCTCGTGGATTGGAAAACCGTAAGTTAAGTGGTTTTAGATAGATTGGATATTTATTTATTATTTTACTAAATGAATTGAGTCATTATATATAGATTTTATTATTTAGTTTAATAATATAATTAATAATTTATTTTTCTCTATCTTGATCCTGATTTTTTGGGTTATCAACGAGTTAGGTCTAGTGTGGTATAGACCCAATAATTAATGAACTTTTATTTATTTATTTATTTTACCAAACCAAATTATTCATTTATATATTTTAATACATTAGATACACTATTATGTATAAACTTTATTTATTTGATTCAACCCGACACCAATAATAAATGAATATTTAGTTATTTTATTAAATTCAATTATTGATTTGTTTATTTTACAAAATTAAGTAAGGTATTATCCATATATTTATATTTATTGAATTTACCAAATTATTCATGTAATTAATAATTTATTTAACTATGAAGTTATTTCAATCTCTCTCCCTAAGCCAAATATTTAGGGCTCTCAATAGGTTAGGTCTCATTTGGGATTAAAATTATTAACTGGTCGGGCTAGGGTTGGATTGGGATTTGTGTTTATATCAATATAACATATTTATATCCAAGTCTGAGTCCGGATCGAACTTCGGGCCTAGATCTTGAGCATGAGCTCGACGTTCATATAGAGCCCAAAGCACGGTGAGGAAATTCTTTGTTTCTCTCTCATTTTGTCACCTAATTATTTATATTGTTATTCTATTAATTTAAAAAAATTATTTATTGAATTTACTAAATTATTTACTTTATAAACAAATTCTCTCTCCCTCTCTCTCTCTCTCTCTCTCCCTTTGTGAGTTACATATTTAGGGTTGTCAATGGATTGGGTTTAGATCTAGATAGTTGGGATATTTTTTTTGTTTTACCAAAAGTTAGTAAATTATTATCCATAGATTTTATTTATTTACTTAAATAAATTATTAAACTAATTAATGATTAAATTTATGAACAAAGTATTTTTCTTTCTCTCTCCCTTTTTAAGACTATCAACGGATTAGTTCTTGTGTCGGATAGGCTATACATGTCTTGTCCCAATAATAACTGAAATTTTATTTATTTATTTTAATAAGTTAAATTATTCATTATTTGTTTTAATAGATTAAATAAATTTATCTCCAAAATTTTTTTATTTAATTCAATCTGTGACCAATATTTACGGTTGTCAATGGTGCGGGTTTGGATTTGGATAGCTTGGACCAGTCTTGCACCAATCACAAGTGAATATTTATTTATCTTTTGCTAAAGTTAATTATTGATTTATCTATTTTACAAAATTAAGTAAATTATTATCCATAGATTTCTATTTACTTAATTTACTAAATTCTTAATTAATGAATTATTTTCCTAACAATTTATTTTTCTCTCATCCCGGAGCCTATTTTTAGGGCAATCAATATCTTTGGTCAGGTGTGTGATAGGTTGTACTTGTCCTATCCCAATAATAAATGAAATTTTATTAATTTATTTTACTAAAACAAATTAATCATTAAATTTTGTACAAAATTAAGTAAATTGTTATCCATAGATTCCTATTTATTTAATTTATTAAACTATTCAAGTAATTAATAATTCATTGAACTAATAAGTTATTTCTCTCTTTCTCTCTCTCTCTCTCTCTCTCCCCCCAACGTGAGCCTAATATTTAGGTTTATCAATAGGATAGGTATCTCGGTTGGTCGGGCCATGTTTAGTTTGGGCTCTGCCTTTATAACATAACTTATTAAAGCCCAAGTCTAAGCCTAGGCCAACCATCAAGATGGATTTTGAGTGTGCCTGATCATATAATGCTCGGATTGCGATAAGGAAAGTTTTATTCTTTGTTTCCCTCATTTCCTAGAAATCTCTCTTCCATATTTGTTGCTAACTTGTAACTATTTACAATGAATCCATTAATGAAGAGCTAACTATTCTCTCTTATTTTCTTGCCTAATTATTTATATACTTATTTTAAAAAGTTAAAAGATTTTGTTGATTTAATTTACTAGATTATTTAATTATTTCTCCCTTTATTACCGCTCTGTGTCCAACATTTAAAAGTTGTCAATGGGTCGGGTTTGTTCTACGTAGCTTGGATATTTTATTTATTTTATTAAATTAATAATTATGTAAATTATTATCCATAGATTTCTATTTATTTAATTTACTAATTTATTCCATCAATTAATAATTTATGAACAGGTTAGGGTTTGAGTTGGGATTAAACCTATTCACAGGTAGTGGCATGTTCGGGAAGGGCTTTGTCTTTATATCAATAGAATATATTGAAGCCCAACTTCAAGCCCAACCCAACCATCAGGTCTATCTCTTGAGTCGAGCCCAGCAAGGAAATTGTTATTCTTTTGTACTCTCTCATTTCCTCACCAGTTAATTTATATATTTAATTTAGTAAGTTAAAAATTTTATTTATTTAATTTGATAGAAGAGTGGAAAATCTGAACATGTAGAAGAAACACAGGGGGTTACTGGAGACTCTGAAGTGGGAAAGCAGAAGGA
The DNA here is from genome assembly GCF_055504915.1 of Nelumbo nucifera. NCBI lineage: Eukaryota > Viridiplantae > Streptophyta > Magnoliopsida > Proteales > Nelumbonaceae > Nelumbo > Nelumbo nucifera. The sequence goes on from NC_142652.1 coordinate 65,696,505, forward strand.
AATAGAAATGAAAATTATGGCTAAAGCAGCAAAGGATTGGAGAATGGTATGCAATATGCTCAAGAATGATTGGGAGGAGAAATTTATTGTAAGTTTGATAGTACCACCGCAAGATTGCAAGAAGAATTGCTGAATTGTTGAAGTTAACCCCCTTTGAAAAATGTAAAGCCCTTCTAGAGTTTTTTTTTATGAGTAAAGAGATAAGATTCATTAATAGAGAATTAAAGCAATTACAAGCTTCCCATGGAGAGGCACGAGTTGTGTCCTCTCCAAATAGCAGGAAGAAAGACAAAGGGGGACAGATAACAGAAAACATAAACCAAAAAACTGAAAACGGGAAACAGATTCAATCTACAAAGGGGGACAGATACCCCACCCATTGTATTCTCACTGTCAAACTTCTTGTCAGGCAGTTGAATTTTTTAATTTCATTCTTAAAGCACCACACTATAGAGTCTGGGTTTTGTATCCATCCCAATACCACCTTGGAGTCCCCTTCCATTATTAGATGTTCCACACTTATCTGCACAGCTAGTTGTACTCCTTGGATAGCAGCTACAAGTTCTGCCCTAACAGAGTTTCCATCTCCTATGGGCCCCGAGTAGATAAGAACCACATTCCTAGCCTCATTCCTCAATACCCCTCCCACCCTTGACGGACCTGGGTTACCAAGACTACTTCCATCGAATTTCAGCTTCAAAAAGTTCTCAGGAGGGGGTTCCCAAGTCAAACTCACTTCAGTCTTTCTAGATGAACAATTAGCCACTGCTAACCAATTCCTCCAAATATCACTAAATGAGAAATGATGAAATAAGTCTAGTGATTTTAGCCATAAGATCACCCTATTTAGTATGCACTCCATCTCTTCTAAGTTTCTCTCGTTCTCTTAGAAAGTTCCAGTATTCCTTTCTTCCCACACGAACCAGAGCAGCATTACTCTTGCACAACTCCATATAATTCTTCATCTTTTGTGTTGCCAAGGAAGAAAAACCGGATAAAAATCAAGCTTGCATTCGTTGGCCTGACCAACCTGCACCCAAACAATGAGAAGAGCCACTCCCATAACTCTGTAGTAAATGAACAGGAAATTAGTAGATGGTTACAGTCCTCACCATGTGACTTGCAAAGGATACACCAAGAAGGTGAAAGATAAAGATAAGGTCTTCTCTTTTGTAGAATGTCTAAGGTGTTTATTTTCCCATAATGCACTTCCCAACAAAAAGCAATAACATTAAGGGTAATAGGCCTACACCAGATTTCCTTAAAAGGGTAAGGCCGAGTGGGATTAGATTGGGTAATTGATTTAAAGAAAGAAGCGCAAGAGAAGGATCCATTTTCTAGTAATCTCTTTTTAATAAACATGTAAATATTTACAATGATACCATTAATAAATTCTCTCTTATTTTGTTGCCTAATTATATACTTATTTTAATAAATTATAAGATTTTGTTGATTTAATTTACTAGATTATTTAATTATCTCCTTCTCTTTCTTACCACTTCGTGTCCAATATTTAGGGTTTTCAACGGGTGGGGTAGCTTGGATAATTATTCATTTATTTATGACAAAATTAAGTAAATTATTATCCATGATCTTTGTTTCTTTTCCATTTTTATGTTATTAAGTTAAAAAAAATTATTGAATTTACCAATTTATTTACTTTTATACTCTCTCTCTCTCTCTCTCTCTCTCTCTCTCTCTCTCTCTCTCCCCTTGCTCAAGTTAGATATTTAGGGTTGTCAATTTTCAGCCTAGCCTGGCCTAGAAATTCCAGGCTTGGGCCTGGGTTTTGTGTTCAAGCTCAGCCCGGGACCGGGCCCACATCAGCCCCGCAAATTTTAGGGTCGGGCTTGGGCTTAATACTTCAAGCCTGGCCCGACCCGCATATATTTAATCTTACACATTTTGTGTATACTGTATACATGTTATTTTACATTATATGGGGCTAACAATAGAATAGGTATCGGTTGGGATTAAACCTTTCCATTGGTCAGGTCACATTTGGGCTGGGCTTTGCCTTTATACCAACAGAACTTATTCAAGCCCAAGTCTAAGCCCGAGCCAACCATCAAGCCCAGATTTTTTAGCCTGTGCCCGACCATAATATAAAGCTCGTATTGTGATAAGGAAATTGTTTCTCTCTCATTTTCTAGTAATCTCTCCTACATATTTGTTGCTGAACATGTAACTATTTACAATGATGCCATTAATAAACCGCTAACTATTTTGTGTTATTTTCTTGTCAAAGTAAATTATTATCATAGATTTTATTTATTTACTTAACTAAACTAATGATTTAATTTATGAACAAATTATTTCTCTCTCTCTCTCTCTCTCCCTTTTTAAAGCTATCAATGGATCAATTCTGGTGTCAGATTGTCTTGTCCCAATAATAAATAAATTATTTTTATTTATTTAATTCGACCTGTGACCAATATTTATGGTTGTCAATGGTTCGGGTTTGCTTTCGGAATTCTTGGACCAATCTTGCACCAATAATAAGTGACCCCCCCCCCCCCCCCCCCCGCATTCACGGCCTCTTGCTTGACAAAAGTATTATCCATAGATTTCTAATTACATAATTTACTGAATTCTTTGATTAATTAATTAATTAATTTTAGTCAAGTGTGGGAAAAGCATGTACCTGTCCCGTCCCAATAATAAATCAAATTTAATTTATTTAATTTACTAAACTAAATTATTAATTTATATATTTTAATACATTTGATATACTATTATGTATAAATTTTTATTTGATTCAACCCAAATTTACTATGTTATTCGAGAAATATTTAACTAATAAGTTATTTCTCTCTCTCTCTCTCTCTCTCTCTCTCTCTCTCTCTCCCGAGCCTAATATTTAGGGAACCATTTCTTTGGTTGGGCCATGTTCGGGTCGGGCTTTGCCTTTATATCAACGGAACTTATTCAAGCCCAAGTCTATGCCCGACCATCATATAAACCACAGATTGTGATAAAGAAAGTACTTTGCTTTGGTACTTGTTGGGGAGAATCAAGGTCCTCACCATTTCAAAACAAACCTTCTACAGTAATTGAAGTGCTTGGGTGAGGCTTAAGTGGGATGGCACTTCCCTCAACTGCTTTGTTACTTCTTCATAACACATGGGGTGCTCTTGAAGAAGCCTTGTCATGTCTTCGTCCTCGTCGGATGAAAAGCTTCTTCTATTGATGGTAATGTTTCCTCTTCGTCAACTATCACCAAGTATGCTGCAACACACTCCTCTGGGAAAAGTTCTCTACGCATGAATTCCCAAAGGATTATTGGAGTTGGATGAGGCTGTTGAAGCATTTCCTCCTTACTAGCTGGTGGTACCCGAGGTGCTTTCTTCTTTGGCACTTTCTTTTTTTTGGAGGCGTTGTGTACTCGTTGCCTTCTAATCTACTTTGGTCTGGTTGATGCAGGTACAACGGGATGAGGAACCTTGTTCTTACACCGAGAGAGGACGTTCTATCCGATCTCATCTTGAGGAGATGTCTCCGAGTCACTAGAGTAGATGGAGATAGTCTTGCCCCCATTTGAAATGATTCCTTTGGGTTGGTGTCATACCTTCTTCTTGGGTTTCTTACTAGTGAAAGTGGACCACCCATCTTCTATCTCATCTTCTGAAATAGATGGCTCTTCCCAATAGTCCAAGTTATCAGTCATCAGCTTATAGAGAGTTGAGATGTTGGGATTCCTAAACCTTGGCATGTCAAGATAGGCATAAACTGTGGCCACCTCTTGATCAAGGAGTATTTTGTCCTTCAAGACAAAACCTTTTTAGTTGGATGATTTATCATCCGATGGTACTGGTAATACTTGGGGTCGGTCACACGTCCTTGCTCTTCAGGTCGCTTGGGCGATGGATGCTCAATCAACTTTGATTGGAGCAGCTGGCTGAGCATTTCTGGAATGTTAGAGTCAAGGAATGGATACTCCTTCTCTTCTAGATCCTTCATAGCAGGCCTAGACTTCACTTGGCCTTGGTTTGCAAAAGATTTCATTTTAATCTCCATCTTCATCTTCTTGTCAGAGATCTTAACTTCCTTCTTAAGGTCCTTCTTAACTTCCTTCTTTGGAGGAGGTCTTAAGGTCCTTCTTAACTCCCTTCTTACCTTCCTTCTTATCACGAGGATCACTTAGTTGGGGATTTCCATGCTTGGTTATCTTGATTTCCAAGTCATGAGCTCGAGTAGCTAATTCTTCAAAGGTGGTAGGCATGTTCCCTTTAAGACTGTAGAGTAGTCCATAATGCATCCCTTGGATGCATGTGTCTATGGCAGAGGATTGACTGGTTTGTTCCTTGCACTAAAGGAAGAGGTTTCTCCGCCGCTCAATGTAGTCGATGACAGACTCATCCTTTCTTTACCTTGTAATAGAAAGTTCTGGAAGTCCAACCGCTTGACGTATACAGTAGAAGCGAGTGGGGAATTCTCTCTTAAGCTGGTTCCAACTGTCAATGGAGCTTGGCTGGAGGTCGGTATACCAATCAAATGCTGTAAACTTGAGGGAGCGAACAAATTTCTTTGGCATTTGGTTGTCGTAGGTTCCCGCATTGTTGCAAATTTCACAATGAAGTGGACTATGTGCTGCTTTAGATTACCCTTGCCATTGAACTATTGGAACTTAGGAGGTTGGTAGCCAACTGGTATGTGCATCTCGTCAATGCAGCGAGTGTATGGTTTGGCATACAATAGAGGTCTGTGGAACTCCATACTGAGTCCTTATGGTGTCAGCGATCATGTACTAGAGTTGTTGCACTGTTAGAAAAGCAATAGAAACTTGGGTGGTGTCTTGCATCATGTTCTACACGGTAACATGATCATGCTCTTATTGTTGTTGCTTCTGCTACTTTTGGAGGTGAAGAGTCATTAAGGAATGAATCCTAGAGGGTAAGAAGGTCCTTGACTGGGCTCTGCTTGCCGGTTTTGCATCTCCAATTTGTTCATCAAGAAGGAAATCTGGAGATCTTTCTCAGTGTTGGAGCTCTTGAGGTTTTTAATGGCTATGGTCATCTTCTGGAGTCGTTTTTCCATCATCGCAGCTTCTGTCATCATCACTAGTACAATGCTACTAGAAGTAGAGTAGGAGTTGTATGATGGAGAAAAGTATGACTCTGTCCTCGACGTAGTGCTGGATTGGTCATCTGAGAGAAGGTGTTTTTTCCCTTCAAATCAAAGTGTGAAGAGTTGAAGAGGCTTTGCTTCTACAGAGTAGCCAACTTGGTGATTTTACGTGTTGGGATCTCCACTAGAGATGATAGCTGCACTTTGTTGGATTTTGCCATGGCACATGTAACGGAATGGTTGTAGGAAGAACCGAAAGCGCCATTGGATGGTTGTTGCAATTGTTGACTCAAAAGATGGGAGGAAGAGAGAGTTCCACCAGGCATGCCAGAAATTTCTTGACCCAAATTTTATGTTTTTCAATTAACACAAAATATGGAGACTAATTACAAAAACAAATTTTGTAATAAAGGAAAATACAATGGATATGAACTCTCTTTGATTTCTGTTCGATAATGTGAGCAACCTCTGATTAACATGGTCGAATTTGGTGAAGACGAGGGCCGTTGGCATGTTTTTTGTACTTCTTGAAGTGTTGATGTAGATTTCCTTAATTTTGGTGTTTTTAGAGATTTGATGTAGATTTCTTCACTTTGGGCTTCGCGCTTGATCCGTTGTGAAGGATGCTTCTTTAAGAAGGGCCCTTTTGTGGTGGCTTGATCTTCTTGGGATAGCATGAATCCAAATGTGTTGTAGAGAATGAAAAAAGCTTTTTCCTTCTTTCTTCTCTCTTGATCTTGTAGTTGTTGGAGTTTGCAGGAACTTGTGGTTGTTTGCAATCTTCAGTGTTGGTGTCTGAGAGCTTCTTGCAGTGTGTTTTTGGAAAAAAGGAAAAAGACCCTTACTCTTCTTAGTTAAGGCTATTTACAACCAAGGGTTAGGACTGCCACCTCAACCCATTTTGCTAACCAATCCCATGTGAGTGGGGTGTTGGGTTAGGGTTAACTCTCATACATGCACCATGATGTAGGAGTTTGTGGTATTGGCAATGGGACCACCCTAGTACAATAGGAGATGGGCCAAATTGGACTTAATATACTTGGATCCTTAGGCCACCAAGACATATTTATGTAGCCTTGGGCCTTGGGCCCAAGGAGGCCCATATTAATTAAGAGGTTGTCATGTAAATTAAGCCCATTTATTTGGCTTAAAAATTCAGATATCTACAGTGTTCTTTTTGGCAAACACCCCCTTTCAATAACTTAGTAGTGAAGAAAATTGTTGATTCAATCCCAAGTTGGATTGGGTTAGATCAATTAGAAATAGCTAATTTACACAAAGAAAAATAATGTTTAAAAAACAATTATGGGAGATTTTCCTTTGTGATGCATGATTTGATATTTTTAGGGAAAAATCACTTCCCATTTTATTTTTGATAATTGTATTCCCTCTAGCACTATCATTGATGATTCCTGGTCACAATTGTCAACGCTTAGGGCTGCAATTTGAGACATTAGGTTTCTATTTCTAGTCAATTTTCTTCTTTAGTCCTTGTAATGAAGAAAAAGATTTTATATTTTATTTTTTTGATGAGATTAAAAAAACTTTAATAATTTGTTTATTTAAATAATAACTTAAATCTTAAATTTTTATAACATAACCTTCATAAAAACTATAGAAAAATACTAAATTATTTATATGTTAATAATTTGAGACAATGACCATTGTTGGTGCCTACTAATGAAAACGATACTCCTGTGGATTGTCCAAAATTTTCTGAAAGGGTTTAAGGTGAGGAGCCCTACCCCACCCCTCATCATGAAGATCATCATATCGTAGAACTGCCAGGAGGAGACTTGGTAGTTCAACATCTAAAAGCCATCAGTGGGGTCTCCAGTCCAACATCTAGAATCATTGGGTCTAGTTAAAAGCGATGTGATTCCCATAGATGGAAAATCTGGTGACCTTTGGCTAATTTGATGCCCTTTCGTCAACTTGGAGATCATCTTGTCCTCTAATAATGTCATCGTAACTTCAATTTCTTCTTTTCCTCTAACAGAGGTCTAGCATATTGTTTGTGTAGATAATGAACCTTCTATGATGAATAAAGAATACTTTTGAAAACATCTTAAAATGATTGCTAGCTCGATCTCTTCCCCTTGGTGTTTGTTTGGTCAGAGAACTCAAATGTCATTTGCACTGCAAAAGATATAAAGATGAAGTTGTCACTTGCTCTTTGGAATACACTAGACTAGACTACTCACGGATATTGTTAATTAACTATGTTAGACCAGCCTAAACTTGGTCTAACAAGAGGGAACCACCCTAGCTCATCAGAGAAAGACTAAATAGAGCCTTGGCTTCAAACTATTGAAGAGTTTTTCTTTCCCAAATGTTATGATGAAACATCTCCCCTCTGTGGGGAGAAAACACACTCCCATCTTATTAATTTTGACAAGAATTATCAAGATGACTTAAAACTTCTTCACCTAGAAGTTTATTGGTTGAAAGAAAGTTTTCTCAATGAAATAGAACACAACTAGGGCTCTATTCCTTAGGGTCCTTTACATTCCAAGTGCAACAAGGAATGCAAGTTTCAGTTCACAAATTGGGGGAGATCCACCACAGGAAATTGGGTGTAGAAATTGAAAACCATTACTGAAAGAGTTGAATAGTTAGTCCTTAATTCTCCTACTAAGAATACCTTTGAAGAAGAGATAAGATTGGTGGCTAAATATAAAGATTGTTTACCCAATGCAAAACTTTATTGGAGACAGAGAGCGAAGGGTGCCCAAAATTAGCTGGCTTAGGTGTAAAGATGGAGAGTGGAGCTTAGATCCCTTGGTGATCCAGAATTCACTGGTGAATTTTATAAAGAGATCTTATTATCTTCTTATTATCTTGTTACTTCAGATATGGATAACCTTTTTCCTTTCCCATGTGGTTACACAGGGGGAAAATAAATTAGTTTCAATGGTTCCAGACTACAAGGAAGTAAAAAAAAAAAGAGCATATTTAATCTAGTTCCATTAAAAGCCCCAAGACCTAATGGCTTATTAGCTACTTTTTACCAAAAATCTTAGGAGGTAATTGGTAATGAGTTGGTGGATTTTATCCAACCTGTGTTCAAATACAAGAAGATGTCTTATGTTGTCAATGCTATATATATTTCTTTAATTCATAAGAAAGAAGCTCTGGAAGTGGTAAATGATTTATGTCCGATTGGATTATGCAATATTACTCATTTTCTAGTCACAAGCAATTAATATTCATTAGATTTGAAGGGATAAAAGTCCCTTTTACCCTTAGAGAGAGCAAAGAGGAAACATCCTCGACCAAAACCCTATATTCACCAAATGCACTAGAAAACATACGAGTTCTATGGTACCAATCTGCCGATAATGGCTCCATGAATCCAACACTTGTATATTTAGCTAACTCCCTAATGTAATCAACAACAAACAATCCCGCCACACTTATCAGCACCAATTTTTCTCGGTCCTTTTACCTTACCTTTTTTGTACCTTCCTCTTAGACCCCAGAAACTTGGAAACATAATTAGATCAACTTGAGACTTTTCAAAACTCAAAATAATCTTGAGATAAATATCAACGTCCGATCAGACATCATCCCTAGACTTGGAAACCTATAACTTAGTTACACATTTGCTTTCATGACTAAACTGCAAAGATCTACCGTTCATTACACCAACTTCCTTTCTAATGTCCCCGATCTATGCGATATTCAAACTCCAACTCCTCAAAATCAAATCCAATACGCCCATCATCTCAAGATCACCAGGAATCAATCAACCAACAAATCCCACCACAAATCTACGAAGATCAACCACAAAAACACCAACATCCCATTTTGATGGCCCTAAATGATTTCTAAGATCGACCATATCTTTCTCAAATCAGAACTATCCACTTGACTCCTCACCCTAATCCATGCCTACCACCAAATTGTTGCTCAAAATTCCCCTGTTTGACCCCCCCCCCCCCCCCCCATCAAGCCTAGATTCTATTTTAGCAAATCTCATTAATTAGATCTTACCATCTGTCATCCCAATTTCATGATTAATCAGACCTTATTCAAAGACCAATAAAACCCCAACACATCAAATTTCAGGACCAAACACCTCCATTTGACTCTTGAGAAAATAAGATTTCATTTTGGGCTCTCTCGTTGATTGGAAAACCATAAGTTAAGACCATAATCTGAACTAAATTAATCAATATACACCTCTATTCAAAGATTCATCACTTTCATCGAATTCAAGATGATAAAAATTGCCTACCCACTAAATTTCATCCCAAAATTCCCTCGTTTGACCCTTCATCAAATAAAGATTCTATTTCAATAAATATTGTTGATCCGAACTTGTCAACCATAGATCTTAATCATCATGACCCTATTTGTCCACTTAGACCTCACCATTGTGTTTAGAGATACAAAAAAATCCAACATGCCATGTTTCATGATCAGATTTAGACCTGTTCATGGACCAGGTAGTCTGGCGGCCTAACCTAGCCCAGTCCGCACCCCAGTCGGGCTTGGACATGTAATTAGGCCCGCGGGCCTGACCACAAGCCCAAAACACCAAGCATGATTATATGTCGAGCCGGGCTTGGGATTTGTCAAAAAAGCCCAACCTAACTCATTTATATAATATAAAATATACAATATTTATTATAATATATTATTAATTTAATATATACTTATTTTATTTTTTTTCTTTATAATTTCTCTCTTTATTCAGCCGCTTTAGTAGTGGCATGAGCTATATACTTCGAGCTTGGGCCCAAGCCCGGGCTTTAGGCTTTTTATGAGGGCCGGGCTTGGGCCCAAGTTATAGGCCCGATGGTCGGGCCGGGCTTGAGCTCGGGCCTTAAAAAAATCTGTTAATGCAGATTGAAAGCTCAGACCGACCCGACCCATGAACAGGTCTAATCAGATTCATCTGTTTGACCAGTAAACTATAAAGATACCATTTTGACATACCAAATTAAATTTCCACGCTATTCGTTCCAACTTAAAGCCTCAAAAGGGTGATCTGATGTCAGACCCATTCTTGACTAATTAGAACACCTGGACCAATGAATTTGAGCCTAATAAACCCAAAAATGCCAAAAATCCCAAAAAACCCAAAGATACCCCCACTTAAAAGAAAAATAAAAAAGACAAAATCACATTAAAAAGTTTATCAAATGTACATTTTCTACCACTGATAGCCCCAAATACGAGACTATCGTGATAGGTACGCCCCAAGCTCCCATCGGATGCACAAAACCTATAAAAACCACCCCCAAATCAAAGCCAATCTTTCATCAAAGAGGAAAAGTTTACTGATCACCATTTTCTTTGAAAAATCCTTGCACATTCTCTTGTAAAAGTTTTCTTGAAGCCCAAGCTTTGTGAATGGATGAATTTTAGACCTCTTCAAATCCATCCATTTGCTTTTAGCTACAAGACTTGAAACTGAAAAGCGTACCATCCATCCAAGTATCTCATTCAGGATTCTTTGAACTTGTTCTCATTGCTAGAAAACTCTAGTCAAGGTACATATGAAAGGTAAGTCTTTCATTTTAGCTTTTAAATATGATTTCATATCTCTATTTTTTTTTTAGTTTTTCTAGATTGCTTGAGGTTTTAAAATGTTGGAAAACTATCATTTGCAATTTCTTCCTGACTAAGAATAGAGGCAGGGAGGCGAGGGCCTTAGGGAAATCAGTGCCTAAGACCCGATAACATCTCCTCAAAAAAATACATATTCGTTTGAGAGGGCCTTGCGATTCCCTTTGACAACAAAAAAAATTTTCTTTGAGAGGAAGGTAAAATCATTGTAGTGATAGTGATAATATCTGAGTTTCTTATATTTTAACAGAGAGAGAGAGAGAGAGAGTTTGAATTATTGGAAATAGAGAATTCAAAAGGGAATCGCAAGATATGATGGAGGCAGAAAATACATATTCGTTTGGGTCTGAAATAGACGTAATTCCCTCTTATCTTTAGTATGGTTATTGATCTTCATGTTTTGAAGTTTGTGCTTGGTAATACATTTTGTTTAGATTTAAAACTCTTTTGTATGTATTCGTATATGTAGTTATGTTCTCTAGTCAACGAAATTATTCTGTTTCAAAAATTCAAAGAATTAGTTGGGCAAAAATGACCAGTGATTTTGATATTCATAGTTGTGACAAGGGAGGTCTTTGTCTAATTTAAAAGGGTAAAATACAAAAACCTCCCTTGAAGTTTCTGACTATCATAAAAACCTCCCCTATAGTTTCATTTTAGCAAAACTATCCCCTTTATTTTTGAAAAATTCAATAAATACCTCGCTTCTATCAATGACCAAGACGGAAAACGTTAAAGAGATTATCATTTTTTTTCAAAATACCTAATTTACCTTTTCACGAATTAATGTGCATCTGGAACATTGTTCATCTTCTTCTCACCATGCACAATGATGATAGAATGGCGGTGCACTCCCCCCTCCAACCTTCCCTCTTCTTGAATTTTCCTCTGATTCTCTCTCTCTCCACCAACACGGAATAATACTATTCATCACTCCCCTCTCTCTATCATTCTTCAATATTCATCAATGGCATCTCTATGTCTCCTCTTGCTCTCCCTATTCTTCTTTTTTCTATCTGAGGCTTCCCCACGAGCCACTTTGTTTCCTCCTCATCACGAAAGATGGTGCAACCTACTAATATCTGACAACGTCTTGCTACCAGTAGTGGAGATGGTTCGAGGAGATGATATGGGACTATCGCTAAAACTCAATGGTTTCTTGGATGAAATAAGTTCTGGTGGAGTAGTCATCCTTGAACTAGTGTTTAATGGAGATTGAGGTGCTGGCCAAATGGGTCAAACTAATATTCCCAAATATTCTCAAGATCCTTTGCAAGGAATCGGTGGACCAATGACTAGGGCAAGAACAAAAAGGATGAAAGAGGCTTTACAAGGCTTAATCATGAAAGTGCATGACAAAGAGCCTGTTCTAGAAGATTCTAAGACTGTTCTGGAAGTGTCCAAAGCTTCACCAAGGATAATCACCTATCTTTATGTGCAAGATGATGAGCAAGGCTTGGATCTTGAAGAACAAGCTGGGAATCCATGACATAAGATGTATTGATGGGCTTGGCGCATGGGCATGATAAGAAAAGGCCCAATTCGCATGCTAAGATGTATTGATGGGCTTGTTGGGCTTGTTTTGTCTTGTTTTGGTTTACTTTGACTTTTCTATGCTTAGTTGTCATTAGTTGTAGTCTTTTAGAAGGATTTCTATTTCAAAGCATATTTGCTTTCCTAAATTAAAGGGATCATCATTAGTTAGGAGTTTCCTTATAAGATTAGGAGTTTCTTTATAAGATAATGATGTTTACATGCCTATATAAAGGCCACAACTATGTAACACGAAAATCAATCAATAATATAAAGGTATTTTCAGCAAACTTAGCTTTGCCTTCTTGTGTTCTTGGTAGAACACAATATCTTGACTTACCAAGGGAGTGATCAACCTTTGTGGCGTCTTCAAGATTGGGGTCTTTAAGGACTTAGTTTCCTTAAGGTTCTAATCTGATCAACTACAGCTTGTTTTCTAGCTTCTGGGTGCACATAACAATTTGATTCAAGAGTTCCTAGAGCAGGTCGTCTAGTGGGTTCTTATTAGTGTTCGTCGACCAGAGTCTTGTAAATGCCGCAACCGGCTATTTGTTTCCTGCCAAAACCTAGTAGGGACACTGATTCCATGAGGCCCAATCCGAGCTTGAGAAACCCCATTGTGCTCCTGTACTCCAGAAGTTCTGCCAGAGGAGCCACTCTCAGTATCAGATGCAGTGAGATTGGAGGGAACTGATGACCCATTTTTTGAATTGGCATCCATTGCAAACTGGTTCCTGTAAGCCAAAGCAATGGTAAGGAGATCAACATAAGGTTTGAATCAGCAAAGAGAAATGAAGGAATAGAGAGCGACCTGAAGAACTACGGAAATGGAGAGAGCAAGATTGAACACTATTACTGTCTTCAATTTTTCTTACGTCCTTTCCCTGAGGACTCGTACAAGAAAAGCAACTCATCTGTATAATACAAACTTTGCAAGGGAAAAAAAGGGGATGCAAGGACCCTAGACCAAATTCTTAAAAAAAAACAAATTTTTTCCCAACAAATCAAAAGAGAAAATTCAAGACCGAGAATGCACCTATGTTCTCCTCCCAGAAAAAGAAATCAACTCAAGGTCTTAAAGGGCCAGATTTAGTTGGAAATAGAATATTGGAATGAAAACAAAAGGAGAGTCAGAGAAAGATTGCTGAGAAAAGAATGAACTATGACTTTAATTTAACAAACCCCCATGTAATTTTGGAAAAAAAAACCTACGGTTACAAACCTCAACATGAGGTTTGTGGAATTGGCATCCATTGCATGCTGAATAGTCTTTACAAAGTCGACAATGCTTGAATCCTGATGTAATCTACCATCAAACGATGCCCTCCTACCTTCATCAATCATTGATTGTTGTAATGCACGAACCACAGTTCTAGATCTAATGAGTTTTTTCTTGTCAATAATGTAATATGAACTTCTTGTTAAAGGATTTGTCATTCTAGTTCTGCCTAACCAACACTGTTGATCAATGGGTTTTGAGTTCTCTATCTAATCTATTCCTCTAGGACCATCAATCTTCCCTCAATGGCATTGTCCTCCTCCGCTCTGGTGTAGCCTTTCTCGTATTACTCAAATTGGGCGTTGGAGCGGCCTTCATCTTATTAATCGAAAGTGAGAATGATTCCCCATGAAACGAAACTGATAAACTCCATGTAGAAGTGAACAACATTTTTGAAGCTACTGAAACTTCAGCAGCATTGCTCGTCCTCGTCGAATCAGGCAAGTGACATGGTGGGCCGAGGAGTGATTGGACACCTTTACTCGGCAGACTGAGACCATTTGATCAAAGATGACAATGGTGTTGAAGCGGTTGTCGAGGTAGTGGGCCTCGAAACAAGAGGAGGTGGGCATCATCTAGAAGAAGAGGAGGAAATAGAAGAGGTGGAAGTGGAAGGGGACATGTACCTAGAAGTGATTTCTTTGGATTTCGATCACCGAGAACCAACAACGCCATTGTCCTTTTCAAAAGGTAATAGGGGAAGCCTTTTTGGATTTCGATGAATCTATTCTTGTTGTGAGGAGGTAAGCGGAGTGCCTTGATGGAGAGGTCTATTGCAATTTTCTGAAGGGGGGAGTGCATTGCCATTCTACTGCAATGCGTGTGAGGAAGAAGATGAATAGTGTTCGAGCGGATCATAGAGAGATGAGTAAAATAGGTATTTTGAAAAAAATGATAATCTCTTTAACGTTTTCCTTCTTGGCCATTGATGTAACGGAGGTATTTGTTGAATTTTTTCAAAAATATAGAGGTTTTTGTTAAAATGAAACTATAGAGGAGGTTTTTATGATTGCCAAAAACTTCAGGGGAGATTTTTGTATTTTACCCAATTTAAAAAGTGAAAGAATGTTTCAATATTTAAGAGAAACATTGGAAGAGTTTTAATTCTTTTACCCTGTGTTTTGAAATGAAAGATATTAATGATGTGGCAAAATATGATTGGATGGTCCAATAAATTTCTTATACTAAGGGTTAGAGGATATGAGCCTATAGAACTCAGGATCGGTTTGGACTGATCTCGACTAAACCTTATTTGTAACGATTGGCACGGTATCACCCCTTAACCCAGTTACTGGTTAGCTTGTTTCTATTATTCCTCTTATTCGAAGAGAAGGCTCCTTTTGACGATAGATAAAAAAAAGCCTATTTCATTATTTCATAGAATCTCAAACATTTACGTGATAAAATGTTAAGCTCCATTTGGTTGTGGGATGGCAAGGGGAATTATGGAATATTTTGGAAAATTCCTCTCTTCCCATGTTTAGCTTGTGGGATGTCATGAGGTGGGATGGGAAATATCAATTTTTGGTATGTGGAGTCCCGCCATTTTTTTTTTTTTTGGGGGGGGGGGGACAAGTGGGAATGTAGGATTAATTTAGGAGAAGAAAAACACCTTTCTTGTAGTATTTGAAAGAGTTAATACTAGAACCATGACCCATAAATAAATTATTAATTATTTAATTTAATTAAAATAGATAATTTATCAATGAAAATAATTTCATGATTTAAAATTACCAATTAAATCATGGGTATTAATAAAATGTAATATTAATAACAACTTATAAACTAATAAAATGTAACATGTTAATTCATTAACTAATAATGGATTTTAAACAATTAATCTCTATAAAATACTAAATGATTAAAAAGTATTATTAACTAATTAATAATTAATTCTTAATTAATAATTGGGTAAAATATAAAAACAGATCCTAAAGTTTTTTGACAATCATAAAAACCTCCCCGGGGTTTCACTTTAATAAAATCCTTCCCTTCACTTTTGGAAAACCAAACACATACCTCCCTTTTGTCACTAAGCAGATGGAAAATTGTCAAGTTACAAAATTGCCCCTAACTAATTATGAGGACATAAGCATTATATTTTTAAAATGTCAAAAATGTCCTTCACTTGATTCACTCAACTTTAGATAAACATTTGTTACACCAGCCACAACTGATGATAAAGGAAAGAAATAGAGTGTCAAATATAGTTGGCGATAAAGGATGGAGTAATGAGAAAGAACAACCTACAGCGGAGGACATGGGAAATTACCCAACAATAGCACAATAGTCTTTTGCTAAGGCTAGAGAGAATGGAAAAGCTAAATGAGAAGGCCAAGGAGTTGGTTGCCACGACACCCGAACATGGAGTTCAAAGGAAAACTGAGCATGGAATGGAGAAAGGCCCCACTATTGGGGACACCCGCCTAGAAGAGTCCATTTTAATTAGCAATCTCTCTCTGGGCCTTCCAATTTTTCACTTCTTAAGCTGTTGATGCTGACATGGTGTGTTAAATTTTTCTAAAATATATTTTTTTACCCTTGAAATGAATCAATTTTGATTACTTTGATTTCTGTTTTGGTTGGTTGTTTGGTGGTGGTGATGGAATTCACCTCAGCCCCCACAAGCAACAAGGAGGTGCCCCACAACTAGAAGTGTAAATCGGCCTTGGACCTGCCCGAACGGCCTGGCACAACGATTCATGGGCTGTGCTAGGTTCGGCACGATCATGTGGGCCGTGTTGGGCCTGGGGTTTTAGGTTAACGAGCCAGCATGGCACGACCCAACCCGTATCCTGGCCAAGCATGGCCCATATATATTATTTATATATATTTTATTTATATTATATATATTTATATATATTTTATATAATATTATATAAATTATAATTATATAATAATATATAGTATATAATATATTAATAAAATAAATATTTTTTAAAATTTTACTATACTAATTTATTTAATTATTGTATATATAAGCAATTTTATACACAAAATTCGTATAAAATTAAAATTTTAACTTTTTTGTCAATTTTTTTTAAATAAATAGCTTTGGCCTGATGCACGACCCGGCCTAGCCCAAGACTCGACCCATGGGCCTGGGCTGTGGGCCGTGCTGGGTTGACCCCCAAAATTTTCATTGGGGAGGGTAGCACGGCCCGTAACGGCCCGCGAGCTAGTACGGCATGACCCACACTTTGCACGGACCACCTGCGGGTCATGCCGTGCTAGCCCAACACGACTCACTTTACACCTCTACCCACAACGTCACACAACACATCCTAGCTGCCATGTATTGGGAACATCTCTTGATGATAGTACAAGAAATGATAAGGAAACATCAGGAGATGTTCCGGTTGGGATGTGCTGTGAGACATTTGTGGGGTGCTGATTTGAACTAGTGGCATTATGAGTTCTACTTGTGCTTCCATGATTCCATCTCACGTTTGAAGAGAAGAAAAGAATTGATGTGATGCAAATAGTCAAAGTGAACAAATACCTCATTGATCTATTCACTTCGTAGAAATCTTGTACTTCGCCTCTTTATGTTCTGATAATTGATAAGAATCTGTTCATTCTCATTAAACTGAGTAATTAGCTTTTAGAAATGGTTACAAAACCAAAACTCACTCACAACCTCTTTTCTTATGAGTCATGGCAGACATGACCTCCTATATGTTTGTGTATTTCAAGTCCACCTTCAATAGGTGATCTTGTCTTCTAGGGTTCCATAAATGAGCTAGATACCCATCTCAGGTCCCTCTATGAAAAACTCAATTGTTAGATTGCGTAAGCGGTTACTACCTTCAACTGTGTGATTGATTCAGGTCTCAGGCCTTACAGAGTAACCTTTAAATGATCTATAATTTCTTCTTGTGCTCTCATGAAAGTCTATGGTTTGTTGAATGTTACCTCTCTTATTGATTCAATGGAGTTTCAGGGGAAAGTCTACGGTGGTTGAATATTGCTTCTCTTCTTGACTCAATGGAGTTTCAGGGGTGGGAGATTGAAAGAGAAGAAAGAGGATGACAAATGGTGATTTAGGTTAAAGTTTCTTTTAGGCTAACCTATACCTTTCCCTTCCTCTCCCTACTTTTTTCTTCAAACCAAACATAGCCTTAGTATTATTTTAGTAAAGGGTTTGACTATGATATGGAAAAGATATGGTATCTGAAAAATTATATCCAAAAAACTATCATATCTTATGTGAAATCATATACAAAAGGGAGGTATGTATTGGGTTTTTTAAAAGTTCAGGGAGGTTTTTGTTGAAGTGACAGTTCATAGGAAGTTTTTATATTCTACCCTTAGTAATTAATTATATATTTATTAGTATTATTTAATTATAAAATTATTTTATTAAAATATTATTGATTAATCTATATATATATATATATTAAAACAAAGCAGTCAAGAAATTTTCTCCTTTTTTTTGAAATTTTTATTTTTTTTATTCCATGTCATTTTTTAAAGAACTAATGAGATGCTCTCCTTCCCAAACAATCTATTCTCCTAAAATTTATCCTAAATTACCTCCCCACTTTCTGCTAAATCATCTCCAATTCCTATTTATCTCCTAATCTATCTCCACTATTTTCAAAACCAGACTAGATCGGACGGTCGGACCGGAAAAATCAGGAACCGGTCACCTGACTGGTTCCGTTTTCCTCCAAAACCGCTTTTTCCCCCAAAACTGTTGATTTTGGTTAGCAAACCGTTGAACCGGCTGGTTAACCGTTTGAATGGTTTTGACTGTTTTACAATTTTTAAAATTTTTTTTTGTCAGAACGGGCCGACCATTCGAGTCAAACGGTCAGACCGTTCAAACCAATAATCGAACCCTTGACCAGTTCGGTCACCGGTTCATTTTTAAAAACCATGCTTATCTCTAATTTACAAGAGAACTAACGGGGACCCATGCGATGCACAGGATTTTATATTTCTAAAACACATAAAACACATAAGAGTATACAATTGTTTTTTATTTCTAATTTTTTAAATAATGATTAATTATTTATATTTTATAATACTTTTATAACTTTTTAAAATACAAAAATAGCAATAATTTATTTCAGCTAAGCTTGTTCATCAAACTGATTTAACCAACCAGCCCAACCAACTCGACCCGAATTGCTTAGTTTCTAATATTTTTGGTTGAAATTGGGATCGGTTTCATTATGGCCATTTGTAAATTGACCAAAATCGAATGACCTAATCACAAATATATATTAATATTTTTATATTTTAAATATAATTTTTAATATGGAAAAGGGGTGAAATTCCCATATTTATTAGTCTCAAATATGTTATATTATAAATTTATTTTTTATTAATGTTAATATAATTTTTAAAATTTAAAATTAAGTTTTCAATATAATCTTTTAAACCAATTGAGCAAACTGAAAATTAACCCAAACCAATACAACTCGATTTAGTTGGTTTTCACTAATGGTCAGTAGATTTCGGGTAACCAACTCCCCAACCTGACCATGTCAATTTGGTTGGCCAAATAGCCTACAACCGAACTAAACCAGGTTGTGATTAACACTCATAATTTCATCTAAATTAATATTTTAATCTCTAATAAATAAAAGTAGTTTAACCAACACTAATAATTAAAAATTTATAGTGAAAATGCATAATAATTGAAAATATATTGATAATGAAAATAAAATAGATAACTAATAAAAATAAAATAATTACAAAAATTACAAAAATACTAAAAATATATTAAGTTATTCATGAATATTGTAATCACAAAAATACAATAAATATAATAAGTATAATATATTAAATTTAAAATGTTAAATAACGGTAGTTTAATATCCAGTAATTATTAAAAAAGAATCTGTTAAATAACAAAAAAAATATAGATTTATACATAATTATTGACAATATATTTATAAAAACTATAAATAATTGCTGAAAATACAAAAAATTATTAATTTTAGTATATTAAATATATAATAATTATAGATTAAGATCTTAAAATCATTATTAATGAATATTATTTTTTCAAAGTTATTTTTCTAGAATTATTAATTGATATAAGTGAAATTGGTTATTTAAAATATTATCTAGTTATTTAAATAATATCCTTATTTAAATTTTGTAATTTTAATTATTAATTTAATTTAATAATCTATAAAACTATAATTTATTCTATTATTACATAATTTCATTATTAATTTTGTAAAAATTTAAATTATTATTAATTATAATATTATGTTATGATTTTTTATTTTAATTTTTAAATTTATTACATAATTTCGTTATCTTAACTATTTAAAATATAGTTAGGTTAAAGTTTTTGTTCTTTAAAATATTTAGTTATTTACATATTTAAATAGTATATAAAATATTTAAAAATACTCATTATTTGATATTTAAGATATTTAGTTATTGAAACATTTAAATAATATTATATTATTTCAATGTTAAATTTCTGTTATTTAAATAAAAACTTATGCACTAACAATATAAATTATGATTTTCCATATTATTCAAATAAAATGTTATTCAAATAACAGAAATTTAACATTAAAATAATAAAATATTATTTAAATATTTCAATAACTAAATATCTTAAATATCAAATAATGAATATTTTTAAATATTTTATATACTATTTAAATTTTTTAAAGAATGAAAAATTTAACATAACTATATTTTAAATAGTTAAAATAACGAAATTATGTAATAAGTAAAAAAATTAAAATAAAAATCATAACATAATATTATAATTAATAATAATTTAAAGTGTTTACAAAATTAATATGTAATAATAGAATAAATTGTAATTTTATAGATTATTAAATTTAATTAATAATTAAAATTACAAAATTTAAATAAGGATATTATTTAAATAACTAAATAATATTTCAAATAACCAATTTCACTTATATAAATTAATAAGTCTAGAAAAATAACTTTCAAAAAATAATATTCATTAATAATGATATTAAGATCTTAATATACTAAAATTAATAATTTTTGTTATTTCAGCAATTATTTATAGTTTTTAAAAATATATTGTCAATAATTATGTATAAATCCACTCCTAATTACTGGATATTAAACTACTGTTATTTAACTATTAAATTTAATATATTAGACTTATTGTATTTATTGTATTTTTTACATTAGAATATTTATGACCAACTTAATATATTTTCAGTATTTTTAGTATTTTTGTAATGATTTTATTTTTATTAGTTATCTATTTTATTTTCATTACCAATATATTTTCAATTATTATGCATTTTTTCTATAAATTTTTAATAATTATTGTTGACTAAACTAATTTTATTTATTAGAGATTAAAATATTAATTTAGATGAAATTAGGAGTGCTGATCATAACCTGGTTTAATTCAGTTGTAGGCTATTTGGTCAACCAAATCGACATGGTCAGGTTGGGGATTTGGTCACCCGAAATCTATTGACCATTAGTGAAAACCAACTAAATTGGGTTGTATTGGTTTGGGTTAATTTTTGGTTTGCTCAATTGGTTTAAAAGATTATATTGAAAACTTAATTTTAAATTTTAAAAATTACATTAATATTATTAAAAAATAAACTTATAATATAACATATTTGAGACTAATAAATATGGGAATTTCACCCCTTTTCCATATTAAAAAATTATATTTAAAAAATAAAAATATTAATATATATCTATGATTGGGTCATTCAATTTTGGTCAATTTACAAATGGCCACAACAAAACTGATCCCAATTTCAATCTAAAATATTAGAATCTGGGCAATTCGGGTGTTGGTTGGTTAAATCAGTTCAATGAACAAGCTTAGCTGAAATAAATTATTTCTATTTTTGTATTTTAAAATGTTATTAAAAGTTATAAATATACATAATTAATCATTATTTTAAAAAATTAGAAATATAAAACAATTGTATACTCTTATGTGTTTTATTGTTTAGCTTTCCTTAACAAATTCCGTGCATTGCACGGGTCCTCGCTAGTTAATTAATTAATAAATGTTATTAGAATTGATTCTCCCACTATCTTTCCTTTTTAATAAAAACTGAAAGTCTGGAACATAAAAAATATCTACTCATTTTTTCTTTTTTTTTTTTCCATCCCTTTCTAACCTTTCCCATTTCGTCAAAATCTTCCCACAAATCAAACGTAGCCTAAGGTATGAATGGCAACGGGGCGGGTTCGAGGCGGGGATTACACTCCCCATCCTCGATCATGACCCCCAAATCACCCTCTGTCCCCATCCCTGATCCCTGGCGGGGAAAGGAATCTCCCCTCCATCCTCGACCCTGATGGGGATGAATTCCTCGTCGGAGACCCAAATCCCCGACGGAGTGAGAGGTTGAGACAAAGAGATTGAGATTGAGAGAGAGAAAGAGAGAGAGAGAGGACCATTGGGATAGTTAAGATCGGCGAGGAGAGAGAGTTCGATGGGTGACGACGTCACAACGACGACAGTCAGCGACGATAGGCGAAAGTTAGAAGGACTGACGACTGAAACTCTTCTTTATCTATTCTATATCACTCGAGAAGGCACGAAGCTAGGGTTTTGAGTCTTCTGCGGCGACGGCGGGCGACAGTGACGACGGTCAACGAATCGGTGACGAAGAGTCAAAGACGAAAGCAAGCATGAAGCTAGGGTTCACGGGTTTAGTTGTTCTAGATGCAGAGTTGAGAGTTCTCGACTTCTCTCTTCTCTTTTTCGTGGGTTTTAGTTTAGTGTTTTACACTTTTACTATTTTTCAAGTTTTAATAATTAATATTTTAAAAACAAATAATATTATATAAATATATAAATTTATAATATATTATATATATTATATATGATTATATATAAATATTAATCGGAGACGTGTTGGGGCGGGGATTGCATTCCCCGTCCCCGTCCCCGTCCCCGATCGGGGGATTCAGGGTAGCCTCATCCCAACCCCGACCCGAACCCTGCCAAGGTAACCCCATCCCCGACCCCATTGGGTCGGGGAGCCCGGGTACCCGTCAGGGACGGGAAAATTGCCACCCCTATCCTAAGGTTTTAAAAATGACATATTCCTAAATGGTGGATAATCTGTTTGTATTTGATGTGGAAACCAAATCTTATTTCTTTGATTTTGGTTGGGTTTCTTCGCAAAAATCTAATTGCCAAAACTTGTCCGTTGCTTTTCAAACACCTCATATGAACACTTGCCCGCTCTTCTTGACTTCACGAAGTACCATAACTTCGATTTAGGATAGACCTCATTGGTCGTCCATAGCTTCATACTGTAGATCTTAGAATGCTCATCTATGTCGTAGGGAAGAGCCCTCTCCACCACCTGATATTGGTGAAACCTAAAAGTCACAATTTCTGCGAGAGGAGAAGAAATATTAAAACCCTAGAAGCTTCTTTTTCTCTCCCTAGTAGTTTAGTGAGTCTTGTTGAGATGACTCTCAAGTCTCAATGGCAACTTAGAGATTGTAACGGCGACCATCAACTCTTCCGATCTCTTATCTCTTTGCACCGACAATGTCTATGTGCTATTTGAACCGACAACCACCACTACGCGATTCTGCAATACTCCATATCTCTTGTAACCGCGACCTTAGGCTTGCAGCGGCAACTTCCACCCACCTGAGCGGCAGCTGAATCGGGGTAGGCTCTCTTGGATCTTGCAAATTCCATTGAAACCGAATATGTATTAGTGAGGTTTCTGTTTTGTGTCTCAGTGGATAGTGCAATCCCTTGCCCGTGGAAGTTATGCCGCATGAAATCTCTTGGGGTTTCACTCAAGCAAGCCTGGAGTTAGGGTTATTCTACATAAACATCTTTTAAATTCTGAGTCTAGAAATTTGAAAGTAGAGAGTAGATGTACGGTATGGACTGTTAAAGAAGTCAGAAGGAGATCCAAAGACATTACTTGGAGAAAATTAGTTTTGTTTTTGTGTAGCACTGAAGGCATCAAGGGAAAGAACCGTTGGTTATCTCCTGGAAACGATTCTGATTGTGTGAGAGTGCAGAAGAGTGGGCGAGACTTCTTCTACAAAGAAACTGAAGAGCTTTGGGACGAAGAAGGGCGTCGCTCTTAAGCCTGGGGTACATTATAAATCCTTACTCTATCTTTTCTACTTTCTATTTCGCCCTCTTTTGGTGTTATTGTTTCATTTTCTTGGGTACTAGTAATCTAAATCTGCTGTTTGAATGTGGTAGATATCGTTGTGGGAATGTGCAATTTGTTAGGAATCACATCATGGATCTCTGTGAGTAAAATATCTTGAGCTTCAGTGGTCTTCTTTGATCTCTTTTCGTGATTTGTTTTGTGATTATTTTTTTGGTTTTGATTGATCAGGCAGCGAGTGCCAGGTGAAACAAGCAGGCGCATTAACAGAGTGTACCCTTGCTTGAGGTATGTATGAATATGTCAATGTCTATTTCTTTGATTTCTATAACCATAGATCGTAAGGAAAAAACCACAAAAACAAAATAACGAACAAAATATTCACACAGGGCGGCATTCAGTGAGTTTTTTTTTTTCTTTTTTTATTGGCAACACAAAATATATCTTTCATAATTTTAATCCAGAATGTATGATTTTAAAGAAAATATTTGGATGGTGGTCAATAGTTCTGTTTGAACTCTCTAAAAAAATGATCCATGGATGGAATCGTCTAAAGACATTGGATCATGCAAGCTTTTGCTGTAAGCCCTCTTATGTAGGAGCCATCAAATTATGGGTACTGATATTTTAGTATTTGCTATATGGTAAATATTCAAGGTCCCAGTCAACAACTTTGGGTCCCTTGTCTCCATATACGAGCCAATCTGTTCATCCTAATCTTCTTTAATGGAAAACAAGGATGATGTGCCTAAAGGAGATAAGCTTCTTGTAGGCTCCTGTTATTGCAAGGTGCCTCTCCACCTGCCAAGTATCTCTCTCACCAATTAGGCTTCCATGCATGCCTCATTGGATTTGTTGGCTTTTGTGGAAGTTGTTACCATGGGGTCTATGTGGTGCAGAATTCATTTAGGGAAGGTTTCCCCTAAGTCAATTATATGGTTAATGTAATCCTTTCCCCCTTTTGGTGTCTGATCATAAACTACTTTGTAGCAAGCTAAGTGGATTAAACTAGATTTTCAAGGATCAGAGATTCAGTGTGCTTGGGTTGGTAGGGTTGTCTTCCTAGGGAATTAAACATTGGTCTTAGGATTGTTAACTTTTCAATTGCTTGACCCTCATCAACTTGGCTCTTTTAGAAGAAATGGATAAAAAAAAAAAACAAAATTGATGCTACTTATGAGTTATGGCTTAGAATATTATTGGTTGATTTTATCTTCCCCCAAGAACTCCATTTCTATTTCCATAGATGCTTAAGAGAGGGATGATATTCAGATCCCGCACTAATATCACAATATATATATAGATATATATTGAAAAATAGGAGGAGAGATAGTTGATTCCTAACTCCTAAGTTTTATTCAAAACTAATTTGTAAGCTTTTATTAATGGCTTAGTTGCTTACCCCTGCATAAATACACGAATATGACTAACAACAACAAAGAAACTTGTACTTCTTTCTATATATGGATAGAACCCACAACTCCTTTTATGTGGTAGTAAAAGAAGCTTGCCTTGGAGTTTTAAAGAACACGAGGATCAAAGGCTGATTTTTTCTAATACTAAACAAACCACAATCAATGGAATTCCTAAAGTTGTTTTTTGAAGATAAATAAAAGGGAAAATTCCCGATTAGTACCCTATACTTTGGGCCTAGTGTCACTTTGGTCCCTGAACTTTAAAATGCGACAATTTAGTACTCAAACTTTCGAAATGTGCCAATCCAGTACCTATCATTGGTCAGCTGTTAAGTGGCATACAAAAGGACACAAATGCCCTTCGAGTGTCATTCAGTTTTCTTTATCAACCATTAGAACTAGTTTTCCTCCTTCTCCCACCACTTCAACAACCA
The DNA here is from genome assembly GCF_055504915.1 of Nelumbo nucifera. Lineage (NCBI taxonomy): Eukaryota > Viridiplantae > Streptophyta > Magnoliopsida > Proteales > Nelumbonaceae > Nelumbo > Nelumbo nucifera. The sequence continues at coordinate 65,721,904 of NC_142652.1, forward strand.
TCGATAAATCTAACTCATTCAACCATATCCACCATCCCCACATGCTCAGGAAATGCACCTAACGTTCTCTCATCTCCATTAGAGCCACTCAATTCCAGCCCTTTCATAATGAGCAGGATACTTATTTCTGTAGAAGAAGATGATGAACAACGTTTTGAAGGGTAATTTTATCATTTTCAAATGCCATCACGTGATACACATAGTTGACGGTCTGTTAACAATAGGATTGGCACATTTTAAAGTTCGGGGACAAAGTGGCACTAGACCCAAAGTACAGGGTACTAATCGAGAAACCTAAATAAAATATAAAAATTATTCAAAGAAGAACAATGTATAGAAAAGGTGATGAGAAATCACCTATACCAAAAAATTATCCATAGATTTCTATTTCTATTTACTTAATTATTATCCATTGATTTATCGAGATCTTGTGTCTAGCCCAAGTTCAACGGCGGATTTCAATGGAAAGCTAATGGAAGGAGGTCTTTGTCTCATGGTCATAGTACAAGCGGTCTTTGTCGCAAAATAAAGTACAGAGGGGGTCTTTGTCATAGACCCCATAATATAGTCTTTGTAATTTACCCAAAAAATAATTTAAGCATCAAAGATTTAACAATGATATGATTTTAAAAATGATGAAATAAAATCACTCGGTTTACTCATATAGTTGGGATGAGCTTGAATCTCTGCCTAAAGAAGATTTTGGGACTTAAACAAATATTTTGTGCTTTACCACAAAAATAGTTAAATATAAACTAACAATATTTCTTCTACACAAAGTACATACATGTATGCATGGATGGATAAGTGATTAAAGGTAAAGTGGGCTTGGGTTTAGTTAATCTAGGCTAGGTTTAAGCTGAAGCCTCAGTAAAGGCCTAATCACAAGTAAATTGGGTCAAGTTCTCATTTTATTGTTAAATCCAAGCCCAACCCAAAGCTGGAAGATACAACAAGTCCAATCGGTGCCAAGGCAATGAAGTAGAAACCAACGGTTTATTGAATTTTTTTTGAGTGGTTTTATTGAATTTTACTTCCCTGTAATATGAAAAATCAAAGTGAACAACCTGTGAACGAAAGAGGGAATCGATTTACCTTCAAAACAGGGGATCTCTTCCCTACCCTAAATTGTGAAATATGACCGTTAAGAGTGTCTCGTTGTTCTTTTCCCAACGGCACTGAACTGAGAAGGATTCGCTGACAGAGATATTATCCTAGGGCACAGAACGACAAGGCCTTATTCACAATTCCAGTTCTTGACATATCCCTGTTTCACTGATGATCGTCGGATGAAGTTATTAGTTCTTTCTCTTTGGGTCTTCTTCAAGATCTGGTTTCTTCATCACAGTCTTTCTGCGGCACTGAACAACAGGTTTAGACAGATCTAGTTCTTAAGAGAGTCTTGTTTCACAATCTCGCCGAGTAAGGTTATTGGCTCGATAATGCTCGCTCTTCTTAAGATCTGGTTCCATTGATCTATCTTCTTTCTAATTTCTTATACAACGAAAAATGCATTGATCTGTTCCATTGGTTCTGTTTTTTTGTGGTTTCCGTTTTTTGTCTTTGAATGGAGATTCGAACGGCTTCACTTTTGATTTTAGTTAGGTTTCCCCCGTTTTTTTTTTGGTTTGGAGAACTTGCTTAGTTTGATTTCAACTTGCTTACTCTTTGCCTCAAAAGAAAATCTCTAGTTATTTTGATTGACTAATCAGTAGGACTATTTACCTTTGCTTTCTTCTTTTTTCTTCCTTCTATTCCGAAGTCTATGCTTATGTTCTGGCTTAATTTCATATAAATATAGTTATAGATGTATAATACTTATCAGTGGCATCGGGTTTAGTGTTCACAGTAACTATTTAGAAGACCTTCCAGTGTACCTTTTTGTTCAATTCAGGTTTCACAGAACTCTGTCAAGATAATTTCATTATGTCTCATATTGTGATCTTTCTTTCTCGTTTTATCTATTGCTTGAATTTCTGGGTTAAGCAGTGTTTCAGAGGATTCTATTAAGAATTATTTTAACTGTGTTATTTATATTTGATTCCCGCAATTTTTCCTTGTGGAATTATGGTGCACTAATCCAAAATAGTTAACACGAGATACCCTTTCCCATGGCAATAAAATAGGTGGATCTTTCAATTCCAGCAGTCTCTCCACCTCTTCAGCTCTTCCAACTCCCAGTTGTTTGCATTCCTTCTGAATTTGGTAGCCCCAACTACATTATTTCCAATCTGTTCATAGCAGTCCTTGATGAAACAATGCTCCTTGGCAGGCTTTACCAAGAATAACTTTTGATCATTGGCCAATCTCTTTGTCCAATGACGATTTAAGGGGAAGGGGTCCATCTCCTTTCCAGTTTGAGAATATGTGGCTTTATCACCCAGGATTCAAAGAAAAAGTTAGGGAGTGTTGGACAGAGAATAACCCAAGGGTTAATTGGGAGGGTATGAAGTTCCATCTGAAGATAAAACATTTGAGAACAAAAATCAAGGATTGGAACATACAATAGTTTGGGAGACTAGAGGAAAAAAAGCAAGAGCCAAGAGGTAATTGATCAAATTGAGATCTTGGACAATAAAGAAGTTGAAGGAACCTTTGGAAAAAGGGAAAAGCAGGAGAGAGGGACCTTAAGGAAGGCATTGGAAGACATCTTATTTAAAGAAGAAATAAGTTAAGGATAGAAGTCCATACAGAATTGGATAAAAGGAAGGGGATATTAATACAAAGTTCTTCCATGCTCTAGCAAATGATAGGAGGAAAAACTTCATTTCTAAGTTAGAGATTGAAGGTGAAACAACTAAACAACTAAAGCACTAGGTCTAGATGGGTTTACGATGGCTTTTTTCAATTCTTTAGTAGAGGGGGGGGGGTAATTAATCTAGGGTTGAACTCAACATTCATTGCATTCATTCCGAAAAAAGTTGGGGTAAGTCATCCTAAGGAGTTTAGATCCATCAGCTTGGTTAGTAGCTTGTATAAATTCATCATTAAGGTGTTATCTCAAAGACCTAAATCTGTGCTCCCTTCTATTAACTCCCCAAATCAAGGAGCTTTTGTTATAGATAAGCAGATCGTTGATCAAATTCTAATTGCCAATGAGAGTGCGGAGGAGGTGAAAAGAAATGAAAAAAAGGGCTTGGTTTGTAAACTTGATTTGGAGAAAGCTTATGATTTGGTGGGTTGGGACTTTCTATTGGAGGTAATGAGATATTATGGGTTTAGAGATAAGTGGTGTAAGTGAGTTCAAAGTTGTGTAAGTACTTGTCACTATTCAATTTTGGTAAATGGTATAGTTGTGGACCACTTCCTAGTTATCAAGGGAATTAGACAAGGGGACCCCTATCCCCCTTCTTAATCACCTTAGTAGATGATGTGCTTGGTATCCTAATCCAAAGAGCAAATAGTAGGGGTCTGGTGAGAGGTTGGAGAGTGGGAAGGGAAAGAGTGCTTATCACTTACCTGCAATTTGCTGATGAAACCATATTATTTTGTGAGGGAGATGATAGAAGATGGGTGGGGAATCTGAAAGTGGTGATCCAAGTGTTTGAGAAGATGTCAAATATGAGAATTAACTTCAATAAGAGCTGAGTGGTGGGGATCAATATGGATGAAAGAGAGGTGTCAGAGTGTGTAACTATTTGGGGCTGTGAAGTATTTCGGTGTATATTGACCTTCATTGCTGAAATCAGAAATCTTCTTTCTTCTTGCCGATTGTCTTTATCTTAGGCTGATGTTCTTGTTTCGGTAGTGTGCAGTCTTCTTGATCTGATAGGGTACTTCTCTGATTTCAATCTTGTATATTAGATTTCAGATCTGTCTATATTAGCTTTCAGTTTGCATATTGTTCTTTTTCTTGAGGCTTTTCTTTTTAGGTAGATTGTTGTTCCCTTTGTTTTGTAGATTGCTGCTATATTAGTGTATAACAGTCCCTATTTCTTAGGATTGCTGATTGTTTGATAGATTTCTTTCTTTGATTAGTGTACATTAGTTTCTTTAGTACTTTGATAGAGGAGATGGCAGCAACCAACCATCAATGGCATTTCGAAAGAGCACAAGTTAGGAGGCAGCAAGGTCTTCACAATGTGGACACATATACAGCTCTATCTACGCAAATAGGTGCTATCAGCAACAAAATAGATGAGATGCAGATGGTAGCCATGCATGTGCAGTCCATGACTTGTGATTGGTGTGGGGGAGGCCCTATCAGTACTGATTGCCAAGTTGGCAATCAGTCTATGCAGCCTCCAGAACAGGTAGACTTTGTTGGCCACTTTCCAAGGCAGCAATACAGTGAGTACCCTTGTGCCTTTAACCCCGGATGGGGGGGATACCCGAATCAGTCATGACCAAATCAGCATGTGCCGAATCCCTTCCCCCAAAACTTCTATTAGCTGGAAAAGAAATCTAAAGCTGATGACCAAGTTCATAGCTAGTGCTGAAACAAGATTTCAGATCCAAGAAGCAGCAATAAAGAACTTGGAGAAGAAAGTCGGGCAGTTGGCACAAATAATTTCAGCAAGAATACCGGGCACTCTACTAGGTAATACTGAATTGAATCCAAGAGGTGGTGAGGAGCTGCCAGAGGTGGAGAAGAAGGCAAGGGCTGAAAACAAGGTTAGCATGTTGGCCGACACCTGTGAGCTTTGCATACAAGAGGGAGGAGCTGCAAGGGAAGAGAGTGAAAAGATGCAAGGCATGGCAGCATACCTGAATGCCAATCCACAGTTTCAAGGGAAAGAGTGTCTCAAGTTGGATGGCTTGGATACCCCGCCAATACCAACAAGCAAGCCTTCAACCCAAGAGCCGCCCCCCTTGAGCTGAAACAACCCCCTCCACATCTGGAGTATGCTTTCTTAGAGGCACCATCAGCCTTACCGGTAATCATGTCAGCAGCCTTAACCCAATTGCGGAAAGACAAATTGTTGCGGGTGTCTCGGGAACACACGACAACTTTAGCTCGGAAGATGTCATTGATGATGAGGTTAGTGGATGTTTTCAGGTCAACGGTCAGTACCTCACTAGAAGGTCGAGCTTTAGACCAAAAACAAGCGCTTGTTGGGAGGCAAACCAATACTGATGAGCAGTCATAAACTCTCTTAATTGTTTTCTGCTTTTCTTATTCGTAGCATTTGAGTTCAGTGTTGTTGCTTAGGCTGTTAATTGGGTAGATTGCTGCTTTCTATGTGTCATTCATATCGTTTGAGTTGAGTTTAGTTTTGTTGTTGTCTTAGGATGTTAATTGAATAAGTTGCTGATCTCTCTTTCTAGTTTTATGTGATTCTTAGTAGCTAGAGGCTTCCTATCAAAAGAGTTATTGCAGAATTTAGAATAATTTTCCGGGAAGTTTTCTAAACCCCTCTCCTTACTTGATAATGTTCTTCATGCAATTACCTCTCATTGCTGGATTTAAGTGTGGGGGAGTTAGACTGTGGCTATGCACTTCAATCAGCCCAACACTTATATACATGCATTGACAGGCCAAATAGACTGAAAATCCCCTCGAGATCATTGTTGTTTATTAGGTGAATTCAAAGAGGGAATACAATGAGTTGAGGGAGACCACTGTATGTGTCAATTTTTATTCTTGTGAATGATCCAACTGAGCACAATGCATGAAGTTAAGGGAGTTGAATATAACTTTCATCATGACCAGCCCTAACTACCTTCATGTGTATGATGCACTTGATTGAATTATTAATGATCACTCAAGCTAGTCCATATCTGAATTGCTAATGCATGAGGTTCAACAATTGAAAAAGGCAAAAGAAAAAAAAAAAGAAAAAGGACAAAGTCCAATTGACTCCGCTGTCATGAACTGAATAGTAAAACTAGCGGTTTTTGATATGAGTTTAGTCCCAACTCCGCTATTCCGAGCTGAATAGTAAAGCTAGCAACTTGGAATACGAGTATTGTTATTTGCCTCAAGCCTGTGACCAGTGTGAGATGGAGCATAAAATGCACTCACACCAAAAAAAAGAGAAAAAGAAAAGGAAGAAAGAAGAAAATACCCCGTGTGAGATGGAGCATAAAATGCACTCACACCAAAAGAAAAAAAGAGAGAAAAAGAAAAAGAAGAAAGAAGAAAATGCCCCGTGTGAGATGGAGCATAAAATGCACTCACACCAAAAAAAAATAGGGGAAAGAAAAGAAAAAAAATTCAATGACGGCTGAGGTTCAAAGGGACAAAAGTTAGTTGAACATTCAATGAGGTGCAGTGATAGATTTGAGACCTACCAAAGTGATGGTTAATTTTGGTGGTCAAGGAGCTGATTTACATATTGAATGGAAGTGAATGTTGGAACTTAAAGAATCTCATATTCTCCCCTTCCTTGGCTCTTATGTATGTGATAAGAATGGTAGTTCATAGGAATGGATCAGAATCTTACACAAGTTTACCGACTAGTCAATGCATTCTCCTCCTAAAAGCTCATCCGGTAAATGGTGAGAATAAGGGGGGATGATTAGTTTATGGCTTATGTCTTTGCTTGAGGACAAGCAAAAGCTTAAGTGTGGGGGTGTTTGATGTGTGCACAATTTACATATAAATTCTGATGTTTTATGCATGGTTTTGTGCTGATTTGTGTAAAGTTTTACCCCAAAATTGATTTGTTGGCCCGTCCAATCCATCAAAATTGATACGGGTCCAATCCAAAACCGGTCCATTGACACCCTTATATATAACTAAAATTGGGGGAAAAAGATAAAAGAATTTACCACCAGCTTCACACTGTTTCTTGATAATAGCACCCTCAGTAGTTTGATTCTGTCCTTGGGCAACTTTTTAGCTTTCTAGCTCCCTTTTGAGTTCAAATCAGTACGTCGAATTTTCTCACCGGTGCTTGTTGGATGTTAGCTTGTAAAAGACCCAGAAAATGCATTATGTCATGAAATTTGTGTCCACATGCTGGTGTTGACAAAGTACTAGTATTTTAATCCACACCAACACCAGCAAAGAGTTGTTTAAAATTCAAAGTTAACCAACCACATGGTATTACTTGTGCATCTTAGAGGAGTATCTTCTAATTCTATTTTTATTTGGTTACTTGAAATGGATTGATTGTTGTTTTAGATTCATGTTTAGAAAGAAACACCAGGGGTAGGGGTATTGTGTTACTTTTCTTGTCAATATCTATACCCAATATGTTGTAAGTGTGAATTTTGAAAGCGAGAATCCTTCAAGATTGCTAGAATGTGGTGTATTTTTGTTATAAGGTGTGGATATCCTGTCCCATCCCAATAATAAAATTTTACTTATTTATTTTACTAAACCAAATTATTCATTTATTTGTTTTAATAAATTAAGTAAATTAGATTTTTATTTATTTAATTTACTAAATTATTCAAGTAATTAATAATTTATTTAACTAATAAGTTATTTCTCTCTCTCTCTCTATATCTCTCTCTCTCTCTCTCTCTCTCTCTCCCTGAGCCTAATATTTAGGGCTATCAATAGGTTAGGTCTCAATTGGGATTAAACCGGTCCACGGGCCGTGCTAGGTTCAAGTCGGTCTTTGCCTTCATATTAGCAAAACATATTCAAGCCCAAGTCTGAGCCTGGGCTGGCCATCAAGCCTAGACCTTAAGCTTGAGGCCGACCTGCCCAAAGCATGACTAGGAAATTTTAATTCTTTGTTTCTCTCATTTTATTGCCTAATCATTTATATATTTATATTATTAAGTTAAATAATTTTATTTATTTATTCTTATTAAAAAAATTTGCTAAAAATCCCTCTTCCATAATTGTTGCTAAATTTCTAATTACTTGTAATGATGCCATTAATAAACATCTATTATTTTATTAAGTTAAAAAAAATATTTATCTAATTAAGGCCAGGTTCAGGCTGGGATTTGTCTTTATATCAAAAGAACAGGGGTGGAGGCAGGGGGGACCCAGGGGAGCCATGGCCCCCCTATGGCCCAAAAATCCCCACTATTCCATGTAAATTTCCTAGGGGTGCAACTTTTCCGGGTTAGGGTTGGGATATTGTCAAAATTTCAATAGGCCCAACCTGAAGCCTGAGCCCGAAACATGTAAACTGTTAACTCGGGACAACCCGACTTGCACCCCTAAAATTTCCCCTCCCCCACTCTCCACCCCAATGGGGTGTCCCTTCTTTAACCATCCATATTTATTCCCCCCAGCCCCCCAAATTCCACCTTAGGTTTTGGCCCCCTCATGAAAATTTCCTAGCTCCACCCCTGCAAAAGAACATATTCAAGCCCAAGTACGAACGCAGCCCAACTGTTGGCCCTAAATATTGAGTCGAGCCTGGCCAAGGAATTATTCTTGTTGGCGATGATGGAATCAGGTAATGCTTTTGATTCTCAATTTTATTTTGATAGGCAAGTATTCTCTTTCTTTGTAATTTGAGTTGGTTCAGATTGATGTGTTTGCCTAAATTTAATAAATCTGTTATAATACCTTTTTTAGCCTTTTTTTCCTAATTAGACAGAGAACTATTGTTGGTTGTATTTTGCAATAATTAATAGATGTTTGAGATAGTTTTAGGGACTTGTTTGATGCTTGAATATCGTGGTTTTGTTTCTTTTTTTATTTTCCTTTTGAATTTTGGTTCATTCGTGCAATCTCTCTCTTTCTCTCCCTAGGCAGATTTTTAGGGACTTGTTAGATGCTTGATTATTGTGGTTTTTTTCTTTTATTTTTCCTTTGAATTTTGGTTCATTTGTGCAATCTCTCTCTCTTCCTCTCCCTGGGCAGATTTTTAACTTTCTAGCTCCCTTTTGAGTACAAATCAGTATGCCCAATTTTCTCACCGGTGCTTCTTAATTTTCATTGGTCATTTAATTGTTCAGAAGGAAAAGGTTTGCGGTTTGCCAACAGTCATGAATTTTTAGCAATAATGACCCTGTCCAAAACTTTATTCACATCTCTCTGACAAATCAATGTTGGACACATTACTCTAACTCCTCAAAAAATTACCAATTGAAACAGAAATCTTTTCTATTGGGTTTTTGGATGAAATTGAATGCAATTAGTTATTAATTGGAGATATGCTCAGTTTGGTTGTTAGCCTGTAAAAGACTAAGAAAATGCAATCTGTCATGAATTTGTGCCCACATGCTGGCTTTGACGAAGTATTAGAATTTTAATCATACCAACACCAGCAAAGAAACATTTGAAAGTTTACCACATGCTTTGAAATGGATTTATTCTTGTTTAATGTTGTGTGAATATCTTCTTGTCAATATGGGCACTCAATTTGTTGTTGCAAGTGTAATCTTCTAATGCTGTTATTATTTGATTACTTTAAATGGATTTATTTCGTTTAAGACTCATCTTTATAATGAAACATCAGGCGTAGTATGCATTGCTTTTCTTGTCAATATGGGTGCCCAATCTGTTGCAAGTGTGAATTTTGATAGCAATTCATATACTTTACCCATATGATCTACAAGCTCTTTCCAGATTGCAAGAATGTGGTGTATCTTTATTATAAAAATTTGATTCAACAACTTATGGTTGTCTGTACTCACTAGATGATTTTCCTAATGAATAGATTTGTAATAACCAATTACATGGACGCCATAGATACCATGGATATTTCTTTATTTTTTTATTTTACTAAATTAACTAAATTACTATCTACAGATTTTATTCATTTAGTTTACTAAATTATTCAATTAATCTTTTTTTGGGCTATCAACAAGTTAGGTCTAGAGTGGGATGGCATGTACCTGTCCTGTCCCAATAATAAATGAAAACTTATTTATTTATTTATTTTACTAAACTAAATTATTCATTTATATATTTAAATACATTAGATAAACTATTATGTATAATTTTTTATTTATTTGATTCAACCTGACACCCTTTTGTGTTTAAGGCCCAAAGCCAAGCCAAGCTCGACCTAGCTTGGGCCAATTCAATATTTCTTTTCATATTGCACATTATATAATTTAAAGTTACAAGGGATTGAAGGCGGAAAGAGAGAGAGAATTGTAGGAAGAAATGTATAAGAGATTCTTGCCAACGACAAGGTGGAGGAAGGAGCTGCTTGTCTAAAAAAAAGAGGATATTATTGGAAGAAATTGGTGGAGGTTCAGCAATCAAAATCAGAGAAGAAAAAAGATCAATGGTAGTGTTAAGCAGGGAGGCGATAAGCTGGTTGAAAGGGTTCATTGATGGTACAATTTTTGCCATCACTGAATCTGGGTGGAAAGCAGAACTTGATTTGATAAAGAAAAGATTTACAGTGGAAAAGAAGATTAACAATAGGGGAGCTTTCATTCAACTAAGTGAGCTCTTTGGAAACGGTGAGAAACAGGTGGTGTGTATTCTAGAAGCAAAGGTAAGCAAGGTTGGGTCATGTTTGCAGGACCCTTGGATGACTTTGAACAGAGGACATGGTTTCTGGAAAAGGAAAAGAACAGCACTGCTGCTATGCCGGACACTGCAGTACCTGAGCAAGCTTCTAAATTACAAAATGGAGTGGAGTGGTAGAGAAGGTTGAAGGCCTCAGTGGAGCTACCGTGTGTTCGAAGTTGGTGTTAGATGGAACCTGGAGGATTGGAGAGGAAGAAAGGTAATTAGGGTAGAAAAGAAAGTGCAAGACTGGAATGGAGTTCTTTTTGATTTAATGGTGGCTCTCCCATCGGTAGAAAAGGTTATTCTGATTCCGTTTGAGGAGAAAGCAGCTGTCCTTGACTTGGGCTGCCATATTGAGGTTGTAACCAGATTAGAGACACGCGACCATTCAAGTATTAAAGTAAAATATTTTACAAAATTAAGTAAAATATTATCGGATTTCTATTTTTTAATTTACTAAATTATTCAAGTAATTAATAATTTATTTAACTATTTAGTTATTTCAATCTCTCTCCCTAAGCCTAATATTTAGGGCTATTAGTAGGTTAGGATTCAGCTTGGATTAAAATTATTAATGGGATCAATAGAAAATATTTCTGCACAAGTCTGAGTCCAGGCCGAACTTCGGGCCTACATCTTGAGCATGAGCCTGAAGTTCATATAGAGCCTGAATCATGGTGAGGAAATTCTTTGTTTCTCTTATTTTCTCACCTAATTACTTATATAGTTATGCTATTAAGTTAAAAAAATATTTACTGAATTTACTAAATTATTTTAGTTTATAAACAAATTTTCTCTCTCTCTCTCTCTCTCTCTCCCTCTTGAGTTGTTACATATTTAGGGTTGTCAATGGATTGGGTTTAGATCTAGATAGCTTGGATATTTATTTTTCCAAAAGTATTTTATTATCCATAGTACATCTTTGTACATGTGTAAAAGGGTCAATTACCCAATGATGGTCTCAGCTATGACCTAGGGTCTTCAGGAAGGGGTAGATTGGATATGGTCTTAACTTTTGTCATTTTTTCTTTTCTTTTTTTTTCCTTCCATCAAGTGGCTTCCCTCAGACTTGAATGCGTATTCTTCTGGGTTTTTCTGTTTGGAGTGCTTGAGGGTGGTTTTGGATGTTGGTTTTGTGGGAGAGGGTGTTGTTCTATTGGGGTCTGAAGTGGTTTTGTTTGTGCTGTCTTGAGTCTGAGTTTGGTGTGTGCTGGTTGTTTTTTTTTTTGTTGTCAAGGGGGTTTGATTTTGGTGGTTTGTTTGGACTTCTGGGTTTTTTATCAAGTTTCGGTTGGGTTGGAGTGCTTTTGTGGGAGTTAAAGTTTGTTGTTTTCCTCTCTCGAGTGACTACTGATCACTCTCCTTTAATAATTTCTTTCTTCCTTTTTAATAAATTTTATTTTATTACCAAAAAAATCCTGTATTTTTCCATTTGTAACCCCAAGATTTTGCTTTGTACATGAGCCAAGCAGAAAAAGGCCATGTATTTTTGTTTGTGGAATTTGTCTCTTCTTGATATTATATATTAATACATTATTTTCTTGATCAGAAAGAAATTATAACCTTTAAACTTCTTTTGTTATCCTTAGGCAATTTCTATGATGTTGGAAGGGTATACTGGAAGAACTTTGAGGGGGTGAATTTTGATGAACACCAGTTGATTGGTTACCACTTCTATGATATTGGTTGGTGGGTTATCAGTTTTTTAGGTATCATGCCTTTCTGGTATCATAATTGGACTCTTACCCTCGTTAAAAAGAAACAAAAAGCAAAAGAGAAGAAAGTAAAGAATAATCTCAATTATGGTGGACAAGCACAAAGGAAATCATTTTTTGATAATCCATTAGAGGATTCAAGGAACTGCAGCTGAGGAACTTAGGATCATCCAACCTTTTGTAAGAGGTCCTGTTAACTGGGTATTGTGCCCCTTAATATATGCACCCTGTTCATTTGTATGCTGTTTCTATATCATCATTGCAGTGTAATTCTTACAAAATCTTCTGGTGAACTGGGGGATGTGAGCATTTTATTAACTAAAATTATTATATTGGAGATTTTCCAACTGGTTTTATTTGGACGGGGCTTGACTTTTGAACTAAACGGTTTTCATGTTTTCTTGGTTTACCTCAACTTGGGGATAACTAGGTAACAACAATTTTTTGGAATATGGACAATGCATATAGCAGTTGGTTACTTGGTTTTCATAGGAACATGGAAAAATGGTTCAACTGTCACATTCGTTTTGTTGTGTTGGAACTGAAGGTTGAAGTTTTTTCCTTCTTATTTTCTTCCATTTAATTTTTCTGGGCTTGGAATCTCCTGACAAGGATATCAGAAGAGGTCAATGATCTTCAAAACGAGGCTAAACCAGCTTTTGTTGGAAAATTAGACCTTAATCTTGCAGTGAGTAGAGAAGAAGCAGTTGAGGGTTATGGTCATGAAAACGAAGCATCGGGTAATAAATCCCAAGTGGATTTGAATCACCAGGGGCAACATGGATCCCCTTCATTGCCTACTGATGTTAGATTGGAAGAGCCAGAATCTCCTTGTACAAATTCTAGGTTGCCATTGAAGACTGAATTAGATCTGGCTGAAGCGAGCACAAGAAACATTGCCTATGATCAAGAAAGGTCTCCATCTTTGCCTTCATCAAGGGACAAGGGTTACAATGAGGAAAGGGAGGTGGTATCTGGTAGTTCTAATAAATATTCCTCCCCAATAGAGGTAGAAGCTTTTAGTAATGAAATAGGAGATTCTAATCATTGTTTGTGGAAGTCTCCTTCAGAAGTTGATATCCATCATCAAGGAGAACTTATGGAACAGGAAAATTCTGATATATGTAGGGCAAACTCTCCTCTCCATGATGAAAAGTTGAAGGAAAAATTTCAGGAAGCTTGCATTATGAGAAAACTGAATCTACCTATGAAGGAATGGAAGCAGGTAGTGCAGATCACCACATGGTAAAGTCCTCATCTCCTGTGAGAATGCAACACAATCCTGATGAACCTGAGGAGGAGGAATCCTATCATGCAAAGAGAGCACCTTCTGAGAATGAAAAGATGGATTTGCATTGCTCAGATCTGCACTCCCCACATAGAAACCCTGAAAGATCATCTTCACCTGTGAGGCAGATGTTCACCTCTCCTGAAAGGTCTCCTTATGTGCAACAATCTCCAGGTCAAAAACCAATATCTCCTCCACAGGTATTTACGTAACTAAATTATTCATATAATTAATGATTTAATTTATGAACAACGGATTAGTTCTGGTGTCGAATAGGCTATACATGTCTTGTCCCAATACTAACTGAAAATTTATTTATTTATTTTACTAAATTAAATTATTCATTTATTTGTTTTAATATATTAAATAAATTATTCTCCATAAAGTTTTACTTATTTAATTCAACCCGTGACCAATCACAAGTGATTGGTGCGGGTTTGGTTCGGGATAGCTTGGACTAGTCTTGCACCAATCACAAGTGAATATTTATTTATTTATTTTTGTTAAAGTTAATTATTGATTTATCTATTTTACAAAATTAAGTAAATTATTACCCATAGATTTCTATTTACTTAATTTATTGAATTCTTTAATTAACTAATTAATTAATTATTTTCCTAACAAATTATTTTTCTCTCTCCCGGAGCCTATTTTTAGGGTAATTAATATGTTTAGTGAGGTGTGGGGTAGGATGTACCTGTCTTGTCCCAATAACAAATCTAATTTTATTTATTTATTTTACTAAACCAAATTAATCATTAATTGTTTTACAAAATTAACTAAATTGGTATCCATAGGTTCCTTTTTATTTAATTTATTAAATTATTCAAGTAGTTAAATAATCCATAGATTCCCCCCCTAACCCGAGCAAAATATTTAGGTTTATAAATTGGATAGGTTTCGGTTGGGTTAGACCTTTTCATTGGTTGGGCCACGTTTGGTTTGGGCTTTGCCTTTAATATCAACAAAACTTATTTAGGCCCAAGTCTAAGCCTAGGCCAACCATCAAGCCAAGATTTTGAGCCTGCGCCCGACCATCATATAAAAGCTCAGATTGCGATAAGGAAATTTTTGTTCTCTGTCTCTCTCATTTTCTAGAAATCTCTCTTCCATATTTGTTGCTAACATGTAACTATTTACAATGTTACCATTAATAAAGAGCTAATTACTCTCTTTTTATTGCCTAATTATTTATATACTTATTTTAAAAAGTTAAAAGATTTTATTGATTTAATTTACTAGATTATTTAATTATACCCCTCTTTATCTTACTGTTCGGTGTCCAATATTTAAGGGTTGTCAACAGGTGGGGATTGGTCTAGGTAGCTTGGATATTTATTTATTTTATTAAATTAAATTATTCAATTATATATTTTACAAAATTAAGAAAATTATTATCCATAGATTTCTATTTATTTAATTAACTAATTGACTTCATTAATTAATAATTTATTAACAAGTTAAGGAGGTTGGGATTAAACTTGTTCATAGGCAGTGCCAAGTTTGGGTTGGGCTGTCTTTATTCAATAGAATATATTGAAGCCCAACTTTAAGCCTAACCCAACCATTAGACTTACCTCTTGAGTCGAGCTCGACGAGGAAAGTGTTATTGTTTATTACTCTCTTATTTCCTCACCAATTTATTTATATATTTAATTTAGTAAGTTAAAAAATTTTATTTACTTAATTTGCTAAAGGATTTAATTTTATCAACAAATTATTTCACTATATCTCTCCCTCCCCGAGTCTAATATTTTGGATTATCAATGGGCCGGGCTTGGTTTTTGATAGATTGGATATTTATTTATTATTTTACTAAATGGATTGAGTCATTATATATAGATTCTATTATTTAGTTTAATAAATTAATTAATAATTTATTTTTCTCTCTCTTGATCCTTATTTTTTGGGTTATCAACGAGTTAGGTTTAGTGTGGTATAGCATGTACCTGTCCCGTCCCAATAATTAATGAAATTTTATTAGATACATTATATAATTTAATACATTAGATACACTACTATGTATAAACTTTTATTTATTTGATTCAACCCGGCACCAATAATAAACGAATATTTAGTTATTTTATTAAATTCAATTATTGTTTTGTTTATTTTACAAAATTAAGGTATTATCCATATATTTATATTTATTGAATTTACCAAATTATTCATGTAATTAATAATTTATTTAACTATGAAGTTATTTCAATCTCTCTCCATAATTTTTTTATGTTTGGATTTGGATACGTTGGACCAGTCTTGCACCAATCACAAGTGAATATTTATTTATTTTTTGCTAAAGTTAATTATTGATTTTTCTATTTTACAAAATTAAGTAAATTATTATCCATAGATTTCTATTTACTTAGTTTACTAAATTCTTAATTAATGATTTTTTCCTAACAAATTTTTTTTCTCTCATCCCGGAGCTTATTTTTAGGGCAATCATTATGTTTGGTCAAGTGTGTGATAGGTTGTACCTGTCCCGTCCCAATAATAAATGAAATTTTAATAATTTATTTTACTAAAACAAATTAATCATTAATTTTTGTACAAAATTAAGTAAATTGTTATCCATAGATTCCTTTTTATTTAATATATTAATGTATTCAAGTAATTAATAATTCGTTGAACTAATAAGTTTTTCCTCTCTTTCTCTCTCTCTCTCCCCACCCTATATAGATTCCCTTTTATTTAATATATTAATGTATTCAAGTAATTAATAATTCGTTGAACTAATAAGTTTTTCCTCTCTTTCTCTCTCTCTCTCTCTCCCCACCCTAGCCTGAGCCTAATATTTAGGGTTATCAATAGGATAGGTATCGGTTGGTCGAGCCACGCTTAGTTTGGGCTCTGCCTTTATATCAACATAAGTTATTAAAGCCCAAGTCTAATCCTTGGCCAACCATTAAGTTGAGATTTTAAGCGTGCCTGATCATATAAAGCACGGATTGTGATAAGGAAAGTTTTATTCCTTGTTTCTCTCATTTTCTAGAAATCTCTCTTCCATATTTGTTGCTAACTTTTAACTATTTACAGTGATGCCATTAATTAAGAGCTAATTATTCTCTCTTATTTTTTTGCCTAATTATTTATATACTTATTTTAAAAAGTGAAAAGATTTTGTTGATTTAATTTACTAGATTATTTAATTATTTCCCTCTCTTTTTTACTTCGGGAAGGGCTTTGTCTTCATTTCAACAGAATATATTGAAGCCCAACTTCAAGCCCAACCCAACCATCAGGTCTATCTCTTGAGTCAATCCCAACGAGGAAATTGTTATTTTTTAGTATTCTATCATTTCCTTACCAGTTAATTTATATATTTAATTTAGTAAGTTAAAAATTGTATTTATTTAATTTGCTAAACGATTTAATTTTTTCATTTTGGGTTATTAATGGGCCGGGCTTGGTTTTAGATAGATTGGATATTTTTTTATTAATTACTAAATGAATTGAGTCATTATATATAGATTTTATGATTTAGTTTAATAAATTAATTAATAATTTATTTTTCTCTCTTGATCCTTATGTTTTGGGTTATCAACGAGTTAGGTCTAGTGTGGTATAGCATGTACATGTCCCGTCCCAATAATTGATGAAATTTTCTTTATTTATTTATTTTACTAAACCATATTATTCATTTATATATTTTAATACATTAGATACACTATTATGTATAAACCTTTATTTATTTGATTCAACCCAGCACAAATAATAAATGAATATTTAGTTATTTTATTAAATTCAATTATTGATTTGTTTATTTTACAAAATTAACTAAGGTATTATCCATATATTTATATTTATTAAATTTACCAAATTATTCATGTAATTAATAATTTATTTAACTATGAAGTTATTTCAATCTCTCTCCCTCAGCCAAATATTTAGGGCTCTCAATAGGTTAGGTCTCATTTGGGATTAAAATTATTAATTGGTCGGGCTACTGTTGGATTGGGATTTTTGGTGATATCAATATAACATATTTATGCCAAAGTCTGAGTCCGGATCGAGCTTCAGGCCTAGATCTTGAGCATGTGCCCGACGTTCATATGGAGCCCAAAGCATGATGAGGAAATTCTATGTTTCTATCTCATTTTGTCACCTAATTATTTATATTGTTATTCTATTAAGTTGAAAAATTTATTTATTGAATTTACTAAATTATTTACTTTATCAACAAATTCTCTCTCTCTCTCTCTCTCCCTTTGCGAGTTACATATTTAGGGTTGTCAATGGATTGGGTTTAGATCTAGATAGTTTGGATATTTAACTATTTTATTGCAAGTTAGTAAATTATTATCCATGGATTTTATTTATTTTACTTAACTAAATTATTAAACTAATTAAAAATTTAATTTATGAATAAAGTATTTTTCTTTCTCTCTCCCTATTTAAGACTATCAACGGATTAGTTCTTGTGTCTTATAGGGTATACACGTCTTGTCCCAATATTAACTGAAATTTTATTTATTTATTTAACTAAATAAAATTATTAATTATTTGTTTTAATAGATTAAATAGATTATTCTCCATATTTTTTTTTATTTAATTCAATCCGTGACCATTATTTATGGTTGTCAATGGTGCGGGTTTGGATTTGGATAGGTTGGACCAGTCTTGCACCAATCACAAGTGAATATTTATTTATTTTTTGCTAAAGTTAATTATTGATTTTTCTATTTTACAAAATTAAGTAAATTATTATTCATAGATTTCTATTTACTTAATTTACTAAATTCTTAATTAATGAATTATTTTCCTAACAAATTATTTTTCTCTCATCCTGGAGCCTATTTATTGGGCAATCATTATGTTTGGTCAGGTGTGTAATAGGTTGTAACTATTCCGTCCCAATAATAAATGAAATTTTAATGATTTATTTTACTAAAACAAATTAATCATTAATTTTTGTACTTATCCAAAGATTCCTATTTATTTAATATATTAAAGCATTCAAGTAATTAATATTTCGTTGAACTAATAAGTTATTTCTCACTTTCTCTCTCTCTCTCTCCCCCAACCCTAGCCTGAGCTTAATATTTAGGGCTATCAACAGGATAGGGATCGGTTGGTCGGGCCACGTTTAGTTTGGGCTTTGCCTTTATATCAACATAAGTTATTAAAGCCCTAGTCTAATCCTAGGTCAACCATTAAGCTGAGATTTTTGAGTGTGCCTTATCATATAAAGCACGGATTGTGATAAGAAAAGTTTTATTCTTTGTTTCTCTCATTTCCTAGAAATCTTTCTTCCATATTTGTTGCTAACTTGTAACTATTTACAATGATGCCATTAATGAAGAGCTAACTATTGTCTCTTATTTTCTTGCCTAATTATTTCTATATTTATTTTAAAAAGTTAAAAGATTTTGTTGATTTAATATACTAGATTATTTAATTATTTCCCTCTCTTTATTACCGCTCTTTGTCCAACATTTAAACGTTGTCAATGGGTGGGGTTTGTTGTACGTAGCTTGGATATTTTATTTATTTTATTAAATTAATTTATTCATTTATATATTTTATAAAATTATGTAAAATTTTATCTATAGATTTTTATTTAATTAATTTACTAATTTATATCATTAATTAATAATTTATGAACAGGTTAGTGTTTGAGTTGGGATTAAGCCTATTCACAGGTAGTGGCATGTTCAGGAAGGGCTGTCTTTATATCAATAGAATATATTGAAGCCCGACTTCAAGCCTAACCCAACCATCAGGTCTATCTCTTGAGTCGAGCCCATCGTGAAAATTGTTATTCTTTAGTAATCTCTCATTTCCTCACCAGTTAATTTATATATTTAATTTAGTAAGTTAAAAATTGTATTTATTTAATTTGCTAAACAATTTAATTTTATCAGCAAATTATTTCACTATATTTCTTTCCCCGAGTCTAATATTTTGGGTTATAAATGGGCCGGGCTTGGTTTTAGATAGATTGGATATTTATTTATTATTTTACTAAATGAATTGAGTCATTATATTTAGATTTTATTATTTAGTTTAATAAATTAATTAATAATTAATTTTTCTCTCTCTTGATCCTTATTTTTTGGGTTATCAACGAGTTAGGTCTAGTGTGGTATATAGCATGTACCTGTCCCGTCCAAATAATTAATGAAATTTTCTTTATTTATTTATTTTACTAAACCATATTATTCATTTATATATTTCAATACATTAGATACACTATTATGTATAAACTTTTATTTATTTGATTCAACCCAACACCAATAATAAATGAATATTTACTTATTTTATTAAATTCAATTATTGATTCTTTTATTTTACAAAATTAAGGTATTATCCATATATTTATATTTATTGAACTTACCAAATTATTCATGTAATTAATAATTTATTTAACTATGAAGTTATTTCAATCTCTCTCCCTGAGCCAAAAATTTAGGGCTCTCAATAGGTTAGGCCTCATTTGGGATTAAAATATTAATTGGTCGGGCTACAGTTGGATTGGGATTTGTGTTTATATCAATATAACATATTTATGCCCAAGTCTGAGTCCGGATCAAGCTTCGGGCCTAGATCTTGAGCATGAGCCCGACGTTCATATGGAGCCCAAAGCACGATGAGGAAATTCTATGTTTCTCTCTCATTTTGTCACCTAATTATTTATATTGTTATTCTATTAAGTTAAAAAAATTATTTATTGAATTTACTAAATTATTTACTTTATCAACAAATTCTCTCTCTCTCTCTCTCTCTCTCTCTCTCTCTCCCTTTGCGAGTTACATATTTAGGGTTGTCAATGGATTGGGTTTAGATCTAGATAGCTTGGATCTTTATTTATTTTACCAAAAGTTAGTAAATTATTATCCATAGATTTAATTTATTTACTTAACAAAATTATTAAATATGTAACTCCCTTTGCGAGTTACATATTTAGGGTTGTCAATGGATTGGGTTTAGATCTAGATAGCTTGGATCTTTATTTATTTTACCAAAAGTTAGTAAATTATTATCCATGGATTTTATTTATTTACTTAACTAAATTATTAAACTAATTAATGATTTAATTTATGAACAAAGTATTTTTCTCTCTCTCCCTTTTTAAGAATATCAACGGATTAGTTCTTGTGTCGTATAGGTATACATGTCTTGTCCCAATATTGACTGAAATTTTATTTATTTATTTTACTAAATTAAATTATTCATTATTTGTTTTTATAGATTAAATAAATGATTCTCCATAATTTTTTTATTTAATTCAATCCGTGACCATTATTTATGGTTGTCAATGGTGCGGGTTTGGATTTGGATAGGTTGGAGCACCAATCACAAGTGAATATTTATTTATTTTTTGCTAAAGTTAATTATTGATTTTTCTATTTTACAAAATTAAGTAAATTATCATCCATAGATTTCTATTTACTTAGTTTACTAAATTCTTAATTAATGAATTTTTTTCCTAACAAATTATTTTTCTCTCATCCCTGAACTTATTTTTAGGGCAATCATTATGTTTGGTCAGGTGTGTGATAGGTTGTACCTGTCCCGTCCCAATAATAAATGAAATTTTAATGATTTATTTTACTAAAACAAATTAATCAATAATTTTTGTACAAAATTAAGTAAATTGTTATCCATAGATTCCTATTTATTTAATATATTAATGTATTCAAGTAATTAATATTTTGTTGAACTAATAAGTTATTTCTCTCTCTCTCTCTTTCTCTCTCTCTCTCTCTCCCCACCCTAGCCTGAGCCTAATATTTAGGGTTATCAATAGGATAGGTTGGTCGAGCCACGTTTAGTTTGGGCTCTGCCTATATATCAACATAAGTTATTAAAGCCCAAGTCTAATCCTAGGCCAACCATTAAGCTGAGATTTTGAGCGTGCCTAATCATATAAAGCACGAATTGCGATAAGGAAAGTTTTATTCTTTGTTTCTCTCATTTCCTAGAAATCTTTTTTCCATATTTGTTGCTAACTTGTAACTATTTACAATGATGCCATTAGTGAAGAGCTAATTATTCTCTTATTTTCTTGCCTAATTATTTATATACTTATTTTAAAAAGTGAAAAGATTTTGTTGATTTAATTTACTAGATTATTTAATTATTTCCCTCTCTTTTTTACCACTCTGTGTCCAACATTTAAAGGCTGTCAATGAGTGGGGTTTGTTCCATGTAGCTTGGATATTTTATTTATTTTATTAAATTAAATTATTCATTTATATATTTTACAAAATTATGTAAATTATTATCCATAGATTTTTATTTATTTAATTTACTAATTTATTCTATTAATTAATAATTTATGAACAGGTTAGGGTCTGAGTTGGGATTAAACCTACTCACAGGTAGTGGCATGTTCGGGAAGGGCTTTGTCTTCATATCAATAGAATATATTGAAGCTCAACTTCAAGCCCAAACCAACCATCAGGTCTTATCTCTTGAGTCGAGCCCAGCGAGGAAATTGTTATTCTTTAGTACTCTTTCATTTCCTCACCAGTTAATTTATATATTTAATTTAGTAAGTTAAAAATTGTATTTATTTAATTTGTTAAACGATTTAATTTTATCAACAAATTATTTCACTATATCTCTCCCTCCTCGAGTCTAATATTTTGAGTTATCAATGGGTCGGGCTTGGTTTTAGATAGATTGGATATTTATTAATTTATAATTTATTTTTCTCTCTCTTAATCCTTATTTTTTGGGTTATCAACGAATTAAGTCTAGTGTGGTATAGCATGTACTTGTCCCGTCCCAATAATTAATGAAATTTTCTTTATTTATTTATTTTACTAAACCATATTATTCATTTATATATTTTAATACATTAAATACACTATTATGTATAAACTTTTATTTATTTGATTCAACCCAGCACCAACAATAAATGAATATTTAGTTATTTTATTAAATTCAATTATTGATTCTTTTATTTTACAAAATTAAGGTTATATCCATATATTTATATTTATTGAACTTACCAAATTATTCATGTAATTAATAATTTATTTAACTATGAAGTTATTTCAATCTCTCTCCCAGAGCCAAAAATTTAGGGTTCTCAATAGGTTAGGCCTCATTTGGGATTAAAATATTAATTGGTCGGGCTACGGTTGGATTGGGATTTGTGTTTATATCAATATAACATATTTATGCCCAAGTCTGAGTCCGGATCGAGCTTCGGGCCTAGATCTTGAGCATTAGCCCGACGTTCATATGGAGCCCAAAGCACGATGAGGAAATTCTATGTTTCCCTCTCATTTTGTCACCTAATTATTTATATTGTTATTCTATTAAGTGAAAAAAATTATTTATTGAATTTACTAAATTATTTACTTTATCAACAAATTCTCTCTCTTTCTCTCTCTCTATCTGTCTCTCTCTCTCTCCCTTTGCGAGTTACATAGTTAGGGTTGTCAATGGATTGGGTTTAGATCTAGATAGCTTGGATCTTTATTTATTTTACCAAAAGTTAGTAAATTATTTTCCATGGATTTTATTTATTTACTTAACTAAATTATTAAACTAATTAATGATTTAATTTACGAACAAAGTATTTTTCTCTCTCTCCCTTTTTAAGACTATCAACAGATTAGTTCTTGTGTCGTATAGGTATAAATGTCTTGTCCCAATATTAACTGAAATTTTATTTATATATTTTACTAAATTAAATTATTCAGTATTTGTTTTTATAGATTAAATAAATGATTCTCCATAATTTTTTTATTTAATTCAATCCGTGACCATTATTTATGGTTGTCAATGGTGTGGGTTTGGATTTGGATAGGTTGGACCAGTCTTGCACCAATCACAAGTGAATATTTATTTATTTTTTGCTAAAGCTAATTATTGATTTTTCTATTTTACAAAATTAAGTAAATTATTATCCATAGATTTTTATTTACTTAGTTTACTAAATTCTTAATTAATGATTTTTTTTCCTAACAAATTATTTTTCTCTCATCCCGGAGCTTATTTTTAGGGCAATCATTATGTTTGGTCAAGTGTATGATAGGTTGTACCTGTCCCGTCCCAATAATAAATGAAATTTTAATGATTTATTTTACTAAAACAAATTAATCAATAATTTTTGTACAAAATTAAGTAAATTGTTATCCATAGATTCCTATTTATTAATGTATTCAAGTAATTAATATTTCGTTGAACTAATAAATTATTTCTCTCTTTCTCTCTCTCTCTCTCCCCACCCTAGCCTGAGCCTAATATTTAGGGTTATCAATAGGATAGGTATCGGTTGGTCGAGCCACGTTTAGTTTGGGCTCTGCCTTTATATCAACATAAGTTATTAAAGCCCAAGTCTAATCCTAGGCCAACCATTAAGCTGAGATTTTGAGCGTTCCTAATCATATAAAGCACGAATTGCGATAAGAAAAGTTTTATTCTTTGTTTCTCTCATTTATTAGAAATCTCTTCCATATTTGTTGCTAACTTGTAACTATTTACAATGATGCCATTAGTGAAGAGCTAATAAACAACAACGAGTCCAAACAAACCCATTTAAACAACGTAAAGAAACATCGAGACATAACTTGACATAAATCACATCAACCAACAAGTACCGAGCTTATTACCCCCCTAAGGTCATCATTTTCACTTAGACGAACCCTTTATATTTCTCCAAATAAGCAAAATTCAGTCACTTAGACTTATAAGTGCCAAACAGAACCTATGGCAACCGATTCAAGTTAATCCACTCTAACGATGTAAACATCCTTGTGCCAAACCAACTTACCTAAGCCTTTCATGATCAAAAAAGAAGTTTTCGTATTTCATAGCCAAATATTTGAAGCACGAATATATTCAAAATCAGAAAAGTGTTCGACGACCCTAACGAATGACACATTAAACTATTAGTGCCAAACTACAAACAGCGATCACACTTAGCATCTTAAAACAATACACCCAATAGAGTTTGTTAGAACAGAGCAGTAACGAAAGCCAACATGGCCAACCCAAATTGGAACCAACACAACCATTTCATGTAGGCCGAAGCTATCATTCCGTAACCGATAAAATAGAAGCATAGGAAGAAATAATCCATTTTATTTAAAAAATCCAACCAAAGCTATCGATAGCTTCCCAGAATCATGCCAACAAAGAAAACCGTAGCTCAAACCAGTCCAAACAATCCAAAAACTAAGCAAATCGACCTAATCTAACAAACCAACCCTGATGCAAATGAATCAAACTCAACACAGAGAATACCATCCGCTAGAGATCGAATATAGCTAAGCTTAATCAAACCCATTCTTCCAACTCCTATGAAACTGAGTCTAGACAAACCTGGGTAGAAGCAAACTACAGATTATCCAAAACTAACTAAGCCGTGGCAAATTTATCAAACATCAATCAAATCAATACCCAATAACAAAGCATATTAGCAAAACAAAATCTGCTTAATAACATAAACGAACCGAACATACCTAAATAAATTAGGAAATGAAACCAAACTCCTCTATAAAATATAATTAGACCAAGTCGTAGGAAAATAAAACAAATAAATGTTGATCAATCCAAACAGTCTCGTTTAAACAATATAAAACAAAACAAAGAAAAAACTTGACTTAATAAATTTATCCCACAAGAATAGAGCTTATTACAAATCGAATGACACTATTGTTAATCAAACAAACCCACTATAATTTATACCACAGGTCGGATAATCTCACTAATCTAAATTAAACAAAACCAACAGTTTTAGAGAAGTTGGGAGATCAACTCAACTCCATCAAAAAGTGAAACTTTACCTACTCAAACCAAAACAAAGCAAATAAACAACAACCAATCCAAACAAACCCATTTAAACAATGTAAAGAAACATAGAGACATATAGCTTGACATAAATCACATCAACCAACAAGTACCGATCCTATTACCCCCCTAAAGTCACCATTTTCACTTAGACATAGAGAAGTTGGGAAATCAACTCCGCTCCATCAAAAACTGAAACCTTACCTACTAAAATCAAAATAATGCAAATAAACAACGACCAATCCAAACAAACCCATTTAAACAACGTAAAAAAAAATAGATATATAACTTGACATAAATCACATCAACCAACAACTAATGAGTTCATTACCCCCTTAAAGGCACCATTTTCTCTTATACCCTTTATATCTCTCTAAATAAGCTAAATCCACTCATTCAGACTTATAAGTGCCAAACAAAAAATATAGGAGATGATTCAACCTTATCCACTCTATCGATGTAAACGTCCTTGTGCCAAACCAACTAACCTAAGCTTCTAAGGATCAAAAAAGAAGTTTTGGTATTTCATAGCCAAATATTTCAAAGCACTAACAATTTTATAACAAGAAAAGTCTTCGAAAACCCTAACGAATAACACAATAAAGTATTAGGGCCAAACTATGAACAACGATCACTCTCAGCATCTTACAACAATCCACCCAATAGAGTCTGTTAGAACAGAGCTCTAACAAAAGCCAACCTGGCCAACCCAAATTGGAACCCACACAACCATTTCATGTCGGCGGAAATGATCATTCCGTAACTGATAAAGCAAAAGCATAGGAAGAAATAATCAACTTTATTTAAAAAATCCAACCAAAGCTATCGATAGCATCCCAGAATGATGATATCAAAGAAAATCGTTGCTGAAATCAGTCCAAACAATCCAATACTATCCAAACCGACCTAATTTATCAAGTCAAAAACTAAAATAGAGTCAACCCACACCAAATAAGATGCAGACAATTTTAGATTATTCCCTTTCTAACCAACCAACCCTGATGCAAATGAATCAAACTCAACATAGAGAAAATCATCTGGTAGAGATCGAATATAGCTAAGCTTAATCAAACCTATTCTTCCAACTCCTATGCAACTGAGTCTATCCATACCTAAGTAGAAGCAATTACAGATTATCAAAAACTAACCAAGCCGTGGCAAACCAATCAAAAATCAATCAAATCAAAACTGACAGAAACGAACCAAACATACCCAAATAAAGTAGGAAATCAAGTCAGCTCTTCTCTAAAATATAAGTAGACTAAGTCGTAGGACCACCCATCTTCTATCTCATCATTCATCAGCTTATAGAGAGTTGAGATGTTGGGATTCCTGAACCTTGGCATGTCAGGATAGGCATAAACCGTGGTCACTTCTTGATCAAGGAGTATTTTGTCCTTCAAGACAAAACACTTTTTAGTTGGATGATTTATCATCCGATGGTACTGGTAATATTTGGGGTCGGTCACACATCCTTGCTCTTCAGGTCGCTTGGGCGGTGGATGCTCAATCAACTTTGATTGGAGCAGCTGGTTGAGCATTTCTGGAATGTTAGAGTCAAGGAATGGATACTCCTTCTCTTCTAGATCCTTCATAGCAGGCCTAGACTTCTCTTGGCCTTGGTTTGCAAAAGATTTCACCTTAATCTCCATCTTCATCTTCTTGTCGGATATCTTAACTTCCTTCTTAAGGTCAACTTCCTTCTTTGGAGGAGGAGGAGGTCTTAAGGTCCTTCTTAACTCCCTTCTTACCTTCCTTCTTATCACAAGGATCACTTAGTTGGGGATTTCCATGCTTGGTTATTTGGAACTCCAAGTCATGAGCTCGAGTAGCTAATTCTTCAAAGGTGGTAGGCATGTTCCCTTTAAGATTGTAGAGTAGTCCCTAATGCATCCCTTGGATGCATGTGTCTATGGCAGAGGATTGACTGATTTGTTCCTTGCACTAAAGGAAGAGGTTTCTCTGCCACTCAATGTAGTCGATGACAGACTCATCCTTTCTTTGCCTTGTAATAGAAAGTTCTAGAAATCCAACCACTTGACGTGTACAGTAGAAGCAAGTGGGGAATTCTCTCTTAAGCTGGTTCCAACTGTCAATGGAGCTTGGCTGGAGGTCGGTATACCAATCAAATGCTATAGACTTGAGGGAGCGAACAAATTGCTTTGGCATTTGGTCGTCGTAGGTTCCCGCATTGTTGCAAGTCTCAATGAAGTGGACTATGTGCTGCTTTAGATTACCCTTGCCATTGAACTATTGGAACTTAGTAGGTTGGTAGCCAACTGGCATGCGCATCTCGTCAATGCAGCGAGTGTATGGTTTGGCATACGATATAGAGGTCTATGGAACTCCATACTGAGTTCTTATGGTGTCAGCGATCATGTACTAGAGTTGTTGCACTGCTAGAAAAGCGATAGAAACTTGGGTGGTGTGTTGCATCATGTTCTACATGGTAACATGATCATGCTCTTATTGTTGTTGCTTCTGCTACTTTTGGAGGTTAAGAGTCATTAAGGAATGAATCCTAGAGGGTGAGAAGGTCCTTGACTGGGTTCTGCTTGGCGGTTTTGTATCTCTAATTTGTTCATCAAGAAGGAAATCTGGAGATCTTTCTCAGTGTTGGAGCTCTTGAGGTTTTTAATGGCTACGGTCATCTTCTGGAGTCATTTTTCCATCATCGCAGCTTCTGTCATCATCACTGGTACGTTGCTATTAGAAGTAGAGTAGGAGTTGTATGATGGAGAAGAGTATGACTCTGTCCTCGACGTAGTGCTGGATTGGTCATCTGAGAGAAGGTGTTTTTTCCCTTCAAATCAAAGTGTGAAGAGTTGAAGAGGCTTTGCTTCTACAGAGTAGCCAACTTGGTGATTTTACGTGTTGGGATCTCCACTAGAGATGATAACTGCACTTTGTTGGATTTTGCCATGGCACATGTGACAGGATGGTTGTATGAAGAATCAAAAGCGCCATTGGATGGTTGTTGCAATTGTTGACTCAAAAGATGGGAGGAAGAGAGAGTTCCACCAGGCATGCCAGAAATTTGTTGACACAAATTTTATGTTTTTCAATTAACACAAAATATGGAGACTAATTACGAAAACAAATTTTGTAATAAAGGAAAATACAATGGATATGAACTCTCTTTGATTTCTGTTCGATAACGTGAGCAACCTTTGATTAACACGGTCGAATTTGGTGAAAACGAGGGCCGTTGGCATGTTTTTCGTACTTCTTGAAGTGTTGATGTAGATTTCCTTAATTTTAGTGTTTTTAGAGATTTGATGTAGATTTCTTCACTTCGGGCTTCGCCCTTGATCGGTTGTGAAGGATGCTTCTTTAAGAAGGGCCCTTTTGTGGTGGCTTGATCTTCTTGGGAGAGTATGAATCCAAATGTGTTTATAGAGAATGAAAAAGTTTTTTCCTTCTTTCTTCTCTCTTGATCTTGTAGTTGTTGGAGTTTGCAGGAACTTGTGGTTGTTTGCAATTTTCAGTGTTGGTGTCTGAGAGCTTATTGCAGTGTGTTTTTGGAAAAAAGGAAAAAGACCATTTCTCTTCTTAGTTAAGGCTTTTTACATCCAAGGGTTAGGACTGCCACCTCAACCCATTTTGCTAACCAATCCCATGTGAGTGGGGTATTGGGTTAGGGTTAACTCTCATACATGCACCATGATGTAGGAGTTAGTGGTCTTGCCAATGAAACCACCCTAGTACAATAGGAGATGGGCAAATTGGACTTAATATACTTGGATCCTTAGGCCACCAAGACATATTTATGTAGACTTGGGCCGGGCCCATGGAGGCCCATATTATTAATTCAGAGGCTGTCATGTAAATTAAGCCTATTTATTTGGCTTAAAAATTCAGATATCTACAGTGTTATTTTTGGCAAACACCCCCTTTCAATAACTTAGTAGTGAAGAAAATTGCTGATTCAATCCCAAGTTGGATTGAGTTAGATCAATTGGAAATAGCTAATTTACACAAAGAAAAATAATGTGTAAAAAACAATTATGGGAGATTTTCCTTTGCGATGCATGATTTGATATTTTTAGGGAAAAATCACTTCCCATGTTATTTTTGATAATTTTATTCCCTCTAGCACTATCATTGATGATTCCTGGTCACAATTGTCAACGCTTAGGGCTGCAATTTGAGACATTAGGTTTCTATTTCTAGTCAATTTTCTTCTTTAGTCCTTGTAATGGAGAAAGAGATTTTATATTTTATTTTTTTGATAAGATTAAAAAAAACTTTAATAATTTGTTTATTTAAATAATAACTTAAATCTTAAATTTTGATAATATAACCTTCATAAAAACTATAGAAAAATACTAAATTATTTATATGTTAATAATTTGAGACAACGACCATTATTGGTGCCTACTAATGAAAACGATACTCCTGTGGACTGTCCAAAATTTTCTGAAAGGGTTTAAGGTGAGGAGCCCTACCCCACCCCTCATCATGAAGATCATCATATCGTAGAACTGCCAGGAGGAGACTTGGTAATTCAACATCTAAAAGCCATCCGTGGGGTCTCCAGTCCAAATATCACCTTTTATCTCTAAGACTAAGGCTTCAGAGTCAAAATCTATCAAGATTATAGAATCATTGGGTCTAGTTAAAAGAGATGTGATTCCGGTAGATGGAAAATCTGGTGACATTTGGCTAATTTGATGCCCTTTCGTCAACTTGGAGATCATTTTCCTCTAACAGAAGTCTGGCATATTGTTTGTGTAGATAATGAACCTTCTATGATGAATAAAGAATACTTTTGGGAACATCTTAAAATGATTGGTAGCTCGATCTCTTCCCCTTGGTGTTTGTTTGGTCAGAGAACTCAAATGTCATTTGCACTGCAAAAGATATAAAGATGAAGTTGTCACTTGCTCTTCGGAATACACTAGACTAGACTACTCATGGATATTGTTATTTAACTATGTTAGACCAGCCTAAACTTAGTCTAACAAGAGAGAACCACCCTAACTCATCAGAGAAAGACTAAATAGAGCCTTGGCTTCAAACTATTGGAGAGTTTTTTCTTTTCCAAATGCTATGATGAAACATCTCCCTTCTGTGGGAAGAAAACACACTCCCATCTTATTAATTTTGACAAGAATTATCAAGAGGACTTAAAACTTCTTCACCTAGAAGCTTATTGGTTGAAAGAAGGTTTTCTCAAAGAAATAGAACACAACTAGGGCTCTATTCCTTAGGGTCCTTTACATTCAAGTGCAACAAGGAATGCAAGTTTCAGTTCACAAATTGGGGGAGATCCACCACAGGAAATTGGGTGTAGAAATTGAAAACCATTACTGAAAGAGTTGAATAGTTAGTCCTTAATTCTCCTACTAAGAATACCTTTGAAGAAGAGAGAAGATTGGTAGCTAAGTATAAAGATTGTTTACCCAATGCGAAACTTTATTGGAGAAAGAGAGCGAAGGTTGCCCAAAATTAGCTGGCTTAGGTGTAAAGATGGAGAGTGGAGCTTAGATCCCTTGGTGATCCAGAATTCACTGGTGAATTTTATAAAGAGATCTTATCCTCTTATTATCTTGTTACTTCAGATATGGATAACCTTTTCCTTTCCCATGTGGTTACACAGGGGGAAAATAAATTAGTTCCAATGGTTCCAAGCTACGAGGAAGTAAAAAAAAAGAGCATATTTAATATAGTTCCATTAAAAGCCCCAAGACCTAATGGCTTATTAGCTACTTTTTACAAAAAATCTTAGGAGGTAATTGGTAATGAGTTGGTGGATTTTATCCAACCTGTGTTCAAATAGAAGAAGATGTCTTATGTTGTCAATGCTATATATATTTCTTTAATTCATAAGAAAGAAGCTCCAGAAGTGGTTAATGATTTCTGTCCGGTTGGATTATGAAATATTACTCATTTTCTAGTTACAAACAATTAATATTGATTAGATTTGAAGGGCTAAAAGTCCCTTTTACCCTTAGAGAGAGCAAAGAGGAAACATCCTCGACCAAAACCCTATATTCACCAAATGCACTAGAAAACATATGGGTTCTATGGTATCAATGTGCCGATAATGGCTCCATGAAACCAACACTTTTATATTTAGCTAACTCCCTAATGTAATCAACAACAAACAATCCTGCCACACTTATCAGCACCAATTTTTCTCGGTCCCTTTACCTTGCCTTTTTCGTACCTTCCTCTTAGACCCCAGAAACTTGGAAACATAATCAAATCAACTTGAGACTTTTCAAAACTCAAAATAATCTTGAGATCAATATCAACGTTCAATATTCGAAGACCATCTGTCATCCCAATTTTATGATTAATCAGACCTTATTCGAAGACCAATAAAACCCCAACACATCAAATTTCATGACCAAACACCTCCATTTGACTCTTGAGAAAATAAGATTCCATTTTGGGCTCTCTCGTTGATTGAAAAACCGTAAGTTTAGGGCTTTACAGATGATGAGAGTAGAATTTATCATATTTTTATCCCCAATTACTCTGTCTTTTATACTGAATTAGCACCTAATTAGACTCATATTTCCGTTCAGGGCATGAAAGAAGGCATCAAGAGCAAAGAAAGACAAATTGGATGATTTTTCATAGTTTCGACATCGTTCAGTTATCTGGGCCTAACTCGCGTCTTCGAACTCCGAATGGGATGATTCAAGACCCACTGGAAAGATAAGAGAAAAATCCACAACTTTAATATTTTAAAATTTCACAAATTCGGCCTGCATCGAAGTCAAATCTGGGCCCGAAGTCGGGGCAAATTCATAGGAAGGCCCAATCCGCGGCTGAAGCCCAATTCGCAGAGGAGGTCTATTACGAATCCAAGAACAAGAAACTAAGAAGAATCCTTCTAGATGTAAATTCTTGATGTAATCTTAGAATGATAAAGGGATTGAGTTCAAGAGATAAAGAGATAAGATTAGAATTAGGATAGGACTTTCTATTTCTTGTAAAGATCAACTTCAAGAGAAAGTAGGAGACCACCCCCTCTCCTTTAATCTTTATAAAGGAGGGGGCGGACCAGCTCTGGGCATCACTAATCACTCACTTCCTGATTTGAATCAAGAAGCAAGGAGCAATCAGTCAATAAGGGTTCAAGAAAGGTTCAAGAATTCAAGAAACTTCAAGAAGAAGGTGGCGGCAAGAAGAGAAGATCTCAACACCATGGGCGAATTCAAGAGTTCTTTCTTCCCCTTTGTTTGCTTTAATTCTTCCATCATGAACTGATTTGTTTTTTTGCTAGGGCTATGGAAAGCCTAACCATGTTAATGAATATATTTTATCTTCTTGATTTATCCAAGATTATGATTTCCATATAGTCTATGAATTATTGTGCTTATTGCAATTAAGAGCTTGGCCACCTCTTAATTGATTTGGGTTATGTGAATGAATTGAGAGAGGAATTCACATAATTGACAGAATAATTCATAGTGTGAATTGAATGGTATATAGAGATATATTATACATGATTCATCTGAATTTAATGGTTTTTTTGGACTTAATGCACTTCCATCTTGAGAGCTCTACTCGAGAGATTGAAGGGTTACCTGATGGGCGTAGGTTTAGTATATCTCGAGAGAGAATATTAAATAAATTTGGGAAAATCTCAGCTTATGGGAATGACAATTAGTCTTGGATAATCGGATCCATCAATATTTATTACATTGGTTAGGTGGACCAAAAGTCCTAGCGATTTCATCATTTGCATATTCGATTAGTGATCACCCTTGTTTTTATTTTCTTTGTTCCAGTTTTATTTTCAGTAGTTCTTGCTCAATCCTAAATTTCGATTGTCAAAATAATTAGGGAAAACTGTGATTCTAATACTTATTTTGTTAAATCCCCTTGGGAACGATATTATTATACTACTTGATAACTAGTGCACTTGCTAGAGTTATATATTTATAGCTATCAAGTTTTTGGCGCCATTTCCGGGAATTTAATCCTAAAATAATATTGGAACTTGTTAACCTTGGTTAATTTGGATTTTTTGTTATTTCTGTTTTGTTCCTTATTTTTTTTTCTTTTTATTTATTTTATTTTATTTGTTCAAGCTCTTGCTGTGTTAAGATTTATTTGTGCATGACACACACTAGAAGAGAAGGACTAGAAAGATTCGATCCTGAAATAGAAAGAACCCTTCTTTATTTAAAGAAATGCTGAGGGAGTATCCTTCCCATGGAATACTAGCTTGGTATCAAAATCAGAGATTTTATAATGGCATTACCCCCCCCCCCCTAATCGATCTATTATTGATGTAGCCGCAGGTGGCACTATCATGAGAAGAACACCAGAGGAAGCCTATGACCTATTAGAAGAGATGGTGTCAAACAACTACCAATGGAGTAATGATCGAACCAATCATAGGGGAGTACACCACATTGATTCCTTTGCATCCCTATCTGTGCAAATTGCCAATCTAAATAAGAGATTCGATAATTTTAGTATTGCAGCCATTAATACACCATCTAGCATCTCATGCGATTTATGTGGTCAAATAGGACATGCCAATTCTGATTGTCAATTAAACAGTCCTTTTATTTCCCATGAGAATGCTAATTTTATCTCTCATGCTGGTAGGTCAAACTTCCACCCATATTCAAATACATACAACCCAGGTGGAGGAGTCATCCAAACTTTTCATGGAGCAACAATCAGCAAAAGGCACCCATGGGATTCCAACAACAGCCGCCCCCACAAGAAAAAAAGAGTAATTTGGAGGAGATGATTTCTAAGTTCATCAATGCTACTGAAGCAAGATTCTTAAGTCATGAAGCATCGATTAAGAACTTAGAAGTTCAAGTGGGGCAGATTGTGCATATGTTGTCGGAAAGAAACGAGAAATGGCTGCCCCGCAATGCGGAGAAGAATGCAAGAGAGCAAGTAAATGCCATAGCTTTAGGAAACGGGAAGACAATTGGTGAGACCCAGAAGGATGATAAGGAAGCTGATGTGAACGATCTGCAAAAGGAGATCATAGGGAGTACACCTAAACTGAGTTTAGACGCTATTAAACTTCCTCTCCCCTACCCTGAAAGAGTCTTGAAAGCTAACTTGGATGAGGAAGTTAAGGAGGTTTTCAACAATTTGAAGGCTGGCTAGGAAGGGTGCAAGCCAAGACAAGGTAAGGTTCATATGTTGCTGATTTCTAATAAGAGACCATTACCCTCTGTTTTGTAGGCCCCTATTGAAAGAATGGTAGGATCCATCTAATGGACGCCATAAAGGTTGCGGAATGGGTGGGGCGAATTTCAAAAATTTCCTACCTTCTCCCAACTGGGAATCATATTCCCTGAATTTAGAATACAATATTCAAGGATCTACTTGAACCCTAATCAAACCAGATCTGCACCAAAAGATAAATGGGAGGATTATACCTGATCCGGAGAAGCAGTATCTCCCAAAGTTGGTGTTCACGCCCAAAGAATGCTCCAAGATCTGTCCCTGCTGAAGATGACACAGCTGTGGATGGAACAGAACCAGCAGGGTGCGTCCTACACACTGGATCCTTCACAAGAATCCCCTGGATGTACTAAACACTGAATTCTTTCAGTCTTTCTTGCAAGACTGATGTCAAGAATTGGTTTCTTGACTTTCTTTTCTGCAAAGATCAAATCTTGCAACAATGCAGATGGCGGCGGCAGGAGGAGATTTCCAGAAACGAAAAAACTGAACTGTTTTCTTTTCTGGAGAGAATGAGATCTAATCTCAATTCGCAGGAACCTTTCTTGCTTACCAGAACCTCTTTTTTTTGATCGAAATCTGATTTCCCTCTCTTGGTTCATTCGAAAATCTCCTCTCTTTTCTTCTTGATTAAGAAATCTCCTAATTAGGAGTTATCCCAATCCAAATCAGTATTTGGATAGGGGATAATCTTAATCCTTTTTCCCAGATAGAGTTAGCTTACTCCTGATCTTGTCAGGAGGTTACCAGATTCAAATCTGATTTGAATTTGGTCTCTAAGAGTGGATAAGGCTAAGAGCCCAATCCTTTTTGCTAACTTCAATCTCAAATTCGCCCCATTGATGGGTGATCATATCAGCCCACCTCGAAATGGGCTTTTGGCCCATTAAGTATTCAGTGTTTAATTAGTTTCCAATCTGCTGCCCAGTTGGGCTTCTTTGTATGGCGTGGGACCCAAGCATTGATCTACACACCAGCCACATGGGTTCGGCCCAGCCTTTAATACAAGGCCCAGCCGAATTCACTGAAAATCTCAATGAACCCCTTGAGTCCATCGTATGAACCCTATGGGCCCAACACTTACGTTAAGTGGTCCCTGGGCCAAGCCATCTTATAAAAACCCAGGGATTGTGGGCAGGTGCAAGATTAGCCCATCAGGTATTATCCTAAATGGTCTTACACTTAACCTCTCAGCCCTTAATGATCAAGCACTGCCCGACAAGAGAGGACCTCTCCCTCGGCTGCAAGGAACAGTGCCGCACTCTCCTCTCACATGGATCCCGGGAATTAAAACCATTTGCAAACATTTTGAAACCGTACATATATATGTAAATATATTAATTTTGCAAAAAACAAAATTCCAACGATTGAAATCAACTGCCGGCAGTTTGGTTTCCATCAGAGAGAGTGCATTCCCGATCATTACCCTTTGTCCGACAAAGTGGCCGATTCTGTCACTATGACCACCCACTCAGATGAATTCTCAAACTGCCCCAACATACCCAGGTTTTGATCCCCACTAAGGATCTCACTGATTGGCATATCAAAGGCAGCCTGATCCAGCACCTAGTGAAGTGTCATAATCGAGTCTAGGGGTCAGGTGTAACTTTCCAGTTTTGCCCATCTATCTCCAAGGTCCAGGGCAAGACTGGAAATCTGGTCCGGTTCAAGGATTCAAGTAATCCCATGCTGTATGTGCCTCGGGTCTTACCCTGATGGCTGAGACAGGCCATCCCAACACTTGGTGGCACACCAGTATCAGCCTTGGCAGGATAAATCTCCCCAGACTTATCCAACGGCTGTGAACATTCAAAACTAACATGAGTCTCTACAAATGTCCAGTTTTAGGGTTTCACACAGAATTAAACCAAACAACATGAATCAAACATGCACTTTATTTATTTCCACTAAATAACAAAAGTACATCAAAATGATTGAAGCTAAGGGCATACAAAACTGTCTAACAGCTCCCACTTGCACTTAGGTCCAATCTGGTACAAGCCGGAGTCCCATACTTTCCACGTGTTTCTCAAACACCTTCTGTGTCAGTGGCTTAGTCAATGGGTCTGCCACATTATCCGCTGATGCTACCTTTTGAATTAGGACGTCCCCTCTACCAACAATCTCCCGCAGTACATGGTACTTCCTCTCGATGTGCTTTGACTTCGAGTGGGCCCGAGGCTCTTTAGCCTGGGCGATCGCTCCATTGTTGTCACACAACAACGGGATGGGTGATGTGCTGGATGGAATCACTCCCAATTCGTGTATGAATTTCTTCATCCACACGGCTTCCTTGGCAGCTTCACTTGCGGCAATGTACTCGGCCTCGGTTGTGGAGTCTGCAGTGGACCCCTGTTTGCTGCTTTTCCAGCAAACAGCACACGATCCTATCGTGAAAACATACCCAGATGTAGACTTTCTATCATCTGGATCCGACTGGAAATCGGCATCGGTATACCCTAGAACTTGCAGTGAACTACCATCGAATACCAGACAAAACTCTTTCGTCCTTCGAAGATATTTGAGTATGTTCTTCACAGCAGTCCAATGCTCCTGTCCTGGGTTTGCCTGGAATCTGCTTACCACACTCACCGCCTGAGCTATGTCCGGGCGAGTGCACAACATGGCATACATGATGCTCCCCACAACTGAGGCATAGGGAACGTCTCTCATGCTCTCAATCTCCTCAGAAGTCTTGGGAGACATCTTCTTGGAGAGAGTGACTCCGTGCCTGAAAGGAACGTTTCCTTTCTTGGAGTTTTCCATGCTGTATCTTTTGACAATTTTGTCAATGTAAGCAGCCTGGGATAATCCAATTATCCGCTTCGATCTATCTCTATAGAGTCGAAGACCCAGTATGTATGAAGCTTCTCCAAGATCTTTCATGGAGAACTGCTGTGATAGCCATACCTTGACCGAAGTCAACATTCCTACATCATTCCCAATGAGTAGGATATCGTCCACATACAAGACTAAAAAGGTGATCTTATCCCCACTAGATTTCCTGTAAACACAGGGCTCATCCGGATTCTGCTCAAAGTCAAACGTTTTGACTGCAGAATCAAAACGGATGCTCCAACTCCTAGAAGCCTGCTTAAGTCCATATATGGATCTATTAAGTTTACATACCATGTGTTCCTGACCAGCAACAATGAAGCCTTGCGGCTGCTGCATGTAGATATCTTCACTAAGATCTCCATTCAGGAACGCTGTTTTGACATCCATTTGCCAAATCTCGTAATCATGGTACGCTGCTACAGCTAGCAGGATCCTAATGGATTTAAGCATGGCCACCGGTGAAAAGGTTTCCTCATAGTCGATGCCTTCTTTCTGAGTATACCCTTTCGCCACCAAACGAGCTTTAAAGGTCTCAATCCTGCCATCGGGGCCCTTCTTCCTCTTGTATATCCATTTGCAACCAATTGCTTTTACCCCGGAGGGCGGATCCACTAGAGTCCAGACTCCATTGGTCTCCATTGAGTCCATCTCGGCTCTCATGGCCTCCACCCACTTCTGGGAGTCTATGTCTAACATAGCTTCCGCGTAAGACACGGGATCCTCTTCACTAGTCAAGGCTTCCACCAGGTAACTATCCTGGTCATAACCATATCGGACTGGTGGTCTGGATACCCGGGTGGACCTTCTAGGTTGGTCATTACCTGGAACTTATGGGTCATCTCCCACTGCTCCTGAGCTCTCCTCATCAAGAACTATTTCCTGACGATGGGTGTGCAGGATGTAATCGGATTCTAAGAATCGGGCGTTTCGACTGCAGAACACTTTCTGCTCACTTGGGTCATAGAATAGATAACCCACCGAATCCTTTGGGTAGCCTATAAACAGGCAACGGCTGGTTTTAGATTCCAACTTGTCCGCACTTGTTCTTTTAACGTGTGTAGGACAACCCCAAATCTTCAAGTGTCTCACACTTGGCTTCCTTCCGGTCCAAAGCTCATATGGAGTTTTCGGAACTGATTTGGTTGGAACCCTATTCAGCACGTAGATAGCAGTCTCTAATGCGTATCCCCAAAAGGATGTGGGTAATTCTGAGCGTACGAGAAGTGACCGGACCATGTCCAACAATGTCCTATTTCTCCTCTCTGAAACACCGTTGAGTTGAGGTGTAGCAGGAGGAGCTAGTTGTGACACTATCCCATTGGCCTTTAAGTAGTCCCTGAATTCGTCAGAGAGATACTCGCCACCTCGATCTGATCGAAGGGCCTTAATTTCTCTCCCTAACTGTTTCTCGACTTCCTGTCTGAACTCTTTGAACTTTTCAAATGATTCAGACTTATGTCTCATTAGGTACACGTAACCATATCGTGAAAAATCATCTGTAAAGGTGATGAAGTGCACGTGTTGATTCCGTGCCCTAACACTCAGGGGACCACACACATCAGTATGTATTAGGTCAAGTGTGCCTGCACATCTTTCAGGCTTACCGTCAAATGGCTGCTTAGTCATCTTACCTTGGAGGCAAGGTTCACAAGTGGGAAGATTTTCTACGGCTAGAAAATCCAAAGGACCATCCTTTACCAGTCTTGTGATTCGGTCGACACCGATGTGGCCAAGTCGGTAATGCCAGAGGCACGTGGGATTTATTGTATCACGAGTCCTTTTCTTGGGATTTTCGACTGACGTAGTTTCGGTTAAGTTAGTTTCCAAAGAAGGATGCAGAACATAGAGACCGTTCTCTAGCTCCCCGCATGCGATGAATTTATTATTCCGTTTAACAGTAATCATATTACTAAAGTAAACAGTATATCCATCAGCACACAATTTTGAAACAGAAATTAAATTCCTTCTCAAGTTCTGTACATAAAGACAATCTTTAAGTACAAGGACTCCTTCTTTAAAAACTAATTCTACGGTTCCTATTGCCGCAGCTGCAACACTTGCAGTTGTTCCCAAGAACAGTGTCACTTCACCTTCACTCAGCCTTCTGCTAACTTTGAACCCATGCAGTGAGTTACACGCATGAATTGAAGCCCCGGAGTCAACACACCAGGACACAGAAGTAACTAACATATTAGTTTCTATGACACAAGTTTCGATATTACCTTTCTTAGATTCCAGGTAGGTAGGACAGTTCCTCTTCCAGTGGCCGGTCTGCTTGCAGAAGTGACAGACATCAGATGCCTTGTTCTTCTTCTGCTTCTTGGGTTTGGTAGTCTTCTTCTGGGGCTTCTTTGCCTTTCTCTTTCTCTTGCCCGATTTGTTAGCTTCAGCAAGCATAACCACAGGCTCATCCTTCTTGAGTAAATCCTCGGCCCTTTGCAACATATTGCTGAGTTCCTGGACGCTGACATTCAGCTTATTCATATTGTAGTTCATAGTGAACGCATTGAAGGAAGAGGGCAAAGAATTTAGGATGGCATCCACTTGCGTGCCAAGATCTAGCCCGGATCCAAGAGCTTCAAGTTCGTTGATGTATCCCATCATCCGAAGACAATGGTCATGAACTTTCTGCCCTTTGGTCATCTGCGCGGTCATGAACAATTTCAGGACCTTCTGTCGAGTAGAACGGTTCTGCTCCTCATACATTGTCCTTAGACTGTCCAATATGTCCTTGGCAAGTTCGATCTGATCGAACTGCCTCTGTATTGAGTTGTCTAATGAGGCAATGACAAAGTAGCGGGCTAGGGAGTTCTTATCCTCCCAATCTTGGTAGTCCCTCCTACGGGCCTCAGAAGCCCTATCACCCGGCCGTTCCGGGGCAGGATTTTTCACTACCTTGTCTAACTTTTCAGAAGTTAGGACCAGCATAAGATTTCTGTACCAGTCGGCATAGTTTGGGCCCTTAAGCTTGTTATCGTCTAGAAGCTTTGCAAATTGACCGTTTGCCATTTTCTGATAAAACAGCAAAATCATTAGTCCACAACCTTAGTTTGATTCATGTTTACCTACATAGATATGGCTTTTAATCTATGTTCCATTCCCATTTGTTCATCTCTGAGATTTCCCTCCTATCTCAGTGACGGAGACGACGAAATGTCTCTGGAAATGTGGGAAATCACATGGGGTGCGTGAAGCCAACTGTTTCAGCTGCAT
Source organism: Nelumbo nucifera (assembly GCF_055504915.1). Taxonomy (NCBI): domain Eukaryota; kingdom Viridiplantae; phylum Streptophyta; class Magnoliopsida; order Proteales; family Nelumbonaceae; genus Nelumbo; species Nelumbo nucifera. Next base: position 65,762,219 of record NC_142652.1, read on the forward strand.
AACCCCACCACCTTTCTGTGACGGATCATATCCACTCATCAAATGAGTTTCCCTTTGGCCTCTGTCAGACAAGGTTCAGAGCCGTTTTCAGGTAAACCCTTCTGTCAGTGAGTGCACACCCATCATATTCAGGTTACGCCAAGGTACCGTGAGAGAGTTCCCATTTTCTGGTGAAGCCCCTCCCACATCGGTCTATGACGCCCCTATCATCTTATGAAACACTCTAACAGATCCAACAGCAAATGGATAGCCCAATTTTATGGTGCGTTTCCTCATTACTGATGGACCCATCATTGTGCTAATGACGGAAGGCCTTTAGAGAGTCCATCATATGGATCTCCCTATCACTTGCATTCATATTTGCTGGAGGGAACAAAATTACGCCCTAGTTCTAATTTAGGTCAAACCAAAGTGGCTCCCACTGACTTTCATAAAGTCAGATTTCTGGTGGGCCTTCATCGGCTAGGGGTTCCGTATGCATCCCTTTTCAGGGTTGTGGGGCCCACCAGGCAAAGAGGGGGTCATCCAATGACCTTCAGGGACACCATGGCAATGATGTGCATTCAGCCATGGTGTGCGCAAGAGCCACTAACGAGTCATCACGGGCCAAGTACTTATGGCCCATGGTCGCAGCACATCAAACATCCAAACATCACATGTAAAGGAGGAATTGATCCAATCAATTAATTGCTGTAAAGCCCATTCAACGGCCCATTTAAAAAACCAAGTCATTAACGATTAATGTCCACTAGGTGTATGGGCTGAATCGCAGATAGCAGTTCGGCCCATACAGCTTATCTCACAATAATGGGCTTTTGCAGTTTTAACCCTTTAAAACTGGGCTTTACAGGTGGGCCGAATTAATCCCTGTAATTGAACATCAGATTTGGAACAAAAGTGTGAGACAATTGGACTGAGAACAGCCCCTTTCGAAACCCAGATTTGGTCCAAACAGTTTTGGTCCAATCTAGTCCGAAATGGTCCAAAACTGATTTTCAATTCAAGAATTAATTATTGAATGATCTGAAATTAATAGTTTTGATTTCTAGCAAACACAAAACAATTATGGACTGTTCGCACCACCTGCAAAACAGAGGTTAATCACAAGGGTTGCAGTTTCATAAACTGCAAATCGCAGAAATCGATTTCTCCATCTGCAAATCTCCAGCGCCGCCATCTTCTTCCATCTTCTTTAATCAAGAAAAATAACAGAAATCCTATTTCTATTAATTACATTCTTGATCAAATCCTATACATTCAGTCTAAAAATAAAAATAAAAAAAATTATTTACAGACCGAATTGAATGAAATAAATAAATAGAAAAAAAAGGGTGCGCAGACCATCTGCGCTAAAACTGCACTGCGATCTCCAGGTTTGAACAGTCCATTAAATCAAAATAAATAAAGAACAATTCCAAATAAATTTTGGATTTAATAGAAATTAATTTCAGATCAATCGCCCTTAACAAGAAACAGTTTCTTGAAAAAAAAAGAAAACAATCTGCGCAAATCTTGAAAGAACACCTTCTATCCATCTGCGCAGGGTCAGATCTGATTTTCTTTTGGTTCAAGATTCGAACCTGTGGCTCTGATACCACTGAAAGAATGGTAGGATCCATCTAATGGACGCCATAAAGGTTGCGGAATGGGTGGGGCGAATTTCAAAAATTTCCTACCTTCTCCCAACTGGGAATCATATTCCCTGAATTTAGAATACAATATTCAAGGATCTACTTGAACCCTAATCAAACCAGATCTGCACCAAAAGATAAATGGGAGGATTATACCTGATCCGGAGAAGCAGTATCTCCCAAAGTTGGTGTTCACGCCCAAAGAATGCTCCAAGATCTGTCCCTGCTGAAGATGACACAGCTGTGGATGGAACAGAACCAGCAGGGTGCGTCCTACACACTGGATCCTTCACAAGAATCCCCTGGATGTACTAAACACTGAATTCTTTCAGTCTTTCTTGCAAGACTGATGTCAAGAACTGGTTTCTTGACTTTCTTTTCTGCAAAGATCAAATCTTGCAACAATGCAGATGGCGGCGGCAGGAGGAGATTTCCAGAAACGAAAAAACTGAACTGTTTTCTTTTCTGGAGAGAATGAGATCTAATCTCAATTCGCAGGAACCTTTCTTGCTTACCAGAACCTCTTTTTTTTTATCGAAATCTGATTTTCCTCTCTTGGTTCATTCGAAAATCTCCTCTCTTTTCTTCTTGATTAAGAAATCTCCTAATTAGGAGTTATCCCAATCCAAATCAGTATTTGGATAGGGGATAATCTTAATCCTTTTTCCCAGATAGAGTTAGCTTACTCCTGATCTTGTCAGGAGGTTACCAGATTCAAATCTGATTTGAATTTGGTCTCTAAGAGTGGATAAGGCTAAGAGCCCAATCCTTTTTGCTAACTTCAATCTCAAATTCGCCCCATTGATGGGTGGTCATATCAGCCCACCTCGAAATGGGCTTTTGGCCCATTAAGTATTCAGTGTTTAATTAGTTTCCAATCTGCTGCCCAGTTGGGCTTCTTTGTATGGCGTGGGACCCAAGCATTGATCTACACACCAGCCACATGGGTTCGGCCCAGCCTTTAATACAAGGCCCAGCCGAATTCACTGAAAATCTCAATGAACCCCTTGAGTCCATCGTATGAACCCTATGGGCCCAACACTTACGTTAAGTGGTCCCTGGGCCAAGCCATCTTATAAAAACCCAGGGATTGTGGGCAGGTGCAAGATTAGCCCATCAGGTATTATCCTAAATGGTCTTACACTTAACCTCTCAGCCCTTAATGATCAAGCACTGCCCGACAAGAGAGGACCTCTCCCTCGGCTGCAAGGAACAGTGCCGCACTCTCCTCTCACATGGATCCCGGGAATTAAAACCATTTGCAAACATTTTGAAACCGTACATATATATGTAAATATATTAATTTTGCAAAAAACAAAATTCCAACGATTGAAATCAACTGCCGGCAGTTTGGTTTCCATCAGAGAGAGTGCATTCCCGATCATTACCCTTTGTCCGACAAAGTGGCCGATTCTGTCACTATGACCACCCACTCAGATGAATTCTCAAACTGCCCCAACATACCCAGGTTTTGATCCCCACTAAGGATCTCACTGATTGGCATATCAAAGGCAGCCTGATCCAGCACCTAGTGAAGTGTCATAATCGAGTCTAGGGGTCAGGTGTAACTTTCCAGTTTTGCCCATCTATCTCCAAGGTCCAGGGCAAGACTGGAAATCTGGTCCGGTTCAAGGATTCAAGTAATCCCATGCTGTATGTGCCTCGGGTCTTACCCTGATGGCTGAGACAGGCCATCCCAACACTTGGTGGCACACCAGTATCAGCCTTGGCAGGATAAATCTCCCCAGACTTATCCAACGGCTGTGAACATTCAAAACTAACATGAGTCTCTACAAATGTCCAGTTTTAGGGTTTCACACAGAATTAAACCAAACAACATGAATCAAACATGCACTTTATTTATTTCCACTAAATAACAAAAGTACATCAAAATGATTGAAGCTAAGGGCATACAAAACTGTCTAACACCTATTCCATATTTGAACTCGCCCATGATGGATGGAAGGGGAGCACACCGAAAGAAGCGACCACGAGAGTTAGACGATCCGGTTTATGATAGGGAAGTTTGCTTTTTCTTTTTCTTTCTGTTTTTACATTTCTAGTCTAGTTTTTCTGCCCTTTCTTTGCATTTAACCTCACATTGGGGACAATGTAAGTTTTAAGTGTGGGGGAGGGGATTTAGGATTTAGGATAGAATTTAGGTTGTGTTTTAAAATTTTATTTAGGTCGTGTTTTCTGCATTTGCTTTAAAAAAAAATCAAAACCTCAACTCTTTTGAAATCAATTGAAACAATGTTCTAGGAAAATTTTTGTGAACCTAGTAATGAAGTACGATCAAGGGGTACGTGACTTATCTGAAGCCATTTCCAGTTAAGCTAGTCCTAAATTCAGGTTTAAGTAAATAGGGTAAATATTTTACCAAGCAATTCAATTGGTAGGACGGAGCATAAAATGTACCTACCAACCAAGTAATTCAATAGTAGGATGGAGCATAAAATGCACCTACTAACCAGCAAGTTCAACAGTAGGACGAAACATAAAATGCACCTACTGACCAAGTAATCCTAAAAGTGAGATGGAGCATAAAATGCATTCACTTCCACCAAAGAGAAAAAAAGAAAAGAAAAGAGAGAGAGAGAGAGAGATAAAAGATAAAAATGTTTTCCCTAGTTTACTACCTAGTTTGCAGTAGCAAGAATTGGATTGACTAATGAATGAGTCGTGTCTGACTTGGTTGTGTTGATTTAACGGTTTGCAATAGTATACCTGATACAGATTCCACAAATGTAACTCCCAAAGTGGTAGTTCACGCCCAAACTGAATCCCAAAACCAGCTTTCACTGAAAATGTCGCAACTTTAATTGAAGTCGGTTCAACAACACAGTTTTCAACAAAACTGCAATCCAACACCTTGGATCATACAAGGGAGGTGAGCATAAATTTTCTCTATATTTTTCTTGCAAAAATTAAGAGGTGGAACTGATCAAGATCAGTCTAAGAAGTGGAGGTCGAATTAGGGTTTTTGGGGCGGCAAGAACAGAGAGAGAGAGAACTAAGAGCATAGTTAATTGGAGCAGATTCGATCTTCTCTTTTCATAGCCTTAAGGATCACCACTCCTAATCGAATTAAGAGGTTCCTAATCCAAATATTTATTTGGATTTGGACTCTCTAAGTGGATAAGACTTATCCTCTTATCCTAATGGTTGATCTAGACCCATATCCAAACCCATTTCACCCAAATCACATGATTGCTTAAGCTGTCATGTGACACCTTGATTAATCCAATTAATCATGGGATTTAGGCCCAATAAGCAAGTGGCTCACGTCCCTAGGTAGTTGCTGGCCCATTTAGGTTCATTTTGTATGGCGTGGGACCCCAACAATGACCTTACATAAGCTCTTATGGATTCGGCCCAACCTATGTGAAAAAGGCCTGGCCGAATTCACTATCAAGTACAGTGAACCCTTGAGTCCATCAATATGGGCTCTTAATGGGCCCAACATTTACAGTAAATGATCCTTGAGTCCATGCATCATATGAAGACCCAAGGACAATGGACTTAAGTAAGATATAGCCCATCAGGTAAATAGCCCTTAATGGTTTCTTACACTTAACCTCTCAGCCCATAATGATCAAAAACTACCCAACAGGGAAGGACCTCTCCCCTGGCTGCAAGATGTAGTGTTGCACTCTCTGCACATATGGGTCCTAGGAATTAAAACCTTTTTTTTCTTAAAACATAGAATATATATATAATATTTTGCAAAACGAATCTTAAACACAATCGAAATCAACTACCGGCAGTTTTGGTTTCCATCAGAGAGAGTGCAGTGCCGATCATTCACTTTGTCCGACAAAGGGGCTGATCCTGTCACTATGATCACCCACTTGAGTGAATTCCCAGATTGCCCCAACATACCTAGGTTTTGACCCCCAAAGGATCTCATTAATTGGCATATCAAAGATAGCCCAATCCGACACCCAGTGCAGTACCATAATCGAGTCTAGGGGTTATGTATAACTTTCCAGTTTTGCCCACCAGTCTCCAAGGTCTAGGGCATAAGTAGAAAATGGTTTGGGTTCAGTGTTTCAAACAAGCACACACTACATGTGCTTTGGGTCCAACCCTAGCAACAGAGACAAGCTGCCCTAACCTTCTTGGCAACACATTAGTGTCAGCCTTGGCAAGATAAACTCCCAAAGTCTATCCAACGGCTGAGAACATTCTAAACTAAAACGAGTCTCATAAGTGTCCAGTTTAAGGGGTAATTACATAGAAACATACCAATTATAACATGAAACTATTATGTACTTTTACTCATTTACAATAAATGTATCAATACATCAATCTGATTGGAGCTAAGGGCATACACTATCTAACAACTCTTTCAATTGACAGTCTAGACCTCCGGGACGAGATCCACACACTGCGTAGTCAACTAGTAGAAGGCTTGCCTCAGGTACCACTCTTTGATGGTGACTTGGAGAAAACCGTCCAAGTAGGCTCCCTACTTGAGGATGGTCTAGGACAACATCGTCCAATTTTTGAGAGTTAATGTGGATGTTTTTGCATGGTCTACAACTGATATGCCGGGGATCAATCTACAGGTCATAACCCATTGACTCAGCATTGACCCCCACTACCGACCAATATGTATATGGTAGAATAAGAGGAGCTTCGCCCCTGAATGGTGGCAAGTGATAAATGAGGAAGGGAAGAAACTCCTAGACACGGACTTCATTAAAGAAGTGACCGACCTGGATTGCCTTGCGAAAGTGGTGATGGTGACGAATGCCAATGGAAAATAGAGGATTTGCATTAACTTCATCAACCTGAACCAAACCTACCCAAAGATTAGACATGGGCATACCTCGTTCATGCTTCTCCCAACTAAATGCATTGTTACCTTTTTTATCCAACTATATCAAGGACTATATAGTCAGACCATCAAAACTAGGGTCTCATTTGGAAGGACTGAGCTGAGAATGAAGCTAGGGGTGTTCACGGTTCAATTTTGTTCAGTTTGGAGAAGATCTCAAATCAAACCAGTAAATTACAATTTGAGAAATTCTCAAACGAAACCAAACCATTTTAGTATAGAAATCAAACCAGACAAATCATAATAGAATAATTTAGTCCAGTTTCTAATACGGTTTGGGCCATTCTATTGACCTTAACCCAATTAGATAGCCCAAATAACATGCAAACCTACATAAATAGCAAATATAATTCAAATATCAAATTGTAATGTTAACAAGTGTCAGCTATTACTATTATATAAATTGCCTTCACACTTTCTCAAAAATGAACAACTCTTTGAGCACCAAATTACATATTAAAAATTGAAACAAACAATAATAATGTATGAAATGTTAAATGAATATATACATATATACATATGTTCTATATAAGCATTAATAAATATATTATTAATAATTTGGTTTTATATGGTTGAGCTGGCTCCATATGCCACATGGCGTCGGACGTGGCTCCAAATGCCACGTAGCACCGGACAATACGGTACTAGAGCATGCCCTCAGGTTTGAATTCAAAGCCACCAACAACAGAGCTGAGTACGAAGCCCTAATTGCCGGACTTCGACTTGCTCTCAACCTCAGAGCCTGACGAATTGAAGCCTTCAGTTACTCCTAGCAAGTGGTCAACTAGATCCACAACAAGTTCAAGACGCGGATCCCCACCAAGGCAAACTACTTACAGAAGGTACAAGAGCTCATCCAACAGCTCGAGCAGTTCAATATTCAACAGATTCCCTGAGCCGGCGCATTATTGAAGCTAGCCAATTTGTTGAGAACCGACCTCGACTCGACAGTGCGGATGGATACCTTAGCCCAATCGAGTATCGCGCTGACAACCCTCCTCATCCTCCCCGTCCAACAAGGCCCATCCTGGATGGACCCCATCATACAGTACCTCTGTGATGGCACACTTCTAGAAGACCGAATAGAAGCCAAGAGGCTCCAGCACAGATCAACCCGGTACTACCTCATCTAGGGACAACTCTATCACCGCTCACATAATCTCCGCTACCGAAAGTGTCTCCCCCTTTGAGGCCGACTACGTCCTCAGGGAAATACATGAACGTATCTACAGAGACCACTCTCGTGCCAGAATGTTGGCTCACAAGGCACTCCGATAAGGATACTTTTGGCTGACCATGAAGCAAGATATAGTTGTCAACGGAATTCTAACCTTCATCATTAGCCAACAGTTCCTTTGAAGCCGATCACTAGCCTGTGGCCCTTCGTGTGGTGGGGCATGGACATCCTCGACCCTTTCCCCACTGTGGTCGTGGAGAAGAAGTTCATCGTGGTGGTAGTGGACTACTTCATTAAATGGGTGGAAGCCGAAGCCCTGGCATGTATTACCGCGCATAATGCCCGAAATTTCTTCTAGCAAGGTATTGTCTACCGATTCGGTATTTCACGGGTCCTCATCACAGATAACAGGACACAGTTCATAGACTGGAAGTTCGAAGCCCTCTGCACAAACTTGAAGATTGACCATCGGACTACCGTTGTACATCGACCTTAGAGCAATGGACAGACCGAAGTGACCAACGAACCTAAATGCACGACCTAAAGACCAGACTTGATCAGTGTTAGACAGTGTACGCCCTTAGCTCTAATCAACTTGATGTACATTATGATATTTATTGTAAATGAATAAAAGTACATATTTGATTCATGTTATATGGTGTGTTTCTGTGTAATACCCTTTAACTGGACACTAATGAGACTGGTGCTAGTTTAGAACATTCACAACCATTGGATAGACTTGGGGAGGTCTATCCTGCCAAGGCCGACACTAATGTACTGCCAAGTGGGTTGGGGTGGCTTGTCTCAACTGCCAGGGTGAGACCTGAATCATATATAGTGTGGGTTTACTTGAAACACTGAACTGGACCAAATTCCAGTGCTGCCCTGGACCTTGGAGACAAATGAGCAAAACTGGAAAATTACACCTAACCCCTAGACTCGATTATGGTACTGCACTAGGTGTCATATTGGGTTGTTTTTGATATGCCAATCAGTGAGATCCTTAGAGGGGGTCAAAACCTAGGTATGTTGGAGCAGTTTGAGAATTCATCTGAGTGGGTGATCATAGTGACAGAATCAGCCCCTTTGTTGGACAAAGTGAATGATCGAGGAATGCACTCTCTAATGGAAACCTAAACTGCCGGCAGTTGATTTCAAACTTTTTGAGATTTGTTTTGAAAAATATATTTATATAGAGATATACATATATATTATGGTTTCACAAATTGTTTGCAAAAGATTTTAATTCCCGGGATCCATGTAAGCAGAGAGTGCAACACTGTACCTTGCAGTCGAGGGAGAGGTCCTCTCTTGTCGAGAAGTGTATGATCATTAAGGGCTAAGAGGTTAAGTGTAAGACCACTTAGGGATATTAAAACTGATGGGCTAATCTCACTTAAGTCCATAGTCCCTAAGCCTTCATAAGGTGGCTGGACTCAGGGACAATTTAATGTAAATGTTGGGCCCATTAAGAGTCCATGTTGATGGGTTCAGAGGTTTATTCGGCTAGGCCTTGTAACAAAGACCATGCTGAACCCATATGGCTTTTGTGGATATCAATGATAGGGTCCCACGCCATACAAAGAAAGACAAGCTAGACAATATTAAAGGAAGTGAGCCTGAAAGCTTAATGGGCCTAAAGCCCATTTCAAAATGGGTTAATTTGATTAGTTAAATAGGGGGCGAATCTGGGTATGGATCAATAGATAAGGATAAGAGGATAACTCTTATCCACTTTAAGAGTCCAAATCCAAATAAAGATTTAGATCTGGAAACTCCTAATTGGATTAGGAGAAGCCGATCTTGATCTGCAGATAAGATAAGGGATAAGCCTTATCACTTAAAGAATCCAGATCCAAATAAAGATTTGGATGAAGAAACTCCTAATCAGATTATGAGATTAACTCTTTAGGCTGCGTTTGGAAACGATGCAAATGGAGTGTAAATTCCGGTTCAGGGTAAATTTGCACTCTGATTCACTTTTGCCTGTGTTTGGCAATATTTCATTCATGCATAAACAAATGACAGACCAATGCATATTTACATTGATAGTAAGATGTAAAAGTACATCAATAAAAAAGAAGTAAATTTGCATTCAAGTGGGCTTTTGATTAAAAAAAAAGCATATGCTTTATTGAAATTCATGTTTGCATCCATTATAGCTAAAAGTCTATTTGGTAAGAAGGTAAAATTTTCAATGCAAAACTAACCCAACTTTGCAATTTATATGAACCATTTTACACTCTACATATTTGCATTCACACTTATTTGCATCGTTTCCAAATGCAGCTTTAAGGTTTTTATAAAAAGAGGAGGGCAAACTGGAAAAGTATACATAGTTTGACTAACTTTTCTTCATTTAGTTCTCTCTCTCTCTGTGTTCTTGCCGCTCTACCCTGTTCGATCTCCACCCCTTGGAGTGATCAAGATTGGATCTTGATATTGTTTCTTGGTGGAAGAAAGAATCTGAAATTTGTGCTCACATCCCAACAAAATTCTTGTTGAAGAATTTGGGTTCTTGCTGAAGAATCCCCTTGTTGATCCTGTCTCACCCTAAGATGTGTCATCTTTAGTGGATGAAGGATTTGGTACCCTCTTTGGGCGTGAACACCTGTGTTGGAAAGAGTTTTTTGCGTGGATTCCATATCAGGCACTCCTATCCCTAATCCTGGTTTCAGATTTGGTCTGCTTTGTTTCAAGAATGATCCTTGAAAAATGCAGTTTTTCTAAAACTAAGAATAGGATTCGGGGGAAGGGTGAAAGAAATTTTTTAAATTTCGCCCATCTCCCTGCATGGTTCGTCCATCCATAGGATTCGAGGAGTTTCCGAGCATTCTCTGGGCATATAGGACTACCTCACGGCAGGCTACCAGAGAAACAATCTTCAGCCTATCCTACGGGGCAGAAGCCATGATACCTGTGGAGATAGGCTCGCCAACCCTCTGGACCGAGTTCTACGATGAGGACAAAATGATGAAGACCTCCACATAGAGTTAGACCTAGTGGAGGAAGAATGGGACCAAGTACACGTCAGGACGGTAGTGCAGCAGTAGAGGATGGCCAAGTACTATGACTCCAAAGTCCAAAGAAGGGAGTTCAAAACCGGCGACCTTGTCCTCCGCAAAGTCATAGTGCCTGCCCCGGGAGAAGGCAAGCTCGAACCCAACTGGGAAGGACCATACAGAGTCACCAAAGTCCTCGGACCTAGTACCTATAGGCTAGAAGACATCGACAGCAGGCCCATACAGAGAAGTTGGAATACCGATGGTTGCTCCCGGGGCGGGCACACCGCACATATTTCACTCCACACACCTCGCACACTGCACGACGTACACTACATGCATAAAGAACACCAACTCGGCTGACCACTTAAATGACCAGGGCCCACGATGCATAGTTCGGCAGTGCATAGCCGATCAAGCAAATCGACTCAACTGTCGACGACCAGAGCCTGAAGCGAAGAAGAACGCTTCCGCTGAAGGGATGGAATATCCATCATATGGATGGCTAAACCCAACAGGAAGGTTGGGCGAAATTTCAAAAATTTCTTTACTTCCATCTGATAATCATATTCCCAATTTAGAAAACTGCATTTTCAAGGTTTGTTCTTGTAACCAAACCGGACCAAATCTGAAACCAAAATTAGGGAGAGGTATACCTGATACGGAATCCACGCAAAAAATGCTCCTCCCAATGCAGGTGTTCACGCCCAAAGAGTGTACCAAATCCTCCCTCCATTGAATATGACACAGCTTAGGATGAGGCAGGATAAGCAAGTAGTTCTTCACCAAGAACTTCTGATTCTTCAGCAAGAATCGAATGGGGTAGTGAGCACAGCTTTAGAATTGTTTCTTCTAGCAAGAAACAATATCAAGATCAAATCTTGATCAGTTCCAAGAAATGGAGACCGAACAAGGTAGGGAGGCAAGAGCAGGGAGAGAAAGAACTAAAGGCAGAAATAGTCAAACTCTGTTGTCTTCTGTGTTATCATTTTCAGATCCGCCCTGCACTTTATATATAGCCTTAAAGAGATAATCTCCTAATCTGATTAGGAGTTTCTTGATCCAAATCTTTATTTGGATCTGAACTCTTTAAGTGACAAGAATAATCCCTTATCTTATCTGCAGATCAAGATCAGCTACTCCTAATCAAATTAGAAGTTTCTTGATCCAAATCTTTATTTGGATCTGGACTTTTTAAGTGGATAAGAGTTATCCTCTTATCCTCATCTACTGATCCATACCCAGATTCGTCCCTAATTAATTAATCCAATTAACCCAGTTCGAAATGGGCTTTAGGCCCATTAAGCTTTCAGGGTCACTTCCTTTTAATGCTGGCTAGCTTGGCTCTCTTTGTATGGCATGGGACCCTATCATTGATCTACACATCAGCCAGATGGGTTCAACCCAACCTTAGTTACAAGGTCTGTCCGAATTCACTATAGAACACAGTGAACCCCCGAGTCCATCACCATGGGCTCTTAATGGGCCCAACATTTACATTAAATGGTCCTTGGGTCCAGCCATCTTAATGTGGGCAGATGCAAGATTAGCCCATCAGGTATAACCCACAATGGTCTTACGCTTAACCTCTCAGCCCATAATGATCCAACACTGCCCAACAAGAGAGGACCTCTCCCTCGGCTACAAGATACATTGTTGCACTCTATACTCACATGGATCCCTGGAATTAAAACCTTTTGCAAACAATTTGTAAAAACATAATATATAAGTATATCTCTATATAAATATATTTTGAAAAACCAAATTTCAAACACATTTGAAATCCATTACCGGCAATTTAAGTTTCCATCAAAGAGAGTGCATTTCCCCGATCATTCACTTTGTCCGACAAAGGGGCTAATCCTGTCACTATGATCACCCACTCAGATGAATTATCAGACTGTCCCAACATAGCTAGGTTTTGATCCTCGCTAAGTATCTCACTGATTGGCATATCGAAGACAGTCCAATCCAACACTTAGTGCAGTACCATAGTCGAGTCTAGGGGTTAGGTGTAACATTCTAGTTTTGCCCATCTGTTTCCAAGGTCCAGGGCAACACTGGAATTTGGTTCGGAGCAGGATTTCAAGAAAACCCACACTGCATGTATCTCAGGTTTCACCCTAGTAGTTAAGACAAGCCACCCCAACCAACTTGGTAAGACCGAGGCCTACAACTTTAACAAAAAAAAGAAGGAAAAAGAGCATCAAGCAAGCTCAGAGTGAGAAAAGCATACTTTCATTAAATAGTTAAAAGTCCATACATCATTTTAAGCTAGGCATACCGAACCATTTACAAAAAAACAAAAGAGAGAAAAAGGTAAGCATCCCAACAACGGCAACAGAATAAAGCAGAACAAAAATTCAAGTGGCAGTTGCAGCAGGCAATAGCTCAATCCTCGGTAGGGGGGTCCACGACCTCTTCATTCCCTTCGGCCCCAACATTCTCCCCAGGCACGTCCACGGAGGTATCATCCTCGACAGGCGAGATAGCATTGGCATAGGGGCCCCAGATCTGCGCAACCTCGGCAATGTCGGGGTAATGGCGCAGCACTCTGCTCCAGAAAAGGTTGAACCCCGTCTCGAAGGAGCTCGCAACAAAGTCGTCTATCTCATGCTGGTACTCCTCCGAACTCCTGAACCGAGCAACCGCCTAAACCTCCCTGTCAGCCACCTCCTTATTCATCTGCTCCCGCTTTGCCTTCAGCTCATTGATGTGCTTCTTTAGGTTGTAGATGGTGTTTGACTACTCATTAACCCGACGCTTCAGCTCGGCTATCTCCCCCTTCAATGCGGCCGTTCTTTCACTTGCTGCCTCGAACTCAGCTAACCATGCTCTCAGACCCACAAGCTCGGTGTGTTCCTCGTCATAGAGGCGCCGCAGTGCCCGGAGGCAATCGACCACCGCAACTGCTGAACAAGCACTCTACAAAAGAAACCACGTCAGCATGGTCAACTTCAACCAAACAAGAAACCAAGTACGAAATTACTGAAGCGACTTGGCGAAGGAGCGAGCACTCCAGGGTTCCGCTTGTTGTTTCCGCAGCCTCCCGCTGAATGGCCAACGTCATAATTCCATAGAGAAGCTGCTCTAGCACACCCTCCGTTTTGAGCCCGTCCTTAGAATGGACAGTCCATTACGGCATATGAAGAGTCGAGCTATTGCTCCCAGGCGCATCCACCCGCGGAGAAGGGGGAACGGCAGACTAGTAACCCTCCTCCGGGTCAACCACCAAGACCTCCTCGTCATCGTCCTACTACCTAGCTCTCTTTTGCTGCCAGGATGCCCTTTCGGTGGACCTCGATGGAATTGCTTCAGAATGGGTCTGGCCCCTTGCAGCACCTTTGTTGCACCTCTGTTGCCCGGCCATCATCCTATGAAGAATTTCCTCCTCGCTTGCCATATCGACACCTACACCAATAATGGGAAATTAGTCAGAACAAGTTATAAGCTTAGAAAAGAGAATCGACAAATGAATTAAAGCAAGAAAACAGACCAACCTCCCCGCGCATTAGCCTGGCACAGATCAACATCGAGAAGGATGTGTACAGCATTACGTTGATCTCCTCAATCATGTTTATGGCCGCCCTCTCCTCCCTGGTAAGCCGGGATCATTTGGGCTGCGGCACCTTAGTCCTTGGTTCTTAGAGCATGGCTAGAAGGGGCGAACCCTCGGAGCAACGCACGAAGAAGAACCCCTCCTTCTAGTGCTTCACCGAGGATGGTGCTCCGAACAACACCTTGATGTGCTGCCTATTCGAGAAATAGCAGTAGCCCTGCTGGTGATGCTTCAGTTGGAGAAAATAACTCACCATCCTCAAGGTATGCTCAACATCATGGACGAAGCAATACGACATTAAGCCGATCAAAAACCTGAAGGGGTTCAGCATTAGCTGCACCGGCAATACCAGGTACCATTCCAACATCCCAACTACTTCTTCGTGCATAGGGAACCTTAGCCCGGACTCCAGACTCTTTTCATACACACAAAGCTCGCCCGGCCAAGCATCTGTGGGCCTCTCACCAGCTCTGCAAACACCTCAGCTCATACTCCTCGGGTATGCAGTACATAGCTCAGATCCGAGCAATATCCCAGGGAGTCAAATGGCCCGTTCTCAACCTCCTCGGACCACGTGAACCAGACCAGAACTCAACCCAACTTCAACTTTAAGTTCCTCAGCCGAGAACCAAAGACCTCTTCCGCGCTATACCTCGGCCAAGAACTTTACTCCTCGACTTCGGAATTGGGGGAGTGGTGTTCAAATTATGGTCGAGCTGGCTCAGGACGCCACGTGGAGTCTACGTGGCCAGCTCATCTTCTCGGCCACGTCAGCCCCACATTATATTCGCGGCCTACCTTATCTTCTCGGTCACGTCAGCACTGTGCCACCTCCGCAGCCCCACTCTGCCTTTCTAGCTACGATGACTCCACGTCATGTGGATAGGCACGACCAAGATAGGAGATCAAATGGGGACAACCCCGCTGGGGATTAAGTCTTATTCCATAGACCTCGGTAGTTAACCTCATCCCGACAACCCTGGAAGCCTAATCCGATCAGGATACGATCTTCGGCTATAAAAAGGAACCTCCCACTCAAGGTAAGGGATCCTACTTCTGACACTCATACGTTACCCTGCTTGGACCAACACTGTTCTCTAACTACTCGGCCCAACCACCTACTACCCTCTATTGACTTGAGCGTCAGAGTGCCTACCCGGGGATAACTCCTCGGGCCTTTGACTTGTTTCTTGCTCGCAAATCTCATTGTGTGGCTTCGTCCTTCCACCTCGGCTCCACCTAGTTGGCAAGGATTATCTGACTGACTGATGAGACTAAAAAGTACCCTATTTTTATACCCAATTATTCACTCTATTGCATTATTTTAGCACTTAAATGGACTCATTACTCTTGTATTTCAATTCATGGCAAGAAAAAAGGCAATTGGAAGAAAATAGGGCAATTCAGATGATTTTGCACAGTTTCGGCAACAGTCAGTAATCTGGGCATAACTCTCAATTCCAGACTCCGAATTGGACAATTAAAGAGGCATCAAAAAGCTGAAAGAAATTCCCACAACTTTTATGTTTTGGGTTTTGGAAGATTCGGTCCGCATCGAATACGAAACTAGGCCCGAAGTCGGAACAAGTTCGCAGCTAGGCCCATTTCACAGCCGAAGCCCAACTCGCAGAAGAGCCTTGTAGTAGCCCAAGTTTTTAAAGCGGCCCAACTCGAATTCAAGAGCCAAGAGTCCCAATTTCGAATGTAATCTCCTGAGAGAGATTCTTATCAAATCTAAAGTTTTGAATGTAATCCTAGAGAGATAAGAAGATTGAGACTAAATCATTAGATAAGAGATAGGATAGGATTAGTTCAAAACAGATCAGGACTATCTAGCTAAGGTTAATCTCCAAGAAGGAGTTGGAAAACAGCTCTCTCCCTCTGCTATATAAAGAGGGGGGCAGACCAGCTTTAAGCATCACTCAATCATCCAAGAAATCATCAAGCAACTCAAGCTACTAAGAAGAGCAGTTCGAACTACTGAGAAGCAAAGCATGGAGGGATCAAAATTCATGAGTAGCTAAGCTTTTCCTTTCTGGTTCAAGGGGGGAGGTTCGATTGTGCCATCGTGAGGTTCTGTATTTAATTCAAGATCCTGCTTTTTAATTCAAGTATTCATTGGTTCTTGTGCATATTCTCATTGGATGTTAATGTTAATTAGTCTGACAAATTAATTAATGTTGATTTTCCTACTGCTATCCATAGTTCGGTGATCCGTAATTTTCACGAATAATGGTACAAGTAGCAATTAGGTTAATATCTTTCTAGGTCAATTGTTCGTGACAACCTTTGACCAATGTATTGACATGTTTTAACCTAAAGGGAATCGATGGAACAAGATTCGATAATTGCAGCTATCTCAATTATTGTTATTTTGGTTTAACTGTTTTCACAAAGCTTAATGCTATCACTAGTTGATATGGAACAATATCGTACCCAGTCGATTAGTGATAAGTGTTGATTGAATGCTGGGTTTGGTCAGCTGAATTAGAAAAACACAAGGTTTATTATAGCTATCCTAATAAATCTACGGTTAAATGCTTGAATTGCAAAACCACCGAAGTCTACCTATGATCGATGGCCAATTGACTAACCCGAACCCTTGAATCAGAATTCGGTAAGACTGATTACATCTTGTTAGTTGAATTTGCTATTGCTTTCTTGTTCTTTTAAATTTTAGTTATTTAATTTTCCCACTCAGTTATATTATTCATTCAGCTAAGAGATTATTGTTTAGCTCCCTGTGGGATTCGACCTAGTACCACTTTTACTGCAAAGATTTTATTGTGGGACTAGCACTAATTTTGAGGACTTCGACAACCCGTCAAAATTTTGGCGCCATTGCCGGGGAGCTACTTTAATTTTTAGCCAGTTACCTTCTATTGTGTTAACCTCTTTTGTTTTATGAATCGTGCTTCTCAACGAGGTGAAATAGAGTACAACCCCGAAATTGAGAAGAGTACCCGTCGTTTAAGGAAGGAGGCGAAGCAAAGGAATGACCGTTCACCTAAAAGGGTGAATTCTAAATTCGACCTACCAACTTGTGATCAACCCATCTTCGAAGAGGAAGAAAGGATGGCTAATAGAGAGAGAACACTAAGGGAGTTGGCTGCACCGATCATGAACCAACAGCCCTTATGCATAATATATCCCACTCTTGAGGTAGCCTTCGAACTAAAATCTGGTTTGATTCAATTACTTCCTACTTTTCATGGCTTTCCAGCTGAGGACCCTCATAAACATCTCAAGGAATTCCATGTTGTTTGTTCAAGCATGAAACCAAAGGGTATGACCGAGGGCTAGGTAAAATTAATAGCTTTTCCATTTACTTTACGAGATAAAGCAAAGGATTGGTTATATATTCTTCCTCCTAGTTCGATACGTACATGGGATGAGATGAACAGAATATTTTTAGAAAAATATTTTCCTACATCCCGAGCTGCAAACATTAGGAAAGAAATCTGTGGAGTTCAGCAGTTTGGTGGTGAGACAATATATGAATATTGGGAAAGATTTAAACAACTTGTTGCTAGCTGTCCACACCACCAAATACCCAAACAGCTCATGATCCAATACTTCTATGAAAGACTCCAACCTATGGATAGAAGTATGGTAGATGCAGCTAGTGGAGGAGCCTTGGTAAATAAAACACCCGAAGCGGCTAGGGAATTGATTTCCAACATGGCCGAAAATTCACAACAGTTTGGAGCAAGAACAGATGGCACTACTAGGCGTGTTAATGAGGTAAGTCATGTTAATTTTGAAAATCAAATTTCTGATCTTACTGCTTTGGTTAGACAATTGCAAACAACTAGGGTATGTGGTGACTGTTCGATCCCTGGGCATCCTACAGATATGTGTCCATCACTATAGGATGGATCGATGCAACAAGTTAGTGCCGTAAGAGGATTTTCGGGCCAGCCTCAATGCAAGTATGACCCCTACTCCAATTACTACAATCCGGGGTGAAGGGATCATCCAAATCTAAGCTATGAAAACCAAGGAGGACCACAGAGATATCAACCTCAACCTTTCAATAGACAACCCCAAATTTCAACACCTATCACGGCGCAAGGCCAACCCTCAAGTTCAGGTATGTCATTAGATGAAATAGTTAAGGCTCTAGCTACTAACACTCAGCAATTTCAGCAGGAAACAAGAGCTAGCATCCAGAACTTGGGGAACCAAATCAGCCAACTTGCTACTACCATCACAGACAGTAGTCAACCCCAAGGAAAATGCAAGTGTAGTGGTGCTAAGAAGCGGGAAGGAGTTGCAGCCCCAACCTACCTCACCAATGAAGGCAGATAAAGGAGACAAGGAAGAGGAGAGACAAGGTTCAAACGAGGATCCCATTGAGGTAATATCCGATCCCCCTCTCCCTAAGATTACTAATGCCATTGTACAACCTTTTACTAGTAGGTTGGAAAAGTTCAAGAAGGAGGAATATGAGCAGGAAGTCTTAGAAACCTTCAGGAAGGTGGAAATCAACATCCCCTTGTTAGATGCTATAAAACAGATCCCAAAGTATGCAAAGTTTCTAAAGGAATTATGCACTAACAAGAGGAGGCTGCGAATCGATGAGTAGGTAAGGGTTGGATGAAAACGTTTCAACTGTCATCAAGAGGACCTTGCCAGAAAAACGTGTTGATCCATATATGTTCACCTTACCTTGTGTGATTGGCAATAAACGAATCGAGTGAGCCATGCTAGACTTAGGTGCATCCATCAACGTCATGCCATACTCAATTTACTGTGCTTTGAGATTAGGTCCCTTAAAGGAAACTAGGGTTGTTATTCAGCTAGCAGATCGTTCTAATGCCTATCCCGGAAGGGATTGTTGAGGATGTGTTGGTGCAAGTTAATGATTTAATTTTTCCAATCGATTTTTACATCCTGAAGATGGAGGAGGACACAGTCACAAGTTCAACCCCACTTCTATTAGGCAGGCCATTCATGAAAATGGCCAAGACCAAAATAGATGTGGACAAGGGTACCCTCTCCGTCGAGTTCGACGGAGAGATTGTTAAATTTAATATATTTGAAGCTATGAAATATCCAAGTGAATGCCATTCAATCTGCTCTATTGAAACCATTGATTCGATTGTGCAGGAAGTTTTTGGAGAGGAGGACATGGATGAGGAACTTGAATTCAGTGCACAATTGGACAGGGAGGAGAAGTTTGATACACCCTATGACACTCCGGAACTGATGCCGGAACAAAAGGTAATCAATCCTGATCTTCCATCGTCATTTTCTCACAAGAAATTGTTGCCTTCTGTTTTGCAGGCTCCGGAGTTGGAACTAAAGACCTTACCTGATCACCTTAAGTATGCGTACTTGGGCGAAAAAGAGACACTACCCGTGATCATTACGAAAGGGTTGACCGAAGAATAAGAGGAGCAGCTCATCAAAGTCCTAAAGGAACATAAGGCGGCGATTGGTTGGACCTTAGCCGACATAAAGGGGGTCAGCCCCTCGATTTGGGCCAAAGAGAACTGCTCGAAAGGTTTCAGATAGTGGGTTGTATTGGGCAACCCTATTTAGAGATGCAAACTTGTTTTGTAAAAACTGTGAAAGATGTCAACAAACAGGTGCATTATCTCGCAGGAATGAGATGCCCCAAACCCCCACTATTGTCTGTGAAATCTTTGATGTTTGGGGTATTGATTTCATGGGACCCTTTCCTCCCTCTTGTGGTTTTGCTTATATACTTTTGGCAGTCGATTATGTCTCAAAATGGGTGGAAGCAAAGGCCACCAGGACTGATGATTCTAAGTGTGTTGTAGGGTTTATCAAATCTAACATTTTCAGTAGGTTTGGCATTCCTCAAGCCATCATAAGTGATCAAGGGACCCACTTTTGCAATAGAGCCGTCGAAGTCTTACTGAGGAAGTATGGGGTGCATCACCGAATCGCCACTGCTTATCACCCCCAGACAAACGGCCAAGCTGAAATTTCCAATAAATAGGTCAAGTCCATTTTGGAGAAGACGGTGAATACAGGAAGAAAGGACTGGAGCCTACGTCTAGATGACGCACTCTGGACATATCGAACAGCATATAAAAAACACCAATAGGGATGTCTCCTTACAGGTTGATTTTTGGCAAATCTTGTCACTTGCCAGTCGAAATTGAGCATAGGGCCTATTGGGCAATCAAACGCTGCAATATGAACATGGAAGAAACTGGCGAGGCAAGAAAGCTCCAATTGCAAGAATTGGAAGAGTTGCGGTTAGAAGCATATGAGAATTCGAGAATCTACAAAGAGAAGACCAAATTGTTCCATGATAATTTGTTTTTGAGAAAACAATTTATGATTGGACAAAAAGTTTTATTATACAACTCTTGACTCCAACTCATGCCAGGTAAGTTGTGTCCCAGGTGGATGGGCCCATTTGTTGTTACTAATGTGTTTCCTTATGGTGCAGTAGAGATCAAAAGTCTCAATACAGACAAGGTTTTCAAGGTGAATGGGCATCGATTGAAGTTGTTCCATGAGGATGAAAATGTCTCCTCTATGGTAGACATCTCGTTGGACCTTCCTCATTATTCATCGAGTTAAGGAAGCAAAGGAGGACGTCGAGCATAACGACGTTAAACAATTACGCTTGTGGGATGCAACCCATCGTATTTATTTTGTTATTTTGTTTGGTTTCGATTTTTTGTGTTTAGTAGCTGACTTTATATCTGAAGGAACCCAACAAGGCGTACAGGAAAGTTCCCTCAAATCCTTCTACTATATGCATAACCACATACATTGGGGACAATGTATACCTTAAGTGTGGGGGGATTAGGGAAATCTGATGGAATTTGGGGTAACCCGAGCATGCTTCGATCATCACTTCTTGACCTTGCCTTTTGAAAATTCTGCTCCCTAGAAGCCTATCCTTGAATGATTTTGACTTATCAGGAATCATGTGCTTAGGCTGAATAGATAGGATAGGATGCAAGCATGACTAACTGAATTTTTTTGGTTGCATATGGTACCTCATTATTTTAATTGATCAATAGGCAAGATGCATATAAAGTTGTCCGCATAAGGGTTTGATTGATTTTCACATAAATATCTGTCAAACATGGTTTGATTATTCTAGAATTTGCTATGTTAGGCATGTTGAGACCACGATCGATGAGTTCATGGATCAGATGGTGATGCCTTGTGATTCGTTCTTGTGCAAAAAGAATAATAAAATAAAATCGTGACTAATGTGAGATGGAGCATAAAATCCACTCACATCTAGAAATGAAAGCAAGGGTGAGATTGAGCATAAAATGCATTCACCCTAGAACCCCAACCCCACTCTCACCTTCAGACCCTTGGAATTAATACTAAGTGGTGGAGATGTGATACATAGCAAGCTTATGGCAATAACACACCTTATTTTGACCTAAGAAACAAAGAAAGATAATTGAATCTGGCTTAATTGGTTTGTTAAAGCAATGGGTACTTGTTCAGTCCAAGAAGGTTCAGCCGGTGGAAGGCTTGTTTCCTTGACTGTCGATTTAACTTGGGACCATGAGGAATGGTGATTTGCAATCACTCTTGGACGAGAAAAAGGGGAGAAAGAGATGGAAGGGGAAGGTTACCAAGTCTAGACTGAAGCATGCAATGGATCAGGCTTTATGTTGAGAGAAAGAGAGATTAAAAATCAATAGGTAGTTTCTTTTGTTTTGCTTGAGTTTTGCCTTACCCGAGGACGGACAAAGTTTAAGTGTGGGGGGATTTGATGAGACTAAAAAGTACCCTATTTTTATCCCCAATTATTCACTATTTTTCATTATTTTAGCACTTAAATGGACTCATTACTCTTGTATTTCGATTCAGGGTAAGAAAGAAGGCAATTGGAAGAAAACAGGGCAATTCGGATGATTTTGCACAGTTTCGGCAATAGTCAGTAATCTGGGCATAACTCTCAATTCCAGACTCCGAATTGGACAATTCAAGAGGCATCAGAAAGCTGAAAGAAATGCCCACAACTTTTATGTTTTGGGTTTTGGCATATTCGACCTAGTACCACTTTTACTACAAAAATTTTATTGTGGGACTAGCACTAATTTTGAGGTCTTCGACAACCCGTCAGTGACCTCAGTTCTTCCACTACCTAGGATCTTCGGGTAAAAAAAGGTACCTCCCACTCAAGGTAAGGGATCCAACTTCTGACATTCATACCGTTACCCTGCTTGGACCAGCACTGTTCTCTAACTGCTCAACCCAACCACGTACTGCCCTCTTCTAACTTGAGTGTCGGAGTGCCTACCCGGGGATAATTCCTCGAGCCTCTGACTTGTTTCTTGCTTGCAGATCTCATTGAGTGGCTTTGTCCTTCCTCCTCGGCTCCGCCCAGTTGGCAAGGATTATCTGACTGTGACCTCGATTCTTGCACTACCTAGGATCGAGCAGCATCAGATCAATATATGCATTAATAAATATATTATTAATAAATTGGTTTAATACGGTTTATGGTTTGGTCTAGTTTTTAAATTTTAGAAAACTAAAAAAACCAAAAAAAATTGCAACCTAAGGAATTCTTTGACCAAACCAAACCATTTTGAGGCCATACCAAACCAAATAATGAACACTCCTCAATGCAAGTAGGTTGGTCATGTTGCTTTGAATCACTCTAGATAAAGCTATTCAAAGACTAGAGCGGCCCATAAAATGATTAACTAACAGTAGTCGATCGATTTAGGCAATTTACGCAAGCATTTAAATATCGATACGATACATTCAATACGGGGCGTATCGTATTAGTATTGGTTAGTAACGGTATGGGATACGCTACGAATCCCATCAATCATAGCATATCCCATCAATCGTTCATATCGAATGGATATGGATGCGTATCGGCCTGTATCGCATTGTATCGGTCAATACGCACGATACGCGATGCGTCAATTCAATAATCTCCATAAAAACATCAATGAGGTGCTTCAAAGTCAGGTCACAAGCGCATTTCAAAGTCACTGCATTTCCAAACCAATAAGCCACGCTTCATTTTGTGATATAAAATAAAATAAAATATATTTTATTACTTTTTTCTGTTCACGTGCAATTTAAATAAAAAAACACATTTATATTTAATAACTCTAACTAAAAATTAAAAAATAATACTTAAAAAAAGTGTTTAATAAACTAATTGAATAAATAATGTATCAAATCCACATTTATATAAAATAGATGATTTTTAATATAAAGAAATTTATACAAAAAGAATATTAATAATAGAATAATTATTTTAATACTTAAAAATTATAAATTTACACATGATATAAATCTTAAAATTTTTATATACTTTTATTAGTTGTGAACTAATATTTTAATTTACATTAATAAGTAATAACAACATGTTTATTATTTAAAAAATAAATAAAAATATTATATACAAAATATTGAAGAATATAATATTAAATTGAATCTTTCAAATCCACTAATCCAAATTTATTTCAAAGAATGATTTTTTATTTCATAAAATTTATATAAATAAAAATATTAATAATGGAATAATTATTTTAGTAATTAAAAACTATGAATTTGTATATGATATGGATCTTAGAAATTTTAACAAATTTGATATACTTTCAGTTAAGATTGTATTTTTATAAATTATTAATTGATATTTTGATTTGCACTTGAAAATTTAATATTTAGTTGACTTTTCCTTAATGTTAGAAAATTCAAATAGTGAAATAAAAAATATTTGATATAATAATTAAAATATAATAGGTGCATATGTTTAGTGTCATGGACTCTTGATCGATGCACTATAAATAAAATTATGCATCACGGTTCATTAATCGTAATATATTTCTTCATATGTATCCTTAATATTTACACTTTTTTTATGTATTTATATACTATTTTGTGATCATTTTGATCTTAAATTTAGTGTTATTAATATATTTATGAAATTTGTATGTATTTCCCTAGTGTATCCATGCGTTTCCAAAGCGTATTCATATCCAAGGTGAATGATACGATACCCGATACCAATATTTTAATCCTTGTATTTATGTGAGCTTGGAAAGCCAAAAGTTGTTGCACTATAATATTTAGGCTGCTTGACTATTTTGACATGAAATAGCTTTATGGGGCTTGCAAATATTTTTATATTTTAATGGGGGTACACAACGGGGTAGTGCACCCCCAAACTCTAGTGCATATGGGATTCAATCCCAAGCCTCCACTAAAACTAGCAGAGGAGGCCTTGTCAACTAGCTAGTGCTTCTAAATACTGGAAAAAAAAACAGCTAGTGCTTCTTTGTCTTGTTTCTATAACATTGTTATCAAGTTCAATATTGCTTCTTTTCTTACCTTTTATAGGTCGGTCTATCTTGAACAAGACCGACTTCAGTCAGGGCAAATCCATGCCCACACCGTTCTAGCAACCTTTCCCAATCTTGCATTGGGAATATCTCCCCATGAAATAAAGTATATAAGTATGGAGATATTCTCAAAGCAAGGCAGTAAAGGCTGCCCGAACAGAGTTTGCCCTGACCGAAGCCGAACTCATCTTGAACCATGATCTGTCCATCGAAGGCTCATGTTTAGCTCTTGTATAAACAAGTTCATCTTATCGCAATATGATCTAATTCCACCACATTAACAAATTCACATATGCGCCCCATAGAAGGTGCCCCACATGCACATCTCACAATGTATTGGAAACATCCCACTGACAAATTTAGGAGATGTTCCCAATGCACAGTGAGATGTGCATGTGGGGCGCAGATGTGATCTCAAGTAGTTTTACATCTAGTGAAGTGAGTAGCCTATTTTGCAGCTTTCAGCATTTTGGTTGATAACGTATTGCATGGCATTTGGTCTTATCTCAAGCTTTTGGACCAACAAGGCTCCCAAATTTAGGTTGCATGGTCCAATCAAAATGCAAAGAGCAATAGAGCTTCGAAAAGACGATTTTAAAAAGATATCTCATCATTCATTTAAAAAAAAAAAGATCAATAGGCTTGCCTTGTGGAGGTGAAGCAAACTTTAATTTATTTGGCTGCAAAGGTGTGGGTCTTATCATATATTTATTTTCGATTTAACAAAGTATTCATAAAAAGGGTAAATTACAGATTACCACCTTGTAATTTATAGCCCCTTAAAAATTTCATTTGCAACAGGACCCATTTGTATGGGGGTGTTCATTATATGGTCTAGACTACAAAAAAAAATGAAATCGGAAATTTGGTCTAGGAAATTTTAAATTTTTTTATTTTTTATTTTTATTTTGGTCCGGTTGTTCGAATTTCAGAACCAGACCAGATTATAAATCGATGAGAATTATATTTGTTATTTATGTAGGTTTGTATGTTATTTGGGCTTTCTAATTGGATTGAGCCCAATATAATGGCCCAAACAGTATTAAAAATTGGACTAAACAGTGATAAAATGGTTTGATCTAGTCTAATTTCTATTCTAAAATGGTTTGGTCTTGCCTAAGAATTTCTCATAACTTTTTTTTTTGGTTTGAGATTTTCTCCAAACTAGATTGAATGGACTATGAACACTGCTATCCCTAAAACACCCTACTTTTCCCAACACTTTGCCCCTTCCCCATTAACTAGATTGATGTAAGGAGTTAATTTACTAAAATGCCCTTTCAAGATTTACATAATGAGAGAATAGCATTTCAAAATAACAAAAATGGGTAGGGCAAAGCATATTATCTACTTCTAAGTAAAAGAAAGGGCAAAATGATGACATAAATTAAGAAAAGGGTAGTTCTGGAATTTAGAAATGTTCAACAAGAACAAGACAATCGCATGAGAATCTCTTTTAAAGTTAACTAGTAAAATGCTAATGGAGGGTGCAAAGTGTTGGAGTCTATCATTTACCCCAATGTACAGGATGGTATTCTATCATTTACCTAAAAAATCATAAAAACAAGGGAAAAAGATAGTTCATCCTAGGGTTAGAATTTATAAGCACAAAGTACTGTTGGGGTAGGTGCCAACTCGGATTTGATGCCAATTCACGGGCAGGTGTTGGTGCATAGAATGTGGATTGTTTCCATTTTGAATGTTTATAGCTCTGTAATGGAAATCAGAAATCTGCATTGGGCCTATCCCTACTTCTACGTAAAAACAAAGAGACAATAAAAGTTGCAAAAGCAGGAAAAACTTCATATCACTCTTTAGTAAGTGCATGATTCTCTTCTTTAAAAGATTCTTCTCTCTTGAATTTTTATAGAGCAGCAAAGTTTAAATGTAAAAGCCCTCAAGTAAAGTGGTTTCAACAAGAATTTATTTAAATTATTAATCTTTCAAATAATCTTTGGCTGCCCACGTGTCTTGGACTATCAACAGTACTCTCGCTATATTTTAGTTTATCAAGCAATGCATACTGTTACAACCTACAAGGAGTTGGTGTGAACTAACATGTCATGGAGGGAGAGTCATAGACACTTGACAAATCAGGTTGTCAAAGTTAGACAGCCAAAAAAAGTTTCCACTCATTTAGGATGCGTTTGGAATCGGTGTAAATCAAGAACAATGTAAGCATTTATGTCAGTTTAGTTTTGTTCGCATTTATAAAGAGTGTATAATAATGATTGACGTAAAACTCCACTCTGGTTCAGTTTTGCACACGTTTGGATGGAGTAGAGTTTTACGTTGTGAATTAGTGTAAAACCTCATCATATGTAAAGTTTTACATCCGATGTAAATACTACATTAATAAAATTAATGTAAAACTTTACACCAATTGCATCACATTTTTCAAAAATACAAGAATCACTTAATGACGATTCAGTGTAAAACTTCGTCGGTGTTGCCTTAACTATCCTCATGGTAGAATCAAAAGGATTCAAACCTTGACCAAGGATTTAATTTTGCCTTTATCTATGCTATATAAAGTGATATAGCATTGGGTTACGTGCAAGTAAATCCAAACATCAAATATCATATATGATTAATATTTACTTACACACTAAACATTAAATAATAATCACTCATAATTACAAATCACTAAACTATAGCCACTTTGCCATTTGACAAAATATATACTTTAACCTAAAAAAAATAAAGAGAAGCAATCATAATTAGTTGCTTCTTTTACCCATCCAATTTAGTAATATGAGTAAAGGTTTTTAAAAATGACCAGGAAACAGAACCAGTCAGGGGACTGTTTTTTCGGTTCAGCGGTTTAATCGTTCAGGTTGAACGGTTTGACCCATGATGTCACAAATCAACTAAAAATAAAAAATATTTATAAATAATAAAAAAAGCATAAAATTAAATAAAATACAAAAAATAAAACTATACAAATACAAAAATAATAAAGTACATAACACATAGAAAATACAAAAAAAAGAAAAAATTCTAAAAAATATAGAAAAAACACAAAAAAATACAGAAAAATAAAACTATCTAAATACAAAAATAATAAAGTACATAGCACATAGAAAATACAAAAAAGCACAAATAAAAAATTCTAAAAAAAACAGAAAAAACACAAAAAAAATCAAAGAAATACAGAAAAAACAAACATAAATTAGGATGTGTTGAGTCATACTCATACATGTGTAGAAAATACAAAAAAAAAATCCAAAAAAAATACAGAAAACATAGAAAATTACAAACAAATACAGAAAATACAGAAAAAATATAAAAAAAGAAAGTATAATGTTTTAGTGATATGTCTTCAGTCATATGTTTGCAGAAAAATAAAAAAAAAGGATTTTATCATTCTTTGACAGCATCATCATCATCATCATTCTTTGACATAGAAAATAAGTAAGGAATTGAAAAAAAAATAACAAAGCAAAATTAATTAAGCAAATGTGAGTATGTGAATCTCTGTAACTAATTAAGCAAAGAATTCAGCAAAAAAAAAATAATTAAGCAAGATTAATTAAACAAAGAATTAAGCAAAAAATTCAAAGAATCAATTAAACTCACAAAAATTCAAAGAAGTAAGCATTTATTACCTCCAGGTCCTTTACGGTTTCACTGCTAGTAATGGTCGTGTGACAGTGTTAAGCTCACAAAAATCGTTGTCGGTCGGCTCGAGCTTGGTTGCAGGTGATTGTCGCTGCAACTATTAATGCCGCTTCCAAGCTCCAAGTGTCGCTGCAACTGTTACTGCCGCAGCATGTTAGAAACCTCCGCCCGTCACTGCTGCAAGTCGTTGATAAATAGAGTAGACTAAAACTTTAGAGGTACTACTGGACCTGTTGCAAAATCTACACTGGCCACCGTAAATGAAGCTCACTGTCATCGTCAGTCGCTGTGTGTCATCGTAGGCTGTGGCCACCGTAGGTTGTCGGTCGAGTGTGGGGGTTGAGAGGAGGGAAGGGTTAGAATGAAAATGGGGGTCATTTTAACCCTAAACTTTCGCAAGAGGTGGGATCGGGGTTATGAGGGTCATTTTTATGTTTTCATTATTTTTAAAACCAGCGAAAATAAAATTGGTAACCCGCGAACCATTGCCCAAGTCAAACAGTTTAGCGGTTCGACCGCTCGGGTCAACGGTTCTCTAACTTTTTTAATGGGTTTTAAGGATTTACCGGTTTACAGTATAACTAGACCCATGGGCTGAATGGTTACCAGTTTTTCTGGTCCAACCATCCAATCCAGTCCAATTTTGATAACCATGATATGAGTATTGATTCTCTCAAAGGTGTAATGTGTGTTGGGATTGGGCTAGCACAACCCACTTTTGCGGGTCGCTTGCATTGTAGCTGGTCGTGTCGGGCTAACATGTGGGTCTGGTAGTCGTGCTTGTTTGGCATGAATTTTTCAAGAGGGAAGCCTATGGTCCAAGGTCCGGGCCTAGTCAAGTCAAACCATGGGCCAACATGAATTTTTAATAAATATTGTAAAAATAATGAAAAATTAAATTAAGTTAACTATATAATATATGGGTCAGGCCATGTCATGGGCCATAAACCCTCAGCTTAGCCTGGCCTTGGGGGTCATGCCATAGCTGGTAGGCTATGCCACTCTAGATACTCCACATTTTTCCCTTAAGTAAACAATGCAAATATCACTTTATTTATGTTAAAATTTTACCCTGAAGGAAAATAGCATATTATATGCTATTATTTCTAACATTTTTCATATTTTTCCCTCAAATTTTGAATTTTCTGATACTTCACCTTTTTGCTAGAGTTTATGTAGTTGATGGGTGGGATTTAATGTACTAAGATTTTAAGATAAAATGCTTATGAAGCCATGCACATGACCTTAACTAACTGGTGCACATAAATAACCTCCCCTCCTTAAATAAATAAATGAGTTGGTTCATCTCACTTTGAAATTTAAGAACAAAACATATTGCTAGTGATCGAGCTTGACCTAAATTGTATTGGGTCCAATCCAATTGTATTGATATTGGATCGATCCAATTCAATGCATGAACCATCCAATCTATTCAAATTCATTTTGATCTAGATTGGTTTCAACCCACACCTGGTCCATTGACACCTATATTCTTATCTTATATCAATAGACTAGCTATTGGCTTAACCCAACCCAATCCAATACAAATTTATTACAGATGAACCAGGTCCAATCCAATCTAATAATTATTTTGGATTGGAATGATCCAATCTAATATGTCTTGTGGGTCCGTCTAATCGTCCAAAATAATTTTGGACTGAATGGTGTCCAATCCAAAACCAGTCACACCCTTACATTCCTGGCTTGGGAAGGGGGAATAGTTGGTCTAATCTTAAATTATCTATTAGCAATTCCTTATTGAAGAAATTTTGTTGATGAATTAACTCATATGTAATGTTTGGACTGCTATGAAAATTGTAGGGAAGGGAATTGTGCCCCCAACTCAACAAGTTATTAGCTTTCCCATTAGGGTTTCAAAACAGGGTGATGCAGAGAATATGAAAATGTTAAATATTTCCACTAAACGTTTTTCCACCAGTTGGTGTGTTTTAGGTTGGGCTGTCAACAAACTCTAGAAGTCTAAAATCAAATCCCTTTATCTTGGGTTTCGGATGATCTGTTTGTATAATTGAATTGGGAGTCGATTTAACTCCATCCAATCCAACTAAAATCTAAATCCATTTATGTTATAATATATTGATTTTAATATATATAAATTATATATAAAATAATATAAAGTAGACAGATGATTTGATCACATGTATAGAAGACCATCAACAACACCCGTAAGAAAAAGTGATTTGTTAGTTTGAAGGGGCTAGGAGGGCAAGCGGTAGACCAAATAAGACATGGATAGAAGTACCAATAATTTAGTGGTGGATATAATATCATTTTAATTATCCAAAAAGAAAAAAGCAATGATATGGCATTAAATATAATGGACTCATGAAATAGGATTCATATAACTGATCCTATATAGTTAGGATAAGGATGGGAAGATGATCGTGATACATAAATACAAAAAATATATAATTGCGTGTACTATACTATATAAATTTTATATAATAAATTCAATATTCCATATTGATATTAATTTATTGTATGTATATGTTAAAAAGTGATTGACTTTTATTTTATATTTTACATATAAAAACTAAAGTAGACAAAGTGTTCAAATTTGATTGAATTGGGTATGTATTTTGATGTTGTTTGATCCGAGGTGTTCTGAACCAAGGACACAATCTAATAGTCCTGCAATTGGACGAGGCTGAGGTGGAAGAACGAAGTCATGCACCAAGATCTACAACTAGGAGAAGGGTTAGAGGCCCGAGGAGTTGTTCCCCGAGTAGGCACTCTGGCGCTTAAGTTAGTAGGATAGAAAGGGATGCAGCCGAGATGAGCAAGTTGAGACAATGTTGGCCCGAGTCGAAGAGATAGTGTGAAGAGGTATTCAAAGAGTGCAGAGTTCCAAGAGTCCCTTACCTCAAGAGGGGAATACCTATTTATAGTTGGGCATCCATGTCCTAGATAGATAAGGCTTCCGGGGTTGTTGAGATGAAGGTGTCCATCGAGGTCTTCGGAAGGTTCCCTTTTCCCTGGCAGAATCCGCTTCCTTGTTCGTGTGGGACACTTTTTCTTAGTCATGCTCTTCTGTTACGCGTAGCGTTGACATGGCCTGAAAGGGAGGGCCATGGAGATTTCCATGTGGCATCCTTGGCCAGCTCAATCATCACCCGAACACCACTCCCCCAGTTTCGAAGTCAAGGAGTTTAGTGCTTGGCCACGGTTAGGCGTGGAAGAGTTTTGTAGTGCGGCATACACGTCATTTCGTCTTCCCGAGGTCACACGCATGCAAAGTGTGGCATGGAATCGACACTGTTAATTTGAGCTGATCTGGACCGTTGGTCTCCCCTATAAAAGGGGAGGTGGCGAGCCATTTTACTTTGCCATTTTGAGTGAGTGGTCATAGGAGCCCAGCGAGAGTTAGTCCTCGACTGGTGCTTCAGGTGTCCTACAGTGTGACTCTTCGGTAAGATGTCTTCATCTTCCTTGTCGTCTTGTTCTTCCTCTTCGTCTAGCTCTTGCACGTCAAGTAATGAGTCTGAGCCGAGGTCTCACCCCGAGGCCACTGCGCTCATGGCTCGTGAAACCGATGCTTAATTCCCTTAGATACTTGGTCGTCCTTCTTTGCTACTACTCACTTCACAACGTGGACATCACCCTGCTGATGTTCACATACTTCTTACACCCGAAGAAGCACTAGTAAGGCTATTATTACTTCTTGGCTCGACAACACAATAAGTTGCTTGTTGAAGCCCCCTCCTCAGTGAAATACTAGGAGGGGTTCTTCAAGCACTGTCCGGGGGGCTAGTCATTCCCTACCGAGCTATCAATCCCAAGGACTAAGGTGAGGGCATCGACCGAGACCGAGCTATCTAGGGAGGAGTTAGGATCCATTAGGAGGATAGTGAGAGTAGATGTGCAGGAGTACACATCATTTTCCATGTTGATCCATGTTGAGCTGATGGAGCCCTGGCTGGTCTGTCCCTGCTTTAGTGAGTTCTCTTTTGCTCTGCTTCCTCGGGTTTGACTGACTTGGTTTTTTCTAGCAGATATGGCGATTATGGATGAGGAGGAAATAACGAAGTGCATGCAAGTTTCCATGTAGAGGAGGGTGGTGGCCCAGGCTGTGGTGACTCATTAGTAGCGTCGCCCCGAGGTTGCGAACCCTTGGCTGCACAAGAGATTAAGGCCAATTGGGAGAGATGTGGTGGACATTGGCTCTAACGGGTCTCCACCATGGTCCACATGACGAAGAAGTCTTGAGGTCCCATCTCCAAATCTAGTGGAGTTGGCAACCGAGGTGTATAGGTTGGGTTGGAGTGTTTGGTCGAAGGACACTCTGGAAACTGAGGGCATGCTTGAGCAGCTGGCTAGGGGCATTCTGTTGCCCAAAATCCATAGGGAGACTAGTGACTACATGAGCAGGGTGTTGGAGAGTGTAGCCATTTGGGAGTCTGTCGCGATAAGGCTCTTTGCACTGCCTTTTTTGCTCTTCAGTGTGACTTTCCATGCTCATTGACTTGTGTTTTCCTTTTATAGGTTGTCTATGCGGTGACGACATTGGTTGACCAAATGTGTATCCTCCGTTAGATGGCTAAGTCTCGGGAGGGTGAGTTCTCTCATCTACAAACGAAGATGGCCAAGCTTAAGCAAGCAGCGGCAGCCAAGGATGAAGAGTTGCAGTGTCTGAAGAGCCGTGCTCGTGAGCTCAAGGGGATTGTGACAAGGTACATGAGGTAGAGGTGAAACTGCTTTGCACCAACAAGGCGGTTGCCAAGTACAAGGAGTCTGAGGAGTTCCAGATTGCCCTCGACGATTTTGTTACGGGCTCCTGGCAGACCGGCTTTGCTCACTTCCAGAGGAGGGTCATGCGCAAGTACCCTAAAATCGCCACATGCATGGAGTAGTATGGTCCCTTTGATGCTGAGGCACCGCAAGTTGAGCATTCTACCCCGACCGGTAGCATGGCCACCCCCGAGGAGGTGGACCCTACAGATAGCAAAATTGGCATGGATTGATGCTCTTTTCTTCTTTTTTTTGTACATACCTTTGTATGCCAAGCTTATAATCATTGTATCAGCTTCTTAAGTAATGGGACTTTAGTCTTTTTGCCGAGCATGTTTTGTGTTGTTTCTTCTTCTAAGTTGCTCCACTTCAGAATTAGGTTGGTCGATAGGTTCCATAGGCCGTGCTTCTTCTATACTTGCTCTTAAGCTAGTCGGGGTTTCAGACTTGACGCTGTGGTTGGGGTCTTTGGCTCTATGGCCTTGGTTTCATGTTGGCCGAGGTCTTGGGCTTGACACAGGATGACTAGGGTGGTCTTCAACTTCGTGGCCTTGATCTCATGTCGGCCGGGGTCTTGGGATTGCCGAGGTCTTTGACTTCGTGGCCTCGGTCTTATGCTAGTTGAGGTCTTCGGCTCTATGCCCTTAATCTTATGCTGGTCGAGACCTTTGGCTCTAATTCTCATTGGCCGAGGTCTTTGGCTTAGTGGCCTCTGTCTTATGCTAGCCGAGGTGTTTCCAAGATCTCAACGTTGCCGGGGAGCTTGGTGGCACTTGGTCTTGGAGAGCTTTACGTTCTTTGACTAGGCTTGCTGTGGTCCTCGGTTAGGTTTGCTTTGGCTGCAAGCCGGGAGGGTGTGCAAAGTTCGATAGTCATCCTCTTGCCATTATGTAGTGGGGACGTTGTTCCTGTAGTGTCCATGAAGGGCTTGTTGGGCCTCAGCCGTTATAGATCGATTGGGTCTTTGATGAGGTTGCCGTCGTAGTGCAACCATTGGTTAATGCGGAGTTCATCCAGACTGTGTGCAGGCGTTTGGTTGTTTGTGCTTGAAGAAAATTTCTTATTTGTTGTGTACAACCCCGTCGCCATTAGTGCTCAGCGCTAATTGTCGTCAGTACATCTTAGTCCTAGCACTCTAGCTCCTCATAGTATGTCTTCAGTGCCTAGTTTCCCCCTTTAAGGATTGTCTCGCCCGAGTTGACGGCGATGACCCCAATTGGGGGAGCTCAGGCTGGGGGCTCATCGGTGCGGTGCAACTCTTCTCTGGGTCTATGCTCTTTTATATCGATGAACCCACAGAGGTATCCGCATCAAACAAGGTCTTCCAGGTGGTGGCAAAGGTTGTGGAAAGTTTCAGTGTTGTGGTCGTGGTCTCGGTGGAAATCGCAATACCTGTCCTGATTCCTCTAGTTGCCCTAGGTTTTCATCTTTTCAGCCCACTTGATGAAGCTGTGGTTGAGGATCTGCACCAATATTTTTGTCCATGTCATGTTTAGGGGAGTAAAGTTCTTATACGTTGACGGTAGGGTCCTCAATCATGTTGGTCCTCTTTACTCCTTTGTAGTGCTTGGGCTTCCTCAGAGTTCATGTACTTCTACACATGCTTCATGAGCACGGTTAGATTGGGCCAAGGGTTCTTTTGCAGCGAGAAGCTAAACATTGAGGAGTGCAACCCACTCATGATGGCTGTCACAATTACCAATTGGTCTAGAGCTCAGACTTGAAGGGCCACGACATTGAACCTTGCCAAGTATTCCCTCAAGGTTTCTCCTTTCCTTTGTCATACTTGCATGAGGTTGGTGACGTCTTCTAATACCTTTGGCTGATGGTGGACTACGCCAGGTAGGGGTGGATTTGAGCTGAGCCAAGCCAAATACTTAGCTATTCAAGTTCGGTTCGCAAGAATAGTATCAGGCTTGAGCTCGAGCTCAATTGAAGCTAGAGACTTGAGCTTGAGCTCAACTCGGTTCATAGCTCGCAAGTTCGAGCTCGACTATAAGCCAAGTATTTTTTTTGAAAAATAAAAATTATTATTTTTTTATTTTTTAGACAAAAAAATTAAGAATTATAAAAATTATTAAATATTGTATATACAAAAAAAATAATTATAAAATTATTTACTATTATACATAAAAAATAAAAATACTATATTAATAAAAATTTTATTATATATATAACAAAATTATTTATTATATATGTATAATAAAAATTATTTATTTAATACTAGGCTTGCAAGCCTCACGAGTTGAGATTCACTAGGCTCAAGTTCAACTTGACTAGCAAACGAGCCTATATATCAGTCTTGAATTCGGCTCGAATCTCGATTTAAACCGAACCAAGCCGAGCTCGAATAGCTCGTGAAAGGCTCGACTCATGGCCACCCCTACTGCTAGAAACTGTGTCTCTAATTGTTCCTAGGAGGATATGGACCGCACTAGAAGGAGGCGTATTGGGTTTGGCGACAAAGGCCTTGCACATGAGACCCTTAAAGGAGTTGTGTAGCATCACTATCGCCTTCAACCCCTCAATGTGACTGTTGGGGTCCGAGGCTCCGTCGTACTTCTCGAATTGAGGGGGTTGCCATCTGACTGGGGGAAGCTCATCAATGATCTCCTAGACGAAGACGGGTTCCTTTGCAGGCTGGCTGTGGTGCTGCTCTGAGGGTCAGGCCATCAGAGGAGTTGTGCTTCTATCCGCTTGGTTATGTTTCAGTTCGGCCAAGCGCTCTCTTAGTTTCTAATTTCTGCGTCATTGTCGGCTGAGACCACGTTTGCGGACTTTTCCCCTTTTAGGATCACAGGCCAGTCTCAGACCGAGTTAGGTTCAGCTATCGAGATCAACAGTTGCTGTAGACGTTGGCTGAGCCGTTTTCCAGTACCCGAGTGGCAGAGTGATGGGATCTACTACGGGTGTTGTGCATGTGAAGCCGGGTTGGGGAGTTTGTTCTTTTGGATGGTTGCAATTGTTCATAGTCGGATTGGGCCCTATGCCTATCTGCGTGACTCCTTTTGGGGTCCTTGGTGTGAGGATCAGATATAGTAGGCGCCTGCGCGGCAAGGGAAGTAGCTTGGGGGGCGTATGTCGGTTGCCCTAGCGTCTCCATCATGGTTAGGATATGGTCGACCTTCTGCTGCATGGCTTGGAATTGCGTAGGGTCAATTGCTACCTGATGCTGGGGCTCTCAAAGCGGGGAGCTACGAAGTGAGCGGGATCCCTAAGATGGGGAACGGGCTCTGGAGCGGTCGGATGTGTTCTTACACAAGGTTGCTTTTAGTGCACGAAAAGGGGTTTGGGAAATGACTTTTTGCATGTTTCCCACAGATGATGCCAATATGATGCTGCCTGATCCGAGGTATTCCAAACCAAAGGCGCAATCAGATAGTCCTGCCAACTGGATGAGGCCGAGGTGGAATGATGAAGTCGCGCACTGAGATCTACAACCAGGAGAAGGGTCAAAGGCCCGAGGAGTTATTCCCTGGGTAGGCACTTCGACGCTCAAGTTAGTAGGATAGAAAGGGATGCGGTCGGGACAAGCAAGTTGAGACAATGTTGGTCCGAGTCGAAGAGATAGTTGTGAAGAGGTATTCAAAGAGTGAAGAATTCCAAGAGTCCCTTACCTCGAATGGGGAATACCGAATACCTACTTATAGTTGGGCATCCGTGTCCTAGATGGATAGGGCTTCCGGGGTTGTCGAAATGAGGGCATCTGCCAAGGTCTTCAGGAGGTTCCCTCTTCCCCGGCGGAATCTGCTTCCTTGCCTGTGTAGAACACTCCTTCTTACTTGTACTCTTTTGTTATGTGTGACATTGGTGTGACCTGAAAAAGAAGCACAGAGATCACCACGTGGCATTCTTGTCCAACTTAACGATCACTCAAGAATTGCTAATCTGATCCAAACCCAATCAATTGAAATCCCTTAGTTTTAGGTGATCATACTTGGGACTTTTGTCTTGTTGAATGAATAACTTATAGTTGCTACCTTCTAGGGAAAATAAGTTAGGGTTTTTTGCTCCTGATTTAATTTCTAAATAAGCTAAGCTTACCTTGTTAGCAACACTATAATTAATCTTCATTACTTATTCAGTTATAAAGCATTATATTAATTATAGTCTCTATATCGTCAACTCTTAACAATAGTCGTAGCCCTAGTAGGGGTGATCATTTCTAGTAAGGCCTGCAAGGCAGCCAGCCTGCACATTATAGGAAGGCTTTCGTGTTTGACTTTTATAGGACTCAAGCTTGTAATCGGACCCGTTCAAATTTTGATAAAAGCTATACCCAAACTTGACTTACATAATATTTTATATTATATAAATTATAATATATATTATATATAGTATAAATCATTATTTATATTAAATATATATATAATATATTTAATATATTATGAATTCCATGCTTGTTATACCAATTGTCTTAGAAAAACCAATTCCTCCTTCCAAACTGAGTTTAAGGCTCTGGTGAAAGAGTATAAATATAAACATGTTTCATGCAAATATAAAACTTTTGTATTATATTTTGTATTTTCACTCTTGTTGATCAGGCTCAATAACCTATCTCAACAGCCTTAGCAGCCATGTATTGAAAACATCTCTATTTTCCTTCCTGACAAGATGTTCCTGATATATAACTATAATGCTTGCTGTTAAGATTAGATCCGGTCTTAAATGGCAATTCAGATATCCTACCCACAAGAATCCAGTCTCTAGTGTTCCTATGTTTGGTTGCAATGCAAATAAATTTGTATTAATGCAAAACAATAGCAGTGCAAATGATTTGAATATAAATTTTGACCTATTTTTGTTTTAGATTTTAACTTATTTTGTTTGATTGGAATACAAATGAAGTAAATTAAGACATGAAGTAGAATAAATAAACTCCAAAAATAAAATTAAACAAAAATTTGCATTCTTATGCACTTGTGTTGGCAAATAAATTTACACTCCAGTCAAAGGCAACCTTAATGTACACAGATGTAGTGAGGCGTGAGTAGGACTATTGTGGGTAGATCCAAATGGAGCCTAAACTACGCATTGACAAAACAATGGTTGTTGCTTCGAACCATTTTGCACATCGCTCTTGTGTCTACAAGGTCAAAACGGTATCAGGGGCTAACAGTTACCATT
This sequence comes from Nelumbo nucifera, assembly GCF_055504915.1. Lineage (NCBI taxonomy): Eukaryota > Viridiplantae > Streptophyta > Magnoliopsida > Proteales > Nelumbonaceae > Nelumbo > Nelumbo nucifera. Next base: position 65,800,253 of record NC_142652.1, read on the forward strand.
TTACGTGGCAAGGTTAACTCAACCAGCATCCTCCACGTGGCAAGAACAACACATTATTATTGTCTTGCCGAGATGCAATTCGGGTAGACCCATAAAGGGAATGTGTGAACCAAGTCACTGACCACATGTTGATTGTTGATACAACATTCTTCGCCCATAGATCAGAGCCGTTGATCAAATCAACAATTTGGCACGTCTTCCATACCCCTATCTAAAAACAAAAAGCCAGCATATACGTAAATATTTCTCCAAAAAAGAAAAAATAATATTAATACCAAGAAGAAACAAAAGAAGGGCTTCTTCTTACCAAAAGTTTCACCGTCTCCTTTCTTCCTCCCTCCCCCTCTTCTTTCCTGCATTAAACCCTCTGGAAGTGGAATCCCCATTGTTTTTTTTTTTTCTCGTCTCTTCAACTGCCCTGGCCATGAGAGAACAGAAATAGAAACCCCTGCACCTTCCCCTTTACCGGTTCGATCCACTGCCTCTGAACCGCGTGAACAGGTACGAGTCTCTAATGATCGAAATATAATAATTTCGTTTTCATGTAGGATGGCTAATTAGCGTTGGATTTAAGCACGCGTTAACCGATCGAATCAAGGAAGCTTGGAACGCATATAAATATCGGAAGATTCAGTTCGTATCGTATCACTCTACTTTCTCTGATTCATGTTCTCTCTCTCTCTCTGTTTATATCCGAATTGCAGAAAGTAAGTCGATTCGGATTGAAGAACGTGAAGCCAAATGTTTGGTTCGAGTAACCGTAAGTCATCATTTATTGCATTTCGATTCATTTTGTTGTCGGGTTCAGCCTCTGTGTCTATTGGAAAGTTTGCTTGAATTCTTTTATGATATTTGCGCCTCTCTCTCTCTCTCACACTCTGTACTTGTATATATTGGTTTGAAATTTAGCTAGTAATATCGAAAGGATTTTAGTGTTTCTTATGATTTTTGTTCTTATATTGGTTGCATTTGTTATTTGTTGCGACGTCTCACATCGTCAATCTTTCGCCTTCCACCAATCGCTTTTCTTTTTTTTTTTTTGGTTTCTAGATTCACCTCTTTAAATTTGGTTGTAATTATGAATTTCAATGTTGCACGGTGGCAAATGTCTATTTTAGCAGTTCTTTCACCATTTATTTTGGAAGTTTGGATTTTGGATGCATTCCAAATCTTGCTGCATGCCTGAATCTTTAGTTCACTTTTAACCAACTGTCGAGTGGGTATCTTTGAGTAAAAGAACCGTCAAAAGGATGTTTCTAGATTTTACATAAATATGGTTGCAACTTGTGTATTTTTCTTTTGGTGTGTTATTTCTCATGTGTGTTTCTGTTCTTGGAGAATTTTCTTTTTCAAGTTGTTTCCGGATTTTGTTACTATAATTGATGAGTGTTCATTCATTGTCGTTTAACAGCTTTTGGGCAGTCTTCCAGCAGCCCCTTTGGATCCCAATCAATTTTTGGGCAGACCAGCAATTCTAACACCAATCCTTTTGCTCCCAAACCCTTTGGTAGTACCACACCATTTGGTTCACAGACAGGGAGTTCCATATTTGGTGGCACATCAACTGGTGTATTTGGAGCAACTCAATCTTCTTCACCTCTAAGTTCTACACCAACATTTGGTGCTTCATCGTCACCAGCTTTTGGAAATTCAACGCCTACATTTGGTATGATTTGTGACATATTGTTGAGCTTTCATAATGTGTATTGTTATTGTTATTTTTTTGACAATAAAGCAAGCATTTTTAACCTGTTATCTTTATCATTGGTCTGATTCTACTCTGTCCTGCACTGTGCCAAGGAACTGTTTGATAGTTTGGATATTGCGATATCAATTTTCATTATTTTCAATACATGAAACATTAATAGCATATGCGGGTATCTTACTTGTTTGTGCATAAATGTAAATAAAAGGCATCACTCCAAACCAGTATCCCAACAAATAAAATAAAATAAAATAAATGTTTAACTTCCAACCCTAAGAGTGTATGAAACCCTCTAAAAAATTAGTTTGGTTTTGTTTTTCTAACATATATTTATATTCATTTTTGTCAGAATAGAACCTCTTTACCTACATTCATCAAATGGAGGAACTATTTGTCGTCATTTTGTGTATTTGTTATCCATTTATGTACTTTATTTGTTAAATAGCCTTTCTTGACTGACAATTCTTTTACTTGTTCCTTCTTTTATAGGGTCTTCTATATTTGGGCAGAAGCCTGCATTTGGAGGATTTGGGTCAACTCCTACTCTATCAAGTCCATTTGGAAGTGCATTTCAACAAACACAACCAGCTTTTGGCAGCAGTTTATTTGGTTCCTCTTCACCTTTTGGTGCATCAAGTCAACCTGCCTTTGGTGCTACAAGTACCCCTGCCTTCGGTGCTACAAGCAGCCCTGCCTTTGGTGCCACAACTACCCCAGCTTTTGGAAGCACAACAACACCAACATTTGGCAGTACGGGCACAGCATTTGGTGTATCTAGTGCACCGGCATTTGGTTCTGCTGGAGCATTTGGGACTTCAAGCACCCCTGCATTCGGTGCTTCCAGCACTCCTGCATTTGGTGCTTCCAGCAGTCCCGCATTTGGTGCTTCAAATTCTCCTGTATTTGGTGCTTCAAGTAATCCTGCTTTTGGTGCTTCAAGTACTCCTGCTTTTGGTGCATCAGGTACTCCTTCCGTTAGTTTTGGTTCAAGTCCAGCCTTTGGTCAATCAACTTCTGCTTTTGGTAGCAGTCCATTTGGGGCAACTACATCCCCTTTCGGAGCTCAGAGTTCTCCTTTTGGTGAGTGCTTTTCCTATATTGGTGGTTCTACAGTTTGGAATGCCAATGGTGATTTGCATACTACTACAAAGGGGTTTAGGGAAAAATTTAGTGGGTATATTTAATGTCTTTTGTTCCACAAATACCTGGGTTTTGATATTTTGTTGAAATTTACATACAGGAGCCCAGACAACTACACCAACATTTGGAGGCACAGCATTCGGGCAGTCAGCTTTTGGAGCTCAGCGTGGGGGAAGCAGAGTTACACCTTACACCCCAACAGGTGAGGTGGATGGCGGCACTGGTACTCAGCCCGCTGGAAAGCTGGAGTCAATATCTGCTATGCCCACCTACAAAGATAAAAGCCACGAAGAATTAAGGTGGGAGGATTATCAGTTGGGAGATAAAGGTATGCCTTATGTAGTCATATGAATGCCTTGAGATATTCTGCTTTTACTTTCATTATATGTATATTTCTAATTTTTATGCATTTGCATAAATATTTGACATTTCAGGTGGGCCAAATCCTGCTGGTCAGCCTACAGGTGCAATTGGTTTTGGTTCCCCTACTTCACAGCCAAGTCCATTTGGTGCTTCACCTACGTTTGGACAGTCTTCTGCAAATCCCTTTTCCACTTCAACATCTTCTAACCCATTTGCTCCAAAAACGAGTTTTGGTTCTTCAGGTTTTGGTACCTCATCTACTACTGCATTCAGCTCATCACCCTTTGGCTCATCATCAACAACAAACCCATTTGGAACAGCTTCATTATCTACATCTATATTTGGTGCACCATCAACCCCTGCATTTGGAGCTACTTCATCCCCATCTCTGTTTGGTGCATCAACAACATCTGCATTTGGGTCATCACCCTCAATTTTCGGGTCTTCTTCTGTTCCAGGAACGACTTCAACATTTGGTTCTGGCTTGACTTTTGGCAATACCCAGTCATCTCCATTATTCCAGTCTACAACACCTTCAATTGGGCAGACAAGTTCTGCTTTTGGACAGACTACCTCTACTTTTGGACAAAGTACAATTTCTTCCTTTGGTCAGCCAAGCATCTTCAGTACACCATCAACTGGTTTTGGAGGGAGCTTGTTCTCAAGCACCCCATCTATGCCTTCTACAAGCACTCCATTGGGTTTCAGTCAAACAACTGTAAGTCCCTTGGACAATTATAAACATGTTTATTTTTAACATCTTTAAATTTCTTATCTTGATGTTGCATATGAGAAAGGGGCTGGATGGGGAGGTTGGTTATGGTTGGGAAAACCTCGGTTTGCATCTTACTGAGTTAATTTTGGATTGTCATAAACCATACTGAATTTGCTATATATATGCAATCTGGGGGCTTAGTGCACCATGGAGAGGGTTACTGTTGAGTGTTGTCAATACTGCCTAGGGGTGTAAATGGATCAAATTCGAATCCGATTAAAAAATTCGATACTAGCAGGTAGCAGAATTCTGAGGTGAAGTCCATCCGTAGCCAAAGAGAAAGCAAAAGTGCCTAGGGGTGTAAATGGATCGAATTCGAATCCGATTAAAAAATTCGATATCTGAATTCGATTCAATATCCAACGGATATTGAAAATTAATATTTGAATTCGAATCCGATTAAATATTCGAATATTCGATTTGATTCGAATTTGACTAATTAATTATTTTAGGTAATTAATAAATATATAAAATAAATATTTTATTTATATAAAGTATATAAATATATAAATTATTTATATAATTTAATTATTATATATATAAATTATATAAAACATTTAAAAATTTTATATATTATATATAAGAATTAAATAATCGGCCAAATTCGGATATTTATCGAATCGAATCAGGTCATATCTGAATTCGAATCCGATTAGCTATTCGGTATGAATAGGATATCCAAATTCGACCGGTTAGATATTTGAATTATCTGAATTTGATTCGATTATATCGAATCTCAAGTTCGAAATCGGATTTTCGAATATTGTTGACACCCCTAAAAGTGCCCCCAAAATCTAGACACAGAAGATCAGGAGATTAGTAAGTGGGTTAAAGTCTCACCATTGGGTCTCCTTTTTTGGAGCATATAACAAATGTTGATTTTGCTGAGGCCCACTTCCCAACAAAAAGCCTTAACCTTGTCCCTACTATATGGGGTTAGTTACATGAATCTTATTCTGCCATTGCATTCTGTTCAGTGCCATATCCATTGTTAATTTATGATCCTTTAATACAGTTCTAACTAGTTTAATATGCGAGCAAACATTTGATAATCATAATCCATATAATAATGCCACAAGACTGTATATTAATGATGTGGCAACAAATTCTTCTTACAATCTTTTCGATGGTTATTCTTAAATTACCAAATTACTTTTCCACCTACATTTTATTTAATCCCTGTTAGGTTTTGTTATTGTTTTATTCTCATTCTAGGTTACATTACATTTTCATTTAGTAACTTTTTGGTTTTATATGTTCTTCATTTCTAGTCTTTTCTTTCTAATCCTTTTCAGCCTGCACAACCTGCCCAGACAACTGGGGCATTTTCCTTCGGAAACTTTGGCCAGGCACAAACAGGTATTTTAAGATACCATGGTTTCTTCATCTTTCATATTTATTTATTTTTAACTAATGGCTTCAACTCTTTCTATTTCAGCAGCTTCAAGTGGCTTTGGTGGTGTGTCAAACATTTTTGGTCAGAGTACCTTTGGACAATCGTATGTTTTATCACTTTTCTCCTCTCTCTCTTGACCATTTTCTAATTTTTGTCAACTGAAAAACTTGTATCAGTTTAGTTAGTTAGGGCCATCCAATGGATCGGTTTTAGTTTGATACAGTTGAGTTGTGTCCAACCTACACCTCAACTTGTGCAACAGGATTGTTAGAGGTGGGTTGTGTGGAATCCTTAGTTCCTCCATATGGGGTTTGGCTACATAAATCCTGTTCTGCCTTTCTGCTCTTTTCAGTGTCGTATCTGTTGTTATATGCCCTCAAGTGATTCTCACTAGTTCAAGCCATTTCCTTTTTGGTCTGCCCCTAGCTCTTCTAGATCCTTCAAACTTACAACAGGTCATTTCTTCTTACTGATGTTGTAGATGGTCAACATGTTTTTTGTTGGGTTGAGTTGTATTATGCATCTCGCATCTCCATAGTGTTAGTGGTGCATGAAAAGTTGTTTCCTTCGGTATTTCTAATCAAGTGATATCCTTCATATCTGAAATGAAAAATGCAAAGCACTTAGCTAAAGATAGGATCTACTGATGTCGGTTTCTCTGTATTATGTTACATGGTTCTCTTTTTCTTTATTCATTTAATGATTCATATTTGTTCATATTTATATCTTTAACAGGTCCGCAACTCAGAGCACTGCTGTTGTTCAACCAGCACCTGTTGCCAATCCTTTTGGAACTCTTCCTGCAATGCCTCAGATATCTATTGGTCACTCTGGGTCTGCGCCCTCAATTCAATATGGAATTTCTAGCATGCCGGTATAGCTTGCCTACTCTAAAACTTGGTCTTTATGTAACAGGAGCTTGTTTGATCCTAAAATATATTATTATTAGGAAATGTGCTTTTGTTTCACTAGTCCCTGATGTGTTGCATTTGTGGTTGTTTTTTTTGGGGCCTTTCACAACATTCTGTTTAGAACCAATGTGGAAGGGTCTTCTTAGCTGCTATTTAGTAGATTTACTGCACAAGTTCTTTTTTCTTCTTTCTGGATGAGTAATCAAAAAGTTTTATTAACAAACTTAGAAGGATATAGAAAAAAAAAGGCAAAAGTAGATCTGGTGCATAAGCTTTATGTGCATGTGCTGTTTTCATGTGATATTACTTTGCTTAATTCATTTAACTTGGCATCATTCCCAAACAGGTTACTGACAAGCCTGCTCCAGTTAGAGTTTCCTCGTTAACTTCTCGACACTTGTCCCAAAGAAGGATTCGGTTGCCAGCAAGGAAATATCATCCAAAAAGTGATGGTCCAAAGGTAAGAATTTGGTTAAGGAAGCTTAGTTGAAATTTTTTGTGGTACTGTTTTGGTAATATAGCTCATCAGATTCATCCCAATTTGGGTCTATCTATATCTGGGATCTGGTTCCAATATGAAAGCCATTTACTGGAAAAAAAGCTTAATTGCTGTTTTATGCAGGTTCCATTCTTTAGTGATGATGAAGAAGTGTCTGGCACACCAAAGGCAGATGCTCTTTTTATCCCAAGAGAAAATCCAAGAGCACTAGTTATTCGGTCGACAGACCAGTGGCCCTCAAGAACCAGTCTTGAGAAATCGTCTTTACTCAAGGAAGCAAATGGCCCTGTCCATGAAAATGGTAATCTTTTTTTCCCTCTCTTTTTTGGGTCTTTGCACCGAACTGGATAAACATGATGCAGTGTTGATCATGAATGGGGGAAGTGCTCAAAATGTGATTTGTGCATATTAGTGTTTTCAGGGTCTCGTTGATCTCACATAATCTCATCAAGACATTTTTTTGAAAGAACGTAAAGTATGATTATATTAACTGGTACTGTGTACAACGAGAAACTGTACAAAAAAGGACCTCAAAAAATGTCCACTCTAAAAAAAGTATGATCAGAGGTTACATCTTTGAATTCAGTATGTATTGACAACCATCTCCTAATGGCATCTATGGCTGAATTGATGACCTCGGCTTCAGAAGTGGATGTCTGATCAAACAACCTTCTGTTTCTTTCTGACCACAGCCCAGAGCACTGCTGGAGGAACAGAAGCCCAGCAAAGTCTCCCTTTTTTGGAAAGTCCAGAAATCTGCCATTCTTCCAAAAGAGCTTTAACTGGTGCTGGCATGCACCAGTTCAAATTCAGTGATTTCAAAAAGTGGCTTCATAATGCAGAACTAAACTTACAGTAGAGGAAAAGATGTCAATCAGACTCCACCTCCTCATTGCATAAACAACACCTGAGATCTGGAATGCTCATTCCTTTTTTTATCAACATTTCCTTAGACAAGCATCTCTCGAAAGCTGCAACCCAAACAAAAAACTTAATTTTTGAAGGAGCTAGATTCCCCCAAATGGCCCGACTAGGAAAAGGATCTTCAGTCCTCCCCACTAGCTTATAATAGAAGGATTTAACTGTGAAGACACCAGTTTTGGTCCCTTTCCAGCATTTTGCATCTTGGGAATGGAGATTTGGTTGCTGGCTTTGTAACAGAGAGAAGATCAGCAACCTGCTGAATTTCCCAGTCATTGAAGCTCCTTCTAAAAGAAGCAGACCAACACATGCTATTCTCCTAAAGTCTGAATGAGTCTGCTACTAAGGCTTCTTTATCTGAGGCCACATCGTATAAGTCAGGAAACAGCTCCTTTAGGGGCCTGCCACCAATCCAGTGGTCTGACCAGAATTTCACTTTTCTTCCATCTCCCACTTTAAATCTGATGCAGTCGGAGAACTTTCTAGCTGCCTTACATATTCTTTTCCACACTCCACATCCATACGTTTGAGGGGGTGGTCCAGCATCCCACCCATTGTTCCTTAGGCCATATTTATCCTCTATCACTTTCCTCCACAGATTATTTGGTTCTGTTGAGAATCTCCATAGCCAACTTCCCAATAAAGCTATATTGAACAGCTTTATTCCCAACTCACTAAATGATACTTGTGAGCCTCTTTCCAGCCTTTCCAAAGAAAGTTTCTCGTCTTTTTCTCCATTTCCTTTGCCACCTCCGGTGGGATGGGAAAAAAGGTCATAAAGTAAGTTGGAAGACTAGCTAACACACTTTTGATTAGTGTGGCCTTTCTACCTTTAGAGAGATGTCTTGGCTTCCAAGTTGACAGTTTTTGATCCATTCTTTTTAGAACTGAGCCCCAAATAGCTTTAGAAGGACATTTAGCTCCAAGGGGCAGACCCAAGTAATTTGAGGGCAGCCTACCTACTTTGCATCCCAAAAGCTCAGCCAATTCTTGAATATTAGGCACTTCCCCCACAGCTATTATTTCACTTTTTGCTAAATTCACCTTCAGACCTGAAATAATCTCAAACCAGAACAGTAGATATTTGAGTTTTATAAATTGATCCTCTGAAGCATTGCAGAAAAGGAGCATATCATCTGCATGTTGTAACATGGGAATTTTTGTCCCATTAAGACATTCCTAGGGATAAAGAATGCATAGATTTTTTATTTATATCCAGGAATAATCTTCAATGAAGAAATTGCTATTGTAAGTTGAAGTTGTAGTTTCTCTAGCCTGTAGGCCATTTTACATTATGAATAGGCTACTTTGGCTTTAGGCAACCAAAAAAACTAGCATGTGATGTCAAACTGTTCTCAGTAATAGCAATCTTCTTCTATTATGCTAGGATGGAATATAAGCAAAGACCAATTAGACTGCAGGATTGCCACTAAAATTTCATTTAGAAAGAGGGACATTTTTTTTGACGAGTAACTTCAATTTTATTATAAAGTCAATATATGCATAAATACATGGAACCCAAAGGGAAGTGTGAGATTCACCTCTTTAGATTGTTAAAAATCAGAAAAAACATTACAATTGAGCCCAATACAAGTGATAGTAAAATTTATCATCACTTAAAAATTATGAATTTATGGTAAAAATGATTCATAGGCCCAATTGAACAGACAATGAGGAGAGAGGCAAACGAAAGACATTCTTTACTGCAGCATGTCACAAGTATTTACCTTACCAAGAAAAAATTCCAAGCAGAAAGTTTGAATTTTGAGCGGGATAGGCATACTCCAAGTTTCTTTAACCGAGAATCCCACCTATTGGAAGTCCACCCCTTGGTAGCTGATAAATTACATTAAAGCTGCATTGTTTGTGGTTGACAAAAGAGCAAATCTGTTGTAATGGTATCACTGCGTTTCAAGAGGAAGGCAACTGATTAAGCAAACAAAATGATTCTATGCTAATGGTTCTTTACAAAACAAAGCAAAACATCTTTGAAGCACTTGAACTGATTTAAGTAAGGAAAATGATTCTGTGCAAAATGGTTTTTTACAAAACAAAACATCCTTGTCTCCTTGAAGCACTTGATCACATCACCATAACGCAAAACAATGATTAACCTTTAATTAATGGCCCGGACAAAAGGCTCTTATAAGATAGTCTACCATTTTTACGTACCTATGATCCCTGCATCCTTTCCCTTATCACTTTTTTTTTTTTCCAGCTTGTTGTTATCCATCTAAACCATCATCATTTTTTTGATAAGTAAAAGAAAATATTATATTAAAGGGAAAACAGAAAAGGAATACAACCGAATCAGGTGTTAAGATAACACCCCACAAGCCCTACAAGGCCTCCAACCCATTCTAAAACAAACAAACATACAAAAGGCAAGCTCAATAGGCGACACTTATACCTCATTCACACAATGTGGCAGTGGAGCACAATTACTCTTCAATCTCTCCAATCTCTTCACAGCTTCCTTCCTTGTCCCAATTTTCTCCTTCAAGAGCGTCTGCCAGTCTCCTCGCATTTTCTTCTCTCCTCTTCCTTTCAAAGGCTTCCAAAGCTTTCCTAACAATACTTTCCCCTCCCAAAAAGAATAAGCCTATAGACATTCTGATTTCCACTTCTCTATCAACTAAGCTCTTCAAATTCTCTAAACCTTCATCATACTCAAGTGAAACAAGGCTCAAGTAAGTGGTTGAACATGAAGATGCAGTTCTTTTTGTTTTCTAGGTCAAATTAAATCAGTACTTCACTACAACCAGCAGGAGACCTTACCAACCAGCCAGCTGGCACCTTGCAAGGATAGGGCTCACCTTCACCATGAAACCAACAAACATAGATCTTTTTGTTTACTGGATCAAATAAGACCAGCCTGCCATTTTGTGCAAGGCTGTGATAATGTGTACTTTGTAAATAAAATGATGAAAGATTACCAATCAAAAGAGTGGAAAAGAAGAAAAAGATAAAAGAAGTAAGGTTGGAACTGGATAAAATGCTAATGTTGGTAGGTTAAAAGTATAAAAAAGAAAAAATAGGATATACAAGGAACCGCCATTTTTTGTTAGATAAAAGGGTAGTCGACCAAGTACCAAACAAAAGTCATCCGAAGTATATCTTCCCATTCATTCTTATTATACAAGGCATGTATATATAGCATGAAATAAATGGATCCTTACTCATTAAAAAAAATAAATTGGTGCTTATGAGGCTTATGCCCCATGCTTCAAGCAAGTGGAATGCCTCGTGTCATGCTTTTGTTTCTGAAAATTTGACATGAGTTTGTATGTTGTGAGCATGTTTTTGATTTGCTAAGTTTTCTTTCTTTATTCTATTTAATGCAAAGAATGCATCAGCACTGCCTCAATGGGATGGTTCAAAACTTTAAGTTTCTGATTGCATCAATGCTAGTTCATAATTCCAGGACCAAATGCCTCACTTTAACTTGCTTGTGTTTCTCTCTCACATCCTCGATTGTTGTTTCTCTTCTGTCATCTCACAAATCTTCTTTGTAGTTGTTGAGGTTAAATCTGGTGTATATTCTGTTATCGGTGTATGTGCTATTGTTCTTTGAAAAATTTGGGCTATATTTAATCAGTAAGCTTCATGGCCAGTGGTTAGTAGGTGAAGGTGGGTTTCAACCCCAGGTATTAGTCCCCGATCTGATTTTATCAACTATAGTGCAAGTGTGCTTTGGTCTGGGCATTCCAAAATAGTGGAGGTAATGTTGAGGGTGACATAAAGCTCCCAATTGATGATAAGTTCTGTTACCTGGGAGTTATGGCTATGTTTGATACTCAAGAAAATGCCTCAAAAGATAAGAGAAAAAAAACTTAGGAAAAGAAACACAATATTCTGAGTTTTCTGACAATTAGTTGTCAAAGAACAAGTCAGAAATTTGAGATCTTTTTAATACTTAGAACTGCTGGACCCATTTTAATGTTGAAATGGTGGTCTCTAAATGATATTTAACAGTTGTTTTGTGAATACCACTGATTTTCTGTCAGCCTTTTTGGAAAACATGAAAAATTTAAGGGAAAACGTAAATTACAGGGAACTAACCTGTACTTTGGGGGTAGTGACACTTAAGGGCACAAACTTTCATTTGCGACAGAGGGCTACCCTGTACTTTCAGATTCCAACACTCCGCTCCTTCGTTAATGGATGTGATGGTAAGGGCAAATTTACTAAAATGCCCATTTGAGGTAAACTCAATTCTTCCCCTCTGTTCCTTCTGAAAACTGTACTTTCATATTGCAACACTTCACTCCCTCTCAAAAGTCAAAACTCGGTTTGCCTGGTCTTTGTTCACAGGCTCAACTCCTTTTTTTCTCTTCTTCCCTTCCTCTCTGCTGCCACCACTAAATCTGCACCACTCGCTCCATAACCAAACTAACATGGTTGAGAAGGAGAGCTGGTTCGCCTCCTGCCTCCTTCCTTTTCCTTGCTTCCTTCCTCCCTCCTGCTTTCTCTGTCAAGAGCTTATAACAGAACCCATAGCAGGTAACTACCACCAGTTCATAGTCCAGTCACCCCCTGCTCCTTTCTCTTCCTTGTCTCTTCTTTTTCTTCTCTTCCCCGTCTTTCCCCTTCCAGCTTTCTGTTTCTTCTCCATTTCTCATCCTTTTTTTAAGAAGAGGTAATGTATGAATTTCTTCTCATCCTTTTCTCTTCACCAGTTACTGTTTTTTTGAAGAAATGTATGGACCAGTTACAGGCAATCAAACAAGCAAGTATCATTTGCTGTAACTTTTATCAATTGATCTTACAAATTGTATAAGAAATGTTACACCTGGATGATGAGTCAATTTTGCCTCTTCAATGTTCTTTCTTGGGGGCTAGCAGGATCCCATCTAGCTGAAACTACCAGACAAAGCCATTTAGAATTTACAGTAACTCATCGGCTAGCATCTTCTAACAGATCTACCATACCTAAAACATCACAGCAATTGATTGAATGAGTTACGTAGACTCATTGGAGTATTAAATTCTTGTTACTTACATGATGCCTACAGAAATCTTTGCTGGATAAATCATACAGGAAGGCAATCAACAGCTACCTGCATTTTAAGGTGGTGAAATAACTTGACAACAAAACCAAGACCTATCAAAATAGAGTGTCGAGTGTGGCTCAATCAGTTTGAATTTCAGTTAATTGAACCTTAAACTTGGGGCTTAACATGGTCCAAATATTGAGAGGAACAAATTGACAAAAGGAGCTGTAAGAAAAATAAGTTTGGAGGATGACATCTTGAGAAATTCTTGAATGGTAGCTTGCTTTGAATGGCCACATACTGCATATTAGAGCCCAAGTCATTAACAAGAATCAAGTTACAAATGCCATCTCTTTAACTGCCAGCTTCCCTCTACCACGGCCTGTTGTGAACTAAAGCTATATGGGGCTTGACTAACAACATGCTTATCTTCTCTTTGAAGCACGGGCCTATACCGAACGCTTGAATTAACAAGGTAGCTGTTCCTTCAGTTCTTCAAGCCTGTGCTGGAAAAGCCCAGTCTATCTTGGGAGAGCTTTGTTTTTTTATCTGAATTGAGTTAGTGCTTCCGTTTCCTTCTTTTCTTCTACTCTGTTTTCTTCAACCAAATCTGTGCAGCCCCAGACCATCAGCCACCATTGGAGACCCATGTTCAATACACAGTCTCATCTCTCCTGTCCAAAACGATGATCATCCCAGCAGAACCGGGTTTCTCTTCCATCCTTCATTCCAAAAGAGAGCCTCATTCATGATGTCAACCAAAACTGGAAACATCTCCATTATAGCCAGAATCAAAGCATCCGAGTTAATCCCTTCAAACAATAAAAGATCCAGGTCCCTTACATCTTTTTCCTTCATTTCTACCCCCTCCCCTTCTGTTCAAAGATTGAAAACAAGCCAAAACCTACCTGTTATTGGCTCTGCTCATTCCATGTTTAAGCTCGGTTAATGCATGCACCTAGCCTACACTGGTACCTCCACTCTGTCCACTATTGGTGGTTGGAAGAGACCCTGCTAAACCACCACTCATTTCCTTCTATAACCAGTTGGACACCAACCCTATTCAAAGGCTCAAATCAATAAACCAAATATGAAGCCATGATCTGTTACTGCCCCTAACAGTCTTGCTCTTGTTCGGTTTCCAATCGAAAATCTCTCACTGCCACCTCATTCATGTTAAACTCAGCCCTCACAATCTAGCGGTAGCAGGCTAGCAACTAAGAAGGCAACACGAGGGGATCCAATGACCACCTTTTTTATGCTTTTTATTACAATGTCTAGCCACATAAACAAGGAAAGAGTAGTTTAGGGTTTTATAAATGTTTAAAGCTGCACATAATATCACATGTGAATCTTCTCACCCCTTACCTGACGGAATGCTAATGGAGGGAGTAAAGTGTTGGAATCTGAAAGTACAGGGTAGCTCTCTGTCACAAGTGAAAGTTGGGCCCTGAAGTGTCACTATCCTTTTTATTTCTATCACTTTTTTTCAGTAGATTTTTAGATGAAAGAAATAACTGCTGAGTGTCAGATGATTCAATGGAATTAATAGTGTTTGTCTGACCTATATTTTGTGAGGATCAAATAGAGGCACTCTAATAAGAGAATGCCAGAAAATTCTTTCTAGATTTTAACTAAATTCTTGTGTTTCCTGGTCAACCAGACAGCCTATATTTGCACTTCCATTAACAATTTTCTTTAGAGGATGAGATACTCTTAGGTTCATACCTGATTGTCTTTCTTTCCTCTTCTTTTTGACATGATACCCTGTCATTCAGGAAAAGCATCTGCAGAGGTGTCTGCTCCTTTCACAAATGGCTTTATATCACAGGATAAAGATAGTAAGCACTAAGCACTTGGCTTTATTATGCTCCTCCATATTTAGATCTCACCTCTTGTTTTTATTTATTCTTTTTTAATGTTCTCTTTTGTGTTTATTTTCCTGTTAGTGAGTCTTTAAGTTGTTTATTTGCTTCTTTGGTTCGTGTTTTGGTGAGTTTAAAGGTGTAAAGATATGGCAAAGTGGGAGGACAGAAACTTTATTTTTAAAATTTACTTCTGCATCAACTGAGAATGTGGAGTTAGTTGTTGATGGTTGAGAGGTGTTAGCTTGATATCTGGGCATTTTTGCCCCCGATGAAGTATCCTAGAGTATGCCTGGAATCTCCAGAAAAATCAACCACAAAGATACTTACATAAAATAACTAGATTAATTTTATGCAATGTAAGGTAAGATGTATATACAACACAATTATAAAAGCAAGGAAATAGTTATAGAATAAATGAAGATATAGTCTACAAGAGTAAGCTTTTTATTTATTTTTACAATATTCCTATGCAAACTCCCCTATCAGTAGCACTAAGGATTAGCAAGAAATTCAATTTTTTATTGCAAGTATTGGCTGTTTCTATTTGATGGAAAAATTATTAAAAAGGAAGGAGTTTAATTTACAAGTAAAATGGAGCCTCTCCATAACCCAAAATTGTTAGATAAAGTTGTATCTAGAAGTAGCATTAATAAGCATTACTTCACCTCATTTAAATGGGAAGTAGTACAAAAAAAGAATAAACAAAACTGAAAATCTACAAAATTGGGAATTGGTGACTGAAAAATGAAAAAGAATTTAAAGAGAAAGTGAGTGAAGTCAAATTTAAATCTAAAGAAGGAGAAAAATGGAATTTATAAACTTGCAAAGATAAAAGAAAGAAAAAGCAGAGATTTAAATCATGTTATATGCATCAAAGAGGAAGATCAAAGAGGTGAATGGGTATGGAGGAGGAAGACTTTAAATAAGATATGAAGAAGGGAAGGGCATTAGGACCTAATGGTATCTAAATATAAGTTTGAATGGGTATGGAGGAGGAAGGCCTATTGCGGGATTAAATTGCATGAGCCACAATATGGAACTTCGGTAGAAAGAGGTTACGGCATAAAACGAGCATGTCAAAAAATCAATGTGGTGTTGTACTTTGCCGATGATATAAATCATGAAAGCTTATCTTTCTATTAAGAAAATGGATAGGAGAAAAGTTTCAAGAAAAGAGGGTTCTTTACATGGTATTCATTGATCTAGAGAAAGCATATGATAGAGTTTCTAAAGAGATAATATGATGTCTTTTAGAAAAAAGTAGTGCCAAATAAGTATATGAACCTAATTAAGGGCATCTATTAGGATGTATATAATCAAATATTAGGACACTTGTGGAAGAGACATCAGAGTTTCCAGTTGCAACTGGACATCACTAAAGCCCTTAATTATTTGCAGTAGTCATGGTTGAATTGACTTAATATATTTAGGAGGAAGGATTAAGTGCAAGATTTATGGATTAATACCTTAAAGCAAGAGGTTTTAATAATTATAGAAGTTGAAAATAGGGTTTACTTAGGAATGAAGACGAAGAGATATTTCAATGTGATCTCTTGTGTTACATTAGTTTGATAATAAATGACAAGGGAGAAATTTAGGATGTTGCCTATATATAATCAGAGTGGGATGGGCAAAATGGAGTGGTGCATATAGGATTTTGTCATAGGAGAATATCATTTGGGTGGAAGGAAAATATTATGAAATGGTTATAAAGCCAGCAATATTGATGGAGCAGAGTGTTGGGTCAATAAACGTGTTCACAAAAAAAAACAAGTGTGGTAGAAATACGAATGTTGAGGTGGATGAGTGGAAAAACTAAAAAGGATAGGATCAGAAATGAACTTATTAAAAGGAACCTAGGAGTAGCTCCAATAAGCACTAAAACGAAAGTACATTAAGAAGGTTTGGGAACTTGCAGAGAAGAACATCTACAACATCAGTAAGGGGATGTATGATCTGTTACAAGTTGAAGGGTTAGAACTTAGAAGAGTTAGGGTCAGGCCAAAAAGGACATGGGTTGAAGTAGTGAGAAATGATTTAAGGGCCCATAATTTAGCAATGAATATGACGCTTAACAGAATGGAACGACAAAACATGATTCATGTAGTCAAATCCCATATAGTTCGGACAAGGCTTAGATTGATGATGATTTCTCAAAAGAAAAAAAAACAGAGTAAAAGGTAGTTAATATTTGATCCCCCTTTTCTTCATGGTGTGTTCTCCGTTAAGTCTTATTTCCTCAAATTGGTGGTGGGCTCTTCTAATTCTTCTTTTTTGAAAGGAAGGTTTAGCTTTCTGTGGTCCCCCTCAGAATGTCCTTTATTTGGGAGGCTACTTGTGGTGGGATACATACTTATGGCAGATTGCCAAGGAAAAGAAAGGGGCAGTGGTATCTTGTGCCTCATATTTGCCTAATGTACATGAAGGAGAATCTTGCAGTCACCTCCTCATCAATTGTGAGGTAGCTTGATAGGTCCTTACCTTCGGTTCTACTACCTGAGAGCTGGTTCGAGGGAGCTCACCCTCCTGAAATGGGCTTGTGGGTAAGGAAGAGCAGAGCGGGGGGGGGGGGGGGGGGGGGGGGGGGGAGAGGTTAATGGAATTCTTCATTGCCTCATGCACTCGCTAATAGGCCTATATAATGTATGGCCAGCTAACAGACTTCTAACAAACTCTGATCGTCTTGCACGATCTCTTGATAGAATACAATTATTCTTCATGACGTGGATGTTGCATATACATAAATTTGACGGGCGGTATTATATACGTGATGTGTGTAGTGCTCTGGGCTGAGACTTGGGCCTGTTGGGCCTGAGTCGCACCATCTGGGCTGGCTTCCCTACTGGACCTAACATTCCCTCCTTCAAGAATGACCTTGTCCTCAAGGTCAAGGGTGGGGAACTGCTTCTGAAGTTGATCATGATCCTCCCATGTGGCATCTTCTTGAGGTAGGCCATGCCAAATGACTAGAGCCTGTTTATAGACTTTGTTGCCATTTCGAACCTAACGAAGATCCTTAATCATCAGAGGTTCGAATAGTACTTCTCCCGTTTCTGTGAATTGAGGAAGGGTGGGGTTGATAACATTTGTGGAAGCCAAGCAAGGCTTCAGAAGGCTGACATGGAAGATAGGGTGCAATTTGCATTCTGTAGGTAAGTGGAGGCGGTAGGCGACAACCCCAATTCGCTTTGCCACCTGAAATGGGTCGAAGTATCTTGGCGATAACTTCTGGGATGCCCTCTGTGCAAGAGATGCCTATCTATAAGGTTGGAGCTTTAGATAGACCCAGTCCCCAATAAAAAATTCTAATTCCTGATGCTTCTTATCATAGGCTAACTGTATATGTTGTTGGACCTGTTGTAAATGGAATTTGAGGAGCTTAAGCGTGCTATCTCTCTCCTGTAATTGTGCCTCAACCTCGGCTACAGGTGATGTGCCCAGTTCATAAGGCAAGATGGATGGAGGATCACATCCGTAAAGCACTTTGAATGGAGTCACTCCGATTGAGATCTGGAACGTGGTATTATACCAATATTCGGCCCATGGTAGCCATTGGGCCCATTGTTTGGGTCTATCAACCACAAAGCACCTCATGTATGTTTCCAAACAATGGTTGACTACTTTAGATTGTCCATCCGTCTGAGGATGGTAACTGGTGGGGTGCATCATCTTAACTCCTTGAGCTGTGAAATAGGCCTTCTAGAAAGTACTCATGAAGAGAGGATCCTGGTTTGTTAAAATAGAGTGGGGCGTTCCGTGGAGTTTGGCCACTTCTTTGATGTAGGCCTGGGCCACTGTGGTTGCTGAGTAAGGATGGGAGAGGCCTATAAAGTGCGCATACTTAGTTGGTCTACCACTACTAACACCACTGATTTCCCTTGGGACGTGGGTAACCCAATTACAAAATCCATGGTAACTTCTTCCCACACTCCCTCTGTTATGGGTAGAGGTTGCAATAACCCTGCCGGAGTCTAAGTGCTATATTTTTGCTATTGGCAAGTAGCATATCAGGCAAGAAATTCTTGTACCATTTGTTTCATACCCTTCCAATAATAATGGGTTGCCAAGTGTTTATAGGTGCGGAGAGCTCCAGAATGACTTCCTTGGGCCGAGTCATGGAATAGCCGAAGTAATTCCTGATGATACTTGGACACTTCTGGCACCACCATATGGCCTTTGTAGAAGAGAGTACCATTCCTGACTGTGTACCCTGAAGTCTATGAAAAGCCTCAAGGATTTGGGCCCGGATTTGAGTCAGATGTGGGTCATCATGGGCCTCCTATCTCAGTTGGTCAGATAAAGGGTAATTCAGTCGTGACAAGGCCATCACGTGAAGGTTATCGGCTCTGGAGAGTGCATCCGCCATCGCATTAGAGGGCCCAGGCCTGTACTCAATGACAAAGTTGAACCCCATTAACTTGTAGGCCCACATATGTTGGTCAGGGCCTAAAACTCGTTGTTCCAGTAAGTGTTTGATGCTGCAGTGGTCTGTCCTGACAATAAACCTTTGGCCTAGGAGGTATGCTCTCCATTTTTGAACCGCCAGAGTGATTGCCATAATCTCCTTCTCGTAAGTAGATTTAGCCTGAGCTTGAGGAGAGAGAGCCTTACTGAAATAGGCCAAGGGGTCGGCCTTGTTGCATTAGAACTGCACCTATTCCCTTACCTGAAGCGTCAGCCTCCACTATAAAGTCCAGGTTTGAAATCAGGAAGGGCCAAAGTAGGTGGGGTGGTTACTACTGCCTTTTTGAGTGCTTGAAAGGCTTCTTCGGCTTTTTGATCCCACTCGAAGGAATGCTTCTTTAGCAATTGAATGAGAGGAGCGGCAAGGACCCCATACCCTTTGATGGACCGGTGGTAATACCCCGTTAGCCCCAGGAACCCCTTGGGGGCCCGTGGAGAGTTGGGCCTGGCCCAGGTGATCATGCAGTCTATCTTTTTTGGGTCTATATGCACCTGTCCTCCAGAGATGATGTGCCCCAAATAACTGATTTGGGTCTACCCAAATGAGCACTTTGAGGGTTTAGCGAACAATTGGTGCTGGCACAATAGGCCTAATACACACTACAAATGTTCTAAATGGGAGGCCCAACTTGGGCTGTAAACAAGTATATCATCAAAGAAAACGAGCACAAATAGGCGCAGGTAAGGTTTGAAAATCCCATTCATGAGTCTCTGGAATATGGAGGTGCATTTGTTAACCCGAAGGGCATCACTAGAAATTCAAAATGCCCGTCTAAGGTTCTAAATGTAGTTTTGTGAACATCCTCCGGGTGGACTCGGATCTGATGGAAGCCTGATTGCAGGTCCATCTTGGAAAAGTATTGAGCTTGTCCCAACTCATCAAATAGTTCTTCAATCAGTGGTATTGGGTATCGGTCTTTAACCGTGATTCGGTTCAAGGCTCTATAGTCCACATAGAATTTCTAGTTACCATCTTTCTTTCTCACCAAAATAATCGGTGACGAGAATGGGCTGTTGCTGGGCCGGATAAATCCCTAGTCTAACAGTTCAGTCACCATACACTCCACTTCTACCCTCTGATAATGGGGGTAGCGATAGGGTCTAACATTGGCAGGTGGGGCTCCAGGTTGGATGGGAATCTAGTGGTCATGGGCTCGAGGGGGTGGCAATGAAGTGGGTTCTTGGAAGATACCAGAGTAGGTTTGAAGCAGTAGCTAGAGCTATTTGGTCTGGTCTGGGGAAGGGCCAGTGTCTTCTGAGGGTGGAGTGATCGTAGGCCCAATGGGCATCGAGCCCATACTCATCAGTAAGGGAATAGAGCCATGTTGGCAGTTCTTAAGTATAACCTCTAAGCTGTCAGCAGTTATGGGTTGGGTCTTAAGTCTTAGCCCCCTTTAATGTGTAGGAACTTCCCTCATAGGTGAATTGCATTGTCAAGTCAGCCCAATTACAAACCACAGGGCCCAGTAACTGTAACCATTGTATGCCCAAGACAACGTTTGCCCCAGTGAACTCTAGCGGATGTAGGTCCACTCTAAAGCTGTATCCTTGAATCTTCAATTCGACCAATCTACACCTCCCCTCACGAGAGATTTGGTGACCATTGGCCACGTTAACTGCAAATGGTGATATGGGCTCTATCACTAACCCGAGTTGTTTGGCTAAGCTTGGAGTAATGAAATTCAGGGAGCTCCCACTATCAATCAAGACAACCACTCTCTTCCCCGATATTTGCCCCTGCACCCTCATGGTTCTTGGGGCCTGATAACTAGCCAGGGCCTGAAGGGAAATAACACAATATTCTACCTCCGGTACCACCTCCATTTTCTGAACCCCGGGATCGCTGGTTTGTGATACAAGATCCTCCTCTCCTACTTGTAATAGATACACATGTTGGGCCTTGCATTTGTGACCTGGGACGGATTTCTCGTCAAAGTTATAGTAGAGGACCTTCTCCCTACAGGCCTGCATTTCCGTCCAGGATAATTTCCGGTAAGGGAGGGTCAGTGCTCCAACTCTCTTGTTGGGTGGAACAACTAAGGGAACCGGTTTAACGGTGGTTGTGGTTGGGGTCGGAAGAAGAGGACCAGATTTTGACACAGTCTTGGGGTAGGGTCCTTTCTGGGCTAGGCCCGCTTAAGGCCTAATAGGCCTCCCCAACTTCTTAAGTTGGTCCAACCTCTCCTCCTGAAGCTTAGCTAGTCCCACCGCCGCCAAGGTTTAAAATGTCAATGTCGATGGAAATGTCGCTTACCAAAATATAGGACATATGTCGAAATGTCGGAAATGTCGAGGGGAAATATTGTAAAATTTAGAGACATTGTGGAAATATGCAATGATATTTTGTAAAATGATAAAAGAAGCATTAATACATATTTCTAAACTATTATCTTATTCCCAACCATTATATAAAGCTAAGAAACTAAGATCAATAACAAATTAGTAAATGACGATTTACCGATTTATTATGCATTTTGATGTTTTTACAAGGTTATTTTATATTTTCTTTTCTTATTTTTAATTCTGATTTATTATAAATTCTAATACATTTATTTCACACTAGTAAATAGAAATACATTTATTCTGATTTTTTTAAATATTAAAGTTATAATACATTATGTTTTATTATAAATTTAATAAACTGATTCTCCTTTTTGTAGTATTAAGATTATGATAAATTCTGATTTCTTATAAAACTTCATGTATTTATTATGATTTTTAATACTAAACTTATAATAAATTATGATTTAATATAAAATTTAATAAATTTATTCTGATTTTCTATATTAAATGTAGAATATGATTTATTATAAAATTTAATAAACATTTTCTGATTTTAATAAATATTTTAAAAAATACTAACTAGTTAATATTTTATTACTTGAAAAATATTTTATGTTTTATATTATAAAGTAAATAATTTATTCTTTTGTTTTTATATTTTGTTAATTCTTTTTTATAAATAATTTATTTGAAATGTTAAATAGAAATTATTAATGGAATAATTTATATATATTATATTATTAATGTACATTAGTTGACATAATAGGAAAAACTGTATTTTTTTTTGGTTATTTGGACCGATTTGGTCAACATTTCCGAAATATAGGAAATAATGTAATTTTTATATTACCATCCATTTTCATGTCGGTGAGCCTCGACATTGACATATGTCGGGCGACATTAGCGACATTTCGTGACATTTGAAACCATGACTGCCGCCATCAAGGTGGCCATGGTATTTACTTCGACTCTGATGTCATCACTTAAGCCTCCTATAAAACATCCCACCAGAGCGGCCTTTGGCCAGCCGTGAACCTGGGTGGCCAGCCGTTCAAATTCATTCTGGTATTCCCTCACTATCCCCGTTTGTCTCACCCGGGAGAGGGACTCATTGAAATTATCATAACCAGAAGGGCCAAACCTCACACGTAAGGCTTTGGTCAAATCCAACCATGTGGTTTGTGGGTGGGTCTTACGGTACCATTGGTACCACATAATAGCCTTTACCATCCATGTGAATGGTGGCAATGGAGACTCTATGGTCTGCTGGGGTCTCATGAAATTCAAAGTTGCGTTCAGCCCGACAGATCCAAGGAACAGGGTCATCACCTAAGTAGAGCGGAAAATCAATTTTGGCAGCCTTGACCGGAAACGCTCCACCTCTCCTGACGCCACTGCTGCTGGATCTTTCAACTTCCGTGGGTCTTGGTGCCAATGTCATCCGTTCGAACTGACCTACCAGAGTGGAGAGGGTCTCCTTAATTTCTCTCAACTCACTAGTGGTCTGCTGCACTTCACCTTTGATGAGGTCGATTCTTTCTCTGCGGATGAAGACCTGGTAGTTGGCATCACAGCTGGGCTCTG
The DNA here is from genome assembly GCF_055504915.1 of Nelumbo nucifera. Classification (NCBI taxonomy): domain Eukaryota; kingdom Viridiplantae; phylum Streptophyta; class Magnoliopsida; order Proteales; family Nelumbonaceae; genus Nelumbo; species Nelumbo nucifera. Next base: position 65,823,156 of record NC_142652.1, read on the forward strand.
ATACCAGTTGATAGGTCTTTACCTTCGGTTGTACTATCTGAGAGCTGGTTTGAGGGAGCTCACCCTCCTGAAATGGGCTTGCGGGTAAGGAAGAGCAAAGTGGAGAGAGAGGGAGAAAAGTTAATGGAATTCTTCATTGCCTCGTGCACTCGCTAATAGGCCTATATAATGCATGGCCAGCTAACAGACTTCCAAACTCTGATTGTCCTGCACGATCTCTTAACAGAATACAATTGTTCTTCATGACGTGGATGTCGCGTATACATAAATTTGATGGGCGGTGTCATACGCGTGATGCGTGTAGTGCTCTGGGCTGAGACTTGGGCCTGTTGGGCCTGAGTCGCGCCATCCGGGCTGGCTTTCCTGCTGGACCTCATCAATTGTGAGGTAGCTCATTGTATTTGGAAATTCCTCCTTGATCTCATTGGTGGAAACAGCTTTTATAGGGTCCCCCTAATTCTTTTGGTGATTTTATCAATCAATGGGCCTAGTTGCAGATTAGGCAATAGGGGGACTGCTTTTGGGAAGGCTGTTGTTCGTGCTGTAATGTGGGGCATTTGGGAGGAACATAATAAGAGAATCTTTGTAAACAAGACTTCTCCTTAGAGGGTCTGAAAGGGAGAACCCTCTTCCCAATCAATTCATAGATGTTAGACAACAAAATGCCTAGAGGCATTTCAGCTGGTGATTTGGATAGAAATCTGATACAGGTTCTGAGCTCTCCTACTTTGCTCTTGCCAATAAGAGTTGGTCTTGCTCCCGGGCCTCCTACTGATTACATCATCCAGTTTGATAGTGGTTGCAGAAGCCAATCAGGGTGAGGCAGGCATTGGTGGTCAGATTACAAGGGCTAATGGAGATGTGTTCTGTGCCTTCAGTGGGCCTATTTGCATCTCTGATACTGCTGAAGGTGAGATCTTTGCTTTGTTAGTGGGCCTTAGGGCTGCTGTTGCTCTCTGTTTCTCTTTGGTGGTGGTGGAAGCAGATTCTAGGAATGTGATCAGATGGATGAACAGTTAGAAGGAATGCTTATGGAGGTTTGGTAGTGCTGTAAGTGAGAATAATAAATCTCTTCATCCATGTCTTATTCCTTTAGATGGATTCAGAGAGTCGGATTGTGTGGCTGACTAAAGCTGCTGGGGTGGGAAGAATTTCTTTGTATAGTGATAGACCAATGCCTCTGTAATTGTTGAGGCCTTGAGGGGTTCATTTTGGCTTTTGGATCTTTTGGGTTGGGCTGATTTTATTGTACATCTTCTCTTGCACATCCTTCCCTTCTACTACTACTACTACTACTACTACTACTACTACTACTACTATACGTTTGATTATTTCCTAAGTTGTGATCAACTTGCTTGAAATACTGCAATTGGGAATTCATCCTCATTCTTTTTACCTTTTAATCATTGAACTAGGGGGAGGAAAAGTAGTTTAATGAGTTTTGAGGTATTTACTGGTGCACTTATATTACGTTCATCTCATACATGGTTATACTTTCTAATGTTTTATGTTCCGTCCACTTGGAATTTTTTGCTTATTAAATAACTTGGGTTATTAGTGTTATCTTTATTCTTATGTGCCTTTAAACTTGATGCAGGGAATCTTGCTGAAAATGGAGCAGTCAAGGTCAAAATAAATCAGAAGCCAAATGGATTACATGATAATTCCACGGAAAAGGGGGAATCATATATTACACTTGCTGGGCACAGAGCTGGTGAGGCTGCAATTGTATATGAGCATGGAGCTGACATTGAGGCATTGATGCCGAAACTCCGGCATTCTGATTACTACACAGAACCCCGAATCCAAGAGCTGGCAGCCAAGGAAAGGGCTGAGCCAGGGTTCTGCCGCCGGGTGAAAGATTTTGTTGTTGGAAGGCATGGCTATGGCAGCATCAAGTTCATGGGTGCGACTGATGTAAGACGGCTTGAGCTTGAGTCCCTTGTCCAGTTTAACAATCGGGAGGTGATTGTTTATCTTGACGAAAGCAAGAAGCCTCCAGTTGGACAAGGCCTTAACAAACCTGCTGAAGTAACTCTTCTCAACATAAAATGCTTCGACAAGAAGACAGGAAAGCAGTATACGGAAGGGCCAAGAGTAGGAAAGTACAAGGAGATGCTAGTGAAGAAGGCCCAAGACCAAGGAGCAGAGTTTGTGTCCTATGACCCTGTCAAAGGGGAATGGAAGTTCAGGGTCAATCACTTCAGCGAATACAAGCTTGGAGATGAGGATGATGACTTTGATGTGCTTTCTGGGACGGATTGTTAGACAGTAAAAGCAAAGTGGTGTTTTAAAGATGTGGGTTATGGGAAGAAGTTTTTGTATAGCAGCAGCAGCCAGCCAAGGGATGGATTACCTAAACGTGTTCTGAATGCTGTATCTTGGCGTATGTGGTGTTGTGATCCTTTTTTCTGTTTTGTTTCTTATTATAATTTACTTTTGCAGTTTGTAGCAATTAGTGGGTAATTTTTTTCCCATGCTTTTGCTTCGTTTTCCTTTGTCTAAATTATTGCACAGCCCCTCTCCCCCTCGGAAATCTAGTTGTGATGTAGATGGAGAAAAATGTTGAAATTGGTAACAAGCTTCTGGTATTGTTTATTTTTAACATGGGGAGGGAACTGCTTGGGACACACAAAATGGGAGATTAAGTTAAAGATGGTTATGTATCATCCGTTTTTGTTTTTTCATCTATGAATCAACATAGTATTTATTATTGAAAAATGAGAAAATTGCAAAAAAATAGAAATATTCCGATAGAGTGTGTTTTGTTGTTGTCACTGTTTTGAAAACTAGACCGGATTGGACGGTTGGACTGTTTGAAGTTTGAACTGGAAAATGGTCATGGTTCTGGGTCCGGTTGTCTTGAACCGTTCTTTACTAAAAAATGTTGAAAAAGTCAGAAAATTGCTGACCCGATTTGTTGAATCATTGAATCATTCAACTCCGTCAACGGTTCGTGGGTCACATTCAAATTAATAAGTGCAAAAAAAATATAAAGGGGTGGTTTGTTTTATTCCAGGGTTTATTGTCTAAAGTATCAACTTTACACTTTTTCGACTCTAATAACCCTTGAACTTTGCAAAATGGTCAATTTTGCCTCTAAAGATTTTAAAGGGCCAATTTTTACCCCACATCTTGTAGAAAAGGCCAACCGTAGGCAGAAGTAGATGACGATCGTAACGATGTCTAGGCCATTTGAGATCAATTAAAAAAATTAAAAAATGGTGACATGGCATGCCTAGTCAGCATTTGAGTTCATCGTTGGGTTCCACACTCGACCATTTTCAAGCACACGTCACATTGTTTGAATTAGACTCTTTTTGACCATTTTTTATCCTAAACTTTTTGATACAACTTTTCTGATATTCTTCTACTCTGGTTATCTCCTCCGATAGCATTCTTCATCTCTGTTCATCTCCTCTCATTGTCTCCCTTGTTCGAGCTTGAGTTCATCACAGGTAATGTAATCGGTTATATTTAGCTCTTCTTGCATTTTGATTTTGTTCCTTCATCAACCACTTATTAGGTTGTTTTCATTTTTATTTATTTAGTTTTGAATAGGAATCAAAATGGGTGTGGATGTATCTGTGGAGGGGAGATGGTTTATTGGAGGAAGATTTGAGCACACCAAGGACAGATTGGTGTATGTTAGGGATAAAGTGAAGCTCTTTGAAAAGATAGATGTAGACAAGATATCTTATTGGACATTGTTAATCATGGTAGAAGATTATGGATATTCAAAGAATGAGGTCAGTAAAATTTTCTACAAGGAGCCGAATTTGGAGATTAGTGATGGTGAGGATTATGCATCTGAGGAGGAAATTGAAGGTTTAAACATTGAGTGGTTAACAAACAATGATGACGACAAGCTTCAATCAGTAAGGCAACGAGTGAATGAGATGGTTTGAAAAAAAGGTTGATGTTGAGGGATGAGAGATCCATCATATAGATGGCCGAACCTTGCAGGAAGGTTGAGCGAAATTTCAAAAATTTCTCTCCCATGTGGGAATCACATTCCCTATTTTAGAAAACTGCATTTTCAAGGATCAATCTTGAAACCAAACAGGATCAGATCTGAAACCAAAAAGTAGGAGAGGGATATACCTGATACGGAGTAATAGTAACTCCCAACGAAGGTGTTAACGCCTAAGGAGAAAACCAAAGACTACTCCCACTGAAGATGACACAGTGTGAGGTGGAATAGAATTAGCAGGATGATTCTTTAGCAAGAATGTGATGGAGGGTTGGCGAGCACGACTTCAGATAACCTTTTCTACCAAAAGGTAATATGAAGAACCTTTCTTGGTCACTCCTACAGGTGAAGATCGAACTGACAGGGGAGCAAAAGTAGGAAAAAGCAAAAGATAGGAGCAGTCAAACTGCAGGTTCTTCTCTCTTTGTAATTTGCGAACTGAGTATTGTGTATTGGAGGTTTGCCCTGCTCCTTTATTTATAGCCTTTAAAGAGAGCATCTCCTAATCCCATTAGGAGTTTCCTAATCCAAATCTTGTATTTGGATCTGGACTCTCTTTAAGAGATAATGATAATCCTATATCTTATCTGCAGATAAAGATCAGGCTTCCTAATCAAATTAGGAGTTTCTTGATCCAAATCTTTATTTGGATCTTGACTCTTTGAGTGGATAGGGATAATCCCTTATCCTATCTACTGATTTAAATCCTAGAACCGCCCCTAATTAATTAATCTTATTAAGCCAGTTCGAATTGGGCTTTAGGCCCATTAAGTCTATGTGTTCACTTAAACCTCTAACTGTTGCCTAGTTGGCTATCCTTGTATGGCGTGGGACCTAAACATTGATCTACACATCAGCCACATGGGTTCAGCCCAGCCTCTGCTATAAGGCCTGACCGAATTCACTATAGGAAATAGTGAACCCCTAAGTCCATCACCATGGGCTCTTAATGGGCTCAACGTTTACACTAAATGGTCATTGGATCAAGCCACCTTATAAAAACCCAAGGACTGTGGGCAGATGCAAGATTAGCCCATCAGGTATTACCTTCAATGGTCTTACACTTAACCTCTCAGCCCATAATGATCAAACACTGCCCGACAAGAGAGGACCTCTCCCTCGGCTGCAAGGTACAGTGCTGCACTCTCTCTCTCTCTAATATATATATTGCAAAACAAATTTCAACGGCTGAAATCAACTGCCGGCAGTTTAGGTTTCCATCAGAGAGAGTGCATCATCGATCATTCACTTTGTCCGACAAAGGGGTTGATTCTGTCACTATGATCATCCACTTGGATGAATTCTCGGATTGTCCCAAAATACTCAGGTTTTGACCCCCTCTAAGGATCTCATTGATTGGCATATTAAAGACAACCCAATCCGACACCTAGTGTAGTATCATAATCAAGTCTAGGGGTCAGGTGTAACATTCCAGTTTTGCCCATCTATCTCCAAGGTCCAGGGCAATACTGAAATTCTGGTCCGGTTCAGGGTTTCAAGAAAACTCACACTGCATGTACCTCAAGTCTCACCCTAGCAGCTGAGACAAGCCACCCCAACCAACTTGGCAGCACATCAGTGTCAGCCTTGGCAGGATAAATCTTCCCAGATCTATCTAACGGCTGTGAGGATTCTAAACTAACATGAGTCTCATATGTGTCTAGTTTAAGGGTATTACACAGAAACACACCATAATAACATGAATCAAATATGTACTTTATTCATTTACATTAAATGTCATAATGTACATCATTCTGATTGGAGCTAAGGGCATACACTGTCTAACAGCTCCCACTTGCACTTAGGTCCAATCTGGTACAAGCCGGAGTTCCATTATTTCCACATGTTTCTCAAACACATTCTGTGACAGTGGCTTAGTCAATGGGTCTGCTACATTTTCCACTGATGCTATCTTCTGAATCAGGACGTCCCCTCTTCCAACTATCTCCCGCAGTACATGGTACTTTCTCTTGATGTGCTTCGACTTCGAGTGGGCTTGTGGCTCCTTAGCCTAAGCAATGGCTTAAGTGTTGTTATACAAGAATGGAATGGGTGATGTGCTAGATGGAACTACTCCCAATTCGTGAATGAACTTCTTCATCCATATAGCTTCTTTGGCAGCTTCACTTGCAACAATGTATTAGGCTTTGGTTGTGGAATCTTCCGTGGACCCCTGTTTGCTATTTTTCCAACAAACAACACACGATCCTATCGTGAAGATATAGCCAGATGTAGACTTTCTATCATCTGGATCTGATTGGAAATCGACATCAGTATACCCTAGGATCTGTAGTGAACTACCATCGAATACCAGACAAAACTCTTTTGTTCTTCGAAGGTATTTTAGTATGTTTTTCACAGCGGTCCAATGCTCCTGCCCTGGGTTAGATTGGTATCTTCTTACCACACTCACTGCCTGAGAAATGTCAGGACGAGTGCACAACATGGCATACATGATGCTCCCTACGGCTGAGGCATAGAGAACCTCTTTCATGCCCTCAATCTCTTCGGGAGTCTTGGGAGACATGCCCCTGGAGAGAGTGATTCCATGCTTGAAAGGAACATTTCCTTTCTTAGAGTTCTCCATGCTGTATCTTTTGACTATTTTGTCAATACAAGAAAACTGGGATAATCCTATTATCCTCTTCGATCTATCTCTATAGAGTCGAAAACCTAGTATGTAGGAGACTTCTCCAAGATCTTTAATGGAGAATTGTTGTTAAAGCCACATTTTCACCGTAGTCAACATTCCTACATCATTCCCAATGAGTAGAATATCATCTACATACAGAACCAAGAACGTAACCTTATCACCACTGGTTTTCTTATAGACATAGGGCTCATCCGGATTTTGCTCAAAGTCAAACTGTTTGACAGTAGAGTCAAATCGGATGTTCTAACTCCTAGAAGCTTGCTTAAGTCTATATATGGATCGGTTTTGTTTACATACCGTGTGTTCTTAACCCGCAACTATAAAACATTGCAGTTGCTGCATATAGATATCTTTAGGAAGATCTCCATTCAGGAATGCAGTTCTGACATCCATTTGCCAAATCTCATAATCATGGAACGCTGCTACAGCTAACAGGATCCTAATGGATCTAAGCATGACTGGTAGCTATAATTATAACCCTAGCAAGTGCACTAGTTATCAAGTAGTATAAAAATATCGTTCCCACGAGGATTTAACAAAATAAGTACTAGAACTACAGCCTTCCTTAATTATTTGGACAACCGAAATTCAGATCCAACAATAAGAACTACTGAAAATTAAAAATAGAAAAAGAAAATAAAAGCAAGGGTAATCAATAACTGAATATGCAACGATTAATTGAAATCGCTAGGACCATTGGTCTGCCTAACCATTCCAATGAATATCAATGGATGAGATTAACCAAGATGATTTGTCATTTTCACAAGCTGAAGTTTTTCAAATTTTATTTAATATTCTTTCCCAAGATATATCAAATCTACTTCTATCAAGTAACCCTTCGATCCATCGACTAGAGTTCTCAAGATAGAAATGCTTTAAGTTCAAAGAAAAACTTATACATTCAGATGAATCATGTGTATATATCCCCATATACCATTCAATTCACACCATGAATTATTCAGTCCATTATATGAATTCCTCTCCCGATTCATTCACATAAACCCAATCAATTAAGAGATGGCCACTCCTAATCGCATTAAGCATAATAACTCATAGACTATATGGAAATCACAATCTTGGATAAATCATAATAAAAATGTATTCATTGTCATGGTTAGGCTTTCCACTGCCATAGCTATAAATAAATCAGTTCATGATAAAGGAAATAAAACAAACAAGAGGAAAGAAAGAACTCATGATGTCGCCCTTGGAGCTGAGAGAGTTCATCATATGAATCTCCCTATCACATGCACTCATATTATCTGGAGGGAACAAATAATTACGCCCTAGTTTTATCTTTAGGTCAAACCAAAGTGGCTCCCACTGACTTTCATAAAGCCAGATTTTGGTGGGCCTAAATCGGCTAGGGTTCCGCACGAGACCTCATGATGAGATGTGGGGCCCACCACTGAGGGAGGTCATCCAATGACCAAAAGGGACACCATGGCAATGATGTGCATTCAGCCATGGTGTGCGAAAGAGCCACTGTCGATTGAGCATGGGCCAAGTACTTATGGGCCGAACGGTTCAACCCATATAGCTTTAAGGGTTAAGTGGGCTTTTAGCAGTTTTAACTGTTTAAAACTGGGCCTTTACAGGTTGGGCCGAATTAACCATTCAATTAAATATCAATCCTTAGGCCCATTAGTGGGAAAATTAGGGCTGACTTTCAGCCTTGATTAAACCCTAGATTCGGTCCAAACAGTTTGGACCAATCTTGGTTCGAATGGGTCTAGGGTTTGATCTTTAATTAAATCTTTAATTCAAGAAAATAATCTGAAATTAATTATTGATAAAGGAAAAACAATAATCAGTAAATCAGGGCTGTTCGTACAATCCATCCTGCAAAACAGAGGTTAGATCACAGAATGCAGTTTCACAAACTGCAAATCGCAGATGGCGATTCTCCCATCTGCGAAATCTTCTTCTCTGTGAAATCTCCCTTTTTGCGCCGCCATCTTCGATCCATAATTAAAATAAATAGAAATCCTATTTCTATTAATAATTACAACAGATCAAATACCTATACATTGAGTCTAGAAAATAAAAAAAAAATTATTTACAAACCAAATGTGACAAATAAATCAAGAAACTGCAAATCTTGCAAGTTCCCTGCGCAAACCAAGATTTCGATCTCCTCTTGTACGAACAGCCCATAAATCAAGAAAATCATAAAGAACAATTCTAAATAATAATCAGATTTATAAAATTAATTTCAGATTATTCGCCCATTAATTTTGGGAACAAAATTTCCCAAAACCCATATCTGCGCAAATCGGGTAGAACACCTTCTGCCCATTTGCGTAGGTTCAGATTTGAAACAAATTGGTTCAAGATTTGAACCATGGCTCTGATACCACTGAAGGGATGAGAGATCCATCCTATGGACGCCCAAAGATTGCGGAATAAGGGGCGAATTTCAAAATTTTATCTCTCCCTTCAACTGGGAATCGTATTCCCCATTTAGAAAATCATATTTTCAAGGATCAATCTTGAACCATAAACTGAACCAGATCTAAACCAAAAGGAGTGGGAGAGGATTATACCTGATACGGAGAAATACTATCTCCCAATGGAGGTGTTCACGCCCAAGGAAGGATCCAAAATCTGCTCCCACTGAAGATGGCGCAGTGCAGGGTGGAGCAGAATTAGCAACGTTCTTCAAAAGAACTTGATCCTTCGTAAGGATCAACTGGACGACTTGAGTACAGCTCCAACCAATCTTTTCACAAAAGATTGAAATCAAGATCCAATCTTGATTGCTCCCAAGAACTGGAGATCGAACTGAAGGAATGGCAAAAGCAGGAAGGTGGCGGCAGGAGAGAATTCGCAGTATGCAGGAAATCTCTCAATCTCTCTTTCTTCAAAGAGAAGAATGCTATGGATATTGTTGTGTAGTAGGCTTCCGCCCCCTTCCCCTTTTATAATCTCAAAAGGGATAAGCTCCTAATCAGATTAGGAGCTACTAATCCAAATCATATTTGGGTTAGAAGTCCCTTAGTGATAAGGGATAACCCTTATCTTATCTGCAGATAAGATCAACTGTCTCCTAATCTAATTAGGAGGTTTCCAGAGCTAAATCCCATTTAGATCTTGGACCCTCTGAGTGGATAGGGTCTAAGCCCAATCCTTTTAGCTGACCCACTTCAGAATTCGCCCCCTTTAAATGATTGATCAAATCAGCCCAGTTCGAAATGGGCTTAAGGCCCATTAAGGTTATGTACTCAAAAAACCTTCCAAATTGCTGCCCAGTTGGGCTTCCTTGTATGGCGTGGGACCCAAGCATTGATCTACACATCAGCCACATGGGTTCAGCCCAGCCTTTGTTACAAGGCCTGGCCGAATGCACTGCTGAAGACAGTGTTCCCCCTGAAACCCATCAAATGAGCTCTATGGGCCCAACACTTACACTAAGTGGTCCCTGGGCCAAGCCACCTTGTAACACCCAGGGACTGTGGGCAGATGCAAGATTAGCCCATCAGGCATTATCCTCAATGGTCTTACACTTAACCTCTCAGCCCATAATGATCATGCACTGCCCGACAAGAGAGGACCTCTCCCTCGGCTGCAAGGAACAGTGTTGCACTCTCCCCTTATATGGATCCCGGGAATTAAAACCTTCTTGCAAACAATTTAGAAACCATACATATATACTTTTATATCTTATATAAAATATATTTTGCAAAACAAATCTCAACGGTTGAAATCGGCTGCCGGCAGTCTTGGTTTCCATCAGTGAGAGTGCATCCCCGATCATTACCTTTGTCCGACAAAGGGGCTGATCCTGTCACTATGATCACCCACTCAGATGAATTCTCGGACTGTCCCAACATACCCAGGTTTTGACCCCCGCTAAGGATCTCACTGATTGGCACATCAAAGACAGCCCAATCCGACACCTAGTGTAGTATCATAATCGAGTCTAGGGGTCGGGTGTAACTTTCCAGTTTTGCCCATCAATCTCCAAGGTCCAGGGCAATACTGGAAATCTGGTCTAGTTCAAAGATTCAATTAATCCTATACTGTATGTGCCTAGGGTCTCACCCTGGCAGCTGAGACAGGCCACCCCAACCGACTTGGTGGCACCACAGTGTCAGCCTTGTCAGGATAGGTCTCCCCAGACCGACCCACTGGCTGTGAACATTCTAAACTAACACGAGTCTCATTAAGTGTCCAGTTTAAGGGTATTACACAGAAACATACCAAGGGAACATGAATCAAATATGTATCTTTATTCATTTACAATAAACTCATAAAGTATATCATTCTGATTGAAGCTAAGGGCATACAAAACTGTCTAACAGCTCCCACTTGCACTTAGGTCCAATCAGGTACTAGCCGGAGTCCCATGCTTTCCACGTGTTTCTCAAACACTTTCTGTGATAGTGGCTTTGTCAATGGGTCTGCTACATTTTCCGCTGACGCTACCTTCTGAATCAGGACGTCCCCTCTACCAACAATCTCCCGCAGTACGTGGTACTTCCTCTCGATGTGCTTCGACTTCGAGTGGGCTCGTGGCTCCTTAGCCTGAGCAATGGCTCCATTGTTGTCCCACAACAATGGAATGGGTGATGTGCTGGACGGAACAACTCCTAACTCGTGAACGAACTTCTTCATCCACACGGCTTCTTTGGCAGCCTCACTTGCGGCAATGTATTCGGCCTCGGTCGTGGAGTCTGCAGGGGACCCCTGTTTGCTGCTTTTCCAGCAAACAGCACACGATCCTATCGTGAAAACATATCCAGATGTAGACTTTCTATCATCTGGGTCTGACTGGAAATCGGCATCTGTAAACCCCTGGATCTGTAGTGAGCTACCGTCGAACACTAGACAAAACTCTTTTGTCCTTCGAAGGTACTTAAGTATGTTTTTCACAGCAGTCCAATGCTCCTGCCCTGGGTTGGCCTGAAATCTGCTTACTACACTCACTGCCTGAGCTATGTCAGGACGAGTGCACAGCATGGCATACATGATGCTCCCTACGGCTGAGGCATAAGGAATGTCTTTCATGCCATCAATCTCCTCAGAAGTCTTGGGAGACATCTTCTTGGAGAGAGTGACTCCGTGCCTGAAAGGAACATTTCCTTTCTTGGAGTTTTCCATGCTGTATCTTTTGACTATTTTGTCAATGTAAGCAGATTGGGATAATCCTATTATCCGCTTCGATCTATCTCTATAGAGTCGAAGACCCAGTATATTGGAGGCTTCTCCAAGATCTTTCATGGAGAATTGCTGCGAAAGCCATACTTTCACCGTAGTTAACATTCCTACATCATTCCCAATGAGTAGAATGTCATCTACATACAGGACCAAGAAGGTAACCTTATCCTCACTGTACTACCTGTAGACACAGGGTTCATCCGGATTCTCCTCGAAGTCAAACGATTTGACAGCAGAGTTAAAACGGATGTTCCAACTTCTAGAAGCTTGCTTAAGCCCATAAATGGATCTGTTAAGTTTACATACCATGTTTTCCTGACCTGCAGCAATGAAGCCTTGCGGCTGCTGCATATAGATATCTTCAGTAAGATCTCCATTCAGGAATGCAGTTTTGACATCCATCTGCCAAATCTCATAATCATGGTATGCTGCTACAGCTAGCAGGATCCTAATGGATTTAAGCATGGACATAGGCGAAAAGGTTTCCTCATAATCGATGCCCTCTTTCTGAGTGTACTCTTTCGCCACCAGACGAGCCTTGAAGGTCTCAACTTTACCATCGGGGCCCTTCTTCCTCTTGTAAATCCATTTGCAACCAATTGCCTTTACCCCGGAGGGCGGATCTACTAGAGTCCAGACTCCATTGGTCTCCATTGAGTCCATCTCCGCTCTCATGGCCTCCACCCACTTCTGGGAATCTATGTCCAACATAGCTTCCGCGTAAGTCACGGGATCCTCCTCACTAGTCAAGGTTTCCACCAGGTAACTATCCTGGTCATAACCATAACGGACTGGTGGCCTGGATGCCCGAGTGGATCTTCTAAGTTGGTCACTACCTGGAACTTGTGGGACATCTCCCACTGCTCCTGAGCTCTCCTCATCAAGAACAACTTCCTGACGATGGGTGTCCAGGACATAGTCGGTTTCCAAGAATTGCGCATTTCGACTGCAGAACACTTTCTGCTCACTTGGGTCATAGAAAAGGTAACCTACAGAGCCTTTTGGGTAGCCTACAAATAGGCAACGGCTGGTCTTAGATTCCAACTTGTCTGCACTCGTTCTTTTAACGTGTGCTGGACAACCCCAAATCTTCAAGTGTCTGACACAGATGGATAGAAGATGTTCTGCCAAGATTTGCACAGATTGCTTTCTTTTTTTTTTTAAGAAATGGTTTCTTGTTAAGGGCGATTGATCTGAAATTATTTTTTGTTAAATCCGAAATTTATTTAGAATTGTTCTTTATTTATTTTGATTTAATGGACTCTTTGAACCTGGAGATCGCAGTGCAGATTTGGCGCAGATGGTCTGCGCACCCTTTTTCATTCAATTCGGTCTGTAAATAATTTTTTTATTTTCTAGACTGAATGTATAAGATTTGATTAAGAATGTAATTAATTAATAGAAATAGGATTTCTGTTATTTATTTTCTTGATTAAAGAAGAAGGAAGAAGATGGCGGCGGTGGAGATTTGCAGATGGAGAAATCGCTTCCTGTGATTTGCAGTTTGTGAAACTGCAACATTAGTGATTAACCTCTGTTTTTGCAGGTGGTGCGAACAGTCCATAGTTGATTTGTGATTGTTTAAAATCAAGATTATTAATTTCAGATCTTTCATGAATTAATTCTTGAATTGAAAATCAGTTTTGGACCATTTCGGACCAGATTGGACCAAATCTAGGGTTCGAGGGGGACTGTTTTTCAGTCCATCTTTCTCACACTTGTTGTTCCAAATCTGATGTTCAATTACAGGGATTAATTCGGCCCACCTATAAAGCCCAGTTTTAAAGGGTTAAAACTGCAAAAGCCCACTATTGCGAGAAAAGCTATATGGGCCGAACTGCTAACTGCGATTCAGCCCATACACCTGGTCGACATTAATTGTTAATGTTAGGTTTTTAAATGGGCTATTAAAATGGGCTTTACAGCAATTGATTGATTTGATCAATTCCTCCTTTACATGTGGTGATTGGATGTTTGATGTGCTGCGACCATGGGCCATAAGCACTTGGCCCATGAAGACTCGTTAGTGGCTCTTCCACACACCATGGCTGAATGCACATCATTGCCATGGTGTCCCTTAAGGTCATTGGATGACCCCTCCTTGCTTGGTGGGCCCCACAACCCTGAAAAGGGATGCATACGGAACCCCTAGCCGATTAAGGCCCGCCAGAAATCTGACTTTATGAAAGTCAGTGGGAGCCACTCTGGTTTGACCTAAAATTAGAACTAGGGCATAATTTAGTTCCCTCCAACAAATATGAATGCATGTGATAGGGAGATCCATATGATGGACTCTCTAAAGGCCTTCCGTCATTAGCACAATGATGGGTCCTTCAGTAATGAGGAAACGCACCATAAAATTGGGCTATCCATTTGCTAATGGATCTGTCAGAGTGTTTCATAAGATGATAGGGGCGTCATAAACCGATGTGGGAGGGTCTTCACCAGAAAATGGGAACTCTCTCACGGTACCTTGGCGTAACCTGAATATGATGGGTGAGCATTCACTGGACAGAAAGATTTACCTGAAAATGGCTCTGAACCTTGTCTGACAGAGGCCAAAGGGAAACTCATTTGATGAGTGGATATGATCCGTCACAGAAAGGTGGTGGTGGGGTTATGCAGCTGAAACAGTTGGCTTCACGCACCCCATGTGATTTCCCACATTTCTAGAGACATTTCGTCGTCTCCGTCACTGAGAAAGGAGGGAAATCTCAGAGATGAACAAATGGGAATGGAACATAGATTAAAAACCATATCTATGTAGGTAACATGAATCAAACTAAGGTTGTAAACTAACGATTTTGCTATTTTATCAGAAAATGGCAAATGGTCAATTCGCAATGCTTCTAGACGATAACAAGCTTAAGGGCCCAAACTATGCCGACTGGTACAAAAATCTTATGCTGGTCCTAACTTCCGAAAAGTTAGATAAGTTAGTGAAAAATCCTGCCTCGGAGCGTCCGGGTGATAGGGCTTCTGAGGCCCGTTGGAGGGATTACCAAGATTGGGAGGACAAGAACTCCCTAGCCCGTTGCTTTGTCATTGCCTCATTGGACAACTCAATATAGAGGCAGTTCGATCAGATCGAACTTGCCAAGGACATATTGGACAGTCTAAAGACAATGTATGAAGAGCAGAACCGTTCTACTCGACAGAAGGTCCTGAAATTGTTCATGACCGCGCAGATGTCCATGGGGCAGAAAGTTCATGACCATTGTCTTCGGATGATGGGATACATTAACGAACTAGAAGCTCTTGGATCTTGGCTAGATCTTGGCATGCAAGTGGATGCCATCCTGAATTCTTTGCCCTCTTCCTTCAATGCGTTCACAATGAACTACAACATGAATAAGCTGAATGTCAACGTCCAGGAACTCAGCAATATGTTGCAGAGGGCCGAGGATCTACTCAAGAAGGATGAGCCTGTGGTTATGCTTACTGAAATTAACAAATCGGGCAAGAAAAAGAGAAAGGAAAAGAAGCCCCAGAGGAAAGCTACCAAACCCAAGAAGCAGAAGAAGAACAAGGCATCTGATGTCTGTCACTTCTGCAAGCAGACCGACCACTGGAAGAGGAATTGTCCTGCCTACCTGGAATCTAAGAAAGGTAACATCGAAACTTGTGTCATAGAAACTTATATGTTAGTCACTTCTGTGTCCTGGTATGTTGACTCCGGGGCTTCAACTCATGTGTGTAACTCACTACAGGGGTTCAAAGTTAGCAGAAGATTAAGTGAAGGCGAAGTGACACTATTCTTGGGAACGACTCCAAGTGTTGCAGCTGTGGCAATAGGAACCGTAGAATTAGTATTTAGAGGAGTGCTTGTACTTAAAGATTGTCTTTATGTACAGAACTTGAGAAGAAATTTAATTTCTGTTTCTAAGCCGTGTGCTGATGGATATACTGTTTATTTTAGTAATATGATTACTATTAAACAGAATAACAAATTCATCGCATGCGGGGAACTGGAGAACGGTCTCTATGTTCTACATCCTTCTCTGGAAACTAACTTAACCAAAACTACGTCGGTCGAAAATCCCAAGAAAAGGAATTGTGATACAGTAAATCCCACGTGCCTCTGGCATTACCGACTTGGCCATATTGGTGTTGACCGAATCACAAGGCTGGTAAAGGATCGTCCTTTGGATTTTCTAACCGTAGAAAATCTTCCCACTTGTGAACCTTGCCTACAAGGTAAGATGACTAAGCGGCCATTTAACGGTAAGCCTGAGAGATCTGCAGGCACACTTGACCTAATACATACTGATGTATGTGGTCCCCTGAGTGTTAGGACACGAAATCAACACGTGTATTTCATCACCTTTACAGATGATTTTTCACGATATGGTTACGTGTACCTAATGAGACACAAGTCTGAATCCTTTGAAAAGTTAAAAGAGTTCAGACAAGAAGTCGAGAAACCGTTAGGGAGAGAAGTTAAGGCCCTTCGATTGGATCGAGGTGGCGAGTATCTCTCTGACGAATTCAGGGACTACTTAAAGGTCAATGGGATAGTGTTACAATTAGCTCCTCCTGCCACACCTCAACTCAACGGGGTTTCAGAGAGGAGGAATAGGACCTTGTTGGACATGGTCCGGTCACTTATCGTACGCTTAGAATTACCCACATCTGATTTCCTTTCTATCTTGGAGCTGTTACCTTCAAAAAGAAAAAAAAATTCACAAAAACATGAGTGTTGCAAATCTGAGTTGCATTCGACACTCAGATCAACAGAACTCAGATCTATAGCACTCAGCCGAAAAGAAATGCTTGTGTTTCAGACTTTTATTTTTTCCATTACAAAATATATATATTATATATATATATATATATATATATATAATGAAAAGAAGAAAAAGGGGAGATCTTTTGAACAACAAGAGGGGCAAGTGAGAATTCTGCTATTCCCAATTCACCCTAGGACACTTCTGCTATTCCCCAAAAGCAATTTGGTAGCAATAACTGAAGGTAAGGCAATTGAGAATTCAGATCCGACTTGAGTTCAGACCTGAATTCTGCTGTTGCAGAACTGCTCAGTTCAGATCTGAGTTCAGATGAACTCAGACCTGAACTGATACAAGTTTGAGGTGAATTGGGTGCCATCATCACCCCAATTCACCCTAGGATACATCTGCCAAACCCCAAAAATAGTTGGATAGCAAAGGCTTAAGGAAATTCAGATTTGAACTGATACAAATCCAAACTACAATTGAGGACTGAACCAATACTTTGAATTTTTTATGAACTGTTTTCTCTGCTCTATTCACTTATAACCGAGCTAATGTAGCTGAGGGGATGTATGTTTGGATTGAAAATTTGTGATGCCTCAGATATCTAATGAAAAGCAGCACTTTCTAAGTGTTTCTATTGGAATTCAGACTTGTAGCAAGGCTGCTATAGCAAACCTGATTTGAGGATAGGTTTGTGCTTTCAAACACCCGCACATTCTTGGATGTTCCTTGCAAATTTTCAAAAAAAAAATTTCTTCTATGATGGCTAGCTTTGATTTCTATTGTGAATGAACAGAAGGTCTGATCAAAACTTAGATTCAATTCTGCTCTGCAACTTGCTATATTTCAATAGTAGCAATAATGCAGACCTGAATTCAAAATTTGTGTGGAATGAATGGCTTATATTACATAAACTTGAAAGCTATGGGTTGATATGGATGATGTTGGCTGATGTGCAGTATGGACTTATAAGAATTCTGAACCAAGATATTGACTGAGTTAAATGTGAACTGAACTGCTGTCATTAATCCGAATAGCAGCAGCATATGCAGGTTATATGCACATCAGACCTGATTTCAGGTCATAGAAGTTCTTCAAGATTATGAGCCATACACTTGCATAGCTTACAAACCTGAACCCAAACGTGGCTCAAGTCTGGTTATAGCTCAATTTAGGTCCTCTAAAGGCACCTTGAGAATTCAGCTTTGATAAGCAGCCCTTAGTCTAGCAGATGTGAATGGATATGTGCAATAGTGTACAATGCATTTCAATTATTATTGCTTGTTGAATTTCTCTGAACCAACAATCCCAAAGAATTGTAGGTCTAAAAGCAGATGCTGCAACTAATGGATGTAAATAAGATTGCTGGTTCGGATCCCTCTTAATAATCAAAATTATTTATGATTAGTAAATCATTATACATATCTCAATTATGATAAGCTTAGATTTATATTCTGTTGTATTTCCCTTTTTATTGCCTTGACTTTCATAGTTTATGACAAGCAGAGTCGAGCTGGAGGAGATCCTCTATGACTCGAAGATTGAAAGAACTCTCCGTGTCCGTCTAAGAGCAGCTAGACAAGTCCAACAAGAAGCTCAACAAGCTCAAGAAACGGTTGAACAGAGAACCATGATGGATTATGCCAAACCCTCACTCACTGGAGCTGCCTCCAGCATTATCAGGCCTACTATTGCTGCTAACAACTTTGAGATTAAACCTACCATTATACAAATGATACAAAACACTGTGCAATTTTGTGGAATGGCCCATGAAGATCCCAACGCACATATTGCTAACTTTTTAGAAATATGTGACACCTTCAAACACAATGGGGTAAGTGATGATGCCATTAGGATAAGGTTATTCCCATTCTCTTTGAAGGATAAAGCCAAAGCATGGCTAAATTCATTACCGGTGGGATCAATAGCTACGTGGGATGAAATGGCCAGTCGTTTCCTCTCTAAATATTTTCCCCCTTCTAAAACTGCTAAGATGAGGAATGATATCATTGCATTTTTCCAACAAGAGGGGGAATCATTATATGAGTCGTGGGAACGATACAAGGAGTTGTTGAGGAGAGTTCCTCACCATGGCCTTCCAATTTGGCTGCAAGTACAAACTTTTTATAATGGTCTGACCAACTCAAATAAGACCATACTAGATGCTGCAGCCGGAAGTTCCACAAATAATAAGACTCCTGAGGTTACCCATGCACTCATAGAAGAAATGGCAGCCAATAATTACTAGTGGCATTCTGAAAGAACTTAAGTAAGAAAGCAGCATGGCCTGCATAATATTGACACATACACAGCTCTATCTGCTCAACTTGGAGCACTCAGCAAAAAGTTAGATGAAATGCAGATAGCAGCCATGCATGTAAAGTCGCTGCCTTATGATAAGTGTGGGGGAGGCCATAATAGCACTGAATGCCAAATTGGCAATCAGTCTTTTCAGTCCACGGAAAGGGTAGACTTTATTGGCAACTTTGCAAGGCAGCAAGGAAATCAGTACCATCATGCCCATAACCCCGGATGGAGAGGCCACCTAAATAAGCAATCAAGAATCAGCATGCACCGAAGACTTTCCACCAAAACTTCATTCAGCCAGAACCAAAATCTAACTTAGAGGAGCTGATGACCAAGTTCATAACTAGTGCAGAAACGAGATTTCAGAATAACGAAACATTGATAAGGAACTTGGAAACTCAGGTTGGGAAATTGGCACTGTTAGATAGTTCTATGCCCTTAGCTCCAATCAAAATGATGTACATTATGAATTTATTGTAAATGAATAAAAGTACATATTTGATTCATGTTCCTGTGGTGTGTTTCTGTGTAATACCGTTAAACTGGACACTTATGAGATTCGTGTTAGTTTAGAATGTTCACAGCCGTTGGATAAGTCTGGGGAGATTTATCCTACCAAGGCAGACACTGGTGTGCTGCCAAATGTTGGGGTGGCCTATCTCAACCACTAGGGTGAGACCCAAGGCACATGTAGTGTAGGATTAATTGAACCTTTGAAACGTACCAGATTTCCAGTATTGCACTGGACCTTGGAGATTGATGGGCAAAACTGGAAAGTTACACCTGACCCCTAGACTCGATTATGATACTACACTAGGTGTCGGATTGGGTTGTCTTTGATATGCCAATCAGTGAGATCCTTAGCGGGGGCCAAAACCTGGGTATGTTGGGACAGTCTGAGAATTCATCTGAGTGGGTGATCATAGTGACAAGATCAGCCCCTTTGTCGGACAAAAGTAATGATCGGGGATGCAGTCTCTCTGATGGAAACCAAGACTGCCGGCGGCCGATTTCAATCGTTGAAATTTTGTTTTGCAAAATATATTTATATACTGATATACATATATATATATATTATGGTTTCCAAACATTTGCAAAAATGTTTTAATTCCCGAGATCCATGTGAGTAGAGAGTGCAGCACTGTTCCTTGCAGCCGAGGGAGAGGTCCTCTCTTATCGGACAGTTTTGATCATTATGCGCTGAGAGGTTAAGTGTAAGGCCCTTAAGGGTAATACCTGATGGGTTAATCTTGCATCTTCCCACAGCCCCTGGGTGTTATAAGGTGGTTTGGCCCAGGGACCACTTAGGGTTAGTGTTGGGCCCATAGAGTCCATGTGATGGGTTTTAGGGGGTGCACTGTCCATAACAGTGTATTCGGTCAGGCCTTGTAACAAAGGCTGGGCTGAACCCATGTGGCTGATGTGTAGATCAATGTTTGGGTCCCATGCCATACAAGGAAGCCCAACTAGACAACAGTTTGGAAGGCTAAGTGAGCATATAACCTTATTGGGCCTAAAGCTCATTTTGAACTGGGCTGATTTGATCAGTTAAATGAGGGGTGAATTCTGAGATTAGATTAGCAGATAGGATTGGGCCTTAACCCTATCCACTCAGAGAGCCCAAATCTAAATGTGATTCAGATCTGGAATCCTCCTAATAGGATTAGGAGGGGGCTGATCTAATCTACAGATAAGATAAGGGTTTACCCTTATCACCTAAGGGGAATTCTGAATGTGATTCTGATTTGGAATCCTCCTAATAGGATTAGGAGGGGGCTGATCTAATCTGCTGATAAGATAAGGGTTTACCCTTATCACTTAAAGGGAATTCTGATCCGAATATGATTTGGATCAGCAACTCCTAATGTGATTAGGAGCTGATCCCTTTAAGCTTATAAAAGGAGGAGGGGGTGGCAGCCTTTAGAAGATATTCATATTCACATCCTCTACACAGCTGAA
Source organism: Nelumbo nucifera (assembly GCF_055504915.1). Classification (NCBI taxonomy): domain Eukaryota; kingdom Viridiplantae; phylum Streptophyta; class Magnoliopsida; order Proteales; family Nelumbonaceae; genus Nelumbo; species Nelumbo nucifera. The sequence continues at coordinate 65,843,941 of NC_142652.1, forward strand.
ATCACAGAAGAGAGAATTCAGCATCACTGCGCCAAATCTTTCTTGCCGCCGCCATATCTGCCAGTTCAATCTCCTTTTGTCAGTAGGAGTGATCAAGATTGGATATTGATATCAGTCCTTTGTGGAAGGGCTGATTGGAAGAAGTGCTCACGTGTCGTCCAACTGATTCTTGCAAAGGATCTGGTTCTTTTGAAAAGCGCTACTGATTCTGCTCCATCCTGCACTACGCCATCTTTAGTGGGAGCAGTTTTTGGTTCCTTCCTTGGGCGTGGACACGTCCATTGGGAGATACTATTTCTCTGTATCAGGTATATCCATTTCCTACTGCTTTTGTTCAGATCTGGTTCGGTTCATGGTTTAAGATTGATCATTGAAAAATACGATTTTTCTAAAATAGGGAATACGATTCCTAGTAGGATGGAGAGAAATTCTTGAAATTCGCCCAATCTATTCTGCAAGATTCGGGTGTCCATATGATGGATATCTCATCCCTTCGGTGGTATCAGAGCCATGTTCAAATCTTGAACCGAATTGGATCAAATCTGAACCTGCGCAAATGGGCAGAAGGCGTTCTACCCGATTTGCGCAGATATAAGGTTTTTCTGGAAAATTTGTTTCCTGTTGATGAACGATTAATCTAAAATTAAATTTTATAAATCTGAATATTATTTAGAATTTTTCTTTATAATTTTCTTGATTTATGGGCTGTTCGTACACATGGAGATCGAATGTATAGGCATTCAATCTGATGTAATATTAATAGAAATTAGGTTTTCTATTTATTTTATTTTGGATCGAAGATGGTGGCGCAAGGAAGGAGATTTCACAGATGGGAAAATCGCTATCTACAATTTGCAGTTTATGAAACTGCAAAATGTGATCTAACCTCTATTTTGCAGGATGGATTGTGTGAACAGTCCTATCTGACTGATTCTTGATTTTCTCTTATCAGTATTTAATTTTAGATTAATTCTTGAATTAAATCTTTAATTAAAGATCAAACCCTAGACCCATTCGAACCAAATTGGTCCAAACTGGTTGGACTGAATCTAGGGTTCGATCAAGGCTGAATGTCATCGCTAATTCTCCCACTAATGGGCCTAAGGATTGATAATTAATTGAATGTTTAATTCAGCCCAACCTGTAAAGGCCCAGTTTTAAATTGTTAAAACTGCAAAAGCCCACTTCGCAGATAAAGCTATATAAACCAAATTGATCAACCCTAATTTCGGCCCATATACCTAGATAGTATTAATGGTTAATATTATGGGCTTTAAATGGGCTTTACAGTTATTAATTGATTGGATCAATTCTTCCCTGCATGTGATGTATGGATGTGTGATGTGCTACGTTCATGGGCCATAAGTACTTGGCCCATGCTGATTCGATAGTGGCTCTTGCGCACACCATGGCTGAATGCACATCATTGCCATGGTGTCCCTTCTGGTCATTGGATGACCTCCCTCAGTGGTAGGCCCCACACCTCCTAAAGAGGAAACGTGCAGAACCCTAGCTGATTTGGGCCCACCGAAATCTGGCTTTATGAAAGTCAGTGGGAGCCACTTTGGTTTTACCTAAATCAAACTAGGGCATAATTTTTTGTTCCTTCTAGCAAATATGAGTGCATGTGATAGGGAGATTCATATGATGGACTCTCTAAAGGCCTTCCATCATTAGCATGAGGATGGGTCCTTCAGTAATGAGTAAATGCACCAGAAAATGGGCTATCCATTTGCTGTTGGGCTTGTCTGAGTGTTTCATAAGATGATAGGGGCGTCATAGACCGATGTGGGAGGGGCTTCACCAGAAAATGGGAACTCTCTCACGGTACTTTGGCGTTCACGAATATGATGGGTGAGCACTCACTAGATAGAAAGGTTTACTTGAAAATGGCTATGAACCTTGTCTGACAGAGGCCAAAGGGAAAACTCATATGATGAGTGGATATGATCCTTCACAGAAAGGTGGTGAGGTTTTGCAGCTGAAACAGTTGGCTCCATGCACCTTATGTGGTTTCCCACATTTCCAGAGACAAGTCGTTGTCTCCATCACTGAGATGGGAGGGAAATCTCAAAAATGAACAAATGAGAATGGAACATAGATTAAAAGCCATATCTATGTAATGAACATGAATCAAATTAGGTTGTGGACTAATGTTTGTTGTTTTACCAGAAAATGGAAAACGAGCAATTTGCAAAGCTTATTGACGACAACAAGCTTAAGGGCCCGAACTATGCCGGTTGGTACCGTAACCTCATGCTGGTCTTAACATCTGAAAAATTGGATAAGGTAGTCAAAAATCCTGCCCCGGAGCGTTCGAGTGACAGGGCTTCTGAGGCCATAAGGAGGGAATACCAAGATTGGGAGGATAAAAACTCCCTAGCCCGCTTCTATGTCATTGCCTCCCTTGACAATCCAATACAGAGGTAGTTCAATCAGATCGAACTAGCCAAGGACATATTGGATAGTTTAAAGACAATGTACGAAGAGCAGAATCGTTCTACTCGGTAGAAGGTCTTGAAACAGTTCATGACCGCTCAGATGTCCAAGGGGCAATAGGTTCACGACCATTGTCTTTGGATGATGGGTTATATCAACGAGCTTGAAGCCCTTGGATCCGAGCTAGATCTTGGCATGCAAGTGGATGCCATCCTTTACTCTTTGCCTGCTTCCTTCAATCCATTCATAATGAATTACAATATGAACAAGCTAAATGTCAGCATCTAGGAACTCAACAACATGTTGCAGAGGGCTGAGGATTTGATTAAGAAGGATGAGCCTGTGGCTATGTTTGCTGAAGCTAGCAAATCGGACAAGAAAAAGAGGAAGGCAAAGAAGCCTCAGAAGAAAGCTGCCAAACCCAAGAAGCAGAAGAAAGACAGGGCATCGGATGCGTGTCACTTCTGCAAACAGACCGACCACTGGAAGAGGAATTGTCCTTAATACTTGGAATCCAAGAAAGTTAATTTCAAACCTTGTGTCATAGAAACCAATTTGTTGGTGGCTTCTGCGTCCTGGTGTATTGACTCCAGGGCTTTAACTCATGTGTGTAATGAAAGAATGGTAGGATCCATCTAATGGACGCCATAAAGGTTGCGGAATGGGTGGGGCGAATTTCAAAAATTTCCTACCTTCTCCCAACTGGGAATCATATTCCCTGAATTTAGAATACAATATTCAAGGATCTACTTGAACCCTAATCAAACCAGATCTGTACCAAAAGATAAATGGGAGGATTATACCTGATCCGGAGAAGCAGTATCTCCCAAAGTTGGTGTTCACGCCCAAAGAATGCTCCAAGATCTGTCCCTGCTGAAGATGACACAGCTGTGGATGGAACAGAACCAGCAGGGTGCGTCCTACACACTGGATCCTTCACAAGAATCCCCTGGATGTACTAAACACTGAATTCTTTCAGTCTTTCTTGCAAGACTGATGTCAAGAACTGGTTTCTTGACTTTCTTTTCTGCAAAGATCAAATCTTGCAACAATGCAGATGGCGGCGGCAGGAGGAGATTTCCAGAAACGAAAAGGCTGAACTGTTTTCTTTTCTGGAGAGAATGAGATCTAATCTCAATTCGCAGGAACCTTTCTTGCTTACCAGAACCTCTTGGATCGAAATCTTATTTCCCTCTCTTGGTTCATTCGAAATTCTCCTCTCTTTTCTTCTTGATTAAGAAATCTCCTAATTAGGAGTTATCCCAATCCAAATCAGTATTTGGATAGGGGATAATCTTAATCCCTTTCCCAGATAGAGTTAGCTTACTCCTGATCTTATCAGGAGGTTACCAGATTCAAATCTGATTTGAATTTGGTCTCTAAGAGTGGATAAGGCTAAGAGCCCAATCCTTTTTGCTAACTTCAATCTCAAATTCGCCCCATTGATGGGTGATCATATCAGCCCACCTCGAAATGGGCTTTTGGCCCATTAAGTATTCAGTGTTTAATTAGTTTCCAATCTGCTGCCCAGTTGGGCTTCTTTGTATGGCGTGGGACCCAAGCATTGATCTACACACCAGCCACATGGGTTCGGCCCAGCCTTTAATACAAGGCCCAGCCGAATTCACTGAAAATCTCAATGAACCCCTTGAGTCCATCGTATGAACCCCATGGGCCCAACACTTACATTAAGTGGTCCCTGGGCCAAGCCATCTTATAAAAACCCAGGGACTGTGGGCAGGTGCAAGATTAGCCCATCAGGCATTGTCCTAAATGGTCTTACACTTAACCTCTCAGCCCTTAATGATCAAGCACTGCCCGACAAGAGAGGACCTCTCCCTCGGCTGCAAGGAACAGTGCCGCACTCTCCTCTCACATGGATCCCGGGAATTAAAACCATTTGCAAACATTTTGAAACCGTACATATATATGTAAATATATTAATTTTGCAAAAACAAAATTCCAACGATTGAAATCAACTGCCGGCAGTTTGGTTTCCATCAGAGAGAGTGCATTCCCGATCATTACCCTTTGTCCGACAAAGTGGCTGATTCTGTCACTATGACCACCCACTCAGATGAATTCTCAAACTGCCCCAACATACCCAGGTTTTGATTCCCACTAAGGATCTCACTGTTTGGCATATCAAAGGCAGCCTGATCCAGCACCTAGTGAAGTGTCATAATCGAGTCTAGGGGTCAGGTGTAACTTTCCAGTTTTGCCCATCTGTCTCCAAGGTCCAGGGCTAGACTGGAAATCTGGTCCGGTTCAAGGATTCAAGTAATCCCATGCTGTATGTGCCTCGGGTCTTACCCTGATGGCTGAGACAGGCCATCCCAACACTTGGTGGCACACCAGTATCAGCCTTGGCAGGATAAATCTCCCCAGACTTATCCAACGGCTGTGAACTTTTAAAACTAACATGAGTCTCTATAAATGTCCAGTTTTAGGGTTTTACACAGAATTAAACCAAACAACATGAATCAAACATGCACTTTATTTATTTCCACTAAATAACAAAAGTACATCAAAATGATTGAAGCTAAGGGCATACAATTTATCTATAGTTTTTGAGGTCTTTTCATGGATTATTATGCCGGTTTTATTTAATTTTGCCCTAATTTAGCTTAATGCTAAGAAAAGATTTCAGGGGTAATTAATCCACGAAAAAAGAAGGCAAAAGGTAAGAAAAGAAGGTCCAAAAAGACCAAATTCAGCTCAACCCAATTATGAAAGAAAGAGAGCACACTTCGGCCCAAGCAGTACAAGTTGATTCATTGAAAAAACCCAAGAAAAGAAAGCCTAGCAAAGAGTACAATTCGGCCCAGCTGAGAAGACCCATTCTCAGCCCAAAAGAGCAGCCTAGAGTGTAGCTATCATGTGCTAAAAAGGAGCCTAATGCAGCCCCAATAACAGCCCAAAGAGTTAGGGGCGGCAACCCTTAGAAGGCTTTCAAGAGAACTCTAGAAAGTTTAAGAAGGGGGTGTAATACACCCCATTCTAGAGGCTTCAAGAAGGAGCAAGAGCCCCCTTGAAAATCTATATAAGGAGGCATCTAGAAGGGGGGAAGGTGTTCAACTGCTTGAAATAAAGGCTCTCCCACTCGTAGATGTTCGAATACCTTGAAGAGAAGACAAGAGAAGAAAGGCTAGGCACAAGGAGAAGAAGAAGAAGGGCTGAAGGAGTTCAAGTTAAGGTAGCAAGAAGAGAAGGTGAGTTCGAAATTGGGGGTTTTTGATTCAGAGATCTATTGCAATAATTTCATTCTAGTTTCATTTTCCTTTGATTCGAATTCAGCTTCCTTGTTGTAATTTTTTTCTTTCTCCCTCTTCCATTCTTTCTTGATGTAATTAAGTTTGTAAAATTTCAGTTCAGCAATCAATTTCTTTTTGATTCATTCGAATGGGTGTGAATTGTTCTTGAAGTTTCTTGAATAGGGGTTAATTGTAGATCAATTTAGCCAATTAAACTTTCAAAACTCAGATCTGAGATTCCAAGATCTGAATTGCTTGAAAGAGAATTCAGATCTGCACATTTTTAGATTGGCCGAATTGATCTAAGCTTGGAATTCTTAGAGTGCTTGAGAAAGACTCTTGGAATTCAGATCTACTATTCAAGAACTGAATTGGATGCAAGGTTAGAGATAACTTGCACAATTCAGTTGGTGACCAATTCAGATTTAAATTGATGCCTTAGAAGTGTTTGAAGAAATGCATGCATGGGATTAGATCCTTGATAGAGATATGGGGATCATCACAATCTATTCGAAAGGTTCAAATGATTCAATTTGATTCATTGCTGAATTCTGAAATTAACATTAATTGCTTAATCTTCTAACCTGAATTGAAGGCAATTGGGCCAATAGCTTAGATAGATTTTAGTCTAGGATTTTTAGATTTTGAATAAAGTTTTGATTTATTGTTGATAAGATAAGAAGTGCCCAATTTAGTATTGATAATTGTTTCCTCGTGGGAATGATACTTTATTCACTACTTTACTACTTGAACGGCTAGTGCACTTGCTAGTGTCACAATGAGCCACATCAAGCTCCAATCAGATTGATGTACATTATGACATTTATTGTAAATGAATAAAGTACATATTTGATTCATGTTATATGGTGTGTTTCTGTGTAATACCCTTAAACTGAACACTTATGAGACTCGTGTTAGTTTAGAATGTTCACAGTCGTTGGATAAGTCTGGGGAGATTTATCCTACTAAGGCTGACACTGATGTGCCGCCAAGTGTTGGGGTGGCCTGTCTCAGCTACCAGGGTGAGACTCGAGGTACATGCAGTGTAGGTTTTATTTGAAACCCTGAACCGGACCAGATTTCCAATATTGCCTTGGACCTTGGTGATTAGTCGACAAAACTGGAAAGTTACACTTGACCCCTAGACTCCATTATGATATTGCACTAGGTGTTGGATTGGACTGCTGTCTTTGATATGCCAATCAGTGAGATCCTTAGCGGGGGTCAAAACCTGGGTATGTTGGTATAGTCCGAGAATTCATTTGAGTGGGTGATCAAAGTGACAAGATCAGCTCATTTGTCGGACAAAGGTAATGATCGGGAGTGCACTCTCTCTGATGGAAACCAAAGCTGTCGGCAACCGATTTCAATCGTTGAAATTTGTTTTTTGCAAATATATTTATATAAAGATATATATATATATATATATATATATTATGGTTTCGAAATGTTTGCAAAAGGTTTTACTTCCCAGGATCCATGTGAGCAGAGAGTGCAACACTATTCCTTGCAGCCGAGGGAGAGGTCCTCTCTTGTCGGGCAGTGTTCGATCATTATGGGCTGAGAGGTTAAGTGTAAGACCATTGAAGGTAATACCTGATGGACTAATCTTGCATCTGCCCACAGTCCCTGGGTTTTTATTGTTAGACAGTTTTTTATGCCCTTAGCTTCAATCTAATTTGATGTACTTTTGATATTTAGTGTAAATAAATAAAGTGCATGTTTGATTCATGTTGTTTGGTATGATTCTGTGTAAGACCCTAATACTGGACACTTAATGAGACTCGTGTTAGTTTTAAATGTTCACAGCCATTGGATAAGTCTGGGGAGATTTATCCTACCAAGGCTGATACTGGTGTGCCGCCAAGTGTTGGGATGGCTTGTCTCGGCCACCAGGGTAAGACCCGAGGCACGTGCAGTATGGGATTACTCGAATCTTTGAACCGGACCAGATTTCCAGTATTGCCCTGAACCTTAGAGATAGATGGTCAAAACTGGAAAGTTACACCTGACCCCTAGACTCGATTATGATACTTCACTAGATGTCGGATAAGGTTGTCTTTGATATGCCAATTAGTGAGACCCTTAGCGGGGGTCAAAACCTAGGCATGTTGGGGCAGTCTGAGAATTCATCTGAATGGGTGATCATAGTGACAGGATCAGCCCCTTTGTCGGACAGAGGTAATGATCAGGAATGCTCTCTCTCTGATGGAAACCAAACTGCCGGTAGTTGATTTCAATCGTTGGAATTTTGTTTTGCAAAATTTATATATATGATATATATTTAAGTATGTTTTCAAAATGTTTGCAAATGGTTTTAATTCCCGGGATCCATGTGAGTAGAGAGTGCAGCACTGTTCCTTGCAGCCGAGGGAGAGGTCCTCTCTTGTCGGGTAGTGCTTGATCATTATGGGCTGAGAGGTTAAGTGTAAGGCCATTTAGGATAATACCTGATGGGCTAATCTCGCACCTGCCCACAGTGCCTGGGATTTTATAAGATGGCTTGGCCCATGGACCACTTAATGTAAGTGTTGGTCCCATAGGGTCCATATGATGGGCTCAGGGGTTCACTGGGCTTCTTAGTGAATTCGGCTAGGCCTTGTAATAAAGGCTGGGCCGAACCCATGTGGCTGGTGTGTAGATCAATGCTTGGGTCCCACGCCATACAATGAAGCCCAACTGGGCAGCAGATTGGAAACTAATTGAGCACTGATTATTTAATGAGCCAAAAGCCCATTTCAAACTGGGCTGATATGATCACCCACTTAAGGGGCGGATCTGAGATTAAGGTTAGCGAAAGGATTGGGCCTTTAACCTAATCCACTATGGGAGACCAAATTAAAATCAGATTTGAATATGGTAATCTCCTGATAAGATCAGGAGTTATCTAATATAATCTGCAAATAGGATTAAGACCATCCCCTATCCAGATGCTGATTTGGATTGGGATAACTCCTAATTAGGAGATTTCTTAATCAAGAAGAAAAGAGGAGAAACCCTAAGAGAGAGATAACAGAATTCGAACCTAGGGTTTCTGAGCAAGAAATCTTCCTGCGAATTGAGATAGGATCTCATACACACTCCAGACAGAAGAGAAGCAATCTTCGCCATTATCATCTCAGGAGTTCTCCTCCAGCCGCCACCATTCTCTGAAAAGATTCGATCTTTGAAGAAAAGAAATCAAGAAATCAGTTCTTGACATTAGTTTTACAGAAAGAACTAAAAAGATTCAGTGCTCAGAGTTTCCAGAGGATTCTTGTAAAGGATTCAGTGTGTGGGACGCACTCTACTGGTTCCGTTCCATATATTGTTGTGCCATCTTCAGTAGGAGCGGATCTTGGTGTCCTCTTTGGGCGTGAACACCAACTTTGGGAGATACTACTTCTCTGGATCAGGTATAATTGCTCTCTTGTCTTTTAGTTCAGATCTGGTTCGATTGTGGTTCAAGTAGGATCCTTGAATATTGTATTCTAAATTTAGGGAATATGATTCCCAGTTGGAAGAAGGTAGGAAAAGTTTTGAAATTCGCCCACCCATTCTACAACCTTTATGGCGTCCATACAATGGATCCTACCATTCTTTCATTTATAAGGTGGCTTGGCCCAGGGACTACTTAGTAAAAGTGTTGGGCCCATTAAGAGCCCATGTGATGGGCTTCAAGGGGTTCACTGTCTTCTCAGTGAATTCGGCCAGGCCTTGTAATAGAGGCTAGGCTGAACCCATGTGGCTGATGTGTAGATCAATGTTTGGGTCCCACTCCATACAAAGAAGCCCAACAGGGCAGCAGTTTCGAAGGTTAATGAGCACATAGACTTATTGGGCCTAAAGCCCATTTTGAACTGGTTTAGTTGGTCTAATTAAAGAAAGGGGTGGATATGGAATTGGATCGGCAGATAGGATAGGGTCTTAACCTATCCACTCAGAGAGTCCTGATCTGAATTTGGATATGGAAACCTCCTAATGAGATTAGGAGAGAGCTAATCTAATCTGCAGATAAGATAAGGATTTATCCTTATCACTTAAAGTGAGTCCAGATTCAAATAAGGATTTGAATTAGGAAACTCCTAATGGGATTAGGAGCTGATCTCTTTAAGTCTATAAAAGGAGGAGGGGGCAAACCATTCAGTTCATCCCAGCATCCCAGAGATCAGATCTCAGATCACCTAGAGAGAAGATAGCAACAGTGTGACTGCGCCATCTTCTCCCTATGTCCTCCTCCTGCCGCCGCCATTGCCAGTTTGATCTCCAGTTTTGTTGGAGCGATCAAGAATAGTTCTTGATATCAGTCTTTGGAGAAAGGCTGATATGAAGTTGTGCTCACTCCCTCAATCGAATTCTTGCTAAAGGATTCAGTTCTTGGGAAGAACACTGCTGATTCTGCTCCATCCTACACTGTGTCATCTTCAGTTGGAGCAGTCTTTGGAGACTTCTTTGGGTGTGAACACCCTCATTGGAGGATACTGTTTCTTCGTATCAGGTATATCCCTCTCCTACTATTTTGGTTCAGATCTGGTTCGATTCTTGGTTCAAGATTGATCCTTGAAAATGCAGTTTTTCTAAAACAGGGAATGTGATTCCCACATGGAAGAGAGAAATTATTGAAATTTCGCCCTACCTTCCTGTAGGGTCGACCATCCATATGATGGATCTCTCATCCCTTCAGTCCCATGAGGATTTTCCTGAGGATCGGCTTTCCTTCCCCTCAAGATCCCTCATTACTCATGTGTGCTACTACCTCTCGTGTGTTTTATTTTATTTGACATGGCATTAGTGACGTCACTGCCCAATGGGCAGTATTTTGTTAATCCTACATGGCGTTCTATCACGTATTCTTGATGGGTTGTGGAACTATTGCAGATTTGAGCACGTTCGTGCCTCACCCTAGGTTCAGCCTAGGTCTCTATTACCTCGGGTCATGAATTGGCTTGTAGGCGTGTGATGAACCGTGGTTTCGTCGCGGTTCTGCGATGCACTCTATGAGTTTATCACATAGCCTGTGGTGCATTGTGGGTTCATCGTAGTGGGAAGGTTGACTATAGGCTGTTCACATGCAATCCCGTGATGTTAGTTTAGTGTTTAATGTTCCCTGAGGGTTTGAGCGGACACTATTGATAGCTATAATTATATAACCCTAGCAAGTGCACTAGTTATCAAGTAGTATAAAGATATCGTACCCATGAGGATTTAAGAAAATAAGTAATAGAACTATAGCCTTCCTTAATTAATTGGCCAACCGAATTTCAGATCTAACAATAAGAACTACTGAAAATTAAGAATAGAAGAAAAAGAAATAAAAATAAGGGCAATCAATGACAAAACTTGCAACGATCTAATTAGAAGCGCTAGGATTGTTGGTCCACCTAACCATTCCAATGGATATCAATTTATTAGATTAACCAAGATAATTTATTATTTTCATAAGCTGAAGTCTTTCCTAATTTATTTGATATTCCCTCTCAGGATATATCAAATCTACCTCTATCAAGTAACCCTTCGATCTCTCGACTAGAGTTCTCGTAATAGAGATGTAGTAAGTTCTATGAAAAACTTATATCATCAGATGAATCATGTATATATATTTCTATATACCATTCAATTCACATTATAAATTATTCAGCCCACTATATGAATTCCTCTCTCGATTCATTCATATAAACCAAATCAATTAAGAGGTGGCCAAGCTCCAAATCGCATTATGCATAACAACTCATAGACAATATGAAAATAACAATCTTGTATAAATCAGAATAAAAATCAACCCATTGTCGTGGTTAGGCTTTCCATAGCCCTAGATACAAATAAATTAATTCATGATAAAGGAAATAAAACAAACAAGGGGTAAGAAAGAACTCATGATGTCGCCCTTGAAGCTGAGATCTAAGAGCTTGTCTTCTCCTTGCCGCCGCCTTCCTTTTTTCCTCATTCTTGCTTTGCTTCCAAGATGGATTGATTGATGCCTCAAGCTAGTCCCCCCCCCTTTATATAGCTTTAGGAGGAGGGGCTGTTTCCAACTCCTTTTAGGAGTTCATTCTCAAAAATAGAAAGTCATAATAAATTTTGATCTAATCTTATCCTATCTCTTATCTAGTAATCTCAATCTTCTTTATCTTTCTAGGATTACATTTGAAATTTAAATCTGATAAGACTTTTTATTCTTGAATTCGAATGGGGTTTCTTTAATAAATTGGGCTGCTACAAGGCTTTTCTGCGAATTGGGCTTCAGTTGTGAGCTGGGCTTTTTTGCGAATTTGCTTCGACTTTGGGCCCAAATTTGACCTCGATGCAGATGGAATCTGTCAAAACCCAAAACATGAAAGTTGTGGATTTCGTACTTTTCTTCCCGTTGCATCTTGAATCATCCAAATCAGAGTCCGGATTTGAGAGTTATGCCTAGATTACTAAGCGGCGCCGAAACTATGCAAAATTACCCGATTAGCCTTGTTTTTCTCCTGACGCATTTTTTTGTGCCATAAATTGAAATACAAGAGTAATGAGTCCAATTAAGTGTTAATTAAGTATAAAATAATGAATATTTAGGGATAAAAATATAGTAATTTTTATTCACATCAGATCCCCCCACACTTAAGCTTTGCCCATCCTCGGGCAAGACAAAATTCACGCAAAAATAAAACAAGAACAAACTAACTATCTACTGATTTTTAAACTCAACTCTCCTTCATCGTTCTCCACAAATATTATAGGTTAACTATTGCAAACCATTAAATCAACACAACCAAGTCATACACGACTCATTCATCAGTCAATCCAATTTTTGCTACTGCAAACCAGGTAGTAAATCAGGGAAAACCTTTCTTTTTATTTTCTTCTTTTTTTTTCCTTTTCCTTTTTTTTCTCTTTTTATCGGGAGTGAGTGCATTTTATTCTCCGTCTCACTTTTGGATCACTCAGCCAGTAGGTGCATTTTATGCTTCATCTCACTTTTGGATCACTCAGCCAGTAGGTGCATTTTATGCTCTGTCCTACTTTTGGATCACTCGACTAGTGGGTGCATTTTATGCTCCATCCTACTGTTGAATTTGCTAGCTAGTAGGTGCATTTTATGTTTCATCCTACTATTGAATTACTTGGTTGGTAGGTGCATTTTATGCTCCATCCTACCAATTGTAGCAATGGTAAAACAACTACCCCATTTACTTAAACCTGAATTTAGGACTAGCTTAACTGGAAATGGCTTCAGATAAGTCATGTACTCCTTGATCGTACCTCATTACTAGGTTCACAAGAATTTTCCTAGAACATTGTTTCAATTGATTTCAAAAGAGTTGAGGTTTTGATTTTTTTTTTTTGAATTGAAATAAAATCCTATACTCTCCCCCCCACACTTAGTCTACGTATTGTCTTCAATGTAAGGTAAAAAGAAAAGGAGGAAATAACTTAACTATAAATGCAAAAAAGAAAAAAAGAAAAAAAGAAAAACAAACTTCCCTGTGTTTAATCATAAACCGGATCCTCCAGGTCTTGTAGTTGTAACTTCCGATGTTTTCCCCTCTCATCCATCATGGGTGGGTTTAGATCTGGAATAGGGGCCTGCACAATGGATGAGAGGAGTTTTATGTGAGCTGGAGGTGTTTCAATGGAAAGTCACAATTGCTTAGTAGAGGCCAGTCCATCTAATGGTAAAAATTTTCCTTATCTTGGCTTGCACTCTTCCTGACTGGCCTCCAAATAGTTCAACACCTCCTTAGCTTCCTCCTCCAAGATTTGCATGTTTTTACAAGAATTGAGAATGTTGCTTTCAATTGTGTTGGGATATTTCATGGTTTTAAATACATTAAACACCACATCTTCACCATTCTAAGGGTAAGTAGACGTTTTTGCACATCAATTAAAGCATTTCTAGTAGCAAGAAAATGTCTCCCTAAAATCAGAGGCATTGTCCTATCTTCCTTATCCAACACAATGAAATAAGCAAGAATAATAAAATTGCCCACTTTGACTAAAACATCTTCTACTATTCCCCTAGAATATTTGATACTTCTATCAGCTAATTGAAGAATAATAGTAGTAGGTGTTAGTTCATGCAATCCAAGTTTTTCAAAAATAGAATATGGCATTAGATTTGTACTAACACCTAAATCGCATAAGGCTTTTTCAAATTCAGTATTTCCTATGGTGCAAGGTATAGAAAAACTCTTTGGATCCTTAAGCTTTGGGGGCAATTTATTTTGGAGAATGGCTGAGCACTCTTCATTTAATTTCACCATCTTGCATTCCTCCCATTTCCTTTTATTTGACATCACCTCCTTCAAGAATTTGGCATATTTTGGCATCTGCGACAATACATTGAGAAGAGGGATGTTAATATGTATTTTTCTAAACACTTTCAAAAATTTCTCAAATTGCTTATCCAAGTTAGCATTCAAAACTCTTCTAGGGTAGGGGAGAGGGAGTTTAATAGCATCTAAATTCAGTTTAGGTGTACTCCCTTCGGTCTCTTTTTGTGAATCGGCCACTTCAATTTTCTGATCATCATTCTGGGTCTCGCCAATAGTCTTTCCACTTCTTAAAGCAATGGCGTTCACCTACTCCCTTGGATTCTTCTCTGTATTGCTAGGAAATCGTCCCTCTCTACTTTCTAACACTAAATTCACAATCTGCCCCATTTGGACTTCTAAATTCTTAATAGATGCTTCTTGATTTAAGAATCTCTTTTTGTTATCTTGGAACTTTGCTTCAGCAACATTAATGAACTTAGAAATCATTTCCTCTAGATTTCCCTTCTTTTCTTGTGGGGGCGGCTATTGTTGAAATCCCATGGGTGCTTGTTGTTGGTTGTTATTCCATGTAAAATTCGGATGACTCCTCCACGCTGGATTGTATGTATTCGAATAAGGGTTGAAATTTGACCTGCCACCACGAGGAACAAAATTAGCACTTTCATGTGAAGCAAAAGGATTACCTAACTGACAATCAGAATTTATATGTCCCAATTGGCCACAAAGGTCGCATGGATTACAAGATGACACATTTATTGCTGCAACACTAAGATTGTCTAATTTTTTATTTAAACTAGCAAGTTGAGCAGATAAAGCTGCAAAAGAATCTATATGGTGTACTCCCTTTCGATCAGTTCGGTCATTATTCCATTGGTAGCTATTTGATACCATTTCTTCCACAAGATCATAGGCTTCCTCTGGAGTTTTCCTCATGATTGTGCCACCTGTAGCTGCATCAATAATGGAGCAATTAGATGGAGTAATACCATTATAAAAAGTTTGTATTTGATGGCAAACTGGTATTCCTGTTGGACAGTTTTTGCATGCCCTAAGCTTCAATCAATTCTGATGTACTTTTGATATTTAATATAAATAAATGAAGTACATGTTTGATTCAGGTTGTGTGGTATACTTCTGTGTAAGATGCTAAAACTGGACATTTAATGAGACTTGTGTTGGTTTAAATGTTCACAGCCATTGGATAAGTCTAGGGAGATTTATCCTGCCAAGGCTGACACTGATGTGCTGCCAACTGTTGGGGTGGCTTGTCTCAGCTACCAGGGTGAGACCCAAGGGACATGCAGTGTAGGATTACTTGAACCCTTGATCGGACCAGATTTCCAGTATTGCCCTGGACCTTGGAGATTGATGGGCAAAACTGGAAAGTTACACCTGACCCCTAGACCCGATTATGGTACTGTACTAGGTGTCGGATTGGGCTGTCTTTGATATGCCAATCAGTAAGATCCTTAGCAGGGGTCAAAACTTGGGTATGTTGGGAGAGTCTGAGAATTCATCTGAGTGGGTGATCATAGTGACGGGATCAGCCCCTTTGTCGGACAAAGGTAATGATCGGGGATGCACTCTCTTTGATTGAAACCAAACTGCCGGCAGTTGATTTCAATCGTTGGAATTTTGTTTTGCAAAATTTATATATATGATATATATTTAAGTATGTTTTCAAAATGTTTGCAAATGGTTTTAATTCCCGGGATCCATGTGAGTAGAGAGTGCAGTACTGTTCCTTGCAGCCGAGGGAGAGGTCCTCTCTTGTCGGTCAGTGCTTGATCATTATGGGCTGAGAGGTTAAGTGTAAGGCCATTTAGGATAATACCTGATTGTATAATCTTGCACCTGCCCACAGTCCTTGGGATTTTATAAGATGGCTTGGCCCAGGGACCACTTAATGTAAGTGTTGGTTCCATAGGGTCCATATGATGGGCTCAGGGGTTCACTGAGCTTCTCAGTGAATTCGGCTAGGCCTTGTAATAAAGGCTAGGCCGAACCCATGTGGCTAGTGTGTAGATCAATGCTTGGGTCCCACGCCATACAAAGAAGCCCAACTGGGCAGCAGTTTGGAAGACTTTTGAGCACTTGATTTTTTTTGGGCCTAAAGCCCATTTCGAACTAGGCTGATTTGATCAGTCATTAACAAGGGGTGGATCTGAGATTAGGATGAGCCCAAAAGCTTATCTAATCTGCAAATAGGATTAAGAAGAGTCCTAATCCAGTTATAGATTTGGATAAGGGAAACTCCTGATATGATTGGGAGATTTTTTTCTTAATCATTAAGCAGCTAGAGGAAACCCTATTCGAACTACCAGAATTCGAACCCTAGGGAACACACAACACACCCTACAGTTTTGAGATAGGATCTCAGAAACCCTAGAGAAGAAAAGCAGTTCACCATTTTCTTCTCTAGCTTCCTCCCTTTGCAGCCGCCACCATCTATAGCAGTTCGACTTCTCTGTCAGAGAAAGACCAAGAAAGAGTTCTTGATATCAGTCTTTACTGAAAGGCTGATTCAGTTTGGTGCTCATTGTCTCCTAAAGGATTCTTGTGAAGGATTCAGTGTGTGGGACGTACTCTGCTGGTTCTGTTCCACAGTTGCTGTGTCATCTTCAGCAAGAGCAGATCTTGGTGTCTTCTTTGGGTGTGAACACCAACTTTGGGAGATATTATTTCTCTGGATCAGGTATAATCACTCCCTTCTCTTTTGGTTCAGACCTGGTTCGGTTCTTGTTCAAGTAGGATCCTTGAATCTTGATTCTAAAACAGGGAATGTGATTCTCAGTTGGAAGGTAGGTAGAAAATTTTTGAAATTCTTCCACCCATTCCGCAACCATTTTGGCGTCCATACGATGGATTCTACCATCCCTTTTAATTCAATGGTGAGGACACTTCCTAAGCATCTCTTTAAATTGTTCCCATGCCTCATACAAAGATTTCCACTCTAGTTGAACAAAAGTAGTGATATCATTGATCAATTTTGCTGTTTTAAAGGGAGGGAAATACTTAGCTAAAAATTTTTGAGTCAAGTCATTCCAAGTAGTGATACTTCCTGGAAGGAGTGAGTTAAACCAATCCTTAGCTCTATCACGTAATGAGAATGGAAAAAGCCTAAGACTAATAGTATCATCTCTAACTCCATTATGCTTGAATGTGTCGCATATTTCTAGGAAGTTAACAATATGTGCATTAGGATCATCACTCGGCAACCCACTAAACTGAATACTCGTTTGGATCATTTGGATGATCGCAGGCTTGATCTCGAAATTATTGGCTTGGATTGTTGGCTTACAAATGCTAGAAGTAGCCCCATTAATTGTTGAACAAGCATAGTCCAAAAGGGTTTGATTTGCTTCTGCCATCTCTTCTTCTGCTGGTTCACCTTCTTCAATCTCCTCTCTTCCTTTACTTTTGTTGGCTCTTTTGCAGTATGCGAAGGGTTCTCCCTATCTCAGGATTGATTTCTACTAGTTCTTCTCTTCTAGTGCGTGTCATACACTAAGCAAGAATTCAAATAAATAATGATAAAAAAAATAAAAATCCAAATTAACCAAGGTTAACAAGTTCTAATATTATTTTAGGATTCAATCCCCAGCAGCGGTGCCAAAAACTTGATAGCTATAATTATATAACCCTAGCAAGTGCACTAGTTATCAAGTAGAATAAAGATATCATTCCCACGAGGATTTAACAAAATAAGTATTAGAACTATAGCCTTCCTTAACTATTTGGACAACCGAATTTCAGATCTAACAATAAGAACTACTGAAAATTAAGAATAGAAGAAAAAGAAATAAAAATAAGGGCAATCAATGACAAAACTTGCAACGATCTAATTAGAAGCGCTAGGATTGTTTGTCCACCTTACCATTCAAATGGATATCAATTTATTAGATTAACCAAGATAATTTATTATTTTCATAAGCTGAAGTCTTTCCTAATTTATTTGATATTCCCTCTCAGGATATATCAAATCTACCTCTATCAAGTAACCCATCGATCTCTCGACTAGAGTTCTCGTGATAGAGATGTAGTAAGTTCTATGAAAAACTTATATCATCAGATGAATCATGTATATATATTCCTATATACCATTCAATTCACATTATGAATTATTCAGTCCACTATATGAATTCCTCTCTTGATTCATTCATATAAACCAAATCAATTAAGAGGTGGCTAAGCTCCTAATCGCATTATGCATAAAAACTCATAGACAATATGAAAATAAAATCTTGGATAAATCAGAATAAAAGTCAATCCATTGTCATGGTTAGGCTTTCCACAGCCCTAGATACAAATAAATTAATTCATGATAAAGGAAATAAAACAAACAAGGGGTAAGAAAGAACTCATGATGTCGCCCTTGAAGCTGAGATCTAAGAGCTTGTCTTCTCCTTGCCGCCGCCTTCCTTTTTTCCTCCTTGCTTTGCTTCCAAGATGGATTGATTGATGCCTCAAGCTAGTCCCCCCCCCCCCCCCCCCCCCCCCCCCCCTTTATATAGCTTTAGGAGGAGGGTCTGTTTCCAACTCATTTTAGGAGTTCATTCTCAAAAATAGAAAGTCCTAATTAGTTTCGATCTAATCCTATCCTATCTCTTATCTAGTAATCTCAATCTTCTTTATCTTTCTAGGATTACATTTGAAATTTAAATCTGATAAGACTTTTTATTCTTGAATTCGAATGGGGCTTCTTTAATAAATTGGGCTGCTACAAGGCTTTTCTACGAATTGGGCTTCAGTTGTGAGCTGGGCTTCTTTGCGAATTTGCTTCGATTTTGGGCCCGACTTCGACCTTGATTCAGACCGAATCTATCAAAACCCAAAACATGAAAGTTGTGGAGTTCTCCCTTATCTTCCTGGTTCATCTTGAATCATCCCAATCGGAGTCCGGATGGGAGAGTTATGCCAGATTACTAAGCGGCGCCGAAACTATGCAAAATTACCCGATTAGCCTTGTTTTTCTCCTGACGCCTTCTTTTGTGCC
Organism: Nelumbo nucifera; assembly: GCF_055504915.1. Taxonomy (NCBI): domain Eukaryota; kingdom Viridiplantae; phylum Streptophyta; class Magnoliopsida; order Proteales; family Nelumbonaceae; genus Nelumbo; species Nelumbo nucifera. The sequence continues at coordinate 65,862,867 of NC_142652.1, forward strand.
CTAAATCGAAATACAAGAGTAATGAGTTCAATTAAGTGTTAATTAAGTGTAAAAGAATGATTATTTAGGGATAAAAATATGGTAATTTTTATTCTCATCAACTATATACCTACATTTGCCCCCTTGCTTATCGGTAAGTGGCTTATGGATAAGCACTTTGCCTTCTTGCTTTCGGGTTTTGTAATAGGTTCACTTGTGTGCGTTGGGTCTGGGGATTTTCCCTGCTTTATAGCTTTGTGTAGATCTTTTATGCCTTATATTCGCAGTGGTAGTTTCTTACATTCCACGACTTAGCCCACCTGTCTTTTGATGATTTCCTTCTTGTCAACGGTTAGTGCTATGTGCTCTGTTTATATGTTTCAGCCCCCCTAACCGTTGATGGGGAGGAAATTGGCAAAAGCCACTGGGAGTTACTTCTGCCAACCCTTTTCTTTTTGTCAATGGGCAAGCTTGTGTAAATTTTAGCCCCCCTGGCTATTGGTGCGGAGGTATCAGTTGGGGCGTCATGCCCCCCCCTAACTATTGTCAACGGGGGAGGGGTTGGCAAAGTGTGATATCATTAATGGCTTAGTAGGGGCGAGCCCCCCTGTATGGTGGTCTAACATGCCGTTTGATTCCTGGTTTTTGTCGATGGTGAGTGATTCGATGGCATATCAAATTCTGTCAATGATGGGAATCAGGGTAGCCTTTCGAGGATGGCCACATGTCAATCATCATTAGCTGTTTTTTGCTTGTCATTCTATAATGAATGCAGCTTGTTTGCACGTGTGTGACTATTCCAGTACTTGATATATACATAGTGGCGATTGCTGATGTGGTGCCTCTTTTGAATTAATGCACCATTTTATCCCGCCTTTTGGAGGGTATTTTTGTGAATTTATTGGGGTTACTTTTGGTCAAGTGTCGGCTAGGGTCACATGCTTGCGCCAGTTCGTCTTCCCCGGTGTCGTTTATCATTCCCGACATGTGGAAACCTTGCTAAAAAGGGGAAACTATCGTGGGACCTTGCTTTGCCTGATTGTTCTCATCAACTTGTGTTCTCCACATTTCCTTATATGCTTAGCGACTATTTCCTTTTTCGAAATCCCCTTTTCATTCATGGCTCCCCGTCAGCGAAGAGTAGAGAAGGAGGCTGGGAAAGAGATGAAGAAGGGTGTAGGGAAAAGGACTAAATGTCCCTTCCCTAATTTTGTTAGGGAAGTGGATATGGCGGAACTTTTATCTGAAAGGGATGCGGCTACAATGGCAGATGGTGGTAGGGGTTTTTAGCCCCCGATGCCGATGTGCAAGGGTGAGGGAGGGACCTTCGATGTTATTGCCAACACAGAATTGATGTGTCTATGAGACCATCCCGAGCATTCCGTGTCCTACAAATGTTAGGAGCCTCGGACCAATGGTTCGAGGTTTGCTAACAACTACACTACCTAGACGCAATTTATCATTGAGAGCCCCATGTATTGCTACACGTTGCAAGACTCCAAGCTGCTCAGGTTTGTAGACTGCTATACAAATTTGGCTGGTAGGGAGGGAGTTAAGTATGTTAGAAACCTTCTAGAGCATTGGTGTTGCCGCACTCATACCTTTGTTGGCGCGTTCAGGGAGTTCACAGTCACCATCGAGGATGTGGCCACTTTGTTGGCTTTTTGCCTGTTGGGGGCATTTTGTTAGCTTATCATTTGCAACATATTGAATTCATTCTAGCAGATTTGAAGGATCTCTGCAACGAGCTGCTTAAGGGTGATTGCGGATTAGAAGGTTATAGTAGACCGGTCCACTACTTGGGGAAAGATTTCGTTAGGAGGGACGTGATGGTTTGGGGTGCAGATACACAATCATCTCGCCGCCTAAATTTTGTATTTGGCTTCGTGATTCCTCTTCCTTGGAATTCCAGACTATGGGTTGCGCGCAACTTTGGTGCCTCTTGTTGTACTTGCTGCTAGTGACCACCAAGTCCCTCTGGCATCTATGTTCCTTGGCTATTTATATGAGTAGATGGACAACACAATTCAATAGATGATGGACCCCTCCTATAAGAGGCGCATTAGCTACATTTGCGTGCCATTTCTATGGATGTTCCTATGTAATTGCTTTGACCTCAGCGTCACACCCCATCGCCAATCTCTGATGCGCATTCAAGTTGCCACAAGCAGTGCGCCATTCTATGCTCGACGGATTTGTGTGGAGGCCATACACACAAGCAGTGTGCCATTCTATGCCTTTCTGTGTTGGTATGTCGGTTTCATAGGACAGTGATCAGTAGTTTGTCATCGATGCGATGAGCCCTGCCGCAAGCATAGCATGGCTAATAACTTGACCTGGCTCCATTGCATACCTCGATCGTGCAGGGGAGGCTCAACTCAGCGTTTATCAACTAGACCGAGCACTTCGTCAATTTGGCTATGATGACTGATGAGACTAAAAAGTACCCTATTTTTATCCCCTCATATTCACTCTTTTACAATTATTTAGCACTTAAATAGACTCATTACTCTTGTATTTCGATTCAGGGCAAGAAAGAAGGCAATTGGAAGAAAATAGGGCAATTCGGATGATTTTGCACAATTTTGGCAACAGTCAGTAATCTAGGCATAACTCTCAATTACGGAATTCGAATTGGACAATTCAAGAGGCATTAGAAAGATGAAAGAAAGGCCCACAACCTTTATGTTTTGGGTTTTGACAGATTCGGTAGGCATCAAATACGGAACCAGGCCCGAAGTCCGAGATGGTTCACAGCCAGGCCCATTTCACAGCTGAAGCCCAACTAGCAGAAGAACCTTGAAGCAGCCCAAGTTATCAAGCAGCCCAACACGAATTCAAGAACCAAGAGTCCCAATTTCGAATGTAATCTCTAGAGAGGGAGTCCTATCAGATCTAAAGTCTTGAATGTAATCCTAGAGAGATAAGAAGATTGAGATCAGCTCATTAAATAAGAGATAGAATTGGATTAGTTCAAAACAGATCAGGACTTTCTAACTAAGGTTAATCTCCTAAAAGGAGTTGGAAAACAGCCCTCTCCCTCTGATATATAAAGAGGGGGGCGGACCATCTTTAGGCATCACTCAAGCATCCAAGAAATCATCAAGCAACTCAAGCTATCAAGAAGAGCAGTTCGGCCTACTGAGAAGTAGAGCATGGAGGGATCAAAATTCATGAGCAGCTAAGCTTTTTCTTTCTGGTTCAAGGGGGGAGGTTCGATTGGGTCATCGTGAGGTTCTGTATTTAATTCAAGTATTGCTTTTAAATTCAAGTATTCATTGGTTCTTGTGCATATTCTCATTGGATGTTAATTAGTTTGACAAATTAATTAATGTTGATTTTTCTACTGCTATCCATAGTTTGGTGATCCGTAATTGTCACGAATAATGGTACAAGTAGCAATTAGGTTAATATCTTTCTGGGTCAATTGTCCGTGACAGCTTTTGACCAATGTATTGATATGTTTTAACCTAAAGGGAATTAATGGAACAGAATTCGATAATTGCAGCTATCTCAATTATTGTTATTTTGGTTTAACTGTTTTCACAAAGCTTAATGCTATCACTAATTAATATGGAACGCTATCGTACCCAGTTGATTAGTGATAAGTGTTGATTGAATGATGGGTTTGGTCAGCTGAATTAGGAAAACACAAGGTTTATTATGGATATCTAATATATCTAAGGTTAAATGCTTGAATTGCAAGACCACCAAAGTCTATCAGTGATCGATGGCCAATTGACTAACCCAAACCCTTGAATCAGAATTCAGTAAGACTGATTACATCTTGTTAGTTGAATTTGCTATTGCTTTCTTTTAAATTTTAGTTATTTAATTTTCCCACTCAGTTATATTATTCATTCGGCTGAGAGATTATTGTTTAGCTCCCTGTGGGATTTGACCTAGTACCACTTTTACTGCAAAAATTTTATTGTGGGACTAGCACTAATTTTGAGGGCTTCGACAACCCGTCAAAATTTTGGCGCCATTGCCGGGGAGCTACTTTAATTTCTTAGCTTGTTACCTTCTATTTGTGTTAACCTTCTTGTTTTATGACTCGTGCTTCTCAATGAGGTGAACTAGAGTACAACCCTAAAATTGAGAAGACTACCCGTCGGTTAAGGAAGGAGACGAAGCAAAGGAAGGACCGTTCACCTAAAAGGGTGAATTCTGAATTCGACCTACCCACTTGTGATCAACCCATCTTCGAAGAGGAAGAAAGGATGGCTGATAGAGAGAGAACACTAAAGGAGTTGCAGCCCCAACCTACCTCACCAACGAAGGCAGGTAAATGAGACAAGGAAGATGAGAGACAAGGTTCAAACGAGGATCCCATTGAGGTAATATCCGATCCCCTCCCCCCTAAGATTACTAATGCCATCATACCACCTTTTCCTTGTAGGTTGGAAAGGCCCAAGAAGGAGGAATATGAGAAGGAAGTTTTAGAAACCTTCAGGAATGTGGAAATCAACATTCCCTTGTTAGATGCTATAAAACAGATCCCAAAGTATGCAAAGTTTCTAAAGGAATTATGCACTAACAAGAGGCGGCTGCGAATCGATGAGAAGGTAAGGGTTGGAGAAAACGTTTCAGCTGTCATCAAGAGGACCTTGCCAGAAAAACGTGCTGATACAGGTATGTTCACCTTATCTTGTGTGATTGGCAATAAACGAATCAAGCATGCCATGCTAGACTTAGGTGCATCCATCAACGTCATGCCATACTCGATTTACTATGCTTTGAGATTATGTCCCTTAAAGGAAACTAAAGTTGTTATTTAGCTAGCTGATCGTTCTAATGCCTACCCGGAAGGGATTGTTGAGGATGTGTTGGTGCAGGTTAATGATTTAATTTTTCTAGCCGATTTTTACATCCTGAAGATGGAGGAGGACACCGTCACGAGTTCAGCCCCACTTTTATTAGGCAGGCCATTCATGAAAACGGCCAAGACCAAAATAGATGTGGACGAGGGTACCCTCTCCGTCGAGTTCGACCGAGAGATTGTTAAATTTAATATATTTGAAGCTATGAAATATCCAAGTGAATGCCATTTGATCTGCTCTATTGATACCATTGATTCAATTGTGCATGAAGTTTTTGGAGAAGAGGACATGGATGAAGAACTTGAATTCAATGCACAATTGGACAGGGAGGAGGAGTCCGATACACCCTATGACACTCTGGAACCGATGCCGGATCAAAAGGTAATCAATTCTGATCTTCCATCATCATTTCCTCACAAGAAATTGTTACCTTCTGTTTTGCAGGCTCTGGAGTTGGAACTAAAGACCTTACCTGATCACCTTAAGTATGCGTACTTTGGCGAAAAAGAGACACTACCCGTGATCATTGCGAAAGGGTTGACCGAAGAACAAGAGGAGTGGCTCATCAAAGTCCTAAAGGAACATAAGGCGGCGATTGGTTAGACCTTATCCGACATAAAGGGGATCAGCCCCTCGATTTGCATGCATAGAATCCTTTTGGAAGATGACGCCAAAGTAGTTAGAGAACCATAAAGAAAACTCAACCCGGTAATGAAAGAGGTAGTGATGAAAGAAATACTCAAGTTGTTAGATGAAGGGATAATCTACCCAATTTCGGATAGTAAATGGGTAAGTCCTATACATGTTGTACCCAAGAAAACTAGGATAACTGTGGTAAAAAATCAAAATAATGAACTAATCCCAATGAGGGTGCAAAGTGGCTGGCGTATGGTAATTGATTTTCGAAAACTTAATTTGGCCACTCGAAAGGACCACTTTCCCTAACCCTTCATCGATCAGATGTTAGAAAGATTAGCAAGTAAGGCCTTCTTTTGTTTTCTCGATGGATTCTCAGGATATTATTAGATAGTTATTGCCCAGGAGGACCAAGAGAAAACAACTTTCACTTGCCCATTCGGTACCTTTGCTTACAGATGGATGCCTTTCGGTCTATGTAACGCTCCAGGCACTTTTCAAAGATGCATGATGAGTATATTTTCTGATTTTATTGAGCACTTAAATGGACTCATTACTCTTGTATTTCGATTCAAGGCAAGAAAGAAGACAATTGGAAGAAAACAGGGCAATTCGGATGATTTTGCACAATTTCGACAACAGTCAATAATCTGGGCATAACTCTCAATTCCGGACTCCAAATTGGACAATTCAAGAGGCATCAGAAATATGAAAGAAATGCCCACAACTTGTATGTTTTGGGTTTTGACAGATTTGGTATGCACCAAATACGAAACCGGGCCTGAAATCGGAGCAAGTTTGCAGCCAGGCCCATTTCACAGCTGAAGCCCAACTCGCAGAAGAACCTTGAAGCAGCCCAAGTTCTCAAGCAGCCCAACTCGAATTCAAGAACCAAGAGTCCCAATTTCGAATGTAATCTCCAGAGAGAGAGTCTTATCAGATCTAAAGTCCTGAATGCAATCCTAGAGAGATAAGAAGATTGAGATCAGATCATTAGATAAGAGATAGGATAGGATTAGTTCAAAACAGATCATGACTTTCTAGCTAAGGTTAATCTCCTAAAATGAGTTGAAAAACAGCCCTCTCCCTCTGCTATATAAAGAGGGGGGCAGACCAGCTTTAGGAATCACTCAAGCATCCAAGAAATCATCAAGCAACTCATGCTATCAAGAAGAGCAGTTCGGCCTACTGAGAAGCAGAGCATGGAGGGATCGAAATTCATGAGCAGCTAAGCTTTTTCTTTCTGGTTCAAGGGGGAGGTTCGATTGGGTCATCGTTAGGTTCTATATTTAATTCAAGTTCTTGCTTTTTAGTTCAAGTATTCATTGGTTCTTGTGCATATTCTCATTGGATGTTAATGTTAATTAGTCTGACAAATTAATTAATGTTGATTTTCCCACTGCTATCCATGGTTCGGTGATCCGTAATTGTCACGAATAATGGTACAAGTAGCAATTAGGTTAATATCTTTCTGGGTCAATTGTTTGTTATAGCCTTTGACCAATGTATTGACATGTTTTAACCTAAAGGGAATCGATGGAACAAGATTTGATAATTGCAGCTATCTCAATTATTGTTATTTTGGTTTAACTGTTTTCACAAAGCTTAATGCTATCACTAGTTGATATGGAACGCTATCGTACCCAGTCGATTAGTGATAAGTGTTGATTGAATGATGGGTTTGGTCAGCTGAATTAGGAAAACACAAGGTTTATTATGGTTATCCTAATAAATCTAAGGTTAAATGCTTGAATTGCAAGACCACCGAAGTCTACCAGTGATCGATAGCCAATTGACTAACCCGAACCCTTGAATCAGAATTCGGTAAGACTGATTACATCTTGTTAGTTGAATTTTCTATTGCTTTCTTTTAAATTTTAGTTATTTAATTTTCCCACTCAGTTATATTATTCATTCGGCTGAGAGATTATTGTTTAGCTCCCTGTGGGATTCGACCTAGTACCACTTTTACTACAAAAATTTTATTGTGGTACTAGCACTAATTTCGAGGGCTTCGACAACCCGTCAATGACATGAGTGCTTAGTTTCTGAGATCTACTAGGGAAGACATCTTTTGGACTTAGCAACATGAGTTGGCCTTCCCTGGGTGCACACAGTTCCCCATCGTAGGTTTTGTGGGGGTGCAGGGTTGTGCCTCCCTTGAACTTTCTTATCTCTATGCGCTTTTTGGGGGTCTCCAAGAGTTGTTACACGCAAGCTCCAGTCTTCGTCACGTCAAGGCTCCCCCTAAAGGTCATGCCGCCAACCACGGAAATAGTCCCGCCGCTCCCCCATCACCCATACCACAAAGAACAATGACGAAGCGCGATGGGAAACGTCCAGTAGATGAGGGGGAGGGTAGCCATCCGCCGATGAAAAGGCCATGATCCTTGAGGGTGCATCGTCAAACTCTCCTGTGTTCCATTCAGCCACCAGTCGTGCCTCAGGCTGCAGCATTAGACATGGCTTCATCGCATGACCGGGAGTATCGGTCCAAGGTCATGGAGGAGCCCTCTGCTCCAACACCCGGGAGCGATGATCACTCAAATGCAGGTTCCGCGCAATCAGCAATCGCGATCCCACCACAAAGGGTCACATGTGTCCATTTTTTGAGCGGACGTGTAAAGAAAATGGCTCCCCTGCCTCAAAAGAGCGCGCTGAGGGAGGAAGATTTGTTATGCACCTTGTTCTTTTAGTCCTCTTTACTTTGACACTGTTCCATTTCGATTTGTGGCTGAGTGTTTCTTGGTTTGCTATTTTTCCTTAAGTCTATTGAGACTCGCAACACTCCATCGGGCGCGGGGCTTCTGGCAATTCCTTCGGATACAACTTGGCGAGTAAAATTGTTTTGTCGATACATTTTTTGTGATTCCTTTTAGTTGGCACGGCTATATGTTATGATTGTAGCTAATTAGTGTTTAGTCTTTTGTTTTGAAGCGCATAGATGCATACAAGGCTCAGCCAGGCATAGAGACGTCATGAATCCCTTTTGTGGACGAGGAGGTACACGAAAGGTTGCTATTTTGTTGATATACAGCTTGTGTCTCACTTGAATCAATTGCACTGATTGTTTGTTTCGCCATGTAGCATGCCTCATTTCCTGTGGGTATCTCCGATATTCCGATCTTGCCTATTATCAAGCGTTTAATGGAGGACCTGACATCTTGCAGACCCTCAATCATGATCTTAGGACTGCTAAAGGTGCTAGGGGTGGCAATGCTGCTCCTGATGCTATGGTGCAGGAGGTAGGCCAGGTGGTCACGGACGTGAACCCAATTATTTATCATGAAGAATTCTTTGCTGCCCCACCTGTCGAGCCTGATTTCTCTACGAATGCAAGAATCAGGATTGATGCCGAGCCAAAGACCTTTGTTGCGGGGGTTGGTTCCCCTGAGGGCCTGGGAAATCAACCTGAGGACGAGTGTGTGGAATCTGGGGTTGATGCTTCTATTGAGCCAGAGGCCCCAGTTGGGGAGTTTGGTGTCTTTGATAACATGGAGCATCAGTCAGGGGATGGGGACACAAAACTTGGGGTTGTCTTTCTGCCTGAGGAGTTGAGTCATGAAGAGGAGTTGGCTCAGATACAGTAGGAGCTTATGGAGTATTGCGATAATCATGACATCCCATCACTACACTACCCAGTTGTTAGCCTTGTTTTAGTTCAGGGCCATCGTAAGGGCGTCCAATACAGTGGTGTGTCTAGCTTAGTGGCATAGTTTGCTTCGACTGCCATACGGGCTGGGTGGTTGCCAGAGGGAAATCTTCCTCTTGAAGTCATGGGTCCTACATTGAACATTGTCGCCATGATGATGAGTCATGTGATGACCCACCTAGCTGAGGAATTGTCATGGTCTGATTTTGCCCATTGGTTGGAGGCTAGGGTTTTCTAGAATGGGCTTCTTTATGATACAGATCGAAGAGCATGTCATCATGATAGCCCATGCTTTTTGGAAGGCTGGTTTGAAGGTATCGCGATCTGTCCTGTTTTGTTCTCTAAAGGATGCGCGCCTCCGCCGAAAGGTTGTCAAGGTGAATATAGTGAAAACGACGGAGAATATTGAGTTGTTGATGGATGAATGTGCCCGTCATAGGAAGATCCTTGCGGAATATGAGGTAGAGTTGAAAGACCTCTAGTATTTCAAAGAATGTAGCCGGGTTTTGGAAGTTATAAAGGACATGGGAAATGAATGGGCTAAGTGATGAACATTTACTTTTGATGTAAAGAAAGAAAAAAAACTTCTGGATTGATTTTTTTGAATATAATGTGGATTTTTATGCTTTGTTAATACTGTAAATCTTTTGATATTTGATGCGTTTAGAACTACACTAGCAAGTGCACTAGCTGATCAAGTAATATAATGATGAGTAAAGTATCGTTCCCACAAGGATTAATCTAACAACTACTAGTACTAAATCTGCCTTATGTTATCTGATAATCCGAAAATCAATGAATTACTTCTTAATCAGCTAACTATTCTAGGTATTCTCGAATTAAACCACCCTAATTGAATAGAGAAAGCACTTCATGAAGATGATTGCAGAATCGGTTCAGTGGTTATCTCATTAAACTATCCAACGAAGTTGATTTCAGTTATGGGTTGGCGATTTCCTTCTTGTTATGAACAGCCTCTTTCGAGCACATGCCAATCTATCTACGAGTAACAACCCTTATATCTCTATCAAGAATTTAATTACTGTAGATGCATTAAGGACAAGAAAATCAAATGATATCAGTTCTTACTGAATGAATGCCAAACGAATCATGTTAATTATCTCTAAGATACATTCAATTTGTTTTCTTGATTAGTTAGTCCGATTACCTAAATCCTTTCTCAAGCAATATAGGTAATCCAAGAAACAAGAGCAGATCAGCCAAATTTACTCTTACTATTGAAAACCCTAATCAAGAAATCCCAATACAGAATAACTATCAATCGGATTAGCTTAAGAGATCAATCACAGATCTGAAATAACATCAATCATGGTTCGCAAGGTAGAAAGAATGAAAGATTCAAACAAAAGAAAACCTTAGTTGAACCTAGGTTACCGAAATCGCTGAATTAAAGAAGAAGACAACCTAAAACTTCTGCAAGAATTCTCGATCTCCTCTCTAATTCTCCTTTGGCAGCGTTGTGATCCTTCTCCCAGCACTTCTCCCTTGGTTCCTGTAACAAGAAGTCGAACCCTAATTTCTTCTTTTTCTTTTTCTTTTATACTTTTTCTTGCAGCTTTAGAGTCCTACTCCCCTTTGAACTCTGCTAAAATCAGCCGCCTCCTAGAGCCTCCCAATAAGTTGCGGTTGTGCCTCTATTCTCCTAGGCCGAAGTGCTCCTTTGCAGCAATATCACCATGTCTTCTTGCTCTATTAACCCCAAACTGTTCCAAACTTTTGTTTCCTAAAATTCATCTCAATTAGGGCAAGAACCATTAAGATTTAGCATAAAAACCATGTATGAGACAATAAAAATAATTTGTAGCATGCACACACTTCAAATACCCCCACAGTTAAGCTTTTGCTTGTCCTCAAGCAAAGATAATAGTCATAAATTGGCCATTCCCCCAAATTACTCCTATCTATCACATGAATTCTGGAATGAGAATGCATTAGGTGATCGAAAATCATACATAAGTATTCTAATTCATCCCCATGACAAGCCACTCTTACCAATACACAAGAATGAGGGACGGGAAGAACATGAGATTCTTCATGCTCCAGCACTCAATTCCATTCAGTATATAGTAGCTCCTTTACCGCCATGACTAACCATCACCTCGAGCTTGATCTTAACTCCTGTCAATGCACTAAATTGAATATCCAACTATATTTTTGCCCCCTTGAACCTCATCCATCACCGAATATATATATATTTTTTGAATGTGAGTGCATTTTATGCTCCATCTCACAAAGGTCACAGGCTAAAGGCAGATGACATTACTCATATTCCAAGTTGCAAGTTTTACTATTCAACTTGAAATAGTGGAGTTGGGACTGAACTCATGTCATGAACCGCTAGTTTTACTATTCAAATCATGATAGCGGAGTAGTTCGGACTTTGTCCAGGGACAATTTTTCTCAACTATCAAAATTTATTCATTTATTAACAGTTCATGATGTTCACCAAATGCTCGAGTGTTCATTAAAACTTCAATCAAGTACAACTATACATATGAACAGAATTAGTGTTGGCCATGATGAAAATCCTATTCGACTTCCTAATCCTCATATATTGTGATAAAATTGAATAAGTCACAGAAACAAATTATAACACTTACAAGTAATTTTCCTCAAACTTCATCATATTCTCTCTTGTGAATTCATTTTATAGACAACAATAAATTTCCAGGAGCTTACTAGTTTATGCGGCCTATCAATGCATTTATGTATACGGGTGCATAACTATAGCCTAAATACCCCCACACTTATCACAAACATTGTCCTCAATGTTCATATTGATAGAGCACAAAGATGGTTTAGCAATGTAGAGAGTAGGAGTTCAAGAATCTGAGGGGGTTGAGAGAACTTCCCTGAACAGCTTTCGGAAATCTGCAGTGGCTTCTTTGTCATGGACCATCTAGCTGCTAAGGATAAAAAAGAACTAGGAGGAGAGAATGAAGAGCAACTAGGAGTGATCAATAATCAATGAAAGTAAAAACCTAAAATCATAAAAGAAGAACTCTGATGATACGAAAAAAAAAGAAACTACTTATCGACATTGGGTTGCCTCCCAATAAGCGCTAGTTTTATGTCTGAAGCTTGACATTCTAGTGGGATCAATGATCATCTAGGTATACAGTTGATGGGGTAGGCAATGCCCCATCCACTATATATGGTTTGAGGCACTGACCGTTGACCTTAAATGCGCCTTGTGTTGGGTGCGTCACCTCTACATCTCCGTGAGGGAAAATTTGTGATATGGTGAAAGGTCCGGACCATCTCGATTTCAGCTTACCTGGGAACAACCGAAGGTATGAATTATATAACAGTACTTGCTGTCCTACCTGAAAGTCACGCCTCAATAAATTCTTGTCATGTCATTGTTTGGTTCATTCCTTATATATCTTGGCATTCTCATAAGTTGCAAGTTTGAATTGATCCATCTCATTTAGTTGCATCCGTCTCTGTGCACCTACGGCCTGCAAATCAAAATTCAATAACTTTATGGACCAATACACTTTATACTCAAATTCAACGGGTAAATGACATGGTTTGCCAAAAACCAACCTATATGGGGACATGCCAATAGGTGTTTTGTATGCAGTTCTATATGCCCACAGTGCATCACCTAACTTGATAGACTAGTCTTTTCTTGAAGAGTCTATCGTCTTCTCCAAAATTCTTTTTAATTCCCTATTAGCTAGTTCAACTTGGCCACTAGTTTGGGGGTGATATGGGGTTGCTAATTTATGCATGACACCATATTTTCGCATCAGCCGCTCAAATTGGGTGTTGTAGAAATGAGTTCCCCTATCACTAATTATGGCGCAGGGTGTGCCGAATCGAGTGAATAGCTTTTTAATGAATTTGACTACTCTCCTAGAGCCATTTGTGGGTAAAGCCATGGCTTCCACCCATTTAGACAGATAGTCAACAGCAACTAGGATGTATTTATTTCCAAAAGAATTTGGGAAGGGTCCCATGAAGTCAATACCCCATACATCAAAGATTTTACATATTAATATGTTAGTAAGAGGCATTTCGTTGTGCCAAGAGATGTTACCTATCCTTTGGCATTGGTCACATGCAGACACATACCTATGAGCATCCTTGAATAAGGTGGGCCAATAGAAACCTGATTGTAGCACTTTGGCTGCTATGCGGTTGGCTCCAAAATGGCCTCCTACTTCTTGGTCATGGCAATATCGGAGCACCGACTCCATCTCCTCATCGGGGACACACCTCCGAATGATCTGATCTGCACAAAGCTTATACAAAAAGGGGTCCTCCCAAAAATAATGTTTCACATCAGAGAATAATTTCTTCCTCTGCTGATATGAAAGGTTAGGAGGGAGGACGTTTCTGGCGAGAAAGTTGGCAAAACCAGCATACCAAGGGGAATTATCTACCTGAATTGAGTAGAGCTGCTCGTCAGGAAATTCATCTCGGAGGATGCTTGTGGTCTTCCCTCCCAAATCTGAATCCTCTAACCGGGAGAGATGGTCTGCGGCCAGGTTCTCGGTGCCCTTTTTATCACGGATTTCGACATTGAACTCTTAAAGCAACAAGATCCATCTGATCAGCCTTTGGTTTGCATCCTTCTTTGCAAGTAGATGTCTGAGTGCTGAGTGATCTGTATACACAATAACTTTGGACAAAATTAGAAAAGAGCGAAATTTGTCAAAAGCAAAAATTATCGCTAGTAGTTCCTTTTCTGTCGTGGTGTAATTCTGTTGAGCTCCGTTCAAGGTCCTACTAGCATAGTAAATTGGATGGAAATTTCTATTCACTCTTTGTCCTAGAATAGCTCCAACTATTGAATCACTCGCATCGCACATCAACTCAAAAAGGAGTGTCCAATCCGGTGCTACCATGATCAGTGCATTAGTCAACTTATCCTTCAAGATATTGTATGCTTCTAGGCATTCCTTTGTAAAATCAAAGGGCACATCTTTCTGTAATAGATTGGACAAAGGCTTATCTATCTTGGAGAAATCCTTGATGAACCTTCTGTAGAATCCTCTAAAATGTTGTTGGAGCATTGCATAAACCAAATGGCATTCTCCTATAAGCAAAGGTGTCGTAAGGACATGTGAAGGTGGTCTTCTCTTGATCTTCAGGTGAAATCGGAATTTGATTGTAGCCCGAGTACCCATCTAGGAAACAGTAGAACTCATGACTAGCTAGTCTCTCTAGCATCTGATCGATGAAGGGTAGAGAAAAATGATCCTTGTGTGTGGCTTCATTTAGTTTTCTATAATCGATGCACACTCATCATCCGGTACCATCCTAGTCAGTATGAGTTCATTCTTTTCATTCGGTACCATAGTCATGCCTCCTTTCTTCGGCACTACTTGGACAGGGCTTACCCATGAGTTGTCTGAGATCAGGTAGATGATACATGCATCTAATAGCTTGATGACCTCTACCTTCACCACATCTTTCATGTTCGGGTTCAGGCATCTTTGGGGCTGAACTGTGGGCTTGCATCCATCCTCCATCAGAATTTTATGAGTGCATATGGATGGATTGATACCCTTGATATCTGCTATCTTCCAAGCTAGAGCTGTCTTGTGTTCCCATAGCACCCATAACAATTTTTCCTTCTACAAGGGGGTCAAGGCTGATGAGATAATCACTGGTAGGGATGATGGTGCTTCTAAAAAGGCATACTCCAGATGCGGTGGGAGTTGTTTCAGCTCAAGGGTAGGCAACTCTTCGATTAGAGACTTGCTTTTTGGCATTGAGGGTCTGTCCAAGCTCTCCAACATGATGAACCTCTTTCCTTGAAACTGAGGATTAGCATTCAGGTATGCTAACATGCTTTGAATTTCTTCATCGTCTCCCATTATGGCTTCTTCTTCTTGTATGCATAACTCAAGGGGATCGGCCGACCTGTTGACCTGAAAACACCCACCAATCACATAGTCAATGACATCTATCATATAACATGAATCATCACTAGATGGTGCATGTTTCATAGCATCAGACATCTTAAAAATTACTTCCTCATCTTGAATCCTAAGGCATAGTTGTCCTTGTTGGACATCAATCATTGCCTTTCTTGTAGCTAGGAAGGGTCGCCCTAGGATAAGTGGGACATCAACGTCCTCTTCCATATCTAACACTATGAAATCCATGGGAAAAATAAATTGATCAATCTTAACAAGCATATCTTCTATGATTTCCCTAGGATGCTTGATGGACCTATCAGCTAATTGCAATGCAACTCTAGTGGGTTGGGGTTTACCCACCCCAATTTCTTAAAAACCGAAAAGGGCATCAAATTTATACTAGCACCTAAATCACACAATGCCTTATTAATCTTTAAACTGCCTATAGTGCAAGGAATAGTAAAACCCCCTGGATCTTTCAGTTTCTGAGGCAGCTTGTTGAGGAGGATTGCTGAACATTCTTCATTCAATTCAACTGTAGCCACGTCTCCCAATTTCCTTTTGTTTGCCAAGATTTCTTTAAGGAATTTTGCATAATGCGGCTAGGCATCTGCAAAAGGGATGTTAATATGTAAACTTTTGAAAATTTCAAGAAACTTACCGAATTCCTTTTCCATTTTGTGTCGCTTAAGCCTATTGAGAAATGGTACTTGTTGCTTTTGACTTGTCTCCTTCCTTGAATCCAACTGCTCTTCCTCCTTCTTTTCAGTCTCTAGAGTTGCACCCATCTTACCTTTCTTCCTTTGCTTTCTTTTCCACCTCTTGCAGCTCCTTACCACTCCTCAAGGTAATGGCTTGCACTTGTTCTCTGGGATTCACCTCTGTATTGCTAGGCAAGGCACCTTGGACTCTAGCGGATATCATTTGTGCCAATTGCCCCACTTGAGTCTCTAAATTCTTAATCGATGCCTTTTGATTCTGAAATCTTGTTTCCGCACTTGATATGAATTTAGTCATCAACTCCTCTAAATTGGATTTCTTTTCCAGCTGATCGAAATTTTGAGGAGGAGGTTTCACCACATTTTGATTTGACCACAAAAGATTGGGGTGATTCCTCCATCCGGGATTGAAGGCATGAGGATAGTGGTTACCTTGTTGCCTTTGAAGATTCCCTATGAAATCCACTTGCTCAGGGGACTGCATTAATTGATTTTCAACTTGGCATTCGGTGCTGATATGACCTCCCCCATACCATTCACAGGCTACTGCTTGAACGTGCATGGCTGCCAGCTGCATGCGATCGATCTTCTTGCTAAGGGCTCTGATTTGTGCTGATAATGCTGTATAAGTGTCTACATTATGAATACCGGGTTGCTTCCTAACTTGGGCTCTCTCGGAATGCCACTGATAGTTATTTGCAGCCATTTCTTCAATAAGTGCATGAGAAACTTCAGGTGTTTTGTTGTTAATGGACCCTCCAACTGCAATGTCCATGATGGTCTTATTTGCTTAAGTCAATCCATTGTAGAATGTCTGAACTTGGAGCCAAACGGGAAGTCAATGATGAGGGACCTTCCTCAATAATTCCTTGTAGCTCTCCCATGTCTCATATAATGATTCCTCGTCCTGCTGAGAAAAAGTTGTGATGTCATTCCACATCTTTGCAGTCTTGGATGGAGGGAAATACTTGGATAGGAAGCGGCTGGCCATTTCATCCCAAGTTGAGATCGATCAAGCTGGTAGAGAGTTTAGCCAAGTCTTAGCCTTGTCCTTCAAAGAGAAAGGAAATAATCTGAGTCTCACAGCATAATCAGTAACTCTGTTGTGTTTGAATGAGTCACATTCTCCAAGAAGTTGGCGATGTGAGTGTTTGGATCCTCATTAGCCAAGCCACAGAACTGAACTGTGTTCTGAATCATCTGGGCGATTGCCGGTTTGATCTCAAAGTTGTTAGTAGCTATAGCTGGTCTCACTATGCTCGAGGCTGCCCCGGTGAGGGTTGGCTTGGCATAGTCCATCATAGTCCTTTGCTTGGCCATCTTCGTCCTTTCAGCCTTCCTTTGCTTCAAAGCTCTAAGGAGACGGTGAAGAGTTTGGTCAATCTCCAGATCGTAGATGATTCTCTCCTTCCCACTGCTGTGTATCATATACTGAATAAGTCAAAGTTGTAAAGATACTAATACACACACAACATGAATATATTATACAAAATCAGATTAACAACAGTAGATGATTCCTAATATTGTTACGATAATCCCCGACAACGGCACAAAAAACTTGATGCGTTTAGAACTACACTAGCAAGTGCACTAGCCAATCAAGTAATATACTAATGAGTAAAGTATCATTCCCACGAGAATTAATCTAACAACGACTAGTACTAAATCTGCCTTATGTTATCTGATAATCCGAAAATCAATGAATTACTTCCTAATCAGCTAACTATTCTAGGTATTCTCGAATTAAACCACCCTAATTGAAAAGAGAAAGCACTTCACGAAGATGATTGCAAAATCGGTTCAGTGGTTATCTCATTAAACTATCCAACCGAAGTTGATTTTAGTTATGGGTTAGCAATTTCCTTCTTGTTATGAATAGCCTCTTTTGAGCACATGCCAATCTATCTACGAGTAACAACCCTTATATCTCTATCAAGAATTTAATTACTATAGATGCATTAAGCATAAGAAAATTGAATGATATCAGTTCTTGCAGAATGAATGCCAAACGAATCATGTAAATTATCTCTAAGATACATTCAATTCATTTTCTTGATCAGTTAGTCCGATTACCTAAACCCTTTCTCAAGCAATATAGGTAATCCAAGAAACAAGAGCAGATCGATCGAATTTACTCTTACTATTGAAAACCCTAATCAAGAAATCCCAATACTGAATAACTATCAATCGGATTAGCTTAAGAGATCAATCACAAATCTGAAATAACATCAATCATGGTTCGCAAGGTAGAAAGAATGAAAGATTCAAACAAAAGAAAACCCTATTTGAACCTAGGTTACCGAAATTGCTGAATTAAAGAAGAAGACAACCTAAAACTTCTACATGAATTCTCGATCTCCTCTCCAATTCTCCTTCGGCAGCCTTGTGATCTTTCTCCCAGCACTTCTCCCTTGGTTCCTGTTACAAGAAGTCAAACCCTAAATTCTTCTTTTTTCTTTTTCTTTTTTACTCTTTCTTGCAGCTTTAGAGTCCTACTCCCCTTCGAACTCTGCTAAAATCAGCCGCCTCCTAGAGCCTCCCAATAAGTTGTGGCTGTGCCTCTATTCTCCTAGACCGAAGTGCTCCTTTGCAGCAATATCACCATGTCTTCATGCTCTATTAACCCCAAACTGTTCCAAACTCCTGTTTCCTGAAATTCAGCTTAATTAGGGCAAGAACCATTAAGATTTATCATAAAAACCATGTATGAGACAATAAAAACAATGTGTAGCATGCACACACAACAATATTATAGTTTTCTCGATTCTTGGTCATTTGCTTTTGTGTGTAACAAAAGTCTAATTTGTAAAAAAAAAGGTAAAGAGGGCTGATTGTTGGCTCATCGCAATAGTTGTTGGATTTTAATGGGGATTCGGGACATTGCGGTGTGCAGTTTTTATGGAAAAGGGTCAGCCATTCTTAGTTATGTGTTTCGCGAAATTTCAGCGCATTCACGTACCTCTACGATTAGAGGGTGGAACATGAACGGCTATTGCTCAGAATACGATCACAATATTTATCATAGGTTGCCAGGGTAAAGGGCTGACTATCATTGAGCATTATTGTCTTGAAATATTCCATGTGTAGATTAACTATACATTGCGTCTGTGAATGTCAAATGAGGCCTAAGGGATCATTTTTTTTGCGAGTCGATACTTCTGTATGCTTTCTATTGGTCATAGGTGACTTCTAGTCTTGAAGCATTTAGGAAAAAGGATGAATTCAGCTGCTATTTTACTCCTCAAAGACATTACTGAGTGTAATAAAGTTATCTTAACATGATGTGAACAACTTATCATATACATAGGGTGGTGATCCATGAGTGCTAAGCCTATCGCTTGTTAGTGTGTGAGATGTGCTTTGGGAAATATCAAATATGTGATTTTTATCGAACATGTATTTGACCCGGGTGCGCACTTCCATAGATTGTTTTTAGAAATTTGGGAGTTAATCGCAATTTAGTAATGGCGGGTTTTCGAAGCCCTCAAAATTAATGCTAGTCCCACAATAAAATTTTTGTAGTAATAGTGGTACTAGGTCGAATCCCACAAGGAGCTAGGGAATAATTTCTTAGCCGAATGCGCAACATAATAGAGTGGGAAGATTAAATAATTAAAAATTCTAAAAGAACATGAAAGCTATAGCAATATCAAACAAGAGAAATCAATCTTACCAAATTCTGATTCAAGGGTTCGGGTTTGTCAATTGGCCATCGATCATAGGTAGACTTCGGCAGTCTTGCAATTCAAGCATTTAACCTTAGATTTATTAAGATAGCCATAATAAACCTTGTGTTTTCCTAATTCAGCT
The DNA here is from genome assembly GCF_055504915.1 of Nelumbo nucifera. Taxonomy (NCBI): domain Eukaryota; kingdom Viridiplantae; phylum Streptophyta; class Magnoliopsida; order Proteales; family Nelumbonaceae; genus Nelumbo; species Nelumbo nucifera. The sequence continues at coordinate 65,882,383 of NC_142652.1, forward strand.
GACCAAATCCAGCATTCAATCAACACTTATCACTAATCGACTGGGTACGATAGCGTTCCATATCAATTAGTGATAGCATTAAGCTTTGTGAAAATAGTTAAACCAAAATAACAATAATTGAGATAGCTACAATTATTGAATCTTGTTCCATTGATTCCCTTTAGGTTAAAACATATCAATACATTGGTCAAAGGCTGTCATGAACAATTGACCCAGGAAGATATTAACCAAATTGCTACTTTTTCCACTATTCGTGACAATTACGGATCACCGAACCATGGATAGCAGTAGAAAAATCAACATTAATTAATTTGTCAGACTAATTAACATTAACATCCAATGAGAATATGCACAAGAACCAATGAATACTTGAATTAAAAAGCAAAAACTTGAGTTAAATACAGAACCTCACGATGACACAATCGAACATCCCCCCTTGAACCAGAAAAGAAAAGGCTTAGCTGCCCATGATTTTCGAACCCTCCAGGCTTTGCTTCTCAGTAGGCCGAACTGATCTTCTTGGTAGCTTGAGTTGCTTGACGCTTGATTGTTGGACTGACTGAGTGATGCCTAAAGCTGGTCTGCCCCCCTCTTTATATAGCAAAGGGAGAGGGCTGTTTTCCAACTCCTTGTAGGAGATTAACCTCAAGTTAGAAAGTCCTGATCTGTTTTGAACTAATCCTATCCTATCTCTTATCTAGTGATCTAATCCAATCTTCTTATCTTTCTAGGATTACATTCAAAACTTTAAATCTGATAAGACTCTCTTTCTGGAGATTACATTCGAAATTGGGACTCTAGGCTCTTGAATTCGAGTGGGCTGCTTTGATATCTTGGGCTGCTACAAGGCTCTTCTGCGAATTGGGCTTCAGCTGTGAAATGGCCTTTGCTGCGAACTTGCTCCAACTTCGGGCCTGGTTTCGTATTCAATGCGGACCGAATCTGTCAAAACCCAAAACATAAAAGTTGTGGGCCTTTCTTTTATCTTTCTGATGCTTCTTGAATTGTCCAATTCTGATTCTGTAATTGAGAGTTATTCCGATATTACTGACTGTTGCCAAAACTGTGCAAAATCATCCGAATTGCCCTGTATTCTTGCAATTGCCTTCTTGCTTGCCCTGAATCGAAATACAAGAGTAATGAGTCCAATTAAGTGCTAAAAGAATGAAAAAGAGTGAATAATTGGGGATAAAAATAGGGTACTTTTTAGTCTCATCAAGTAACATCACAAGTGGAGTGGAAAATAAAGAAATCGCGTGTATCCCGTAATTTGGGACTTCTGTGCAAGTGTGCTGGATGTCACTAGGGGAGATAGTGGCGAATTTTGCTAAAGTTGCACGGTGGTTCACAAATTTGTAAGAAATATTTGTGGGTAACGTTGTTCAACTGTTTCTGGTTGAGCGCACATTTATCCTCATCGCAATTAAGTATCGGCACGGGCGTTGTAGGCTTTATCGCAGTGCGTTAGAGAAGTTGAGTGAAGTTACTATGTCACACTAAGATATTGTTAGATGAGAGTAAGCTAACTCATATTGTGTGATATAAATGAGTGGGTGACTAGCATGCCTGTAGGATGGAGTTGTTCATTATCACAACTTTGTTGTAACTGAGGTCTTTGATGACCCTTCACAGGCAGTGCAGTTTAAGGTTTGGTTGTAGTATGAATAATTGGCATAAGTTATAGTTTCAGAACATGTCACTTTTGTCAGTATGGTCATCGCATGAGAGGGTTGTATCTGCCTTCCTGTGGAAGTGAGATATCACTCAGTCGAAGTTATTGTTGTTCTTTTGGCAATGTGTTCACACCAATGTATTAGGTCGTTGGGGTTTATTCCCCCTTAGATCATTGCATATATGAGAGCGGCTGTAGACTGGATAGGGATTATACCTGGTGTTGACAAAGCCCCCCAAAGGTTGCATGGAGGTGTGGATGCGCCTGGGGTTGCTAGGGCCTTCGCATGGAACATGCGACATCATGGAACCGGCCACGACATGAGTGCCTGGGGCTGCCAGGGCTTTGATTGCACCTGGGGTTGCCAGGGCCTTCGCATGGAGCATGCGGCATTGTGGGACCAGCCAAGAAATGAGAGTGCCTGGGGCTGCCAGGGCTTTGACTGCGCCTGAGGTTGCCAAGGCCTTCGCATGGAGCATGCAACATCGTGGAACTGGCCACGACATCCTAGAACCAGCCAGGGAATGAGAGTGCCTATGGCTGCCAGGGCCTTGACTACGGCTAGGGTTTCCAGGGCCTTCGTATGGAGCATGCGTCATCATGGAACCGGCCACAACATCCTGGAACTAGCTAGGGAATGAGAGTGCCTGGGGCTGCCAGGGCTTTGACTGCGCCTGGGGTTGCCAAGGCCTTCGCATGGAGCATGCAGCATCTTGGAACTAGCTAGGGAACAAGAGTGTTTAGGGCTGCCAGGGCTTTAACTGCGCCTGAGGTTTCTAGGGCCTTTGCATGGAGCATGCGGCATTGTGGAACCAGCTAGGGAATGAGAGTGCCTAGGGCTGCTAGGGCTTTAACTGTGCATGGGATTGCCAGGGCCTTTGCATGGAGCATGCGGCATCGTGGAACCAGCCATAGCATCCTAGAACTGGCTAGGGAATAAGAGTGCCTAGGGCTACCAGGGCTTACCCGGGGTTGCCGGGGATGAGTGCAAGTATGGAGAGCATATTATAGCATTTAGATAATTTGATTACACATGAAGAGTATAGATGTGTGTAGACTTTATCGCAGCTAGGGCTATATATAAAAAAAAAATCTATATCACAAAAAGTGTGATTTATTGATACATGTATTAGCAATAGGGTTCAAAAGAAAACAGATATACTAAAACATTGCACATTTATTCATGGAATGGATACATGCAGTAATGGCATTACAGTAACACAAAACTACTTAAAGTAGGGTTTCAACCAATAGCCATTGATTGTTTCATCCTCTTCTTATGTCTATAGTTTTCAGTACATAATGGCCTGAAGTGTGGGCTTCTTTTATCAGATACGACCCCTCCCATGTAGGAGCAAATTTTCCTGCAGACTTTCCTTGTCTAACGTTGATCGCCATTTGAGTTTTGAGTACCTTATCCCCTTCTTTGAAGTTTCTAGGTCTCAAATGTCTATTGAAGTTTGTGGCTAGGGCTTGTTTATATTTGGTCTACTTTTGCAAGGCCATTTTTCTAGCTTCACCAATTACCTCGAGCTTATCGGCAAGTAACTGCTCCATGTCCTCTAGCCTAATTTTCTTGCCCATCGCAAAGGATACTCTAGCAGATACGGCTTATATCTCTGCTGGTAGTATTGCTTCTTGACCGTACACCAATGAGTAGGGCGTCGCCTATGTACTCTTTCTAATAGAGGTGCGATAAGACCAAAGGGTTTCTAACAACTTTTTTGTCCAGTCCTCTTGGTTGTCAACCACTGTTTTACTCAACATTCTCAGTAAGGTCTTTTTATGGCTTCTACTTGTCCGTTTCCTTATGGGTAGTATATTGTTGAAGTCCCTTGTCTTGCACCGTATTGCCCTAGGAGGTCATGGACTTCTTGGTTTTTGATGGATAGGCTATTGTTTGTCACTATCCGCATTGGGACTCCGAATCTTTGGACTATGTTTTGTCTTAGGAAATTGACTATGTTCTCTGTGCAGATTCGTCGCAAGGGTATGGCCTCTGCCCATTTGGCGAAAAAGTTTGTAGCCACTATAATGAAGCAGTACCATCTGGAAGTCAGGTGTATCTTGCCTATGAGGTCTACCCCCCAAGTGTGGAATGGCTGGGGTGTGATGACTAGATGAAGACTGTTGGCAGGTTTGCGAATTCTTTCGCCGTGGACTTAGCACTTATGGCATCTGCGTACATGTCGCTACATATCCTCCATCATGGTTGGCCAGTAGAAACCTAAATGTAGGATATGGTTGTTTAGCACTAATTGTCCTTGATGGGCCCCAAGTTCAGAGCTATGGGCTGCTGGTGGGTCGTTGTGACACTAGCAAGTGCACTAGCCGTTCAAGTAATAAAGAGATGAGTAGAGTATCGTTCCCACGAGGATTTAGGAAGCAACTACTAATACTAAATTGGTTAACTCTTATCTGATTAACAAAACATTACAACTTTATTCAAATCCAAAATCCTAAGCTACAATCTATCTAAGAAGCATTGGATCAAATACCTTACATTCAAGATGAAAGAGTAAGCTAAAAATCCAAATTCATGATTCAGCAATCAACCTTCTTAACTCATTCGAATAGGACATGATTCAGCCTTGGTTTGGTGAAACCCCAAGGCAATGAGCATCCTCTTTCAAGTGTATGTTTATCCTATGCAAGAATGATGATACTTATATTTTTATCAAGAATCTAATCATTCATGCATTTAATCAAACACTTCAAGGGCATCAATTCAGATTTGAATTGATCACCAACTGAATTGTGCAAGTTATCTCTAACCTTGCATGCAATTCAGTTCTTGAATAGCAAATCTAAATTTCTAGAGTCTCTCTCAAGCACTCTAGAAATTCCAAGAGTTAGATCAAATCGGCCAAGCTGAAATCTGAAGGTCTGAATTCTTTCTCAAGCAATTCAGTCTTTACAAATCTCAGATCTGAAATTTCAGATTTAGATTTTTAAGAGATCAATTCGGCCAATCTGATCTACAATTCATGCTTTATTCAAGAAACAACAAGATTAGATCTAGTCTATTCGAATGCTTCAAAAAAAACTTGATTACACAATCTAAAATTCTTACACCATTTGATTACAACAAGAAGAAATGAAAGAAAGGAAGAGAGATTACATGAATTGAAGCTGAATTCGAACTCAAGAAAACACAAATTAAGTAGAAATAGAACAAAGAAACTCTCAGTCATGGTTTTCCCCAATTTGAACTCACCTTCTCTCTTGATTTCTTGGATCTCTTCAGCCCTTCTCCTTCTTGCGCCTAGCTCCTTCTCCTCTCCTCTTCTCTTCAAGAATTTTGAACCCAAGGGGAGAGCCTTGAACTCCAGCAATTGAACACTCTCCCCCTTCAAGAGGCCTCCTTAAATAGGCTTTCAAGGAGTCGAGGATGCTGCCACCTCACCTCTCTCTTGAATCTTCTAGAATAGATTGTTCTTCTCTCTTCTACTTGAAACCTCTAGAAGTTGCCGCCCCTTGCTCCTTTTGGGCTGCACTTTGGGCTGCAACTAAGTTGAATTTTGAGCATATTTTGGCTGTACTCTAGGCCGCTTTTGGGCTGAAAATGGGCTCCTCTTTGCTGGGCCGAATTTAGCTTGCTTGCTAGGCTCTCTCTTTGGGTTCCCCCAAAGAGTGTAGCATGGGCTACATGGGCCGATTGCTCCACCATTGCTCTCTTGGCTGGGCTGGGCTAAATTGATTAAATTTTGGCTCTCTTTTCTTGCTTTATACCTTCTTTTTCTTGAGTTGGTTTCCCCTGAATTTTTTCTCGAAACCAAGCTAAGATAGGGTGAAATCCAATCGAACTAGCATAAAACTCATACAAAAAATGCATAAATTATAAGTAAACTATGTGCTCATCAAATACCCCCACACTTAAGCTTTTGTTTGTCCTCAAGCAAAGACATCAGCCATAAACTGATCATCCCCCAATTTTATTCTCACCATTTACTGGATGAGTTTGTAGGAGGGAATTACATTGAGTGGTCGGGAAACATTTGTAAGTATTCAGCTCCTATTCATGTAAACTACTATTTAACAAATGCATAAGAGCCAAGGAAAGAGAGAATATGAGATTCTTCAAGCACTAGTTTTCACTCCTGTTCAATATGTAGATCTGAAGGGATAGGATATCCATCACATGGACGCCCAAGTCTTGCGGAATGGACTGGGCGAATTTCAAAAAATTTCTCCCATCTTTGCAGGGAATCGAATTCCCTATTTTAGAAAAACATATTTTTCAAGGATCAATATTGAACCATGAACCAAACCAGATCTGAACCAAAATGAGTAGGAGGGAGGATGTACTTGATACGGAGAATTAGTATCTCCCAATGGAGGTGTTCACGCCCAAGGCAGGATCCAAAGACTGCTCCCACTAAAGATGGCGCAGTGCAGGATGGAGTAGAATCAGCAATGTTCTTCAAAAGAAAATGACCCTTTGCAAGAATCAACTGGATGGCTTGTGAGTACAACTCCAATCAATCTTTTCCCAAACGATTGGTATCAAGATCAGATCTTGATTTCTCCCAAGAACTGGAGATCGAACTAAAGGTAATGGCGGTGGCAGGAAGGAGGCGGCAAGAGAGTATTCGTAGGGTGCAGAATTCTCTCTTCTTGTGATTTCAGCTCTGAAGAAAATTGAACATCAATCTCTAAAGGCTGTCGCCCCCTTCTCCTTTTATAATCTTAAAGGGATCAGCTTCTAATCCTATTAGAAGTTGCTGATCCAAATCATATTTGGATTAGAAGTCCCTTTAAGTGATAAGGTAGAACCCTTATCTTATCTGTAGATCAGATCAGCCATTTCCTAATCTAATTAGGAGGCTTCCAGATCTAAATCTTATTTAGATCTTGGACTCTCTAAGTGGATAGGGTCTAGGCCCAATCCTATCAGCTGATCCATCTCAGAATTCGCCCCCTTTAATTGACTGATCAAATCAGCCCAGTTCGAAATGGGCTTAAGGCCCATTAAAGGTTATGTACTCACTTACCCTTCCAAACTGCTGCCCAGTTGGGTTTCCTTGTAGGGCATGGGACCCAAACATTGATCTACACATCAGCCACATAGGTTCAGCCCAGCCTTTGTTACAAGACCTGGCCGAATACACAGTTATGGACAGTGCACCCCCTGAAACCCATCTTATGGGCTCTATGGGCCCAACACTTACCCTAAGTGGTCCTTGGGCCAACCCACCTTGTAACACCCAGGGACTGTGGGCAGATGCAAGATTAGCCCATCAGGTATTATCCTCAATGGTCTTACACTTAACCTCTCAGCCCATAATGATCAAACACTGCCCGACAAGGGAGGACCTCTCCCTCGACTGCAAGGAACAGTGTTGCACTCTCTGCTTACATGGATCCCGGGAATTAAAACCTTTTGCAAATCATTTTAAAACCATAACATATATATATATATATATATATCTTTATATAAATATATTTTGCAAAACAAAATCTCAACAATTGAAATCGGCTGCCGGTAGTCTTGGTTTCCATCAGAGAGAGTGAATCCCCGATCATTACCTTTGTCCGACAAAGGGGCTGATCCTGTCACTATGATCACTCACTCAGATGAATTCTCGGACTGTCCCAACATACCCAGGTTTTGACCCCCGCTAAGGATCTCACTGATTGGTACATCAAAGACAGCCCAATCCGACACCTAGTGTAGTATCATAATCGAGTCTAGGGGTTAGGTGTAACTTTCCAATTTTGCCCATCTATCTCCAAGGTCCAGGGCAATACTGGAAATCTGGTCCAGTTCAAAGGTTCTATTAATCCTACACTACATGTGCTTTGGGTCTCACCTTGGTAGCTGAGACAAGCCACCCCAACAGTTGGCAGCACACCAGTGTCGGCCTTGGCAGGATAAATCTCCCCAGACTTACCCAATGGCTGTGAACATTCTAAACTAACACAAGTCTCATTAAGTGTCCAGTTTAAGGGTATTACACAGAAATACACCACAGGAACATGAATCAAATGTGTACTTTATTCATTTACAATAAATTCATAATGTACATATTTTTGATTGAAGCTAAGGGCATACAACTGTCTAACAACTCCCACTTGCTCTTAGGTCCAATCTGGTATAAGCCGGAGTCCCATATTTTCCACGTGTTTCTCGAACACTTTCTGTGCCAGTGGCTTAGTCAATGGGTCTGCTACATTCTCCGCTAATGCTACCTTCTGAATCAAGATGTCCCCTTTACCAACAATCTCCTAGAGTATGTGGTACTTCCTCTCGATGTGCTTTGTCTTCGAGTGGGCTCGTGGCACCTTAGCCTAGGCAATCGCTCCATTGTTATCACACAACAATGGGATGGGTGATGTGCTGGACCGAGTCTGCACAACATTGTTATCACACGGCTTCCTTGGCAGCTTCACTTGCAGCAATGTATTCGGCCTCAGTTGTGGAGTCTACTGTGGACCCCTGTTTGTTGCTTTTCCAGCAAATAGCACACGATCCTATCGTGAAAACATATCCAGATGTAGACTTTCTATCATCCGGATCCGACTGGAAATCTGCATATGTATACCCTTGGATCTGTAGTGAACTACCATCGAATACCAGACAAAACTCTTTTGTCCTTTGAAGGTACTTAAGTATGCATTTCACAGCAGTCCAATGCTCCTGCCCTGGGTTGGCCTGAAATTTGCTTACCACACTCACTGCCTGGGCGATGTCAGGACGAGTGCACAGCATGGCATACATGATGCTCCCTATGGCTAAGGCATAGGGAATGTCTTTCATGCTCTCGATCTCCTCAGAGGTCTTTGGAGACATATCTTCTTGGAGAGATTGACTCCATGCCTGAAAGGAACATTTCCTTTCTTGGAGTTTTCCATGCTATATCTCTAGACTATTTTGTCAATATAAGGAGATTGGGATAATCCTATTATCCGCTTCGATCTATCTCTATAGAGCTGAAGACCCAGTATATAGGAGGCTTCTCCAAGGTTTTTCATGGAGAATTGTTGTGATAGCCATACTTTTATCGTAGTTAACATTCCTACATCATTCCCAATGAGTAGAATGTCATCTACATACAGAACCAGAAATGTAACCTTGTCACAACTGGACTTCCTGTAAACATAGGGTTCATCCGGATTCTGCTCAAAATCAAACTTTTTGACCGTAGAGTCAAATCGGATGTTCCAACTTCTAGAAGCTTGCTTGAGTCCATATATGGATCTATTCAACCTACAGACCATGTGTTCCTAACCCGCAGCTACAAAACCTTGCGGTTGCTGCATATAAATATCTTCAGCAAGATCTCCATTCAGGAACGTAGTTTTGACATCCATTTGCAAATCTCATAGTCATAGTAAGCTGCTACTACTAGTAGGATCCTAATGGATTTTAGCATGGCCACGGGCGAAAAGGTTTCCTCATAATCGATGCCTTCTTTCTGAGTGTATCCTTTCGCCACTAGACGAGCTTTGTAGGTCTCAAACCTGCCATCGGGGCCCTTCTTCCTCTTGTAGATCCATTTGCAACCAATTGCTTTTACCCCGGAGGGCGGATCCACTAGAGTCCAGACTCCATAGGTCTCCATTGAGTCCATCTCAGCTCTCATGGCATCTACCCATTTACGGGAGTATGTCCAACATAGCTTCCGTATAAGTTACGGGATCCTCTTCACTAATGTGTACTTTATTCATTTACGGGAGTCTATGTCCAACACAGAAACACACCACAGGAACATGGATCAAATGTGTACTTTATTCATTTATAATAAATTCATAATGTACATAATTCTGATTGAAGCTAAGGGCATACAACTATCTAACAGCTCCCACTTGCACTTAGGTCCAATCTGGTATAAGCCGGAGTCTCATACTTTCCACGTGTTTCTCGAATTAGGACGTCCCCTCTACCAACGATCTCCCGTAGTACATGGTAGTTCCTCTTGATGTGCTTTGACTTCAAGTGGGCCCGAGGCTCTTTAGCCTGGGCGATCGCTCCATTGTTGTCACACAACAACGGGATGGGTGATGTGCTGGATGGAATCGCTCCCAATTTGTGTATGAACATCTTCCATCAAACGGCTTCCTTGGCAGCTTCACTTGTGGCAATGTACTCGGCCTCGATTGTGGAATCTGCAGTGGACCCTGGTTTGCTGCTTTTCCAGCAAACAACACACGATCCTATCGTGAAAACATATCCAGATGTAGACTTTCTATCATCTGGATCCGATTGGAAATCGGCATCAGTATATCCTAGAACTTGTAGTGAACTACCATCAAATACCAGACAAAACTCTTTTGTCCTTCGAAGGTATTTGAGTATGTTCTTCACAGCAGTCCAATGCTCCTACCCTGGGTTGGTCTGGAATCTACTTACCACACTCACCGCCTGAGCAATGTCCGGGCGAGTGCACAGCATGGAATACATGATGCTCCCTACAACTGAGGCATAGGGAATGTCTCTCATGCCCTTAATCTCCTCAAAAGTCTTGGGTGACATCTTCTTGGAGAGAGTGACTCCATGCCTGAAAGGAATGTTTCCCTTCTTGGAGTTCTCCATGTTGTATCTTTTGACAATTTTGTCAATGTAAGCAGCCTGGGATAATCCAATTATCCACTTCGATCTATCTCTATAGAGTCGAAGACCCAGTATATATGAAGCTTCTCCAAGATCTTTCATGGAGAACTGCTGTGATAGCCATACCTTGACCGAAGTCAACATTCCTACATCATTCCCAATGAGTAGGATATCGTCCACGTACAACACCAAGAAGGTAATCTTTTCCCCACTGGACTTCCTGTAAACACAGGGCTCATCTAGATTCTCCTCAAAGTCAAACGTTTTGACGGCAGAATCAAAACAGATGTTCCAACTCCTAGAAGCCTGCTTAAGTCCATATATGGATCTATTAAGCTTACATACCATGTGGTCCTGATCAGCAGCAATGAAGCCTTACAGCTGCTGCATGTAGATATCTTCACTAAGATCTCCATTCAGGAACGTGGTTTTGACATCCATCTGCCAAATCTCGTAGTCATGGTATGCTGCTACAGTTAGCAGGATCCTAATGGATTTAAGCATGGCCACGGGCGAAAAGGTTTCCTCATAATCGATGCCTTCTTTCTGAGTATACCCTTTCGCCACCAAACGAGCTTTATAGGTCTCAATCCTGTCATCGGGGCCCTTTTTCCTCTTGTAGATCCATTTGCAACCAATTGCTTTTACCCCGGAGGGCAGATCTACTAGAGTCCAGACCCCATTGGTCTCCATCGAGTCCATCTCAGCTCTCATGGCCTCCACCAACTTCTGGGAATCTATGTCTAACATAGCTTCTGCGTAAGTTAGGGGATCCTCCTCACTAGTCAAGGCTTCCACCTGGTAACTATCCGGGTCATAACCATATCGGCCTAGTGGTCTGGATACCTGAGTGGATCTTCTAGGTTGGTCACTACCTAGAACTTGTAGGACATCTCCCACTGCTCCTGAGCTCTCCTCATCAAGAACTATTTCCTGATGATGGGTGTCTAGGATGTATTCGGTTTCCAAGAATTGGGCGTTTCGACTACAAAACACTTTCTGCTCACTTGGGTCATAGAATTGATAACCCACCGAATCTTTTGGGTAGCACATAAATAGGCAACGGCTGGTTTTGGACTCCAACTTGTCCGCATTTGTTCTTTTAACGTGTGCAGGACAACCCCAAATCTTCAAGTGTCTCACACTTGGCTTCCTTCCGGTCCATAGTTCATATGGAGTTTTCAGAACTGATTTGGTTGGAACCCGATTCAGCACGTAGATAGCAGTCTCTAATTCGTATCCCCAAAAGGATGTGGGTAATTCTGAGCGTACGAGAAGTGACCGGACCATGTCCAACAAGGTCCTATTCCTCCTCTCTGAAACACCATTGAGTTGAGGTGTAGTAGGAGGAGCCAATTGTGACACTATCCCGTTGACGTTCAAGTAGTCCCTGAATTCGTCAGAGAGATACTCGCCACCTCGATCTGATCGAAGGGCCTTAATTTGTCTCCCTAACTGTTTCTCGACTTCCTATCTGAACTCTTTGAACTTTTCAAAGGATTCTGACTTGTGTCTCATTAGGTACACGTAACCATATCGTGAAAAATCATCTGTAAAGGTGATGAAATACACGTGTTGATTCCGTGTCCTAACACTTAGGGGACCACATACATCAGTATGTATTAGGTCAAGTGTGCCTGCAAATCTCTCAGGTTTACCGTCAAATGGCCGCTTAGTCATCTTACCTTGGAGTCAAGGTTCACAAGTGGGAAGATCTTCTACGGTTAGAAAATCCAAAGGACCATCCTTTACCAGCCTTGTGATTCGGTCAACACCGATATGGCCAAGTCAGTAATGCCAGAGGCATGTGGAATTTACTGTATCACGATTCCTTTTCTTGGGATTTTCGACCGACGTAATTTCGGTTAAGTTAGTTTCCAGAGAAGGATGTAGAACATAGAGACCGTTCTCCAGTTCCCCGCATGCGATGAATTTATTATTCCGTTTAACAGTAATCGGATTACTAAAATAAACAGTATATCCATCAACACACAGTTTAGAAACAGAAATTAAAATTCTTCTCAAGTTCTGTACATAAAAACAATCTTTAAGTACAAGCACTCCTTCTCTAAATACTAATTCTATGGTTCCTATTGCCGCAGCTGCAACACTTGCAGTCGTTCCCAAGAATAGTGTCACTTCGCCTTCACTCAATCTTCTGCTAACTTTGAATCCCTGTAGTGAGTTACACACATGAGTTGAAGCCCCGGAGTCAACACACCAGGACACAGAAGTTACTAACATATTAGTTTCTATGACACAAGTTTCGATGTTACCTTTCTTAGATTCCAGGTAGGCAGGACGGTTCCTCTTCCAGTGGCCGATTTGCTTGTAGAAGTGACAGACATCAGATGCCTTGTTCTTCTTCTGCTTCTTAGGCTTGGCAGGTTTCTTCTAGGGCTTCTTTGCCTTTCTCTTTTTCTTGCCCAATTTGTTAGCTTCAACAAGCATAACCACAGGCTCATCCTTCTTGAGTAGATCCTCGGCCCTCTACAACATATTGCTGAGTTCCTAGACGCTGACATTCAACTTATTCATGTTGTAGTTCATTGTGAGCGCATTGAAGGAAGAGGGCAAAGAATTCAAGATGGCATCTACTTGTGTGCCAAGATCTAGCCCGGATCCAAAGGCTTCGAGTTCGTTAATGTACCCCATCATCCGAAGACAATGGTCATGAACTTTTTGCCCTTTGGACATCTGCGCGATCATGAACAGTTTCAAGACTTTCTGTCAAGTAGAACAGTTCTGCTCTTCATATATTGTCTTTAGACTGTCCAATATGTCCTTGGCTAGTTCGATCAGATCGAACTGCCTCTGTATTGAGTTGTCTAGTGAGGCAATGACATAGCAGCGGGCTAGGGAGTTCTTATCCTCCCAATCCTGGTAGTCCCTCCTACAAGCCTCAAAAACCCTATCACCTGGACGCTCCGGGGCAGGATTTTTCACCACCTTATCTAACTTTTCGGAAGTTAGGACCAACATAAGATTTCTGTACCAGTCGGCATAGTTGGGCCCTTAAGCTTGTTATTGTCTAGAAGCTTTGTGAATTGACCGTTTGCCATTTTCTGATAAAACAGCAAAGAGGTTAGTCCACAACCTTAGTTTGATTCATGTTACCTACATAGATATGGTTTTTAATCATTGTTCCATTCCCATTTGTTCATCTCTGAGATTTCCCTCCTATCTCAGTGACGGAGATGACGAAATGTCTCTGGAAATGTGAGAAATCACATAGGGTGCATGAGGCCAACTGTTTTAGGTGCATAACCCCACCACCTTTCTGTGACGGATCATGTCCACTCATCCTATGAGTTTCCCTTTGACCTCTGTCAAACAAGGTTCAGAGCCGTTTTCAGGTAAACCTTTCTGTCCAGTGAGTGCTCACCCATCATATTCAGGTTACGCCAAGGTACCGTAAAAGAGTTCCCATTTTCTGGTGAAGCCTCTCCCACATTGGTCTATCACGCCCCTATCATCTTATGAAACACTCTGACAGACCCAACAACAAATGGATAGCCCAATTTTATGGTGTGTTTCCTCATTACTGAAGGACCCATCATTGTGCTAATGACGGAAGGCCTTTAGAGAGTCCATCATATGGATCTCCCTATCACATGCACTTATATTTGTTGGAGGGAACAAAATTACGCCCTAGTTCTAATTTAGGACAAACCAGAGTGGCTCCCACTAACTTTTATAAAGTCAGATTTCTGGGGGGCTTAATCGGCTAGGGTTTCCGTACGCATCCCTTTTTTAGGGTTGTGGAGCCCACCAAGTAAGGAGGGGTCATCCAATGACCTTAAGGGACACCATGGCAATGATGTGCATTCAGCCATGGTGTGCGTAAGAGCCACTAACGAATTATAATGGGCCAAGTGCTTATGGCCCATGGTCACAGCACATCCAACATCCAAACATCATACGTAAAGGAAGAATTGATCCAATCAATTAACTACTGTAAAGCCCAATAAACAGCCCATTTAAAAACATAACATTAACAATTAATGTCTGCTAGGTGAAGGGTCATAGAATAGGTAACCTACAGAGCCTTTTGGGTAGCCTAAAAATAGGCAACGGCTGGTCTTGGATTCCAACTTGTCTGCACTCGTTCTTTTAACGTATGCTAGACAACCCCAAATCTTCAAGTGTCTAACACTTGGTTTCTTTCCGGTCCAAAGTTCATATGGAGTATTCGGAACCGATTCGGTTGGAACCCGATTCAGAACGTAAATCGCAATCTCTAATGTGTAACCCCAAAAGGATGTGGGTAACTCTGAGTGTACGAGAAGCGACTGAACCATATCCAATAAGGTCCTACTCCTCCTCTCTGAAACATCGTTAAGTTGTTGTGTAGCAGGAGGAGCTAATTGTGATACTATCCCATTGTCCTTTAAGTAGTCCCTGAAATCGTCAAAGAGATACTAGCCACCTCGATCTGATCGAAGGGCATTAATTTCTCTCCCTAACTGTTTCTCAACCTCTTGTCTAAACTCTTTGAACTTTTCAAAAGATTTAGACTTGTGTCTCATTAGGTACACGTAACCATATCGTGAAAAATCATCTGTGAAGGTGATGACATACATGTGTTGATTCCGTGTCCTAACACTCAGGGGACCACATACATCAGTATGTATTAGGTCAAGTGTGCCTGTACATCTTTCAGGCTTACCGTTAAATGGCCGTTTTTTCGTCTTGCCTTGTAGGCAAGGCTCGCAGGTGGGAAGATCTTCTACAGTTAGAAAATCCAAAGGACCATCCTTTACCAACCTTGTGATTCGGTCAACACCGATGTGGCCAAGTCGGTAATGCCACAGACACGTGGGATTAACTGTATCACGGGCTCTCTTCTTGGGGATTTCAGCCGATGTAGTTTCGGTTATGTTAGTTTCTAGAGAAGGATGTAGAACATAGAGACCATTCTCCAGTTCACCGTATGCGATGAATCTGTTATTTCTTTTAATAGTAATCGTATTACTAAAGAAGACAGAATAACCATCTGCACACAGTTTTGAGACAAAAATCAAATTTCTCCTTAAATTTTGTACATAAAGACTATCTTTCAGTACAATTGTTCCTTCTCTAAAAAGTAACTCCACAGTTCCTATGGCCGCGGCTGCAACAGTTGAAGTAGTCCCCAAGTAGAGTGTGACTTCTCCTTCACTCAGCCTTCTGCTTACCTTGAACCCCTGCAGTGAGTTACACGCATGAGTTGAAGCCCCGGAGTCAATACATCAGGACGCAGAAGCTACCAATAAATTGGTTTCTATAACACAAGTTTCAAAATTACCTTTCTTGGATTCTAGGTAGGCAGGATAGTTCCTTTTCCAGTGGTCGGTCTTCTTGCAAAAATGACAGGCATCTGAAACCTTGTCCTTCCTCTGTTTCTTGGGTTTGGCAGCCTTCTTCTGGGGCTTTCTCTTTGCCTTCCTTTTCTTGCCCGATTTGCCAGTTTCAACAAGCATGGCAATGGGCTCATCCTTTTTAATCAATTCTTCGGCCCTCTGAAACATATTGCTGAGTTCCTGGAAGCTGACGTTCAGCTTGTTCATGATGAATGGATTAAAGGATGGAGGCAGAGAGTTGAGAATAGCATCGATCTGTGTTATCAAATCCAACCCAGATCCAAGAACCTCCAATTCGTTGATATAGCCCATCATCCGAAGACAATGGTCATGAACTTGTTGGCCCTTGGACATCTGCATGGTCATGAACTGTTTCAAGACCTTCTGCCGAGTAGAACGATTTTGCTCTTCGTACATTGTCTTCAGACTGTCCAATACGTCCTTAGCAAGTTTGATTTGATCGAACTGCCTCTGAATTGGATTGTCTAAAGAGACAATGATATAGCAGCGGGCAAGGGAGTTTTTCTCCTCCCATTCTTGGTATTCTCTTCTTCGGGCCTCGGAAGCCCGATCTCCCGGATGATCCGGGGCAGGATTCTTGGCTACCTTATCCAACTTTTCAGAGGTTAAGACCAACATAAGGTTCCTGTACCAGTCGGCATAGTTTGGGCCCTTCAACTTGCTGTCATCAAGCAATTTTGCAAATGATCCGTTTGCCATTTTCTGATAAAAGAGCAAACATCAGTCCACAACCTAATTTGATTCATGTTCATTTCATAGATATGGATTTTAATCTACGTTCCATTTCCATTTATTCATCTCTGAGATTTCCCTCCTTTCTCAGTGACGGAGACTACGGGTTGTCTCTGGAAATGTGGGAAATCACATAGGGTGCATGGAGCCAACTGTTTCAGCTGCATAACCCCACCACCTTTCTGTGAAGGATCATATCCACTCATCATATGAGTTTTCCCTTTGGCCACTGTCAAAAAAGGTTCAGAGTCGTTTTCAGGTAAACCTTTCTATCCAGTGAGTGCTTACCCATCATATTCGTGAACGCCAAGGTACCGTGGGAGAGTTCCCATTTTCTGGTGAAGCCCCTCCCACATCGGTCTATGACGCCCCTATCATCTTATGAAACACTCATACAAGCCCAACAGCAAATGGATAGCCCATTTTCTAGTGCGTTTCCTCATTACTGAAGGACCCATCCTCATGTTAAGGATGGAAGGCCTTTAGAGAGTTCATCATATGAATCTCCCTATCACATGCACTCATATTAGTTGGAGGGAACAGTTAATTACGACCTAGTTTGATGTAGGTCAAACCAAAGTGGCTCCCACTGACTTTCATAAAGTCAGATGAGGTGCGGGGCCCACCACTGAGGGAGGTGCGGGGCCCACTATTGAGGGCTAGGGTTCCGCACGTAACCTCTTGATGAGGTGCAGGGCCCACCATTGAGGGAGGTCATCCAATGACCAAAAGGGACACCATGGCAATGATGTGCATTCAGCCATGGTGTGCGTAGAGCCACTGTCGATTGAGCATGGGCCAAGCACTTATGGCCCATGTACATAGCACATCACACATCCGTACATCTCATGCAGGGATAAATTGATCCAATCAATTAATCATCTATAAGGCCCATTTGAAGCCCATTTTAAATCCATAATATTAACCATTAATATTATCTAGGTATATGGGCCGTATGGTTCAGCCCATATAGCTTTATGTGTTAAGTGGGCTTTTAGCAGTTTTAACCTTTTAAAACTGGGCCTTTACAGGTTGGGCCAAATTAACCATTAAATTAAATATCAATCCTGAGGCCCATTAGTGGGAAAATTAGGGCTGACTTTCAGCCTTGATTAAACCCTAGATTCGGTCCAAACAGTTTGAACCAATCTTGGTTCGAATGGGTCTAGGGTTTGATCTTTAATTAAACCTTTAATTCAAGAAAATAATCTGAAATTAATTACTGATAAAAGAAAAATCAAGAATCAGTCAAACAAGGCTGTTCGCACTATCCATCCTACAAAACAGAGGTTAGATCGCAGTTTGCAGTTTCATAATTTGCAAATCGCAGATTATAATTCTCCCATCTGCGAAATCTCCTTCTCTGCGAAATCTCCTTTTCTGCGCCGCCATCTTCGATCCAAAATTAAAAAAATAGAAATCCTATTTCTATTAATAATTACATCAGATCGAATACGTATACATTCAGTCTAAAAAAAAATATTTTATAGACCAAAAGTAATAAAGCAATCCAAAACTGCAAAATCGCAGGTTCCCTACGCAAATCAAGATTTCGATCTCCTCTTGTACGAACAGCCCATAAATCAAGAAAATCATAAAGAACAGTTCTAAATAACAATCAGATTTATATAAAATTAAATTCAGATTATTCGCCCCTTAATTTTGGGAACAAATTTCCCAAAGCCCATATCTACGCAAATTGGGTAGAACGCCTTCTGCCTATTTGCGCAGGTTCAGATCTGAAACAAATTGGTTCAAGATTCGAACCATGGCTTTGATACCACTGAAGGGATGAGAGATCCATCGTATGGACACCCAAAGATTGCAGAATAAGGGGGCGAATTTCAAAAATTTTTCTCTCCCTTCAACTGGGAATCACATTCCCTATTTAGAAAATCATATTTTCAAGGATCATTCTTGAACCATAAACTGAACCAGATCTGAACCAAAAGGAGTAGGAGAGGATTATACCTGATACGGAGAAACAGTATCCCCCAACACGCCCAAGGAAGGATCCAAAGACTGCTCCCACTGAAGATGGCGCAGTGCAGGATGGAGCAAAATCAACAGTGTTCTTCTCCAAGAACTCTGTCCTTCGCGAGAAACAACAGGATGGCACGTGAGCACAGCTTCCTATCAATTCTTCCTTCAAGAACTGATGCCAAGATCGAATCATCACTTCTCTCACAACTGGAGATCGAACTGGCAAACAGGGCGGCAAGAACAGGGAGGCGGCAAGAAAGAATTCTGCAGGGTTGCTTAATTCTTTCTTCTGTGTTTCTCAACACTAAAGAGGATGTGAATCTGTATCTAAGGCTGCCGCCCCCTCCTTCTTTTGTTAAACCAAAAGATCAGCTCCTAATCCAATTAGGAGCTGCTTATCCAAATCATATTTGGATCAGCCCTCTCTTTAGGTGATAAGGATAAACCCTTATCTTATCTGCAGAATAGATTAGCTTTCTCCTAATCTCATTAGGAGGTTTCTAGATCTGAATCATATTCTGATCTGGACACTCTGAGTGAATAGGGTCAAGACCCTATCCTATCTGCTAATCCATCTCAGAATTCGCCCCATAATTAACTAATTAAATAGCCCAGTTCGTAATGGGCTTTAGGCCCATT
Organism: Nelumbo nucifera; assembly: GCF_055504915.1. Taxonomy (NCBI): domain Eukaryota; kingdom Viridiplantae; phylum Streptophyta; class Magnoliopsida; order Proteales; family Nelumbonaceae; genus Nelumbo; species Nelumbo nucifera. Next base: position 65,901,326 of record NC_142652.1, read on the forward strand.
AAGCTTATGTGCTCATTTAACCTTCCTAACTGCTGCCCAGTTGGGCTTCCTTGTATGGCGTGGGACCCAAGCATTGATTTACACATCAGCCACATGGATTCGGCCCAGCCTTTGTTACAAGGCCTAGCCGAATACACTGTTATGGATAGTGCACCCCCTGAAACCCATCAAATGGGTTCTATGGGCCCAACACTTACCCTAAGTGGTCCCTGGGCCAAACCACCTTGTAACACCCAGGGACTGTGGGCAGATGCAAGATTAGCCCATCAGGTATTATCCCCAATGGTCTTACACTTAACCTCTCAGCCCATAATGATCATACCCTGCACGACAAGAGATGACCTCTCCCTTGGCTGCAAGGAATAGTGTTGTACTCTCTACTTATATGGATCCCGGGAATTAAAACCTTTTTGCAAACCTTTTAGAAACCATAATATATATATCTCATATAAAATATACTTTGCAAAACAAATCTCAACGGTTGAAATCGGCTACCGACAGTCTTGGTTTCCATTAGTGAGAGTGCATCCCCGATCATTACCTTTGTCCGACAAAGGGGCTGATCCTGTCACTATGATCACCCACTCAAATGAATTCTCAGACTGTCCCAACATACCCAGGTTTTGACCCCTGCTAACGATCTCACTGATTGGTACATCAAAGACAGCCCAATCCGACACCTGCAGTATCATAATCGAGTCTAGGGGTCGGGTGTAGCTTTCCAGTTTTGCCCATCAATCTCCAAGGTCCAAGGCAATACTGGAAATCTGGTCCAGTTCAAAGATTCAATTAATCCTACACTGTATGTGCCTAGGGTCTCATCCTAGCAGCTGAGACAGGCCACCCCAACCGACTTGGTGGCACCACAGTGTCAACCTTATCAGGATAGGTCTCCCCAGACCGACCCACTGGCTGTGAACATTCTAAACTAACACGAGTCTCATTAAATGTCCAGTTTAAGGGTATTACACAGAAACATACCAAGGAAACATGAATCAAATATGAACTTTTCTTCATTTACAATAAACTCATAAAGTACATCATTTTGATTGAAGCTAAGGGCATACAAAACTGTCTAACACTAGGTGTATGGGCTGAATTGCAGATAGCAATTCGGCCCATATAGCTTTTCTCGCAAGGGTGGGCTTTTATAGTTTGAACCTTTTAAAACTGGGCTTTATAGGTGGGCCGAATTAATCCCTGTAATTGAACATCAGATTTGGAACTGCAAGGGGGAGAAAATTGGACTGAAAACAGTCCCCTTCGAACCCTAGATTCGGTCCAAACAGTTTTGGTCCAATCTAGTATGAAATTGTCCGAAACTGATTTTCAATTCAAGAGTTAATTCATGAAAGATCTGAAATTAATAATTTTAATTTTAGACAATCACAAATCAAACATGGACTGTTCGCACCACCTGCAAAATAGAGGTTAATCACTAGGGTTGCAGTTTCACAAACTGCAAATCGCAGAAAGCGATTTCTCCATCTGCAAATCTCCAGCGCCGCCTTCTTCTTCCTTCTTCTTCAATCAAGAAAAAAAATAACAGAAATCCTATTTCTATTAATTAATTACATTCTTGATCAAATCCTATACATTCAGTCTAGAAAATAAAAAAAAATTATTTACAGACCGAATTGAATAAAAAAAAAGGAAAAAGGGTGCGCAGACCATCTGCGCCAAATCTGCACTGCGATCTCCAGGTTTGAACAGTCCATTAAATCAAAATAAATAAAGAACAATTCTAAATAAATTTTGGATTTAACAGAGATTAATTTCAGATCAATCGCCCTTAACAAGTAACAGTTTCTTGAAGTAAAGAAAACAATCTGCGCAAATCTTGGCAGAACAACTTCTGTCCACTTGCACAGGTTCATATATGATTTTCTTTTGGTTCAAGATTCGAACCTGTGGCTCTGATACCACTGAAAGAATGGTAGGATCCATCTAATGGATGCCATGAAGGTTACGGAACGGGTGGGCAAATTTTAAAAATTTTCCTACCTTCTTCCAACTGGGAATCATATTCCCTAAATTAAGAATACAATAATCAAGGATCCTACTTGAACCATAACCGAACCAGATCTGAACCAAAAGGGATGGGAGGAATTATACCTGATCCAGAGATGCAGTATCTCCCAAAGTTGGTGTTCACGCCCAAAGAGGATACCAAGATCCGCTCCTGCTGAAGATGACACAACTGTATGTGGAACACAACCAGCAGGGTGCGTCCTACACCCTGAATCCTTCGCAAGAATCCACTGGAAACTCTAAGCACCAGATCTTTTTAGTCTTTTCTGCAAAACTGATGTCAAGAACCAATTTCTTGATTTCTTTCTTCTTCAAAGATCGTATCTTGCAAGAAAGAATGGCGGCGGCTGGAGGAAAACTCCTGGGACGAAGATGGCTGAATTGCTTCTCTTCTTTCTGGAATGTGTATGAGATCTAATCTCAATTTGTAGGATGATTTCTTGCACACAACCCTAGGTTCAAAATCTGATGATTTTCTCTTCTAGTTTCTCCTCTTTTCTTCTTGATTAAGAAACCTCCTAATTAGGAGTTATCCCAATCCAAATCAGTATTTGGATAGGGAATGATCTTAATCCTATCTGCAGATTAGGTTAGCTTACTCCTAATCTTATCAGGAGGTTACCAGATTCAAATCTAATTTGAATTTGGTCTCCCAGAGTGGATAAGGTTAAAGGCCCAATCCTTTTGCTAACTTCAATCCTAGATTCGCCCCATAAATGGGTGATCATATCAGCCCAGCTCGAAATGGGCTTTTGGCCCATTCAATGTTTAGTGCTTAACTAGTTTCCAATCTGCTGCCCAGTTGGGCTTCTTTGTATGGAGTGGGACCCAAACTTTGATCTACACACCAGCCACATGGGTTCGGCCCAGCCTTTATTACAAGGCCCAGCCGAATTTACTGAAAAGCTCAGTAAACCCCTGAGCCCATCACATGGACCCTATGGGCCCAACACTTACATTAAGTGGTCCCTGAGCCAAGCCATCTTATAAAAACCCAGGGACTGTGGGCAGGTGCAAGATTAGCCCATCAGGTACTATCCTAAATGGTCTTACACTTAACCTCTCAGCCCTTAATGATCAAGCACTACCCGACAAGAGAGGACCTCTCCCTCAGTTGTAAGGAATAGTGTCGCACTCTCTACTCACATGGATCCCAGGAATTAAAACCATTTGCAAACATTTTGAAACCGTACAAATATATATATATATATATATATATATATATTAATTTTGCAAAACAAAATTCCAACGATTGAAATCAACTACCAGCAGTTTGGTTTCCATCAGAGAGAGTGCATTCCCGATCATTACCTTTGTCCGACAAAGGGGTTGATCCTGTCACTATGATCTCCCACTCAGATGAATTCTCAAACTGTCCCAACATACCCAGGTTTTGATCTCTGCTAAGGAACTCACTGATTGGCATATCAAAGACAGCCCGATCCGACACCTAGTGAAGTGTCATAATCGAGTCTAGGGATCAGGTGTAACTTTCTAGTTTTTCCCATCTGTCTCCAAGGTCCAGGGCAATACTGGAAATCTGGTCCGGTTCAAGGATTCGAGTAATCCCATACTGCATGTGCCTTGGGTCTTAGCCTGGTGGCTGAGACAAACCATCCCAACACTTGGTGGCACACCAGTATCAGCCTTGGCAGGATAAATCTCCTCAAACTTATCCAATGGTTGTGAACATTTAGAACTAACACGAGCCTCAATAAGTGTCCAGTTTTAGGGTCTTACACAGAATTATACCAAACAACATGAATCAAACATGCACTTTATTTATTTACACTAAATGTCAAAAGTACATCAAATCGGATTGAAGCTAAGGGCATACAAAACTGTCTAACATAGGATCCGCCCGATCAGTCTTGGTTTTGAATTTTTCTTTGTAAGAAAGTGCCTCAATGCCGAGTGGGTTTGTGTACACAATAACTTTGGACAAAATTATATATGAACAAAACTTATCAAGTGCGAAGATTACCGCTAGTAGCTCCTTCTCTGTTGTGGTGTAATTTAGCTGTGCACCATTCAAGGTTCTGCTAGCATAGTAAATCGGCTGAAAATGTTTGTTTACTATTAGGATGGGTGCATTGATCAACTTGTCTTTCAAAGTGTTGAATGCCTGTAGGCATTCAACATGCCCCAAGAAGCTTCTTATAGAATAGACAGATGATGGGGATGGCAACTTCTCAATTGCCTCCACCATAGCTTTGTCAACTTCTATACCATTTTGTGAAATCTTATGTCCAAGCACTATGCCTTCTTGCACCATAAAATGACAATTTTCCCAGTTCAGCACTAGATGTGTCTCTTCGCATCTCCTAAGCACCTATTCCAAATTATTCAAGCATGCATCAAATGAAGAGCCAAAAACTAAAAAATCATCAATAAAAACCTCAATAAATTTTTCAACCATATCAGAAAATATGGACATCATACTCCGCTTAAAGGTTGCTGGGGCATTGCACAATCCGAATGGCAACCTTTGGTATGCAAAGGTACCATAAGGGCAAGTGAAGGTGGTTTTTTCTTGGTCCTCCTGTGCAATTGGGATCTGATTGTACCCTGAATGTCCATCCAAGAAACAATAATGCTCATGCTCGGCTAGCCTCTCTAACATTTGGTCCATGAATGGGAGAGGAAAGTGGTCTTTATGGGTGGCTTCATTTAAATTCCTATAGTCAATGCATACTCGCCACCCGGTGATAGTTCTAGTCGGGATGAGTTCATTTTTTTCATTTGGGACAACGGTCATACCCCCTTTCTTGGGCACAACTTGTACGGGACTCACCCAAGAACTATCAAAGATAGGATAAATGATCCTGGCATCTAAGAGCTTAATGACTTCAGCCTTCACCACCTCTTTCATGTTTGGGTTTAGGCGTCTTTGGGGCTGAACCGAGGGCTTGCTATCCTCTTCCATCAAAATTCTGTGTGTGCATATTGATTGATTAATGCCTTTGATGTCCTCTATCTTCCAAGCTAGTGCAGTTTTGTGTTCTTGCAACACTCTTAGCAATTATTCTTTTTGCAGTGGGGTCAAGGATGTGGAAATTATTACAGGGAGAGGTGATGGTTCCTCAAGGAAAGCATACTCCAAGTAGGGTGGTAATGTTAGATAGTTTTGTATGCCCTTAGCTTCAATCAGAATGATGTACAATATGAGTTTATTATAAATGAATAAAAGTACATATTTGATTCATGTTCCCTTGGTATATTTCTATGTAATACCCTTAAACTGGACACTGAATGAGACTCGTGTTAGTTTAGAATGTTCACAGCCAGTGGGTCGGTCTGGGGAGACCTATCCTGATAAGGCTGACACTGTTGTGCCACCAAGTCGGTTGGGGTGGCCTGTCTCAGCTACCAGGGTGAGACCCTAGGCGCATACAGTGTATGATTAAATGAATCTTTGAACTGGACTAGATTTCCAGTATTGCCCTAGACCTTGGAGATTGATGGGCAAAACTGGAAAGTTACACCCGACCCCTAGACTTGATTATGATACTGCACTAGGTGTCGGATTGGGCTGTCTTTGATGTACCAATCAGTGAGATCCTTAGCGGGGGTCAAAACTTGGGTATGTTGGGACAATCTGAGAATTCATCTGAGTGGGTGATCATAGTGATAGGATCAGCCCTTTTGTCGGACAAAGGTAATGATTGGGGATGCACTCTCACTGATGGAAACCAAGACTGCCGACAGCCGATTTCAATCGTTGAGATTTGTTTTGCAAAGTATATTTTATATGAAATATGAATGTATATATCTTATGGTTTCTAAAAGGATTGCAAAAAGGTTTTAATTCCTGGGATCCATAAAAGTAGAGAGTGCAACACTATTCCTTGCAGCTGAGGGAGAGGCCCTCTCTTGTCGGGCAGTGTATGATCATTATGGGCTGAGAGGTTAAGTGTAAGACCATTGAGGATAATACTTGATGGGCTAATCTTGCATCTACCCACAGTCCCTGGGTGTTACAAGGTGGCTTGGCCCAGTGACCACTTAGGGTAAATGTTGGGCCCATAGAGCCCATTTGATGGGTTTCAGGGGGTGCACTGTCCATAACAGTGTATTCGGCCTGGCCTTGTAACAAAGGCTGGGCCGAATCCATGTGGCTGATGTGTAAATCAATGCTTGGGTCCCACGCCTTACAAGGAAGCCTAACTGGGCAGCAGTTAGGAAGGTTAAGTGAGCACATAAGCTTAATGGGCCTAAAGCCCATTTCGAACTTGGCTATTTAATTAGTTAAATATGGGGCGAATTCTGAGATGGATTAGCAGATAGGATAGGGTCTTGACCCTATCCACTCAGAGAGTCCAGATCTGAATGTGATTCAGATCTAGAAACCTCCTAATGAGATTAGGAGAAAGCTAATCTAATCTGCAGATAAGATAGGGGTTAATCCTTATCACCTAAAGCGATGCTTTGATCCAAATAAGATTTGGATCAGCAACTCTGAATTGGATTAGGAGCTAAACCTTTGGGGTTACAATTAAGGAAGGGGCGGCAGCCTTTACTAGAGATTAATTCACATCCTCTTGAGTGCTGAAAAACACAGAAGAAAGATTTCTGCAATCCCTGCAAGGATCTTTCTTGCCACCTCCTTCCTGCAGCCGCCAGACACCCAGTTTGATCTCCAGTTGTGGGAGAAGTCAAGATTCAATCTTGACATCAGTTCTTTGAGAAAGAAATGATAGGAAGTTGTGCTCACGTGTCATTCTGTTGTTTCTTGCAAAGGACAGAATTCTTGGAGAAGAATACTGCTGATTCTGCTCCATCCTGCATTGCGCCATCTTCAGTGGGAGCAGTCTTCGGATCCTTCCTTGGGCGTGAACACCTTCGTTGGGAGATATTACTTCTCCGTATCAGGTATAATCTTCTCCTATTGCTTTTGGTTCAGATCTGGTTCAGTTCATGGTTCAAGATTGATCCTTGAAAATATGATTTTCTAAATAGGGAATGCGATTCCCAGTTGAAAGGGAGAGGAAAATTTTTTGAAATTTGCCCCATTATTCCGCAAGATTTGGGCGTCCATACGATGGATCTCTCATCCCTTCAAGTAATTGCTTCAGTTCAAGGGTGGGGGGTTGTTGAGATGACGGCTCACCTGTTGGTACAGGAGTTTTGCCTAAGTTTTCTAACTTGAGAAATCCCTTCCCTTTGAACTAAGGCTTATCATTCGAGTATACCATCATGAGGTTTATTTCCTCATTTTCTACCACATCAACTTCTCCTTGTTGTAGGTAGGTTTCAAGAGGGTCATTCGATCTGCTCACCTGGAAGCAAGCATGAACTACATCATCAATAGCATCAATCATGTAACAAGAGTCATCACTAGAGGGTGCATGTTTCACGGCATCAGACATTTTAAAAATTATCTCCTCATCTTGTATCCTAAGGCCGAGTTGTCCTTGTTGGACATCAATCATTGCCTTCCCGGTAGCCAGGAAAGGTCTCCCTAGGATGAGAAGGACATCCACATCTTCTTGCATGTGCAATACAATGAAATCAACAGGAAAAATAAATTTGTCTACTTTTACTAACACATCCTCAATGATCCCCCTAGGATGCTTAATGGACCTATCTGCCAATTGCAATGCAACTCTGGTGGGTTGGGACTCTCCCAATCCCAATTTTTTGAAAACCGAGTATGGCATTAAATTTATGCTAGCTCCCAAATCAAATAAAGCTTTTTCAATTTTTAAACTTCCTATAGTGCAAGGGATAATGAAACTCCCTGGATCTTTAAGCTTCTGAGGCAACTTGTTAAGAAGGATTGCCGAGCATTCTTCATTTAGAGCAATCGTAGCCACATCTCCCAATTTCCTATTGTTACCAATAGTTCCTTCAAAAATTTTGCATAGTGGGGCATCTGGGCTAAAGATTCAGCAAAAGGAATATTAATAAACTTTTAAATATCTCAAGGAACTACCGAATTCCTTTTCAAGCTTGTGTTGCTTCGGCCGATTAGGAAAGGGAACTTGTGGCTGTTGGTGCATTTCTTGCTGCGGTTCAGATTGCTCCTTCTTCTGGTTCCCGGTTTCAAGGGTTGCATTTGCCTTGGGTTCAACCCTTGCTTTCTTCTCTACTTCTGGAAGCTCTTTACCACTTCTTAATGTGATAGCTTGCACTTGTTCTCATGGATTTACCTCTGTATTGCTTGGTAATGTGCCGGGTATCCTTGCTGAGATCAATTGCGCCAGCTGCCCAACCTGATTTTCTAAGTTCTTTATTGAAGTCTCTTGGTTTTGAAGCCTGGTTTCAGACTGGCTATGAATTTTGTCATCAACTCTTCTAAGTTAGATTTTTGTTCTAGCTGATGAAAATTTTGGTGGAAGGGCTTTGGTGCATGCTGATTCTGCCATGATTGGTTCGGGTGTCCTTTCCATCCTGGTTGAAAGACATGAGGGTACTGATATCTTTGCTGCCTTTGAGGGTTTCCGACAAAGTCAACCTATTCAGTAGACTGCCTAAACTGATTGCCAACTTGGCTGATGTGGCCTCCCCCACACAAATCACATGTCACGGGCTGCACATGCATGGCATCCATCTGCATCTCGTCTAATTTCTTACTGAGGGCACCAATTTGAGTAGATAGAGCCGTGTATGAATCAACATTATGAAGGCCATGCTGCTTTGTTGCTTGTGTTCTTTCTGAATGCCAATGGTAATTATTGGCTGTCATTTCTTATTATTGATGGAGCCCCCGGATGCTGCATCTAGGATGGTCTTATTTGAGTCGGTGAGACCATTGTAAAAGGTCTGCACTTGCAGCCATATCAAAAGGCCATGATGAGGAACCTTCCTCAACATCTCCATATATCGTTCCCATGACTCATAGAGAGATTCTCCCTCTTGTTGGAAGAGCGTGGTAATATTATTCCTCATTTTTTGCTATTTTTGAGGGAGGGAACTATTTAGAAAGGAAATGGCTAGCCATTTCTTCCCAAGTGGCAATAGACCCGGCTAGTAATGAGTTTAGCCAAGCCTTGGCCTTATCTTTCAAAGAAAATGGGAATAACCTCAGCCTTATAGCATCATCACTTACCCCATTATGCTTGAAGGTGTCGCAAATTTCCAAGAAATTGGCTATATGGAAATTTGGGTCTTCATGAGCCATACCACAGAATTGAATTGTGTTTTGAATCATTTGAATTATGGCCGGCTTGATTTCAAGGTTGTTGGCAGCAATGGCCAACCTCACAATGCTCGAAGCAGCTCCAGTTAGAGTGGGCTTTGCATAATCCATTATGGTTCTAGGTTCAGCTATCTCTTCTAATTCCGGTCTAACTTGTCGAGCAACTTTTAATCGGATATGGAGAGTCCTTTCAATCTCCGGATTGTACAGAATTTCTTCCAGTTCAGGTCTGCTTGTCATAAACTGTAAAAGTCAAAGCAATAAAAAGACTAGTATCCACAAAAGAATATGAATAATTTAACCCATCAATGGTCCTACTCTAACTGGAATATACAAGGCAACTAAGAATACAATTTAACCAAACTAAAAGTTTTAGCAAATCTGCAATCTATCAAACCAGATCTGAAGTCATAAGCCAATGTATACAGATCTGAACTAATGAAAGGCTATTAAATATCAATGTACAGATCTGAATTCTGTAGCTACTGAGAGTAGGACAGCAATTTACAAGTTCTCTCTCAGTATCAAATCTGAAATCAGTTAGCTACTGCAATTCACAAAGAAAAAATTTTCTTAGTATACAGTATACCATATCAGATCTGAAATCCCAACAACCACACCATCAGTATACATGTCTGAGATCATTTCAACTCAGATCTGAAATCTGTAGTTCAGATATCAGTTTTACATAGATCTAAGATCAGATCTGAAAGCTACTGCAATTTTGCAAACTCTCACTGTACCAATCTGAAGTCAAAGCTGGTTGAGGAGCAAAGAGATGAGTAGTATTCAGTTCTTTTTATTAGAACAATAGCATTGGTTCCACACCATAGCCTCAGGCTAACTGAAATGAATTACAGATCAAATCTGAAAAGAAATGCAAGGTGATTGAAATGAATTATGGATGATGAGGAACCATGATTTCAAAGCTGAGAGCAATGGCTACTGAAATGTACAAGGCATTTAGAATACAAAATTCCAATCCTAACATCAATAAGTAGATCTGAAATCTACTGCAATCAAATCTGAGAAAAGACTGGAATCAAGAGCTTATTCAAAGTTCAAAACTGCACAACTTATCTACAACCATAAATTGCAAAGACCTGAAATCAAGTCTGCAATTTTTGTTAGCATCCGAACTCAGATCTGATAAGGATGAATTCAAGTCTGTAACCTTTTAGTACTGATAGTCCATAGATAAGATAACAATCAGATCTGAGCTATTTTTGTATACAAATACACATCCATTGGGATCTGAAATATACTGAAATATAAATCAATGAGAGCTAGGATCAGATCTGAATTGCATTCGGGCTGGGATCAAAAAAAAAAAATCTGAACTAGACTGTAATCAGATCTGAATTAGGCTTGGTTCAAGAGCTTTAAGCTCTGTAATTGAAGTTCAAACTTGTATAGCTCATAAATATCAAATAATTGTAGAGACTTGAAATCAGGTCTGCAATTTTTGGTATTGTTAGCAGCCGCAATCAAATCTGATGCCAGTAGTTTACAAAACAAACATTAGTCCACTGATATGATGCCCTTCTTAGATCTTCGAACCCCAGATATAACACAAAAATAGTCAGGTTTGATCATATACTGCATCAGATTTGATGCAAATAAGATAACAAAAAATAGCAGTCCACAGATATTTTAGATCATATACTGCATTAGATCTCATATCAGTTCTCATTAGAAATCAAGTGCACTCTGGTCTGATTTCACCATTTATTGCTACACCTTCATCCATGAGGCAGGTCTGATGCATCAGATTGCAATTTGGGCACTGTTATCACCCAAATTCAAATCTGATTTGAGTGGGTTCAGGTCTGAGTTCAGATCTGAACTCAGATGAATTCAGACCTGCAATCCGAGTTCAAACCACCATCCAAATAAGATAGAGATATTGTACATGATTTCTATACCTTGGGATCTGAAGTTTATGAGATATATGCTTGAATGCCTTTCACCTTCAGATCTGAGATTTTGCATCTCAGCAGCTACTGATGCTTGGTTCAGCAGCTAGAACCTCAGTTATCAAGGCTGATATGAGAGTTCAGCAAGGTATATTGGTGCATACATATCTAAGAGCAGTAGATCGGGTCTAAAATCATGCAAAATCATTGATCTTAGGTCTGTACATCAGTTGTTCTAGCTTTCTTCTCATCAACCTTGATGAATCTTTGAATGGAAGTGAGCTACAGATCTGAAATCAGACCTGTACTCACACCATTTCAGATTTGAAATTCAGATCTGTAACTCAGATTTGAAGCTCAGATTTGAAAGCACACATACTATTTTTTTTTCTTTTAAGATAGAAGAGAACTAAAACAAAAGAGAGTAATGCAGCCAACATCTTTTTATGTAAGTGCAGATCTGATTGCTGAATTCAAGAAACTAAAAAAAATGAGAGAGATCAGATCTACATAACTAAAACTGAAATTAAAGATGGAGCAATCAAGTGTTAAGAGAAGAAATCTTTTTCTTTTCTTTTGAGATAATAGAACTAGAAATTAACTAAAATGAAACTGAAATTAAAGATGTAGCAATAAAACATGAAGAAAGAAAACCAGCTCCATCAATGAAACCATTACATTCAAAGCTGAAACTTAAGATGCAGAATTGAAAACCAGCAATGAATGCAAAGCTACAAATCAGATTAAAAATGGCCAATGGTTCCTAATATTGCTACCATAAATCCCCGGCAACGGCGCCAAAAACTTGGTGGGTCGTTGTGACACTAGCAAGTGCACTAGCCGTTCAAGTAATAAAGAGATGAGTAGAGTATCGTTTCCACGAGGATTTAGGAAGCAACTTCTAATACTAAATTGGTTAACTCTTATCTGATTAACAAAACGTTACAACTTTATTCAAATCCAAAATCCTAAGCTACAATCTATCTAAGAAGCATTGACTCAAATACCTTACATTCAAGATGAAAGAGTAAGCTAAAAATCCAAATTCATCATTCAGCAATCAACCTTCTTAACTCATTCGAATAGGACATGATTCAGCCTTGGTTTGGTGAAACCCCAAGGCAATGAACATCCTCTTTCAAGTGTATGTTCATCCTATGCAAAAATGATGATTCTTATATTTCTATCAAGAATCTAATCATTCATGCATTTAATCAAACACTTCAAGGGCATCAATTCAGATTTGAATTGATCACCAACTGAATTGTGCAAGTTATCTCTAACCTTGCAAGAAATTCAGTTCTTGAATAGCAGATCTGAATTTCTAGAGTCTCTCTCAAGCACTCTAGAAATTCCAAGAGTTAGATCAAATCGGCCAAGCTGAAATATGAAGGTCTGAATTCTTTCTCAAGCAATTCAGTCCTTACAAATCTTAGATCTGAAATTTCAGATCTAGATTTTTAAGAGATCAATTCAGCCAATCTGATCTACAATTCATGCTTTATTCAAAACACAACAAGATTAGATCTAGTCTATTGGAATGCCTCAAAAAAAACTTGATTACACAATCTAAATTTTTACAGCACTTGATTACAACAAGAATAAATGAAAGAAAAGAAGAGAAATTACAAGAATTGAAGCTGAATTCGAACTCAAGAAAACACAGATTAAGTAGAAATAGAACAAAGAATCTCTTAATCATGCTTTCCCCCAAATCGAACTCACATTCTTCTCTCTTGATTTCTTGGATCTCTTCAGCCCTTCTCCTTCTTGCGCATAACTCCTTCTCCTCTCCTCTTCTCTTCAAGAATTTTGAACCCAAGGGGAGAGCCTTGAACTCCAGCAATTGAACACTCTCCCCCTTCAAGAGGCCTCCTTAAATAGGCTTTCAAGGAGCCTAGGATGCTGCCACCTCACCCCTCTCTTGAATCTTCTAGAATAGAATGCTGATGAGACTAAAAAGTACACTATTTTTACCCCCAAATATTCACTATTTTTCATTATTTTAGCACTTAACTGGACTCATTACTCTTGTATTTTGATTCAGGGCAATCAAGAAGGCGATTGGAAGAAAACAAGGCTAATCGGATGATTTTGCATGTTTCGGCACCATTCAGTAATCTGGGCATAACTCTATTCCGGACTCCGATTTGGATAATTCAAGATGCACTGGAAAGAAGAGGGATAGGCCGACGACAACTTTTATGTTTTGGATTTTGACAGATTTGGTCCTAATCGAAGATGAAATTGGGCCCGAAGTCAGAGCAAGTTCACAGCAATGCCCATTTCACAGCTGAAGCCCAATTCGCAAAAGAGCCTTGTAGCAGCCCAAGTTATTAAGGCAGCCGAACTCGAATTCAAGAGCCAAGAGTCCTAATTTCGAATGTAATCTCCAGAAAGAGAGTCTTATCAAATTTATGTTTTGAATATAATCCTAGAAAGATAAGATGATTGAGATTAGATCACTAGATAAGAGATAGGATAGGATTAGTTCAAAACAGATCAGGACTTTCTTAATTGAGGTTAATCTCCTAAAAGGAGTTGGAAAATAGCCCTCCCCCTCAGCTATATAAAGGGAGGGGGGGACTATCTTTAAGCATCAATCAAAAAAATCCACCAATCAAACATCAAGCAACTCAATCAATCAAGAAAGATCAGTTCGGCCTTCTGAGAAGCAGAGCATGGAGGATTCGAAAATCATGAGCAGTTAAGCTTTTCTTTTCTAGTTCAAGGGGGGATGTTCGATTGTGTCATTGTGAGGTTCAGTATTTAATTCAAGTTCTTGCTTTTTAATTCAAGTATTCGTTGATTCTTCTGCTTATTCTCTATGGATTTTAATGTTAAATAGTCTAACAAATTAATTAATATTGATTTTCCTACAGCTATCCATGGTTCGGTGATTCGTAATTGTCACGAAAAGTGGTACAAGTAGCAATTAGGTTAATTTCTTTCTAGGTCAATTGTTCGTGACAGCCTTTGACCAATGTATTGACATGTTTTAACCTAAAGGGAATCAATGGAACAAGATTTGATAATTGCAGCTATCTCAATTATTGTTATTTTTGTTTAACTGTTTTCACAAAGTTTAATGCTATCACTAGTTAATATGGAGCGCTATCGTACCTAGTCAATTAGTGATAAGTGTTGATCAAATGCTGGGTTTGGTCAGCTGATTTAGGAAAACACAAGGTTTATTATGGCTATCCTAATAAATCTAAGGTTAAATGCTTGAATTGCAAGACTGCCGAAGTCTACCTAGGATCGATGACCAATTGATTAAATCCGAACCCTTGAATCAGAATTCGGTAAGATTGATTTCTCTTAAGTTGATATTACTCTCTTGATTCTTTTTGAATTTTAATTATTTAATTTTTCCACTCTTTATATTGCACACTCGACTAAGAAATTATTTCCCTAGCTCCTTGTGGGATTCGACCTAGTACCACTACTACTACAAATTTATTGTGGGACTAGCATTAATTTTGAGGGCTTCAACAACCCGTCAAAATTTTGGCACCGTTGCCGGGGAACTACTTTAATTTCTTAGCTTGTTACCCTCTATTTGTGTTAACCTTCTTTCTTTTATGACTCGTGCTTCTCAAAGAGGTGAACTAGAGTACAACCCCGAAATTGAGAAGACTACCCGTCGTTTAAGGAAGGAGGCTAAGCAAAGGAAGGACGATTCACCTCCAAGGGTAAATTCTAAATTCGACTTGCCAACTTGTCATCCACCTATTTTTGAAGAGGAAGAAAGGATGGCTGATAGAGAGAGAACGCTAAGGGAGTTGGCTGCACCAATCATGAACCAACAACCCTGTGCATAATATATCCCACTCTCGAGGTAGCCTTTGAACTAAAATCTGGATTGATTCAACTGTTTTCTATTTTTTATGGCTTTCCAGGTGAGGACCCTCATAAGCATCTCAAGGAATTCCACGTTGTCTATTCAAGCATGAAACCACAGGGTATGACTGAGGATCAGGTAAAACTTATAGCTTTTCCTTTTACTTTACGAGATAAAGCAAAGGATTGGTTATACATTCTTCCTCCCGGTTCGATACGTACATGGGATGAGATGAATAGAATGTTTTCAGATAAATATTTTCCTGCATCCCGAGCTGCAAAAATTAGGAAGGAAATCTGTGGAGTTTGGCAGTTTGGTGGTGAGACACTATAAGAATATTGGGAATGATTTAACCAGCTTTGTGCTAGCTGTCCCCACCACCAAATACCCGAACAGCTCTTGATCCAATACTTTTATGAAGGTGTTAGATAGTTTTTGTATGCCCTTAGCTTCAATCAGAATAATGTACATTATGAGTTTATTGTAAATGAATAAAGTACATATTTGATTCATGTTCCTTTGGTACGTTTCTGTGTAATACCCTTAAACTGGACACTTAATGAGACTCGTATTAGTTTAGAATGTTCACAGCCAGTGGGTCGGTTTGGGGAGACCTATCCTGATAAGGCTGACACTGATGTGCCACCAAGACTGCCGGCAGCCGATTTCAATCATTGAGATTTGTTTTGCAAAATATACTTTATATGAGATATAAAAGTATATATATATTATGGTTTCCAATATGTTTGCAAGAAGGTTTTAATTCCTGGGATCCATATAAGCAGAGAGTGCAACACTGTTCCTTGCAGCCGAGGGAGAGGTCCTCTCTTGTTGTCGGGCAGTGTTTGATCATTATGGGCTGAGAGGTTGAGCGTAAGACCATTGAAAATAATACCTGATGGGCAATCTTGCATCTGCCCACAGTTCCTAGGTGTTACAAGGTGGCTTGGCCCAGGGACCACTTAGGGTAAGTGTTGGGCCCATAGAGCCCATTTGATGGGTTTCAGGGGTGCACTGTCCATAACAGTGTATTCGGCCAGGCCTTGTAACAAAGGCTGGGCTGAACCCATGTGGCTGATGTGTAGATCAATGCTTTGGGTCCCACGCCATAAAAGGAAGCCCAACTAGGCAGTAGTTAGGAAGGCTAAGTGAGCACTTGACCATAATGGGCCTAAAGCCCATTTCGAACTGGGCTAATTTAAATGGTTAAATAAGGGGCGAATTCTGAAATGGATTAGCAGATAGGATAGGGTCTTAACCCTATCCACACAGAGAGTTCAGATCTGAATGTGATTCAGATCTGGAAACCTCCTAATGAGATTAGGAGAAGGCAAATCCAATCTACAGATAAGATAAGGTTTTATCCTTATCACCTAAAGGGATGTCTGATCCAAATATGATTTGGATCAGTAGCTCCTAATGGGATTAGGAGCTGATCCTTTAAGGTTAGAAAAGAAGGAAGGGGCGGCAGCCTTTAGATGATCAAGAGATCATCAGATCAGTGCAAGTCTTTAGAGTTGAAATCACAGAAGAGAGAATTCAGCATACCTACGAAAATTCTCTCTTGCCGCCTCCTTCCTTCCGCCACCTCACCTGCCAGTTCGACCTCCTTTTCAGTGGGAGAAATCAAGATTTGATCTTGATATCAGTTTCTTGTGAAGGGACTGATAGGAAGCTGTGCTCACGTGCCATTCTGTTGTTTCTTGCGAAGGACTAGGTTCTTGAAGAAGAACACTGCTGATTCTGCTCCATCCTACACTGCGCCATCTTTAGTGGGAGCAGTCTTTGGATCCTTCCTTGGGCGTGAACACCTTCATTGGGAGATATTATTTCTCTGTATCAGGTATAATCCTCTCCTACTGCTTTTGTTCAGATTTGGTTCAGTTTATGGTTCGGGATTGATCCTTGAAAATATGATTTTCTAAATAGGGAGTGAGATTCCCAATTGAAGGGAGAGAATTTTTTTTTGAAATTCGCCCACCTTATTCCACAAGATTTGGGCGTCCATACGATGGATCTCTCATCCCTTCAGAAGGACTCCAACCTATGGATAGAAGTATGGTAGACGCAACTAGTGAAGGAGCCTTGGTCAATAAAACACCCGAAGTGGCTAGGGAATTGATTTCTAGCATGGCCAAAAATTCACAACAATTCGGAGCAAGAACAGATGGTACTATCAGGCGTGTTAATGAGGTAAGTCATTCTAATTTAGAAAATCAAATTTCTGATCCAACTACCTTGGTTCGACAATTGGCTGTAGGGAAATTGCAAACGACAAGGGTATGTGATGTCTGTTCGATTCCTGGGCATCCTACGGATATGTGTCCATCATTGCAGGATGGTTCGATGCAGCAAGTTAGTGCCGTAGGAGGATTTCTGGGCCAACCTCAACGCAAGTATGATCCCTGTTCTAATTACTACAATCCTGGGTGAAGGGATCATCCCAATCTGAGCTACGGAAATCAAGAAGGACCACAGAGATATCAACCCCAAGCTTTCAACAGATAGCCCCCAATTTCAGCACCTATCTCAGTGCAAAGTCAACCCTCAAGTTCAGTTGTCATTAGATGAAATCGTTAAGGCTCTTGCTACTAACACTCAACAATTTCAACAGGAAACAAGGGCCAGCATCCAGAACTTAGGGAACCAAATCAGTCAGCTTGCTACTTCCATTAGCAAGTTGGAGGCGCAGAACTCTGGAAGGCTACCATCGTAGACGGTAGTTAATCCCAAGGAAAGTGCTAGTGCAGTGGTACTGAGAAGCGGGAAGGAATTGCAGCCACAACCTACCTCACCAAGGAAGGCAGATAAGGAATAGAAGGAAGAGATGGCAAAAGCAAATCGCACCCTCTTGGACTATGCCTATCCAACCATTGATGGGGCGACATCCAGTATTTGCAAGTCCACAATTCATGCTAATAACTTAGAAATCAAGCCTGCAATCATCCAGATGATTCAAACAAGTATTCAGTTTAGTGGGTTGCCAAGTGATGACCCTAATGCACACATTGTTAACTTCCTAGAAATATGTGATACATTTAAACATAATGGAGTTAGTAATGATGCTATTAGGCTTAGATTATTTCCATTTTCATTGCATGATAGAGCTAAAGATTGGCTTAACTCACTCCCTGCAGGAAGTATCACCACTTGGAATGATCTAACCCAAAAATTTTTGGCTAAGTATTTCCCACCCTCTAAAACAGAAAAACTAATTAATGATATCACTACTTTTGCTTAATTAGAGAGGGAATCTTTGTATGAAGCATGGGAACGATTCAAGGAGATGCTTAGGAAGTGTCCTCACTATGGGATACCAACTTGGCGTCAAATTCAGACTTTTTATAATAGTATTACCCCCTCTAATCGTTCTATTATTAATGCAGCTGCAGGTGGCACAATCATGAGAAAAACACTAGAGGAAGCCTATGACCTAGTGGAGGAGATGGTGTCAAACAGCTACCAATGGAGCAATGACCGCACCAATCAGAGGGGAGTACACCATATCGATTCCTTTGCTGCTATATCCGCTCAACTTGCTAATTTGAATAAAAAATTAGATAGTCTTAATGTTGCAGCAATAAATACATCATCTAGCATCCCATGTGATTTCTATGGTTAAATTGGACATACTAATTCTGATTGTCCATTAGGTAGTCCTTTTGCTTCACATGAGAATGCTAATTTTATCTCTCATACTGGTAGGCCAAATTTCAACCCCTACTCAAACACATACAACCCAGGGTGGAGGAGCCATCCAAATTTTTCATGGAACAACAACCAGCAAAAGGCACCCATGGGATTCCAACAACAGCCGCCCCCACAAGAAAAAAAGAGTAATTTGGAAGAGATGATTTCTAAGTTCATCAATGCTACTAAAGCAAAATTCCAGGAACATGATAAGAGAATTTTAAGTCAAGAAGCATCAATCAAGAACTTAGAAGTTCAAATGGAACAAATTGTGAACCTGTTGTCGGAAAGAAAGGAGGGACAGCTGCCTAGCAATACAGAGAAGAATCCAAGAGAGAAAGTAAATGCCATAGCTTTGAGAAGTGGGAAGACAATTGACGAGACCTAAGATGACAATCAAAAAGTTGAGGTAGCCGATTCACAAAAGGAGACTGAAGGGAGTACACCTAAACTAAATTTAGATGCTATTAAACTTCCTCTCCCCTACCCAGAAAGAGGTTTGAAAGCTAACTTGGATGAGGAAGTTAAGAAGGTTTTGAACTATTTGGAGTACGGTCAAGAAGGACAAGGTAATGCTCATTATATTATGTTGCCGATCTCTAATAAGAGACCGTTACCCTCTGTTTTGCAGGCCCCTGTTCTAGATTTGAACCCGCCCATGATGGATGGAAGGGGAGCACATCGAAAGTTGCGACCACAAGAGTTAGAGGATCCGATTCATGTTTATTAAAAATAGGGAAGTTTGTTTTTCCTTTTTCTTTTTGTTTTTACATTTCTAGTTTAGTTTTTCTGCCCTTTCTTTGTATTTAACCTCACATTGGGGACAATGTAAGTTTTAAGTGTGGGGGAGGGGATTTAGGATTTAGGTTAGAATTTAGGTTGTGTTTTTCTGCATAAAAAAAAAGACTCAACTCTTTTGGAATCAATTAAAACAATATTCTAGGAAAATTCTTGTGGACCTAGTAATGAGGTACAATTAAGAAGTACACGACCTATCTGAAGCCATTTCTAGTTAAGCTAGTCATAAATTCAGGTTTAAGTAAATAGGGTGAATATTTTTGGTAGGATGGAGCATAAAATGCACCTACCAACCAAGTAATAGTAGGATGGAGCATAAAATGCACCTACTAACCAAGTAATCCTAAAAGTGAGATGGAGCATAAAATGCACTCACTTCCACCAAAGAGAAAAAGAGAGAAAAAAAAAGAGAAAAAAAGAAAAAAAAGATAGAGAGGAGATAAAAATGTTTTCCCTAGTTTACTACCTGGTTTGTAGTAGCAAGAATTGGATTGACTGATGAATGAGTCGTGTATGACTTAGTTGTGTTGATTTAACGGTTTGCAATAGTTAACCTAGAATATTTGTGGAAAAAGATGAACGAGAGTTGAGTTTAAAAATCGATAGGATAGTTAGTTTGTTCCTGTTTTATTTTTTTTGAGTTTTGTCTTGCCCGAGGACGGGCAAAGTTTAAGTGTGGGGGATTTGATGAGAATAAAATTTAACATATTTTTATCCCCAAATATTCAGTCTTTTATACTGAATTAGTGCTTATTTGGACTCATATTTCTTGTATTTCGGTTCAGGACATGAAAAAAGGCATCAGGAGAAAAGCAAGGCAAATCGGATGATTTTTCATAGTTTTGGCACCGTTCCGTAATCTGAGCCTAACTCTCGTATCCGAGTTCCGATTGGGCTGATTCATGACTCACTGGAAAGATAAGAGAGAAAGCTACAACTTTCATGTTTTGGGCTTTCACCAATTCGGTCTGAATCGAAGTCCAATCTGGGCCTGAAGTCGGGGAAAATTCACAGGAAGGCCCAATTCGCAACTGAAGCCCAACTTGCAGAAAAACCTTGTAGCAGCCCAATTCGCAGAGGAAGCCTAATACGAATGCAAGAACAAGAAACTGAGAAGAGTCCTACCAGATTTAATTTTCTGATATCATCCTAGAAAGATAAAGAGATTAAGTTTACTAGATAAAGAGATAAGAGTAGGATTAGATTAAGACTTTCTATTTTTGAAAGATAAACTTCAAGAAGGAGTTGGAGACCACTCCCTCCCCTTTAAGCTATATAAAGGGATGGGGGGCGGACTAGAGAGGTATCAAGAAGGAGAGGAGCAATACAGCTATCAAGCAAGAAGTCTGCAAGAAGGAGGTGGCAGCAAGGAGAAGAGGAGATCTCAACTCCAAGGGCGAAACCATGAATTCTTTCTTCCCTCTTGTTTGTTTTATTTCTGCTAGTATGAACTAATTTATCTGTAGTTAGGGTTATGGAAAGCCTAATCATATCAATGAGTATATTTTTATTCTGATTTATTCAAGATTGTGATTTCCAGATAGTGTATGAATTATCTTGCTTAATGTTATTAGGAGTGACCATCTCTTAATTGATCAGGCGTATGTGAATGAATCGAGAGAGGAATTCACATAACTGACCACATAATTCATTGTGTGAATTGAATGGTATATAGGGGTATATACACATGATTCATCTGAATATAATAATTTTTCCTTGGACCTTGAGAATTCTAGTCGAGAGATCGAGGGGTTACCTGATAGAAGTAGTTTTAGTATATCTCGAGAGAGAGTATTAAATAAAATTGGAAATACTTCAGCTTATGGGAATGACAAATTATCTTGGATAATCTCATCCATTAATATTCATTGGAATGGTTAGGTGGACTGAAAGCCCTAGCGAATTCAACCAATCGTTACATACTTCAGCATTGTTACTTTTGCACTTGTTTTCCTGTTTTTGTTTTTTTCATTAGTTCTTATTCTCAAATCTGAAATTCGATTGTCCAAATAATTAGGGAAGATTATAGTTCTAATACTTATTTTGTTAAATCCTCATGGGAATGATATTTTTATAATACTTGATAACTAGTGCACTTGCTAGGGTTATATTTATAGCTATCAAGTTTTTGGCGCCGTTGCCGGGGATTTAATCCTAAAATAAAATTAGAACTTGTTAACCTTGATTAATTTGGATTTTTATTTTTGTTTTTATTTTGTTTACCATTTTTTAGTTTGTTCAAATTCTTGCTTTGTTCAGATTTACTAGTGCATGACATGCACTATAAGAGAAGGACTAGCAGAATTCGATCCAGAAATAGAGAGGACCCTTCGCTTGTTGCAAAGAGCCAATAGAGGTAGAACAAGAGAGGAGGTTGATATTGGCGAACTAGCAATAGAGATTGAAGAAGAGATAGCAAAAGCAAATCGCACCCTCTTGGACTACGCCTGTCCAACCATTGATGGGGCGACTTCCAGTATTTGCAAGCCAACAATTCATGCTAATAACTTCAAAATCAAGCCTGCAATCATCTAGATGATTCAAACAAGTATTCAGTTTAGTGGGTTGCCAAGTGATGACCCTAATGCACACATTGTTAACTTCCTAGAAATATGTGATACAATTAAACATTATGGAGTTAGTGATGATGCTATTAGGCTTAGATTATTTCCGTTTTCATTGTGTGATAGAGCTAAAGATTGGCTTAACTCACTCCCTGCAGGAAGTATCACCACTTGGAATGATCTAACCCAAAAATTTTTGGCTAAGTATTTCCCACCCTCTAAAATAGTAAAACTAATTAATGATATCACTACTTTAGCTCAATTTGAGAGGGAATCTTTGTATGAAGCATGGGAACGATTCAAGGAGATGCTTAGGAAGTGTCATCACCATGGGATACCAACTTGGCCTCAAATTCAGACTTTTTATAATGGTATTACCCCCTCCAAATGTTAGGGAAGTACGTGCCTTTCTTGGACATGTAGGTTTCTATCATAGGTTTATCAAAGACTTTTCAAAAATTTCCCTGCCATTATCCAAATTGCTTCAAAAGGATGTGCCTTTTGACTTTGGAGATGAGTGCAAGGAAGCATTTGACAAGCTCAAGAATCTATTGAAAATTGCACCATTATTCAACCACCTGACTGGAACTTGCCCTTTGAGATCATGAGCGACGCAAGCAACTATGCAGTAGGAGTTGTTCTAGGTCAACGAATTGATGGGAGGAACCACGTCATCTACTATGCTTCGAGAACACTGAATGTTGCACAATGCAACTACAGGACCACTGAAAAGGAGTTATTAACAATTGTTTTTTCTTTAGAAAAATTTTGATCATATTTGCTTGACTCTAAAGTGATTGTATATTCTAATCATGCAGCTTTGAAATACTTGCTGGCGAAAAAGGAGTCAAAACTGAGGCTGATAAGGTGGGTACTTTTGCTCCAAGAGTTCGATTTGGAAATCAAGGACCGAAGGAGAGCTGAAAACTCGGTGGTAGACCATCTAAGCAGGTTGGTAAAAGATGAAGACTCCCCACCCATCTCTTAGTTTTTTTCCGGATGAGCAACTGATCCACATAAAAGGTATGGTCCCTTGGTATGCTGATATCGTGAATTACTTGGTCACTGGAATTTTGCCTAATTATCTGTGGAAATTCTGCACCGATCAAGTGATTAGGAGATGTGTCCCTAAAAATGAGCATATATCGATTTTAAATTTTTGTCATAATTATGCTTGTAGTGGTCATTTTGGGCCAAAAAAAATGCTCGAAAGGTCTTAGATAGTGGGCTGTATTGGGTAACCTTATTTAGAGATGCATACTTGTTTTGTAAAAATTGTGAAAGATGCCAACAAGCAAGTGCATTGTCTCGCAGAAATGAGATGCTCCAAACCCCCATTCTTATTTGCGAAATCTTTGATGTTTGGGGTTTTGTTTTTATGGGACCCTTTCCTCCCTCTTGTGGTTTTGTTTACATACTTTTGGTAGTCGATTATGTCTCAAAATGGGTGGAAGAAAAAGCCACCAGAACTGATGATTCTCAGTGTGTTGTAGGTTTTATCAAATCCAACATTTTCAGTAGGTTTGGTATTCCTCGAGCCATCATAAGTGATCAAGGGACCCACTTCTACAATAGCGTCGTTGAAGTCTTGCTGAAAAAGTATGGGGTGCATCACCAAATTGCCACTACCTATCACCCCCAGACAAAAGGACAAGTTGAGGTTTCCAATCGAGAGGTCAAGTCCATTTTAGAGAAGACGGTGAACCCAGGTAGAAAGGATTGGAACCTATGTCTAGATGATGCACTTTGGGCATACCGAACCACATACAAAACACCAATAGAGATGTCTCCTTATAGGTTAATTTTTGGCAAATCTTGTCACTTACCAATCAAAATTGAGCATAAGGCCTATTGGGCAATCAAATGCTGCAATATGGACATGGAAGAAGCTGGCAAGGCAAGAAAGCTCCAATTGCAAGAATTGGAGGAGTTGCGGTTAGAAGCATATGAGAATTCAAGAATCTACAAAGAAAAGACTAAATTGTTCCATGATAATTTGCTTTTAAGAAAACAATTTATAATTGGACAAAAGGTTTTATTATACAATTCTCGACTCCAACTCATACCAGGTAAGTTGCGTTCCAGGTGGATGGGCCCATTTGTTGTTACTAATGTATTTCCTTATGGTGTAGTAGAGATCAAAAGTCTCGAGACAGACAAGGTTTTCATGGTGAATGGGCATCGATTGAAGTTGTTCAATGAGGATGCAAATGTCTCCTCTATGGTAGACATCTCATTGGACCTTCCTCATTATTCATTGAATTAAGGAAGCAAAGGAGGACGTCGAGCATAACGATGTTAAACAATTGCGCTTGTGGGAGGCAACCCACAGTGTGTGGTTGTTTTTTGTTCAGTTATTGTTTTCAATATTAGGAACATGATCGTGTTTAGCAGCTGATTTTACATTTGAAGAATCTCCACAAGGCGTTCAGGGAAGTTCCCTTAAATCCTTCTTTCGTATGCATAATCATATACATTGGGGACAATGTATACCTTAAGTGTGGGGGGATTAGGGGAAACTCATAATTTTTGGGGTAACTCTAGCATGATTCGTTCATCACTTCTTTACCTTGCCTTTTGAAGTTTTTGCTTCCTAGAAACTTATTCTTGAATGATTTCAATCTATCAGGAATTATGTACTTAGGTTGTATAGACAAGATAGGATGCAAGCATGACTAATTGGAATTTTTGGCTGCATAAGGTACCTCATTATTTTAAATGATCAATAGGCAAGATGCATACAAATTTAGCCCGCATGAGTGTGTGCTTAATTTTCACCTAAATGTATGTCAAACACGGTCTGATTATTCTAGAACTTGCTATGTTAGACATGTTGAGACCACGTTAATGAGTTCATGGATCAGAATGGTGATGCCCTTGTGATTCTTGTACAATATATATATATATATATATATATATATATATATATATATATATATATATATATATAAATTTTCGTGACTAATGTGAGATGGAGCATAAAATGCACTCACCCTAGAACCCCAACCCCATTCTCACTTTCAGATCCTTGGAAATCATGCTAAGTGGTGGAGATGTGATACATAAGCAAGCTTATGGCAATAACATACCCTGTTTTGACATAAAAAACAAAGGAAGGTATTTGAATCAGGCTGCATTGGTTTGTTAAAACAATGAGTGCTTGTTTAGTCCAAGAATGTTAAGTCGGTGAAAGGCTTATTTTCTTTACTGTTGATTTAACTTGGGATCATGAGAAATGGTGATTTAGGATCACTCTTTGACAAGTTAAAAGGGAGAAAGAAATGAAAATGGGAAGATTACCAAGTCTGGACTGAAGCATGCAATGGATCAGGCCTTATGTTGAGAGAAAGAGAGATTAAAAATCAGTAGGTAGTTTCTTTTATTTTGCTTGAATTTTGCCTTGCCCGAGGACGGGCAAAGTTTAAGTGTGGGGGGATTTGATGAGACTAAAAAGTACACTATTTTTACCCCCAAATATTCACCCTTCTTCATTATTTTAGCACTTAATTGGACTCATTACTCTTGTATTTCGATTCAGGGCAAGCAAGAAGGCGATTGAAAGAAAACAAGGCTAATCGGATGATTTTGCATGTTTCGGCACCATTCAGTAATCTAGGCATAACTCTCTATTCCGAACTCCGATTTGGATAATTCAAGATGCACTAGAAAGAAGAGGGATAGGCCAACGACAACTTTTATGTTTTGGACATTGACAGATTCGGTCCTAATCGAAGATGAAATTGGGCCCGAAGTCGGAGCAAGTTCACAGCAATGCCCATTTCACAGCTGAATCCCAATTCATAGAAGAGCCTTGTAGCAGCCCAAGTTATTAAGGCAGCCGAACTCGAATTCAAGAGCCAAGAGTCCCAATTTTGAATGTAATCTCCAGAAAGAGAGTCTTATCTGATTTAAGTTTTGAATGTAATCCTAGAAAGATAAGATGATTGAGATTAGATCACTAGATAAGAGATAGGATAGGATTAGTTCAAAACAGATCAGGACTTTCTTAATTAAGGTTAATCTCCTAAAAGGAGTTGGAAAACAGCCCTCTTCCTCAGCTATATAAAGGGGGGGAGTGGACTAGCTTTAAGCATCAATCAAAAAAATCCATCAATTAAGCATCAAGCAACTCGATCAATCAAGAAAGATCAGTTCCGCCTTCTGAGAAGTAGAGCATGGAGGATTCGAAAATCATGAGCAGTTAAGCTTTTCTTTTCTGGTTCAAGGGGGGATGTTCGATTGTGTCATCATGAGGTTCAGTATTTAATTCAAGTTCTTGCTTTTTAATTCAAGTATTCGTTGATTCTTGTGCTTATTCTCTATGGATGTTAATGTTAATTAGTCTGACAGATTAATTAATATTGATTTTCCTACTGCTATCCACGGTTCGGTGATCCGTAATTGTCATGAATAGTGGTATTGACATGTTTTAACCTAAAGGGAATCAATGGAACAAGATTCGATAATTGCAGCTATCTCAATTATTGTTATTTTGGTTTAACTGTTTTCACAAAGTTCAATGCTATCACTAGTTAATATGGAGCGCTATCGTACCCAGTCGATTAGTGATAGGTATTGATCGAATGCTGGGTTTGGTCAGCTGATTTAGGAAAATACAAGGTTTATTATGGCTATCCTAATAAATCTAAGGTTAAATGCTTGAATTGCAAGACTACCAAAGTCTACCTAGGATCAATGACCAATTGATTAAATCCGAACCCTTGATTCAAAATTCAGTAAGACTGATTTCTCTTAAGTTGATATTGTTCTCTTGATTCTTTTGAATTTTAATTATTTAATTTTCCCACTCTTTATATTGCACACTCGGCTGAGAAATTATTTCCCTAGCTCCCTATGGGATTCGACCTAGTACCACTACTACTACAAATTTATTGTGGGACTAGCATTAATTTTGAGGGCTTTGACAACCCGTCAATTGCTCTTCTCTCTTCTTCTTGAAACCTCTAAAAGTTGCCATCCCTTGCTCCTTTTTTGCTGCACTTTGGGCTGCAACTAAGCTGAGTTTTGAGCATATTTTGGCTGTACTCTAGGCTGCTTTTGCTTGCTAGGCTCTCTCTTTAGGTTCCCCCAAAGAGTGTAGCATGGGCTACATGGGATGATTTCTCCTCCAGTGTTCTCTTGGCTGGGGTGGGCTAAATTGATTAAATTTTGGCTCTCTTTTCTTGCTTTATGCCTTCTTTTTCTTGAGTTGGTTTCCCCTGAATTCTTTCTCGAAATCAAGCTAAGATAGGGTGAAATTCAATCAAACTGGCATAAAATTCATACAAAAACTGAATAAGTTGTAAGTAAACTATGTACTCATCAGCTGCCTCTAGTACCTCGTCGATCTCGTCACCAACTAGGCATCGCAAAGGCTTTCTAGTGTGTGATTTTTTGTATAGCATTCCATCCTGGAGGTAAAATTGCCTAGCCTTGGGTAGTAGCCTCCTCCTTAGTGTAGTGTCAATGGGCAACGTCTGGTCTTTCAGATAGCCTATATGCATCCTCCTTCAGTCCTCCTGACAAACCATGAGGCATTCTCTATCATCCACTTGTGGGATGCATTTATTGCATTACCGCTACACCTTGGTAGAGTCCTAGTTCATCATAGGCTAGTAATACCCTAACCTTTGCACTTTTTGAAATAGGGTACTTGTGACATCCCCACAATTGATTTTGTGCACTTCGTTCTGTTAGACAGTGTATGCCCTTAGCTCCAATCAAAATGATGTACATTATGACATTTAATGTAAATGAATAAAGTACATATTTGATTCATGTTATTATGGTGTGTTTTTGTGTAATACCCTTAAATTGGACACCTATGAGACTCGTGTTAGTTTAGAATCTTCATAGCCATTGGATAGATCTAGGGAGATTTATCTTGCCAAGGTTGACATTGATGTGTCGCCAAGTTGGTTAGGGTGGCTTGTCTCAACTGATAGGGTGAGACCTGAGGTACATGTAGTGTGGGTTTTCTTGAAACCCTGAACCGGACTAGAATTCCAGTATTGCCCTGGACCTTGGAGATAGATGGGCAAAACTAGAATGTTACACCTAACCCCTAGACTCGATTATGGTATTACACTACGTGTCAGATTGGGTTATCTTTGATATGCCAATCAATGAGATCCTTAGAGGGGGTCAAAATCTGGGTATGTTGGGACTGTCCGAGAATTCATCTGAGTGGGTGATCATAGTGACAGGATCAGCCCCTTTGTCAGACAAAGTGAAAGATCGGGGATGCACTCTCTTTGATGGAAACCTAAACTGCCAGCAGCTGATTTCAACCATTGAAATTTGTTTTGAAAAATGTATTTATATAGAGATATACATATATATATATATATAATATATATATATATAGATTATGGTTTCAAAATGTTTGCAAAAGGTTTTAATTCTCGGGATCCATGTGAGTAGAGAGTGCAGCACTGTACCTTGTAGCCGAGGGAGAGGTCCTCTCTTGTCGGGCAGTGTTTGATCATTATGGGCTGAGAGGTTAAGTGTAAGACCATTGAGGGTAAGACCTGATGGGCTAATCTTGCATCTGCCCACAGTCGTTAGGTTTTTATAAGGTGGTTTGACCCATGGACCATTTAGTATAAATGTTGGGCCCATTAAGAGCCCATGGTGATGGACTCAGGGGTTCACTGTTTCCTACAGTGAATTCGGCTAGGCCTTGTAATAGAGGCTGGGTTGAACCCATGTGCCTAATGTATAGATCAATATTTGGGTCCAACACCATACAAGGATAGCCAACTGGGCAACAGTTAGGAGGTTAAGTGAGCACATAGACTTAATGGGCCTAAAGCCCAATTTGAACCGACTTAATAAGACTTATTAATTAGGGGCGGTTCTAGGATTTAGATCCGTAGATAGGATAAGAGATTATCCCTATCCACTGAGAGAGTCCAGACCCAAATAAAGATTTGGATCAGGAAACTCCTAAATTGATTAGGAAGGCTAATCTTTATCTATAGATAAGATAAGGGATTATTCTTATCTCTTAAAGAGAGTCCAGATCCAAATACAAGATTTGGATTAGGAAACTCCTAATGGGATTAGGAGATGCTCTCTTTAAAGGCTATAAATAAAGGAGCAGGGCAAACCTCCAAGAGACAATACTCAATTCATAGATTACATAGAGAGAAGAATCTGCAGTTTGACTGCTCCTGTCTTCTGCTCTTCCCTACTCTTGTCGCCCCTGTCAGTTTGATCTCCACCTGTGGAAGTGATCAAGAAAGGTTCTTGATATTACCTTTTGGTAGAAAAGATAATTTGAAGTCGTGCTCACCAGCCCTCCATTACATTCTTGCTGAAGAATTTGGTTCTTGCTTAAGAGCATCCTGTTGATTCTGCTCCACCTCACACTGTGTCATCTTCAGTAGGAGCAGTCTTTGGTTTTCTCCTTGGGTGTGAACACCTTCATTGGGAGTTACTATTACTCTGTATCAGGTATATCCCTCTCTTACCTTTTGGTTTCAGATCTGGTCCAGTATGGTTTCAAGATTGATCCTTGAAAATGCATATTTCTAAAATAGGGAATGTGATTACCACATGAGAGAAAGAGAGAGAGAAAATTTTTTGAAATTTTGCCCAACCTGTTAAACAGTTTTGTATGCCCTTATCTCCAATCAGTTTTGATGTACTTTTGACATTTAGTGTAAATGAATAAAGTGCATGTTTGACTCATGTTGTGTGGTATGTTTCTGTGTAAGACCCTAAAACAGGACACTTAATGAGACTTGTGTTAGTTTTAAATGTTCACAGCCGTTGGATAAGTCTGGGGAGATTTATCCTACCAAGGCTGACACTGGTGTGCTGCCAACTGTTGGGGTGGCTTGTCTCAGCTACCAGGGTGAGACCCAAGGCACACGCAGTGTAGGATTACTTGAAACTTTGAACCAGACCAGATTTCCAGTATTGCCCTGGACCTTGGAGATTGATGGGAAAAACTAGAAAGTTACACCTGACCCCTAGACCCGATTATGGTACTGCACTAGGTGTCGGATTGGGTTGTCTTTGATATGCCATCAATGAGATCCTTAGTGGGGGTCAAAACCTAGGTATGTTGGGGAATTCATCTGAGTGGGTGATCATAGTGATGGGATCAGCCCCTTTGTCGGACAAAGGAAATGATCGGGGATGCACTCTCTCTGATGGAAACCAAACTACCGGCAGTTGATTTCAATCGTTGGAATTTTGTTTTGAAAAATTTATATATATGATATATACTTATATATGGTTTCAAAATGTTTACAAATGGTTTTAATTCCCGTGATCCATGTAAGTAGAGAGTGCAGCACTGTTCCTTGCAGTCGAGGGAGAAATACTCCCTTGTCGGGTAGTGCTTGATCATTATGGGCTGAGAGGTTAAGTCTAAGGCCATTTACCAAAATACCTAATGGGCTAATTTTGCATCTGCCCATAGTTCCTAGGTTTTTATAAGATGGCTTGGCCCAGGGACCACTTAGTGTGAGTGTTGGGTGTTAGACAGTTTTGTATGCCCTTAGCTTCAATTTGATTTGATGTACTTTTGATGTTTAGTGTAAATAAATAAAGTGCATGTTTGATTCATATTGTTTGGCATAATTTTGTGCAAGACCCTAAAACTGGACACTTATTGAGACTCGTGTTAGTTTTAAATGTTCACAGCCATTGAATAAGTCTGGGGAGATTTATCCTGCCAAGGCTGATACTGGTGTGCCACCAAGTGTTGGGATGGCCTCTCTCGGCCACCAGGGTATGACCTAAGACACATGCAGTATGGGATTACTAGAATCCTTGAACCGGACCAGATTTCCAGGATTGCCCTGGACCTTGAAGACAGATGAGCAAAACTAGAATGTTACACCTAACCCCTAGACTCAACTATGATACTTCACTAGGTGTCGGATCGGGCTGTCTTTGATATGCCAATCAATGAGATCCTTAGCAGGGGTCAAAACCTGGGCATGTTGGAGCAATCCGAGAATTCATCTGCGTGGGTGATCATAGTGACAGGATCAGCCCCTTTGTCGGACAAAGGTAATGATCGGGAATGCACTCTCTCTGATGGAAACCAAACTGCCGGCAGTTGATTTCAATCGTTGGAATTTTGTTTTGCAAAATTAATATATATATATGTATGGTTTCAAAATGTTTGCAAATGGTTTTAATTCCCGAGATCCATGCGAGTGGAGAGTGCAGCATTGTTCCTTGCAGCCGAGGGAAAGGTCCTCTCTTGTCAGGCAGTGCTTGATCATTATGGGCTGAGAGATTAAGTGTAAGGCCACTTAGGATAATACCTGATGGGCTAATCTTGCACCTGCCCACAGTCCCTGGGTTTTTATAAGATGGCTTGGCCTAGGGACCACTTAATGTAAGTGTTGGGCCCATTGGGTCCATTTGATGGGCTCAGGGGTTTACTGGGCTTCTCAGTGAATTCGGCTAGGCCTTGTAATAAAGGTTAGGCTGAACCCATGTGGCTGGTGTGTAGATCAATGCTTGGGTCCCACGCCATACAAAGAAGCCCAATGGGCAGCAGATTGGAAACTAGTTAAGCAATTAACACTTAAAGGGCCAAAATCCCATTTCGAGCTGGGCTGATATGATCACCCATCTATGGGGCGGATCTGGGATTAAGGTTAGCAAAAGGGTTGGGCCTTTAACCTTATCCACTCTGGGAGACCAAAATCAAATTAGATTTGAATCTGGTAACCTCCTGATAAGATCAGGAGTAAACTAACCTAATCTGCTGATAGGATTAAGATTATCCCCTACCCAAATACTGATTTGGATTGGGATAACTCCTTTTTAGGAGGTTTCTTAATCAAGAAGAAAAGAGAAGAAACCCTGAGAGATTATAATCAGATTTCGAACCTAGGGTTTTGTGCAAGAAATTATCCTGCGAATTGAGATTGGATCTCATACACACTCCAGAGAGAAGAGAAGCAAATCCAGCCATTTTCGTCTCAGGAGTTCTCCTCCAGCCGCCACCATTCTTTCTAAAAAGATTCGATCTTTGAAGAAGAACGAAATCAAGAAATCAGTTC
The DNA here is from genome assembly GCF_055504915.1 of Nelumbo nucifera. Lineage (NCBI taxonomy): Eukaryota > Viridiplantae > Streptophyta > Magnoliopsida > Proteales > Nelumbonaceae > Nelumbo > Nelumbo nucifera. The sequence continues at coordinate 65,933,347 of NC_142652.1, forward strand.
TTGACATCAGTTTTGCAGAAAATACTGAAAAATTTGGTGCTCAGAGTTTCCAGAGGGTTCTTGCGAAGGATTCAGTGTGTAGGACGCACTCTACTGGTGCCGTTCCATTCATTGCTGTATCATCTTCAGCAGGAGTGATTCTTGGTGTCCTCTTTGGGCGTGAACACCAACTTTGGGAGATACTGCTTCTCTGGACCAGGTATAATCCCTCCCTTGTCTTTGGTTAGATCTGGTTCGATTATGGTTCAAATAGGATCCTTGAATATTGTATTCTTAAATTAGGGAATATGATTCCCAGTTGGAAGAAGGTAGGAAAATTTTTGAAATTCGCCCACCCATTCCGCAATCTCTATGGCGTCCAAACGATGGATCCTACCATTCTTTCAGTGGTATCAGAGCCAGGTTCGAATCTTGAACCAAAAGAAAATTAGATCTGAACCTGCACAGATGGACAGAAGATGTTCTGCCAAAGATTTGCGCAAATTATTTTTTTTATTTCCAGAAACTGTTTCTTGTTAAGGGTGATTGATCTAAAATTAATCTCTGTTAAATCCAAAATTTATTTAGAACTGTTCTTTATTTATTTTGATTTAATGGGCTATTCGAACCTGGAGATCACAGTGCAGATTTGGCGCAGATGGTCTACGCACCCTTTTAATTTTATTCATTCCATTTGGTCTATAAATAATTTTTTTTCTATACTGAATGTATAGGATTTGATCAAGAATTAATTAATTAATAGAAATAGAATTTCTGTTTTTTTTATTATTTTCTTGATTGAAGAAGAAGGAAGAAGAAGGCGGCGCTGGAGATTTGCAGATGGAGAGATCGCTTTCTGCGATTTGCAGTTTGTAAAACTGCAACCCTAGTGATTAACATCTATTTTGCAGGTGGTGCGAACAGTCCATATTTTATTTGTGATTGTTTAAAATCAAAATTATTAATTTAAGATCTTTCATGAATTAATTCTTGAATTGATAATCAGTTTCGGACAATTTCAGACTAGATTGGACCAAAACTATTTGGACCGAATCTAGGGTTCGAAGGGGACTATTTTCAGTCCAATTTTTTCCGTCTTGTAGTTCCAAATCTGATTTTCAATTGTAGGGATTAATTTGGCCCACCTGTAAAGCCCAGTTTTAAAAGGTTAAAACTCCAAAAGCCCACTCTTGTGAGAAAAACTATATGGGCCGAACTGCTAACTGCGATTCAGCCCATATACCTAGTCGACATTAATTGTTAATGTTTTGGATTTTAAATGGGCTGTTCAATGGGCTTTACAGCAGTTAATTGATTGGATCAATTCTTCCTTTACATGTGATGTTTGGATGTTTGATGTGCTGCGACCATGGGCCATAAGGACTTGGCCCATGATGACTCGTTAGTGGCTCTTGTGCACACTATGGCTGAATGCACATCATTGCCATGGTGTCCCTTGAGGTCATTGGATGACCTCTCCTTACTTGGTGGGCCCCACAACCCTGAAAAGGGACGCGTGCGGAAACCCTAGCCGATTAAGGCCCACCAGAAATCTGACTCTATAAAAGTCAGTGGGAGCCACTCTGGTTTGACCTAAATTAGAACTAGGGCGTAATATTGTTCCCTCTAGCAAATATGAGTGCATGTGATAGGGAGATCCATATGATGGACTCTCTAAAGGCCTTCCATCATTAGCACAATGATGGGTCTTTCAGTAATGAGGAAACGCACCATAAAATTGGGCTATCCAATTGCTGTTGGATCTGTCAGAGTGTTTCATAAGATGATAGGGGCGTCATAGACCGATGTGGGAGGGACTTCACCAGAAAGTGGGAACTCTCTCACGGTACCTTGGCGTTACCTGAATATGATGGGGGAGCACTCACTGGACAGAAAGGTTTACCTGAAAATGGCTCTGAACCTTGTCTGATAGAGGCCAAAGGGAAACTCATACGATGAATGGATATGATCTGTCACAAAAAGGTTGTGGGGTTTTGTAGCTAAAACAGTTGGCTTCACGCACCCTATGTGATTTTCCACATTTCCAAAGACATTTCGCCATCTCTGTCACTAATAAGGGAGGGAAATCTCAGAGATGAAGAAATGGGAATGGAACATAGGTTAAAAACCATATCTATGTAAGTAACATGAATCATACTAAGGTTGTGGACTAACGTCTTTGTTGTTTTATCAGAAAATGGCAAACGGCCAATTCGCAAAGCTTCTAGAAGATAACAAGCTTAAGGGACCGAACTATGCTGACTGATACAGAAATCTTATGCTGGTCCTAACTTCCGAAAAGTTAGATAAGGTAGTGAAAAATCCTGCCCTGGAGCGTCCGGGTGATAGGGCTTCTGAGGCCCGTAGGAGGGAGTACTAAGATTGAGAGGATAAGAACTCCCTAGCCCGCTGCTTTGTCATTGCCTCACTATACAACTCAATATAGAGGCAGTTCGATTAGATCGAACTAGCCAAGGACATATTGGACAGTCTAAAGACAATATATGAAGAGCAGAACCGTTCTACTCGACAGAAGGTCCTGAAACTGTTCATGACCACGCAGATGTCCAAAGGGCAGAAAGTTCAAGACCATTGTCTTCGGATGATGGGTTACATTAATGAACTCGAAGCCCTTGGATCCGGGCTAGATCTTGGCACGCAAGTGGATGCCAAACTAAATTCTTTGCCCTCTTCCTTCAATGCGTTAACAATGAACTACAACATGAACAAGCTGAATGTCAGCGTCCAGGAACTCAGCAATATGTTGCATAGGGCCGAGGATTTACTTAAGAAGGATGAGCCTGTGGTTATGCTTGCTGAAGCTAACAAATCGGGCAAGAAAAAGAGAAAGGCAAAGAAGCCCTAGAAGAAAGCTACCAAGCCCAACAGGTAGAAGAAGAACAAGGCATCTGATGTCTGTCACTTCTGCAAACAGACCGGCCACTGGAAGAGGAACTATCTTGCCTACCTGGAATCTAAGAAAGGTAACATCGAAACTTGTGTCATAGAAACTAATATGTTAGTTACTTCTGTGTCCTGGTGTGTTGACTCCGAGGATTCAACTAGAAGAATGGTAGGATCCATCCAATGGACGCCATAAAGGTTGCAGAATGGGTGGGCGAATTTCAAAAATTTCCTACCTTCTCCCAACTGGGAATCATATTCCCTAAATTTAGAATATATTATTCAAGGATCCTATTTGAACCATAATCAAACCAGATCTATACCAAAAGGAAAATGGGAGGAATATACCTGATCCGGAGAAGCAGTATCTCCCAAAGTTGGTGTTCACGCCCAAAGAATGCTCCAAGATCTGTTCCTACTGAAGATGACACAGTTGTGGATGGAACAGAACCAGCAGGGTGCGTCCTACACACTGGATCCTTCACAAGAATCCTCTGGAAGAACTAAACACTGTAACCTTTTCAGTCTTTCTTGCAAGACTGATGTCAAGAACAGATTTCTTAACTTTCTTTTCTGCAAAGATCCAATCTTGCAATGGCAGATGGCGGCGACAGGAGGAGAGAACCAAAACCGAAAAAGCTGAACTGCTTTTTCTCCTTTTCTGGAGAGTATGAGATCTGATCTCAAAAATCGCAGAAGGTATCCCTTGTGTATCCAAAAAGGGTGGTTCGAAATCTGATGTATTTTCTTAGGGTTTCTCCTCTTTTCTTCTTCATTAAGAAACCTCCTGATCAGGAGTTATCCCAATCCAAATCAGTATCTGGATAGAGGATCATCTTAATCCTATCTGCAGATAAAGTTAGTTTACTCCTGATCTTATCAGGAGGTTACCAGATTCAAATCTGATTTGAATTTGGTCTCCCAAAGTGGATAAGGTTAAAAGCCCCATCCTTTTCACTAACATTAATCTCAGATTCGCCCCATCTTTGGGTGATCATCTCAGCCCAGTTCGAAATGGGCTTTTGGCCCATTAAGTATTCAGTGTTTAATTAGTTTCCAATCTGCTGCCCAGTTGGGCTTCTTTGTATGGCGTGGGACCCAAGCATTGATCTACACACCAGCCACATGGGTTCGGCCCAGCCTTTAATACAAGGCCCAGCCGAATTCACTGAAAAGCTCAATGAACCCCTTGAGTCCATCATATGGACCCTATGGGCCCAACACTTACATTAAGTGGTCCCTGGGCCAAGCCATCTTATAAAAACCCAGGGACTGTGGGCAGGTGCAAGATTAGCCCATCAGGTATTATCCTAAATGGTCTTACACTTAACCTCTCAGCCCTTAATGATCAAGCACTGCCCGACAAGAGAGGACCTCTCCCTCGGCTACAAGGAACAGTGCCGCACTCTCCTCTCACATGGATCCCAGGAATTAAAACCATTTGCAAACATTTTGAAACCGTACATATAATATAAGTATATTAATTTTGCTAAACAAAATTCCAACGATTGAAATCAACTGCCGGTAGTTTGGTTTCCATCAGAGAGAGTGCATTCCCGATCATTACCCTTTGTCCGACAAAGTGGTTGATTCTGTCACTATGACCACCTACTCAGATGAATTCTCAAACTGCCCCAACATACTCAGGTTTTGATCCCCGCTAAGGATCTCACTGATTAGCATATCAAAGGCAGCCTGATCCAGCACCTAGTGAAGTGTCATAATCGAGTCTATGGGTCAGGTGTAACTTTCCAGTTTTGCCCATTTATCTCCAAGGTCCAGGGCAAGATTGGAAATCTGGTCCGGTTCAAGGATTCAAGTAATCCCATACTGCATGTGCCTCGGGTCTTACCCTGATGGCTGAGACAGGCCATCCCAACACTTGGTGGCACACCAGCATCAGCCTTGGCAGGATAAATCTCCCCAGACTTATCCAACGGCTGTGAACATTTAAAACTAACATGAATCTCTATAAATGTCCAGTTTTAGGGTTTTACGCAGAATTAAACCAAACAACATGAATCAAACATGCACTTTATTTATTTCCACTAAATAACAAGTACATCAAATCAGATTGAAGCTAAGGGTATACATAAACTGTCTAACAGCTCCCACTTGCACTTAGGTCCAATCTGGTACAAGCCGGAGTCCCATACTTTCCATGTGTTTCTCAAACACCTTCTGTGTTAGTGGCTTAGTCAATGGGTCTGCCACATTGTCCGCTGATGCTACTTTCTGAATTAGGACGTCCCCTCTACCAACGATCTCTCGATGTGCTTTGACTTTGAGTGAGCCCGAGGCTCTTTAGCCTGGGAGATCGCTCCATTGTTGGCACACAACAACGGGATGGGTGATGTGCTGGATGGAATCGCTCCCAATTCGTGTATGAACTTCTTCCATCATACGGCTTCCTTGGCAGCTTCACTTGCGGCAATGTACTCGGCCTCGGTTGTGGAGTTTGCGGTGGACCCCTGTTTGCTGCTTTTCCAGCAAACAGCACACGATCCTATCGTGAAAACATACCTAGATGTAGACTTTCTATCATCTGGATCCGACTGGAAATCGGCATCGGTATACCCTAAAACTTGCAGTGAACTACCATCGAATACTAGACAAAACTCTTTTGTCCTTCGAAGGTATTTGAGTATATTCTTCATAGCAGTCCAATGCTCCTGCCCTGGGTTTGCCTGGAATCTGCTTACGACACTCACCACCTGAGCTATGTCCGGGCGAGTGCACAGCATGGCATACATGATGCTCCCTACGGCTGAGGCATAGGGAACGTCTCTCATGCTCTCAATTTCCTCAGAAGTCTTGGGAGACATCCTCTTGGAGAGAGTGACTCCGTGCCTGAAAGGAACGTTTCCTTTCTTGGAGTTTTCCATGCTGTATCTTTTGACAATTTTGTCAATATAAGCAGCATGGGATAATCCAATTATCCGCTTCGATCTATCTCTATAGAGTCGAAGACCCAGTATGTACGAAGCTTCTCCAAGATCTTTCATGGAGAACTGCTGTGATAGCCATACCTTGACCGAAGTCAACATTCCTACATCATTCCCAATGAGTAGGATATCGTCCACGTACAAGACCAAAAAGGTGATCTTATCCCCACTAGATTTCCTGTAAACACAGGGTTCATCCGGGTTCTGCTCAAAGTCAAACGTTTTGACTGCAGAATCAAAACGGATGTTCCAACTCCTAGAAGCCTGCTTAAGTCCATATATGGATCTATTAAGTTTACATACCTTGTGTTCCTGACTAGCAGCAATGAAGCCTTGCGGCTGCTGCATGTAGATATCTTCACTAAGATCTCCATTCAGGAACGCTGTTTTGACATCCATTTGCCAAATCTCGTAGTCATGGTACGCTGCTACAGCTAGCAGGATCCTAATGGATTTAAGCATGGCCACGGACGAAAAAGTTTCCTCATAGTTGATGCCTTCTTTCTGAGTATACCCTTTTGCCACCAATCGAGCTTTAAAGGTCTCAATCCTGCCATCGGGGCCCTTCTTCCTCTTGTAGATCCATTTGCAACCAATTGCTTTTACCCCGGAGGGCGGATCCACTAGAGTCCAGACTCCATTGGTCTCCAATGAGTCCATCTCAGCTCTCATGGCCTCCACCCATTTCTGGGAGTCTATGTCTAACATAGCTTCCGCGTAAGTCACGGGATCCTCTTCACTAGTCAAGGCTTCCACCAGGTAACTGTCCTGGTCATAGCCATATCGGACTGGTGGTCTGGATACCCGGGTGGTTCTTCTAGGTTGGTGATTACCTGGATTTTGTGGGACATCTCCCACTGCTCCTGAGCTCTCCTCATCAAGAACTATTTCCTGACGATGAGTGTCCAGGATGTAATCGGATTCTAAGAATCGGGCGTTTCGACTACAGAACACTTTCTGCTCACTTGGGTCATAGAATCCTTTGGGTAGCCTATAAACAGGCAACGACTGGTTTTAGATTCCAACTTGTCCGCACTTGTTCTTTTAACGTGTGCAGGACAACCCCAAATCTTCAAGTGTCTCACACTTGGCTTCCTTCCGGTCCAAAGTTCATATGGAGTTTTCGGAACTGATTTGGTTGGAACCCGATTCAGCACGTAGATAGTAGTCTCTAATGCGTATCCCCAAAAGGATGTGGGTAATTGTGAGTGTACGAGAAGCGACCGGACCATGTCCAACAAGGTCCTATTCCTCCTCTCTGAAACACTGTTGAGTTGAGGTGTAGCAGGAGGAGCTAGTTGTGACACTATCCCATTGGCCTTTAAGTAGTCCCTGAATTCGTCAGAGAGATACTCGCCACCTCGATCTGATCGAAGGGCCTTAATTTCTCTCCCTAACTGTTTCTCGACTTCTTGTCTGAACTCTTTGAACTTTTCAAATGATTCAGACTTATGTCTCATTAGGTACACATAACCATATCGTGAAAAATCATCTGTAAAGGTGATGAAGTACACGTGCTGATTCCGCGTCCTAACACTCAGGGGACCACATACATCAGTATGTATCAGGTCAAGTGTGCCTTCAGATCTTTCAGGCTTACCGTCAAATGGCCGCTTAGACATTTTACCTTGAAGCAAGGTTCACAAGTGGGAAGATTTTCTACGGTTAGAAAATCCAAAGGACCATCCTTTACCAGCCTTGTGATTCGGTCAATACCGATATGGCCAAGTCGGTAATGTCAGAGGCACGTGGGACTTACTGTATCACGATTCCTTTTCTTGGGATTTTCAACCGACGTAGTTTTGGTTACGTTAGTTTCCAGAGAAGGATGTAGAACATAGAGACCGCTCTCTAGTTCCCCGGATGCGATGAATTTATTATTCCGTTTAACAGTAATCATATTACTAAAATAAATAGTATATCCATCAGCACACAATTTTGAAACAGAAATTAAATTTCTTCTCAAGTTCTGTACGTAAAGACAATCTTTAAGTACAAGTATTCCTTCTTTAAAAACTAATTCTACGGTTCCTATTGCCGCAGCTGCAACACTTGTAGTCGTTCCCAAGAACAGTGTCACTTCACCTTCACTCAACCTTCTGCTAACTTTGAACCCCTGCAGTGAGTTACACGCATGAGTTGAAGCCCCGGAGTCAACACACCAGGACACAGAAATAACTAACATATTAGTTTCTATGACACAAGTTTCGATGTTACCTTTCTTAGATTCCAGGTAGGCAGGGCAATTCCTCTTCCAGTGGCCGGTCTGCTTGCAGAAGTGACAGACATCAGATGCCTTGTTCTTCTTCTGCTTCTTAGCTTTGGTAGTCTTCTTCTGGGGCTTCTTTGCCTTTCTCTTTCTCTTGCCTGATTTGTTAGCTTCAGCAAGCATAACCACAGGCTCATCCTTCTTGAGTAAATCCTCGGCCCTCTGCAACATATTGCTGAGTTCCTGGACGCTGACATTCAGCTTATTCATATTGTAGTTCATAGTGAACGCATTGAAGGAAGAGGGCAAAGAATTTAGGATGCCATCCACTTGCGTGCCAAGATCTAGCCCGGATCCAAGAGCTTCAAGTTCGTTAATGTATCCCATCATCCGAAGACAATGGTCATGAACTTTCTGCCCTTTGGTCATCTGCGCGGTCATGAACAATTTCAGGATCTTCTGTTGAGTAGAACGATTCTGCTCTTCATACATTGTCCTTAGACTGTCCAATATGTCCTTGGCTAGTTCGATCTGATCGAACTGCCTCTGTATTGAGTTGTCTAATGAGGCAATGACAAAGTAGCAGGCTAGGGAGTTCTTATCCTCCCAATCTTGGTAGTCCCTCCTACGGGCCTCAGAAGCCCTATCACCCGGACGTTCTGGGGAAGGATTTTTCACCAACTTGTCTAACTTTTCGGAAGTTAGGACCAGCATAAGATTTCTGTACCAGTCGGCATAGTTTGGGCCCTTAAGCTTGTTATCGTCTAGAAGCTTTGCAAATTGACCGTTTGCCATTTTTTGATAAAACAGCAAAATCATTAGTCCACAACCTTAGTTTGATTCATGTTACCTACATAGATATGGCTTTTAATCTATGTTCCATTCCCAATTGTTCATCTTTGAGACTTCCCTCCTTTCTCAGCGATGGAGACGACGAAAATGTCTCTGGAAATGTGGGAAATCACATGGGGTGCGTTAAGCCAACTGTTTTAGCTGCATAACCCCACCACCTTTCTGCGACGGATCATATTCACTCATCAAATGAGTTTCCCTTTGGCCTCCGTCAGACAAGGTTCAGAGCCGTTTTCAGGTAAACCTTTCTGTCCAGTGAGTGTACACCCATCATATTCAGGTTACGCCAAGGTACCGTGAGAGAGTTCCCATTTTCTGGTGAAGCCTCTCCCACATCAGTCTATGATGCCCCTATCATCTTATGAAACACTCTAATAGATCCAACAGCAAATGGATAGCCCAATTTTATGGTGCGTTTCCTCATTACTGAAGGACCTATCATTGTGCTAATGACGGAAGGCCTTTAGAGAGTCCATCATATGGATCTCCCTATCACATGCATTCATATTTGCCGGAGGGAACAAAATTACGCCCTATTTTTAATTTAGGTCAAACCAGAGTGGCTCCCACTGACTTTCATAAAGTCAGATTTCTGGTGGGCCTTAATCGGCTAGGGGTTCCGTACGCATCCCTTTTCAGGGTTGTGGGGCCCACCAAGCAAGGAGGGGTCATCCAATGACCTTGAGGGACACCATGGCAATGATGTGCATTCAGCCATGGTGTGCGCAAGAGCCACTAACGAGTCTTCATGGGCCAAGCACTTATGGCCCATGGTCGCAGCACATCAAACATCCAAATATCACATGTAAAGGAGGAATTGATCCAATCAATTAACTGCTATAAAGCCCATTGAACAGCCCATTTAAAATCCAAGTCATTAACAATTAATGTCTACTAGGTGTATGGGCTGAATCGCAGATAGCAGTTCGGCCCATACAGCTCATCTCACAATAATGGGCTTTTGCAGTTTTAATCCTTTAAAACTGGGCTTTACAGGTGGGCCGAATTAATCCCTGTAATTGAACATCAGATTTGGAACAATAAATGTGAGAAATATGGACTGAAAAACAGTCCCTTTCGAACCCCATATTCGGTCCAAACAGTTTTGGTCCAATCTGGTCCGAGAGGATCCAGAACTGATTTTCAATTCAAGAATTAATTCACGACAGATCTGAAATTAATAATTTTGATTTCAAACAATCACAAATCAATCCATGGACTGTTCGCACCACCTGCAAAACAGAGGTTAATCACAAGGGTTGCAGTTTCACAAACTGCAAATCGAAGAAAGCGATTTCTCCAACTGCAAATCTCCAGCGCCGCCTTCTTCTTCCTTCTTCATTAATCAAGAAAAATAAAAAAAAAAAACAGAAATCCTATTTCTATTAATTACATTCTTGATCAAATCCTATACATTCAGTCTAAAATAAAAAAAAAAATTATTTACAGACCGAATTAAATGAAATAAATAAATAGAAAAGAAAAAGGGTGCGCAGACCATCTGCGCCAAATCTGCACTGCAATCTCCAGGTTCGAACAGTCCATTAAATCAAAATGAATAAAGAACAATTCTAAATAAAATTTTGGATTTAATAAAAATTAATTTCAGATCAATCGCCCTTAACAAGAAACAGTTTCTTGAAAAAAAAAAGAAAACAATCTGCACAAATCTTGAAAGAACACCTTCTATCCATCTGCGCAGGGTCAGATCTGATTTTCTTTTGGTTCAAGATTCGAACCTGTGGCTCTGATACCACTGAAAGAATGGTAGGATCCATCCAATGGATGCCATAAAGGTTGCGGAATGGGTGGGCGAATTTCAAAAATTTCCTACCTTCTCCCAACTGGGAATCATATTCCCTAAATTTAGAATATATTATTCAAGGATCCTACTTGAACCATAATCAAACCAGATCTGTACCAAAAGGAAAATGGGAGGAATATACCTGATCCGGAGAAGCAGTATCTCCCAAAGTTGGTGTTCACGCCCAAAGAATGCTCCAAGATCTGTTCCTGCTGAAGATGACACAGCTGTGGATGGAATAGAACCAGCAGGGTGCGTCCTACACACTGGATCCTTCACAAGAATCCTCTGGAAGAACTAAACACTGTAACCTTTTCAGTCTTTCTTGCAAGACTGATGTCAAGAACAGATTTCTTGACTTTCTTTTCTGCAAAGATCCAATCTTGCAATGGCAGATGGCGGCGACAGGAGGAGAGAACCAAAACCGAAAAAGCTGAACTGCTTTTTCTCCTTTTCTGGAGAGTATGAGATCTGATCTCAAAAATCGCAGAAGGTATCCCTTGTGTATCCAAAAAGGGTGGTTCGAAATCTGATGTATTTTCTTAGGGTTTCTCCTCTTTTCTTCTTGATTAAGAAACCTCCTAATCAGGAGTTATCCCAATCCAAATCAGTATCTGGATAGAGGATCATCTTAATCCTATCTGCAGATAAAGTTAGTTTACTCCTGATCTTATCAGGAGGTTACCAGATTCAAATCTGATTTGAATTTGGTCTCCCAGAGTGGATAAGGTTAAAAGCCCCATCCTTTTCACTAACATTAATCTCAGATTCGCCCCATCTTTGGGTGATCATCTCAGCTCAGTTCGAAATGGGCTTTTGGCCCATTAAGTATTCAGTGTTTAATTAGTTTCCAATCTGCTGCCCAGTTGGGCTTCTTTGTATGGCGTGGGACCCAAGCATTGATCTACACACCAGCCACATGGGTTCGGCCCAGCCTTTAATACAAGGCCCAGCCGAATTCACTGAAAAGCTCAATGAACCCCTTGAGTCCATCATATGGACCCTATGGGCCCAACACTTACATTAAGTGGTCCCTGGGCCAAGCCATCTTATAAAAACCCAGGGACTGTGGGCAGGTGCAAGATTAGCCCATCGGTATTATCCTAAATGGTCTTAAACTTAACCTCTCAGCCCTTAATGATCAAGCACTGCCCGACAAGAGAGGACCTCTCCCTTAGCTGCAAGGAACAGTGCTGCGCTCTCCTCTCACATGGATCCCAGGAATTAAAACCATTTGCAAACATTTTGAAACCATTCATATAATATAAGTATATTAATTTTGCAAAACAAAATTCCAATGATTGAAATCAACTGCCGGCAGTTTGGTTTCCATCAGAGAGAGTGCATTCCTGATCATTACCCTTTGTCCGACAAAGTGGCTGATTCTGTCACTATGACCACCTACTCAGATGAATTCTCAAACTGCCCCAACATACCCAGGTTTTGATCCCCGCTAAGGATCTCACTGATTGGCATATCAAAGGTAGCCTGATCCAGCACCTAGTGAAGTGTCATAATCGAGTCTAGGGTTCAGGTGTAACTTTCCAGTTTTGCCCATCTATCTCCAAGGTCCAGGGCAAGACTGGAAATCTGGTCCGGTTCAAGGATTCAAGTAATCCCATACTGCATGTGCCTCGGGTCTTACCCTGATGGCTGAGACAGGCCATCCCAACACTTGGTGGCACACCAGCATCAGCCTTGCCAGGATAAATCTCCCCAGACTTATCCAACGGCTGTGAACATTTAAAACTAACATGAATCTCTATAAATGTCCAGTTTTAGGGTTTTACGCAGAATTAAACCAAACAACATGAATCAAACATGCACTTTATTTATTTCCACTAAATAACAAGTACATCAAATCAGATTGATGCTAAGGGCATACATAAACTGTCTAACATCAACTCATGCGTGTAACTCACTGCAGGTGTTCAAAGTTAGCAAAAGATTGAGTGAAGGAGAAGTGACACTATTCTTGGAACGACTGCAAGTGTTGCAGCGGCGGCAATAGGAACCGTAGAATTAGTCCTTAGAGAATGAGTGCTTGTACTTAAAGATTGTCTATATGTATAGAACTTAAGAAGAAATTTGATTTCTGTTTCTAAACTGTGTGCTGATGGATATACTATTTATTTTAGTAATATGATTACTGTTAAATGGAATGACAAATTCATCACATGTGGGGAACTGGAAAACGGTCTCTATGTTCTACATCCTTCTTTGGAAACTAACCTAACTGAAATTACGTTAGTTGAAAATCCCAAGAAAAGAACTCGTGATACAATAAGTCCCACATGCCTATGGCATTACCGACATGGCCATATCGATGTTGACCGAATCACTAGACTGGTATAGGATGGTCCTTTGGATTTTCTAACCGTAGAAAATCTTCCCACTTGTGAGCCTTGCCTTCAAGGTAAGATGACTAAGTGGCCATTTGACGGTAAGCCTGAAAGATGTACAGGCACACTTGACCTTATACATACAGATGTGTGTGGTCCCCTGAGTGTTAGGACACGGAACCAACACGTGTATTTCATCACCTTTACAGATGATTTTTCACGATATGGTTACGTGTACCTAATGAGGCACAAGTCTGAATCTTTTGAAAAGTTCAAGGAGTTCAGACACGAGGTCAAGAAACAGTTGGGGAGACAAATTAAGGCCCTTCAATCGGATCGAGGTGGCGAGTATCTCTCTGACGAATTCAGGGACTACTTGAAGGTCAACGGGATAGTGTCACAATTAGCTCCTCCTGCTACACCTCAACTCAACAGTGTTTTAGAGAGGAGGAATAGGACCTTGTTGGACATGGTCCAGTCGCTTCTCATATGCTCACAATTACCCACATCCTTTTGGGGATATGCATTGGAGACTGCTATCTATGTGCTGAATGGGGTTCCAACCAAATCAGTTTCGAAAACTCCATATGAACTATGGACCGGAAGGAAGCCAAGTGTAAGACACTTGAAGATTTGGGGTTGTCTAGTGAACATTTAAAGAACGAGTGCGGACAAGTTGGAATCCAAAACCAGTCGTTGCCTATTTATAGGCTACCCAAAAGATTCGGTGGGTTATCTATTCTATGACCCAAGCGAGCAGAAAGTGTTCTGCAGTCAAAACGCCCAATTCTTAGAAACCCAGTACATCCTGGACACCCATCGCCAGGAAATAGTTCTTGATGAGGAGAGCTCAAGAGCAGTGGGAGATGTCCCACGAGTTCCAGGTAGTGACCAACCTAGAAGATCCACTCGGGTATCGAGGCCACTTGTCCGATATGGCTATAACTAGGATAGTTACCTGGTGGAAGCCTTGACTAGTGAGGAGGATCCCGTAACTTACGTGGAAGCTATGTTAGACATAGATTCCCAGAAGTGGGTGGAGGCCATGAGAGCTGAAATGGACTCGATGGAGACCAATGGAATCTGGACTCTTGTAGATCCGCCCTCCGGGGTAAAAGCAATTGATTGCAAATGGATCTACAAGAGAAAGAAGGGCCCTGATGGCAATATTAAGACCTGCAAGGCTCGTTTGGTGGCAAAAGGGTATACTCAGAAAGAATGCATCGATTATGAGGAAACCTATTTTCGCCCATGGCCATGCTTAAATCCATTAGGATCCTACTAGCTGTAGCAGCATACCATGACTGCGAGATTTGGCAGATGAATGTCAAAACCGCATTCCTAAATGGAGATCTTAGGGAAGATATCTACATGCAGCAGCTACAAGGCGTCATTGTTGCTGGTCAGGAACACATGGTATGTAAACTTAATAGATCCATATATGGACTTAAGTAGATTTCTAGGAGTTGGAACATCCGTTTCGATTCTATCGTCAAAACGTTAGACTTTGAGCAGAATCCGGATGAGCCCTGTGTTTACAGAAAGTCCAGTGGGGATAAGATCACCTTCTTGGTGTTGTACGTGGACGATATCCTACTCATTGGGAATGATGTAGGAATGTTGACTTCGGTCAAGGTATGGCTATCACAGCAGTTCTCCATGAAAGATCTTGGAGAAGCTTCATATATACTGGGTCTTCGACTCTATAGAGATAGATCAAAGTGGATAATTGGATTATCCCAGGCTGCTTACATTGACAAAATTGTCAAAAGATACAGCATGGAGAACTCCAAGAAAGGAAATGTTCATTTCAGGCACGTAGTCACTCTCTCCAAGAAGATGTCTCCCAAGACTTCTGAGGAGATTGAGGGCATGAGAGACATTCCCTATGCCTCAGCCGTAGGGAGCACCATGTATGCCATGCTGTGCACTCGCCCGGACATTGCTCAGGCGGTGAGTGTGGTAAGCAGATTCCAAGCCAACCCAGGGCAGGAGCATTGGACTGCTGTGAAGAACATACTTAAATACCTTCGAAGGACAAAAGAGTTTTGTCTGGTATTTGATGGTAGTTCACTACAAGTTCTAGGGTATACTGATGCCGATTTCCAGTCGGATCCAGATGATAGAAAGTCTACATCTAGGTATGTTTTCACGATAGGATCGTGTGTTATTTGCTAGAAAAGCAGCAAATAGGGGTCCACTGCAGATTCCACAACCAAGGCCGAGTACATTGCCGCAAGTGAAGCTACCAAGGAAGCCATGTGGATGAATAAATTCATACACGAAGTCAAAGCACATCACCCATCCCATTGTTGTGTGACAACAATGGAGTGATCGCCCAGGCTAAAGAGCCTCGGGCCCATTCGAAGTCAAAGAACATCGAGAGGAAGTACCACGTACTACGGGAGATCGTTGGCAGAGGGGACGTCCTGATTCAGAAGGTAGCATCAGCGGATAATGTGGCAGACCCATTAACTAAGCCACTGACACAGAAGGTGTTTGAAAAACACGTGGAAAGTATGGGACTCCGGCTTGTACCAGATTGGACCTATGTGCAAGTGGGAGCTATTAGACAGTTTTGTATGCCCTTAGCTTCAATCTGATTTGATGTACTTTTGATGTTTAGTGTAAATAAATGAAGTGCATGTTTGATTCATATTGTTTGGTATAATTCTATCCAAGAACCTAAAACTGGACACTTATTGAGACTCATGTTAGTTTTAAATGTTCACAGCCATTGAATAAGTCTGGGGAGATTTATCCTACCAAGGCTGATACTAGTGTGCCACCAAGTGTTGGGATGGCCTATCTCGGCCACCAGGGTAAGACCCAAGGCACATGCAGTATGGGATTACTAGAATCCTTGAACCGGACCAGATTTCTAGTATTGCTTTGGACCATGGAGACAGATGGGCAAAACTGGAAAGTTGCACCTGACCCCTAGACTCGATTATGATACTTCACTAGGTGTCGGATTGGGCTATCTTTGATATGCCAATTAGTGAGATCCTTAGTGGGGGTCAAAACCTGGGCAAGTTGGGGCAGTCTGAGAATTCATCTAAGTGGGTGATCATAGTGACAGGATCAGCCCCTTTGTCGGACAAAGGTAATGATCGGTAATGCACTCTCTCTGATGGAAACCAAACTGCCGGCAGTTGATTTCAATCGTTGGAATTTTGTTTTGCAAAATTAATATATATATATATATATATATATATATATATATATATATATATGTATGGTTTCAAAATGTTTGCAAATGGTTTGAATTCCCGGGATCCATGTAAGTGGAGAGTGCAGCACTATTCCTTGCAGCCAAGGGAGAGGTCCTCTCTTGTCGGGCAATGCTTGATCATTATGGGCTGAGAGGTTAAGTGTAAGGCCACTTAGGATAATACCTAATGGGCTAATCTTGCACCTGCCCACAGTCCCTGGGTTTTTATAAGATGGCTTGATCCAGGGACCACTTAATGTAAGTGTTGGGCCCATAGGGCCCATTTGATGGGCTCAGGGGTTTACTGGGCTTCTCAGTGAATTAGGCTAGGCCTTGTAATAAAGGCTGGGCCGAACCCATGTGGCTGGTGTGTAGATCAATGCTTGGGTCCCACGCCATACAAAGAAGCCCAATGGGCAGCTGATTGGAAACTAGTTAAGCACTGAACACTTAATGGGCCAAAAGCCCATTTCGAGCTGGGCTGATATGATCACCCATCTATGGGGCAGATCTGGGATTAAGGTTAGCAAAAGGGTTGGGCCTTTAACCTTATCCACTCTGGGAGACCAAATTCAAATTAGATTTGAATCTGGTAACCTCCTGATAAGATCAGGAGTAAACTAACCTAATCTGCTGATAGGATTAAGATTATCGCCTATCCAAATACTAATTTGGATTGGGATAACTCCTTTTTAGGAGGTTTCTTAATCATGAAGAAAAGAGGAGAAACCCTGAGAGATCATAATCAGATTTCGAACCTCGGGTTTTGTGCAAGAAATTATCCTGCGAATTGAGATTGGATCTCATACACACTCCAAAGAGAAGAGAAGCAAATTCAGCCATCTTCGTCTCAAGAATTCTCCTCCAGCCACCGCCATTCTTTCTAACAAGATTTGATCTTTGAAGAAGAACGAAATCAAGAAATCAGTTTTGCAGAAAAGACTGAAAAGATTTGGTGCATAGAGTTTCCAGAGGGTTCTTGCGAAGGATTCAGTGTGTAGGATGCACTCTGTTGGTTCCGTTCCATTCATTGCTGTGTCATCTTCAATAGGAGCGGTTCTTGGTGTCCTCTTTGGGCATGAGCACCAACTTTGGAAGATACTGCTTCTGTGGATCAGGTATAATCCCTCCTTTGTCTTTGGTTTAGATCTGGTTCGATTATGGTTCAAGTAGGATCCTTGAATATTGTATTCTTAAATTAGGGAATATGATTCCCAGTTGGAAGAAGGTAGGAAAATTTTTGAAATTTGCCCACCCATTCCGCAATCTCTATGGCGTCCATACGATGGATCCTACCATTCTTTCATTGGGTCCATAGGGTCCATGTGATGGGCTCAGGGGGGTCACTGGACTTTCTAGTGAATTCGGTTAGGCCTTGTAACACCAACTTTGGGAGA
The DNA here is from genome assembly GCF_055504915.1 of Nelumbo nucifera. Classification (NCBI taxonomy): domain Eukaryota; kingdom Viridiplantae; phylum Streptophyta; class Magnoliopsida; order Proteales; family Nelumbonaceae; genus Nelumbo; species Nelumbo nucifera. Next base: position 65,950,993 of record NC_142652.1, read on the forward strand.
TACTGCTTCTCTGGATCAGGTATAATCCCCCCCTTGTCTTTGGTTTAGATCTGGTTCGATTATGGTTCAAGTAGGATCCTTGAATATTGTATTCTTAAATTAGGGAATATGATTCCCAGTTGGAAGAAAGTAGGAAATTTTTTGAAATTCGCCCACCCATTCCGCAATCTCTATGGCGTCCATACGATGGATCCTACCATTCTTTCATTGGGCGTGAACACCAACTTTGGGCTTCTCTGGATCAGGTATAATCCCTCCCTTGTCTTTGGTTAGATCTGGTTCGATTATGGTTCAAATAGGATCCTTGAATATTGTATTCTTAAATTAGGGAATATGATTCCCAGTTGGAAGAAAGTAGGAAAATTTTTGAAATTCGCCCACCCATTCCGCAATCTCTATGGCGTCCATACGATGGATCCTACCATTCTTTCATTGGACCCATAGGGACCATGTGATGGGCTCAGGGGGTTCACTGGGCTTTCTAGTGAATTCGGTTAGGCCTTGTAACAGAGGCTGGGTCGAATCCATGTGGCTGAAGTGTAGATCAATGCTTGGGTCCCACGCCATACAAAGAAGCCCAACTAGGCAGCAGTTTGGAAGACTATTGAGCACTTAATACATATTGGACCTAAAGCCCATTTCGATCTAGGCTGATTTGATCAGTCACTTAAAGGGTCGGATCTGAGATTAGGTAAGCCCAAAAAGCTGATCTAATCTATAGATAAGATTAAGAGGAGTCCTAATCCAAATACGGATTTGGATAAGGTTAACTCCTAATATGATTAGGAGGTTTTCTTAATCACTAAGAAAGAGGAGGAAAACCCTAATTCGAATTACTTGAATTCGAACCCTAAGGCTTTTTCGCAGAACACTCTGCATTCTTGAGATAAGATCTCAGATAACCCTAGAGAGGAAAATAGTTGTTCGCCACCTTTTTCTCTAGCATTCTCCTCTAGCACCCGCCACCACCTTTTCTGCCAGTTCGAGTTCTCAGTCAGAGAAAATCTAGAAAGGTTCTTGATTGTTCATATGGTGCTCACAATCTTCCATCGAGTTCTTCAGAAGAACCTGGTTCGTGGGACGAATGCAGTTGGTTCGGCTCCATCATCACTGTGTCATCTTCAGTGGGAGTTGATCTTGTGATCTTCTTTGGGCGTGAACACCAACGTTGGGAGATACTATTTCTCTGGATCAGGTATAATCCCTCCCTTCTCTTTTGGTTCAAATCTGGTGTGGTTTGGTTCAAGCAGGATCCTTGAATTTTGATTCTAAAATCAGGGAATGCGATTCCCAGTTGGAAGAAAGGTAGAAAATTTTTGAAATTCGCCCACCCATTGCGCAACAGTTTTGGCGTCCATACGATGGATCCTACCATTCCTTTCAGTGGTGTTAGAGCCACAGGTTCGAAACTTGAACCGAAAGATCAGATCTGAACCTACGCAATTCGGTAGAAGCTGTTCTATCCGGGTATTGCGCAGATTGTACTTTTGCTTCAAGAAATTGTTTCTTGTTTTGGGCGATTGATCTGAAATTAATTTTGTTAAATCGGAAATTAATTTAAAACTGTTCTTAATTTATTTCTTGATTTAATGGACTGTTCGTACCTGGAGATCGAAGTGCAGAATTGGCGCCGATTGTCTGCGCAATCTTTATTTGCAATTTCTATTCTATTCGGTCTGTAAAATGATTTTTTTTATTTTTCTAGACTAAATGTATAGGATTCAATCAAGAATGTAACTATTTAATAGAAATAGGATTTCTTTTTTTTATTTTCTTGATTGAAAAAGGTGGCGGCGCTGGAGGTTCGCAGATGAAGAGTTCGCTATCTGCGTTTTGGAAACTGCAACTCTAATTACTAACCTCTGTTTTGCAGGTTGTACGAACAGTCCAGATCTGTTTTGTGTTTGTCAAAATTTAGAATTTTAATTTCAGATCTTTCATTGAATTGTTTCTTGAATTAAAGATTGGTTTTGGACCGTTTAGGACCAGATTGGACCAAATCTAGGGTTCGAAAGGGGCTGTATTCAGTCCTGTTATTTCCCACTTTCAAGTCTGAAATCAATTTTAATTGGAAGAACCAATTCAGCCCAACCTGTAAAGCCTAGTTTTAAGGGGTTAAAACTGCAAAAGCGTAGTTTTACATAAAAGTTATATGGGCCAAACTGCTAACTGCGATTCAGCCCATATACCTAGATGATATTAATGGTTAATATTATGGACTTTAAACGGGCTGATTAATGGGCTTTACAGTAGTTAATTGATTGAATCAATTCTTCCATTTCATGTGATGTGTGGATGTTTGATGTGTTGTGTCCGTGGACCATAAGCACTTGGCCCATGATGATTCGTTAGTGGCTCTTGTGCAAATCGTGGTTGAATGCACATCATTGCCATAGTGTCCCTTATGGTCATTGGATGACCGCTTCTTGTCATGGTGGGCCCCACAACCCTGAAAAGGGATGCGTGCGGAAACCATAGCCGATTTGGGCCACCATAAATCTGACTTTATGAAAGTCAGTGGGAGCCACTCTAGTTTGACCTAAATTAAGTAGGGCGTAATTTTTGTTCCCTCTAGCAAATATGAGTGCATGTGATTGGGAGATCCATATGATGGACTCTCTAAAGGCCTTCCATCATTAGCACGATGATGGGTCCTTCAGTAATGAGGAAACGCACCATAAAATTGGGCTATCCAATTGTTGTTGGGTCATTTAGAGTGTTTCATAAGATGATAGGGGCGTCATAGACCGATGTGGGAGGGTCTTCACCAGAAAATGGGAATTCTCTCATGGTACCTTGGCATAACATATGATGGGTGAGCACTCACTCGACAGAAAGGTTTACCTGAAAACGGCTCTGAACCTTGTCTAACAGAGGCCAAAGGGAAACTCATATGATGAGTGGATATGATCCGTCACAGAAAGGTGGTGGGGTTATTGATGGGAATAAAAAGTATCATATTTATATCCCCAAATATTCATTCTTTTACATTAAATTAGCACTTAATTGGACTCATTACTCTTGTATTTCGATTCAGGGCAAGCGAAAAGGCAAATGGAGGAAAACAAGACTAATCGGATGATTTTGCACAGTTTCGGCACTGTTCAGTAATCGGGGCATAACTCTCAACTCCGAACTCCAATTGGGATGATTCAAGATGCACTGGTAAGATAAGGGAGAAATCCACAACTCTCATGTTTCTTATTTTGACAGATTCGGTCTGCATAGATGTTAAAATCGGGCCCAAAGTCGGAACAAATTCATAGTAAAGCCCACTTCACAGCTGAACCCAATTCACAAGAAAGCCTTGTAGTGGCCCAAGTTATTAAAGAGCCCAACTCGAATTCAAGAATAAAGAGTACCATCAGATTCAAATTTCAAATGTAATCTTAGAAGGATAAGATAATTGAGATTAGATTACTAGATAAGAGATAGGATAGGATTAGATCAAAACTGATTAGGACTTTCTATTTTTGAGGATAATTTCCTAAGAGGAGTTGGAGAGAGCCCCTCCTCCTAAAGCTATATAAAGGAGGGGGGGGCAGACCCGCTTTAGGCATCACTCAATCAATTCAGAAGATCAGTCCATCCATCTGGAAAGCAGAGCAAGAGGGAGTCGACAACCATGAGCGGCTAAGCTTTTCTTTTCTGATTCAAGGGGGATTTTCGATTCAATTGTGTCATCGTGAGGTTCTGTTATTAATTTAAATTCTTGCTTTTAATTCAACTATTCGTTGATTCTCGTGCATGTTCTTATAGATGTTAATGTTAACTAGTTTGAAAAATTAATTAATGTTGATCTTCCTACTGCTATCCATGGTTCGATGATCCATAATTATCACGAGTAGTGGTACAAGTAGCAATTAGGTTATTATCCTACATGGGTCAATTGTTCGTGACAGCCTTTGACCAATGTATGGGTATGTTTTAACCTAAGGGGGATCAAAGGAACAAGATTCGATAATTGCAGCTATCTCAATTATTGTTATTTTGGTTTAACTATTTTCACAAAGGTTATTGCTATCATTAATTGATATGGAACGCTATCGTACCCAGTCGGTTAATGATAAGTGTTGATCGAATGCTGGGTTTGGTCAAATAATTCAGGAAAACACAAGGTTTATTATGGCTATCCTAATAAATCTTAAGGTTAAATACTTGAATTGCAAGACTACTGAAGTTTACCTATGATTGATGACCAATTGACTTAATCCGAACCCTTGGATCAGAATTCGGTAAGACTGAATTTTCCTTGTTAGTTGTTAATTGCTCTTTTTTTATTTTAGAATTTTAAATTATTCAAATTGCCCACTCTTTATATTGCGCATTCGGCTGAGAAATTAATTACTAGCTCCGTGTGGGATTCGACCTGGTACCACAGTTACTACAAGTTTATAGTATGGTGGGACTAGAATTAATTTTGAGGGCTTCAACAACCCGTAAGAATTTTGGCGCCATTGCTGGGGAGCTACTTTAATTTCTTAGCTTTGTACCTTTTGTTTGTGTTAACCTCCTTTGTTTTATGACTCGTGCTTCTCACCAAGGTGAACTAGAATACAACCCTGAAATTGAGGAGACCACCCGTCGATTGAGAAAGGAGGCGAAACAAAGGAAGGATCGTTCACCTCCAAGGGTGAATTCTGATATTGATTTGACAACTTGTGATCGACCCACTTTCGAAGATGAAGAAAGGATGGCTGATAGAGAAAGAACGCTAAGAGAGTTAGCTGCGCCAATCATGAATCAGTAGCCTTTATGCATAATCTATCCCACTCTCGAGGTAGCTTTTGAACTTAAATCGAGTTTGATTCAATTGCTTCCTACTTTTCATGGCTTTCCAGGTGATGACCCTCATAAACATCTTAAGGATTTCCATGTCGTCTGTTCGAGCATGATACCACAGGGTATGACTGAGGATTAGGTAAAACTTATAGCTTTTCCTTTTACTTTACGAGACAAAGCAAAGGACTGGTTATACATTCTTCCTCCTGGTTCAATATGTACATGGGATGAAATGAATAGGATGTTTTTAGATAAATATTTCCCTGCATCACGAGCCACAAATATTAGGAAGGAGATTTGTGGGGTTCGGCAGTTTAGTGGTGAGACACTATACGAGTATTGGGAAAGGTTTAAACAACTCCGTGCTTGCTGCCCACACCACCAAATACCTGAACAGCTATTAATCCAATACTTCTATGAAGGATTTCAACCTATGGATAGAAGTATGGTAGATGCAGCTAGTGGAGGAGCCTTGGTCAATAAAACACCCGAAGCGGCTTGGCAATTGATCTCCAACATGGCTGAGAACTCTCAACAATTTGGAGCAAGAACAGATGGTGCTATCAGACGAGTTAATGAGGTAAGCCATTCTAATTTGGAAAGTCAAATATCTGATCTAACTGCCTTGGTTCGTCAATTGGCTGTAGGGAAATTACAAACGGCAAGGGTTTGTGGCATATGCTCGATTCCTGGGCATCATACGGATATGTGCCCATCTTTACAAGATGGTTTGATGCAGCAAGTCAGTGTCGTAGGTGGATTTTTAGGCCAATCTCAATGCAAGTATGATCCTTATTCCAACTATTACAATCCTGGGTGGAGGGATCATCCCAATCTGAGCTACAGAAATCAAGGAGGACCACAGAGATTCTAGCCCCAAGCTTTCAACAGACAACCTCTAATTCCAGCACATACCCAAGCTCAAAATCAACCCTCAAGTTTAGGTATGTCTTTAGATGAGATCGTTAAGGCTCTAGCGACTAACACTCAACAATTCCAACAGGAAACAAGGGCCAGCATCCAGAACTTAGGGAACCAAATCAGTCAACTTGCTACTTCCATTAGCAAGTTGGAGGCGCAGAATTCTGGAAAGCTACCATCACAGACGATACTCAATCCCAAGGAGAATGCGGGTGCAGTGGTGCTGAGAAGTGGGAAGGAATTATAGTCACAGCCTACTTCACCAAGGAAAGAGGATAAAGATCAGAAAGAAGAGGAGGAACAAGTATCACATGAGAACTCCCATAAGGTAAAACCCGACCCCCCTCTACCTAAGATGTCTAATGCCATTGTGCCACCATTTCCTAGTAGGTTGGAAAAATTTAATAAAGAAGAGTACGAGCAAGAAATCTTTTGTAAGATGCCATCAAGCAAATCCCCAAATATGCAAAATTTTTGAAGGAGTTGTGCACTAACAAAAGGAAGCTAAGGAGAGATGAGAAGGTAAAGGATGGGGAGAACGTGTCAGCTGTCATCAAGAGGACCCTGCCGGAAAAACGTGTTGATCTAGGTATGTTTACCTTACCTTGCGTGATTGGCAACAAAAGAATTGAGCGTGCCATGCTAGATTTAGGTGCATCCATTAATGTCATGCCATACTCAATTTATTGTGCTTTGAGTTTAGGTCCATTGAAAGAAACTAGGGTTGTCATTCAGTCAGCTGACCGTTCTAACGCTTACCCTGAAGGGATTGTTGAAGATGTTTTGGTGCAGGTTAATGACCTTATATTTCCAGCCGACTTTTACATCTTGAAGATGGAGGAAGATACTATCACAAGTTCAACCTCACTTCTATTAGGCAGGCCATTTATGAAAACAGACAAAACCAAAATAGATGTGGATGAGGATACCTTTTCCATCGAGTTTGACAGTGAGATTGTTAAATTTAATATTTTCGAAGCAATGAAGTACCCCAATGAATGTCATTCGATTTGTTCAGTTGACATTGTTGACTCAATTATGCAGGAAATGTTTGGGGAAGAGGATATGAATGCGGAGCTCGAATTAAGTGCACAATTGGATATGAAGGAAAAGCTAGATTCATCCTGTGAAGCTTTGAAACTGATAGTAGAACAAAAGGTAACAAATTCTAATATTCCATCATCGTTTCCTCATAAGAAATTGTTGCCTTCTGTTTTGTAGGCTCCGAAGTTAGAGCTGAAGACCTTGCCAGATCACCTTAAGTATGCCTACTTGGGTGACAAAGAAACATTGCCAATGATCATTGCAAAAGGGTTGACTGATGATCAAGAGGCACGGCTCATCGAGGTTCTAAAGGAGCACAAGATGGCGATTGGTTGGACCTTAGCCGATATAAAAGGGGTCAGCCCCTCAATCTGCATGCACAAAATTCTTTTGGAAGATGGTGCCAAGCTAGTCAGAGAATCGTAAAGGAAACTCAACCCGACAATGAAAGAAGTGGTAAAGAAAGAAGTGCTTAAGTTACTAGATGAAGGGATAATCTATCCGATTTCGGATAGTAAGTGGGTGAGTCCAATACATGTTGTACCCAAGAAAACTGGGATCACTGTGGTAAGAAATCAAAATAATGAACTGGTCCCAATGAGGGTACAAAATGTCTGGCGTATGGTGATTGACTTTCGAAAACTTAATTTAGCCACTAGAAAAGACCATTTCCCCTTGCCCTTCTGACGGATTTTTCGAAGCCCTCAAAATTATTACTAGTCCCACAATAAAATATTTGTAGTAAAAGTGGTTCTAGGTCGAATCCCACAGGGAGCAAATCAATAATCTCTTAGCCGAATGGGTAAAGTAATTGTGTGGGAAAATTAAATAACTAAAATTAAAAGAATAACAAACTAAACAAACAAGAGAAAATCAGTGTTACCGAATTCTGGTTCAAGGGTTCAGGTTGAATCGATTGACCATCGATCCTAGGTACACTTCAGCATTCTCGCAATTCAAGCATTTAACCTTAGATTTATTAGGATAGCCATAATAAACCTTGTGTTTTCCTAATTCAGTTGACCAAACCCAGCATTCGATCAACACTTATCACCACTCAACTGGGTACGATAGCGTTCCATGTTAAACAGGGATAGCATTAAGATTTGTGAAAACAGTTAAACCAAAATAACAATAATTGAGATAGCTGCAATTACTGAATCTTGTTCCATTGATTCCTTTTAAGTTGAACCATGTTAAAACATTGGTCAAAGGCTGTCACAAACAATTGACCCAAAAAGATTTCAACCTAATTGCTACTTGTACCATTATTCGTGACAATTACGGATCACCGAAATCATGGATAGCAGTAAGAAAATCAACATTAATTCAGTTTGTCAAACTAATTAACATTAACATCCACTAAAAATATGCTCAACAATCAATGAATACTTGAATTAAAAAGCAAGAAAATAAATTAACTACAGAACCTCACAATGACACAATCAAACCTCCCCCCTTGAACCAGAAAAAGAAGCTTAGCTACTCATGATCTGCGCAATCTCCATGCCTTTCTTCTCCATAGCCAAACTGCTTTCTTGAGCTTCTTGGCCTCTTGATAACCTCTTGGATCTTGGAATAAGTGATGCTAGAGCTGGTTCACCCCCTTATTTATATAGCTAAAGGAGAGGGCTATTTTCCAACTCCTTCTAGGAGATCATCTTATCTTTAGGGAGTCTTGATCTTCGTTGAACTAATCCTATCCTATCTCTTATCTAATCCCCAACCTTCTTATCCTTATAGGATTACATTCAAAGTTTAAATCTAATAAGACTCTCTGCCTCTTGGGAGATTACATTCGAATTAGGATTCTAGACTCTTGTATCCGAGTTGGGCTTCTCTGCTACTTGGGTTGCTTCCATGTTCTTCTGCGAGTTGGGCTTCAGCTGTTAAATGGACCTGGTTGCAAACTTGCTCCGACTTCGGGCCCGGTTTCGTACTCGATGCGGGCCGAATCAGTCAAAACCCAAAACAGTAAAGTTGTGGGCTTTTCTTTCTTCTTTCTAATGCTTCTTGAATGCCCAATTCGGAGTCCGGAACTGTGAGTTAGGTCCAGATCACTGACTGTCGCCGAAACTGTTCAAAATCACCCGAATTGGCCTGTTTCCTTCCAATTGCCTTCTTTATTGCCCTGAATCGAAATACAAGAGTAATGAGTGCATTTAAGTGCTAAAGTAGTGTAAAAGGATGAAATTAAGGCGACAAAATAAGGTTCTTCTAAGTCTCATCAAATCCCCCCACACTTAAACTTTGCCCGTCCTTGGGCAAGGCAAAATTCAAGCAAAACAGGAGAACCTAACTAATGAATCTCTCTTCTTTTCCTCTCCACGAGGCCTGGTCCAATGCATTCTTCAGTCCAGTCTTGGTAACCTTTCCCTTTTCATCTCTTTCTCCCCTTTTTCTTGTCCAAGAGTGATCGCAAATCATCATTCCTCATGCTCCCAAGTTAAATCAATAGTCAAGGAGGCAAGCCTTCCAGGGCTGAAACTCCTTGGACTGCACGGGTGCTCATTGCTTTTAACAAACCAATTCAGCCAGATGCAATTACTTTTCTTTGAATCAAAACAAGGTGTGCTTATTGCCATAAGCTTGCTATGTATCACATCTCCACCACTTAGTGTGAATTCCTAGGATCTGAAGGTGAGAATGGGGTTGGGGTTCTAGGGTGAGTGCATTTTATGCTCCATCTCACATTTGTTTTTGTTTCTAGATGTGAGTGCATTTTATGCTCCATCTCACATTAGTCACGATTTTATTTTCAAACTCCTTTTTTTTCTTTTCTTTTTTTTTTTTCACAAGAATCATAGGGTTTCACTACCTGATCCATGAATTCATTGATCGTGGTCTCTATATGCCTAACACAGCAAGTTCTAGAATAATCAACCCATGTTTGACATATAATTATGTGAAAATCAATCAAACCCTTATGCATCTTGCCTATTGATCGATCATGAGGTACCATATGCAGCCAAGAAAGACTCAGTTAGTCATACTTGCATCCTATCTTATCTATTCAGCCTAAGCACATGATTCCTGATAAGTTGAAATCGTTCAAGGATAAGTTTCCGGGAGCAGAAATTTCAAGACGGTAAGGTATCCTAAATTTCCATCAGATTTCCCTAATCCCCCCACACTTAAGTTATATATTGTCCCCAATGTATGCGATTATGCATAAAGTAGAAGGATTTGGGGGTACTTCCCTGTTCGCTTTTTGAGATTCCTGCTAAACACAAATATCAAAACCAAATAACAAAATTAACTAAACATAATGGGTTGCCTCCCAGAAGCGCAATTGTTTAACGTCGTTATGCTCGACGTCCTCTTTTTGCTCCTTTAATCCAATGAATACCGTGGAATGTCCAACGAGATGTCTACCGTAGAGGGGACATTTGCATCATCATGGAACAACTTCAATCGATGTCCATTCACCTTGAAGATCTTACCTGTGTCAAGACTTTTGATCTCTACTGCACCATAGGGAAAAACATTAGTCACAGTAAACGGACCCATCCACCTGGAACGCAGCTTACCTGGCATGAGTTGAAGTCGAGAATTATACAATAAGACCTTTTGTCCAATTTTAAATTGTTTTCTTAAGAGTGCATTGTCATGGAACGATTTAGTCTTTTCTTTGTAGATTCTTGAATTCTCGTATGCCTCTAACCTCAACTCTTCCAGCTCTTGCAACTGGAGCTTCCTTTCCTTCCCTGCTTCTTCCATATTCATGTTGCATTGCTTGATTGCCCAATAGGCCCTATGTTCAATTTCCACCGGCAAGTGGCAATATTTGCCAAAAATTAACCTGTAAGGGGACATACTTATTGGGGTCTTGTAAGTTGTCTGATATTCCCAGAGAGCATCATCTAGACGTAGGTTCCAATCCTTCCTTCCTGGATTCACCGTCTTTTCCAAGATGGACTTTACCTCTCTATTGGAAATTTCAGCTTGCCCATTAGTCTGGGGATGATAAGCAGTGGCAATTCGGTGATGCACCCCATATCTTCTCAACAAGGCTTCAACTGTTCTATTGCAAAAATGGGTCCCTTGATCGCTTATGATGGCTCGAGGAATGCCAAACCTACTGAAGATGTTAGATTTTATAAACCCTACAACACATTTAGAATCATCAGTTTTGGTGGCTTTGGCTTCCACCCATTTTGAGACATAATCGACTGCCAAAATATGTAAGAAAAACCACAAGAGGGGGGAAAGGGTCCCATGAAATCAATGCCCCAAACATCAAATATTTCACATATAAGAATGGGGGTTTGGGGCATCTCATTCCTGCGAGATAGTGTACCTATTTGTTCACATCTTTCACAGTTTTTACAAAACAAGTAGGCATCTCCAAATAGGGTGGCCCAATACAGCCCACTATCCAAGACTTTTCGAGCAGTCCTCTTTAGCCCAAAATGGCCCCCACAAGCAAAATTATGACAAAACCTTAGAATCGACATCTGCTCCTCCTCAGGGACACATCTCCTAATCATTTGGTCAGAACAAAATTTCCATAGGTAGGGTTCGTCCCATACATAATATTTCGCCTCATACCTGATTTTATTCTTTATGGATCTGCTAAGGTCATTAGGCAAATTCCCGTGACCAAGTAATTCACAATGTCAGCATACCATGAAGTCATACCTCTCATGTGGAGCAACTGCTCATCGGGAAACAACTCACAAATGGGAGAGGAGTCCTTGTCTTTCACCAACCTACTTAGGTGATCAGCCACCGAATTTTCAGCTCCCCTTCGATCCTTGATTTCTAGATCGAACTCTTGGAGCAAGAGTATCCCACCATATCAGCCTCAGTTTCGACTCCTTCTTTGCTAGTAGGTATCTCAAAGCTGCATGGTCAGAAAAAACAATCACTTTAGAGCCAAGCAAATATGACCTAAATTTGTCTAAAGCAAACATAATAGCTAATAGCTCTTTTTTAGTGGTTGGGTAATTGCTCTGTGCAGCATTCAACGTTTTGGAAGCATAGTGAATGACATGGCTCTTCCCATTTATTCGCTGCCCTAGAACAGCCCCTACTGCATAATTACTTGCATCTGTCATGATCTCAAAGGGCAAGTTCCAATCGGGTGGTTGAATGATGGGTGCAATGGTTAATAAATTTTTAAGCTTGTTAAAAGCTTCCTTGCACTCAACATCAAAATCGAAAGGCACATCTTTTTGTAGCAAACTGGACAATGGCAGGGCAATTTTTGAAAAATCTTTGATGAACTTGCGATAAAAGCCTGCATGTCCAAGAAAAGAACGAACCTCCCTAACATTTGTAGGGTAAGGTAAACTCACAATCAAATCAATTTTTGCCTTGTCGACTTCTATTCCTCTAGCTGAAACTACATGCCCCAACACAATACCCTCCTTCACCATAAAATGACATTTTTCATAGTTTAAGACAAGATTTGTTTCCACACACCTATTCATAATTTTACTTAAACTATTCAAACAATCATCAAACGAATCACCATAAACAGTAAAATCATCCATGAACACTTCAATGCATTTTTCAATAAAATCAGAAAATATGCTCATCATGCATCTTTGAAAAGTGCCCGGAGCGTTACACAAACCAAAGGGCATTCGTCTGTAGGCGAAGGTGCCAAATGGACAAGTGAATGTCATTTTCTCTTGGTCCTCCTGTGCATTAACAATGTGATAATACCCGGAGAATCCATCGAGAAAACAGAAGAAAGCCTTACCTGCCAACCTCTCTAGCATCTGATCAATGAAGGGTAGGGGAAAATGGTTCTTTCGAGTGGCCAAGTTGAGTTTTCGAAAATCTATTACCATTTTCCAGCCACCTTGTACCCTCATGGGAATTAGTTCATTATTTTTATTTTTTACTACAGTCATCCCAATTTTCTTAGGCACAACATGAATAGGACTTACCCATTTGCTGTCTGAAATTGGATAAATTATCCCTTCATCTAACAGTTTAAGCACCTCTTTCATTACTACCTCTTTCATTACCGGGTTGAGTTTCCTTTGTGGTTCTCTAACCGGTTTGGCATCATCTTCCAAAAGGATCCTATGCATGAAAATTGAGGGGCTGACCCCTTTTATGTCGGCTAGGGTCCAGCCAATCGCCTCCTTATGGTCCTTTAGGACTTTGATGAGCCTCTCCTCTTGCTCCTCAGTCAACCCTTTTGCAATGATCACAGGCAGTGTCTCTTTTTCGCCCAAGTAGGCATATTTTAGGTGATCAGGTAGGGTCTTTAGTTCCAGCTCCGGAGCCTGCAAAACAGAGGGCAGCAGCCTTGTGTGAGAAACCTTCGATTGAACATCAGAAGTCCTTACCTCCTGTTCAGGTTCCGGAGTATCATAGGATGCATCGATCTCCTCCTCCCTGTCCGATTGTGCCTTATATTCTAGCTCATCATCCATGTCCTCCTCTCCAAAGACTTCCTGCACAATCAAATCGATAGTATCAATAGAGCAGATCGAATGACACTCACTAGGATATTTCATTGCATCAAAAATATTAAATTTTACAATCTCTCCATCAAACTCGACGGAGAGGGTACCCTCATCCACATCTATTTTGGTCTTGGCCATTTTCATGAATGGATGACCTAATAGAAGTGGGGCTGAACTCGTGGTTGTGTCTTCTTCCATCTTCAGGATGTAAAAATCAGCTGGAAAGATCAAATCGTTAACCTGCACTAATACATCCTCAACAATCCCTTCTGAGTATGCATTAGAACGATCAGCCAATTGAATAACAACTCTAGTCTCTTTTAAAGGACCTAGTCTCAATGCACAGTAAATCGAGTATGGCATGACATTAATAGATGCACCTAAGTCCAGCATGGCACGCTCGATTCGTTTATTACCAATCACACAGGGTAGGGTAAACATACCTGGATCAGCAAGCTTTTCTGGCAGGGTCCTCTTGATCACGGCTGAAACGTTCTCTTCCACTCTTACCTTTTCATCAATTCACAGCCTCCTCTTGTTAGTGCATAACTCTTTCAAAAATTTTGCATATTTAGGGGTTTGTTTTATTGCATCTAGCTCTCGTTTCCTGCTGAAATTGCGGAGTATTAGTAGCTAGAGCCTTAACTATTTCATCCAAAGACATACCTGAATTCGGGGGTTGGCCTTGCGCTGTGATGGGTGTTGAAAACTGGGGCTGTCGACTGAAAAATTGGGGCTGATATTTCTGCTGTCCTCCTTGGGTCCCGTAGCTAAAGTTTGGATGATCTCTCCACCCCGGATTGTAATGATTGGAGTAAGGATCATACTTTCGTTGAGGATGGCCCGGGAATCCTCCCACGGCATTGACTTGCTACATTGGGCCATCTTGTAGTGATGGACACATGTCCGTAGGATGTCCAGGGATCGAACAGATACCACACACCGTGGCAGTTTGTAACTGTCCTGCTGCGAGCTGCTTAACCAAGGCAGTTAAATCAGAAATCTGGTTTTCTAAATTTGCATGGCTTACCTCGTTAACCCTTCTAATGGTACCTTCTGTCCTTGTACCAAATTGCTGAGAATTTTCGGCCATATTGGAGATTAATTCCCTGGCTGCTTCAGGTGTCTTGTTCACTAGAGCTCCTCCACTGGTTGCATCGACCATACTTCTATCCATGGGCTGAAGCTCTTCATAGAAGTATTGGATTAACAATTGTTCAGGAATTTGGTGGTGGGGACAACTAGCAACAAGTTGCTTAAACCTTTCCCAATATTCATATAATGTCTCACCACCAAACTGCCGAACTCCACATATTTCATTTCTTATATTTGCAACCTGGGACGCAGGAAAATATTTATCTAAAAATATCCTATTCATTTCATCCCATGTGCGTACTGAACCGGGAGGGAGAATATACAACCAATCCTTTGCTTTATCTCTTAAAGTAAATGGAAAGGCTATGAGTTTTACCTAGTCCTCGGTCATACCGTGGGGTTTCATGCTTGAACAGACGACATGAAATTCCTTTAGATGTTTGTGAGGGTCCTCACCTGGGAAACCATGAAACAGAGGCAATAATTGAATCAAACCAGATTTGAGTTCAAAGGCTACCTCAAGAGTGGGGTACGTGATGCATAAGGGCTGTTGGTTCATAATTGGTGCAGCCAACTCCCTTAATGTCCTCTCTCTGTCAGCCATTCTTTCTACTTCTTCGAAGATGGGAAAATCACAAGTGGGTAGATCGAGATCTGAGTTCACCTCTTAGGTGAACGATTCTTCCTTTGCTTAGCCTCCTTCCTTAAACGACGGGTGGTCCTCTCAATTTCGGGGTTGTACTCGAGTTCACCTCATTGAGAAGCACGAGTCATAAAACAAGAAAGTTAACAAAAAGAAGGTAATAGCTAAGAAATTAACGTTGCTCCCCGGCAACGGCGCCAAAATTTTGATGGGTTTGTTGAAGCCCTCAAAATTATTACTAGTCCCACAATAAAATATTTGCAGTAAAAGTGGTTCTAGGTCGAATCCCACAGGGAGAAAATCAATAATCTCTTAGCCGAATGGGTAAAGTAATTGTGTGGGAAAATTAAATAACTAAAATTAAAAGAATAACAAACTAAACAAACAAGAGAAAATCAGTCTTACCGAATTCTGGTTCAAGGGTTCAGGTTGAATCGATTGACCATCGATCCTACGTACACTTCAGCATTCTCGCAATTCAAGCATTTAACCTTAGATTTATTAGGATAACCATAATAAACCTTGTGTTTTCCTAATTCAGTTGACTAAACCCAGCATTCGATCAACACTTATCACCACTCAACTGGGTACGATAGCGTTCCATGTTAAACAGGGATAGCATTAAGATTTGTGTAAACAGTTAAACCAAAATAACAATAATTGAGATAGCTGCAATTACTGAATCTTGTTCCATTGATTCCTTTTAGATTGAACCATGTTAAAACATTGGTCAAAGGCTGTCACGAACAATTGACCCAAAAAGATTTCAACCTAATTGCTACTTGTACCATTATTCGTGACAATTACGGATCACCGAAATCATGGATAGCAGTAAGAAAATCAACATTAATTCAGTCTATCAAACTAATTAACATTAACATCCACTAAAAATATGCTCAAGAATCAATGAATACTTGAATTAAAAAGTAAGAAAATAAATTAACTATAGAACCTCACAATGACACAATCGAACCTCCCCCCTTGAACCAGAAAAAGAAGCTTAGCTACTCATGATCTGCGCAATCTCCATGCCTTTCTTCTCCATAGCCGAACTGCTTTCTTGAGCTTCTTGGCCTCTTGATGATCTCTTGGATCTTGGAATGAGTGATGCTAGAGCTGGTTCACCCCCCTCTTTATATAGCCAAAGGAGAGGGCTATTTTCCAACTCCTTCTAGGAGATCATCTTATCTTTAGGGAGTCTTGATCTTTTTTGAACTAATCCTATCCTATCTCTTATCTAATCCCCAACCTTCTTATCCTTATAGGATTACATTCAAAGTTTAGATCTAATAAGACTCTCTCCCTCTTGGGAGATTACATTCGAATTAGGATTCTAGACTCTTGTATCCGAGTTGGGCTTCTCTGCTACTTGGGTTGCTTTCATGTTCTTCTGCGAGTTGGGCTTCAGCTGTTAAATGGGCCTGATTGCGAACTTACTCCGACTTCGGGCCCGCTTTTGTACTCGATGCGGGCTGAATCAGTCAAAACCCAAAACAGTAAAGTTGTGGGATTTTCTTTCTTCTTTCTAATGCTTTTTGAATTTCCCAATTCGGAGTCCAGAGCTGTGAGTTAGGCCCAGATTACTGACTGTCGCCGAAACTGTGCAAAATCACCCGAATTGGCCTGTTTCCTTCCAATTGCCTTCTTTATTGCCCTGAATCGAAATACAAGAGTAATGAGTGCATTTAAGTGCTAAAATAGTGTAAAAGGATGAAATTAAGGGGACAAAATAAGGTTCTTCTAAGTCTCATCACCTTCATAGATCAAATGTTAGAAAGGTTAGCCGGCAAGGCATTCTTTTGTTTTCTCGATGGATTTTCAGGTTATTATCAAATCGTTATTGCTCAAGAGGACCAAGAGAAAATGACTTTTACTTGCCCATTCGGCACTTTCGCTTACAGACAGATGCCTTTTGGTCTGTGCAACGCTCCAGGTACTTTTCAAAGGTGCATGATTAGTATATTTTTGGACTTTATTGAGAAGTGCATTGAAGTGTTCATGGATGATTTTACTATCTATGATGATTCATTTGATGATTGTTTAGATAATTTGAGTAAAATTCTGGATAGATGTGTGGAAACTAATTTGGTTTTGAATTATGAAAAATGTCACTTTATGGTAGAGGAAGGCATTGTGTTGGGACATGTTATCTCTGCAAGAGGCATAGAGGTCGATAAGGCAAAGGTTGATTTAATTGTGAGCTTACCTTACCCTACAAATGTTAGGGAAGTGCGTGCTTTTCTTGGACATGCAAGTTTTTATTGTAGGTTTGTCAAGGACTTTTCAAAGATTGCCCTACCATTGTCCAATTGCTTTAAAAAAATGTGCCTTTCGACTTTGGGGATGAATGCAAGGAAGCATTTGATAAGCTCAAGAATTTGCTGACGATTGCACCCGTTATTCAACCACCAGACTGGAACTTGCCCTTTGAAATCATGAGCAATGCAAGGAATTATGCGGTAGGAGCTGTTCTAGGTCAACGGATTGATGGGAAGAGCCATGTCATTTACTATGCTTCGAGGACGCTGAATGCTGCACAATGCAATTACACAACCACCGAAAATGAGCTACTAGCAATTGTTTTTGCTTTAGAAAAATTTCAATCATATTTGCTTGGCTCTAAAGTGATTGTGTTTTCTGATCATGCAGCTTTGAAATACTTATTGGCGAAAAAGGAGTCAAAGCCGAGGCTAATACGGTGGATACTTTTGCTCCAAGAGTTCGATTCAGAAATCAAGGATCAAAGGGGAGCTGAAAATTCAGTGGCCGACCATCTAAGCAAGTTGGTAAAAGATGAAGACTCCTTACCCATCTCTGAGCTTTTTCCTGATGAGCAACTGTTCTGAATAAAAGTTATGGTCCGTTGATATGTTGATATCGTGAATTACTTAGTTACTGGAATTTTGCCTAATTATCTTAGCAAGTCGATGAAGGACAAAATCTGGTATGAGGCAAAATATTATGTTTGGGATGAACCTTATTTGTGGAAATTTTTCTCTGATCAAGTGATTAGGAGATGTATCCCTGAAAGTGAACATATGTCGATTTTGAATTTTTGTCATAATTATGCTTGTGGAGGTCATTTTGGGCCCAAAAGTGTTGGATAGTTCTTGTATGGCCTTACCTTCAATCAGTTTTGATGTACTTTTGATATTTAATGTAAATAAATGAAGTACATGTTTGATTCATGTTGTATGGTATACTTCTGTGTGTAAGACCCTAAAACTGGACAGTTAATGAGACTTGTGTTGGTTATAAATGTTCACAGCCATTGGATAAGTCTGGGGAGATTTATCCTACCAAGGCTGACACTGGTGTGCTGCCAACTGTTGGGGTGGCTTGTCTTAGCCGCCAAGGTGAGACCCAAAGCATATGCAGTGTAGGATTTTGAACCCCTGAACCGGACCAGATTTCCAGTATTGCCCTGGACCTTGGAGATTGATGGGCAAAACTGGAAAGTTACACCTGACCCCTAGACCCGATTATGGTACTGCACTAGGTATCGGATTGGGCTGTCTTTGATATACCAATCAGTGAGATCCTTAGCAGGGGTCAAAACCTGGGTATGTTGGGACAGTATGAGAATTCATCTGAGTGGGTGATCATAGTGACGGGATCAGCCCCTTTGTCGGACAAAGGTAATGATCAGGGACGCACTCTCTCTGATGGAAACCAAACTACCGGTAGTTGATTTCAATCGTTGGAATTTTGTTTTGCAAAATTTAAATATATGATATATATTTAAGTATGGTTTCAAAATATTTGCAAATGATTTTAATTCTCGGGATCCATGTAAGTAGAGAGTGCAGCATTGTTCCTTGATTCTTATTGGGCCTAAAGCCCATTTCAAACTGGGCTGATTTGATCAGTCATTAACAAGGGACGGATCTGAGATTAGGATGAGCCCAAAAGCTTATCAAATTTGTAGATAGGATTAAGAAAAGTCCTAATCCAAATACAGATTTGGATAAGGGTAAACTGGAGGAAACCCTATATTCAAAGGAAAAGAATTCGAACCCTAGGGGATTTTACACAGAACACCCTGCAGTTTTGTGAGATAGGATCTCAGAAACCCTAGAGAAAAAAAGCAGTTCGCCATCTTCTTCTCTAGCTCCCTCCTGTTGCAGCCGCCACTATCTATTGTAGTTCATTTTCTCTGTCAGAGAGAGATCCAGAAAAGTTCTTGATATCAGTCTTTGTTGAAAGGTTGATTCTGTTTGGTGCTCATTGTCATCCAAAGGATTCTTGTGAAGGATTTAGTGTGTAGGACGCACTCTGTTGGTTCTGTTCCACCGTTGCTGTGCCATCTTCAACAGGAGCAGATCTTGGTGCCTTCTTTGGGCGTGAACACCAACTTTGGGAGATATTATTTCTCTGGATCAGGTATAATTATTCCCTTCTCTTTTGGTTCAGATCTGGTTCGGTTATGGTTCAAATAGGATCCTTGAATCTTGATTCTAAAATTAGGGAATGCGATTCCCAGTTGAAAGGTAGGAAGAAAATTTTTGAAATTCGCCTACCCATTCCGCAACTGTTTTGGTGTCCATACGATGGATTCTACCATCCCTTTCAAAAAGAACTGCTAGGAAGGTTTTAGATAGTGGGTTGTATTGGGCAACTTTATTTAAAGATGCATACTTGTTCTGTAAAAATTGTGAAAGATGCCAACGAACAGGTGCATTGTCTTGCAGAAATGAGATGCCCCAAACCCCCATTCTTATTTGCGAAATTTTTGATGTTTGGGGTATTGATTTTATGAGACCCTTTCCTTCCTCTTGTGGTTTTGTTTACATACTTCTAGTGGTTGATTATGTCTCAAAATGGGTGGAAGCAAAAGCCACCAAAATTGATGATTCTAAGTGTGTTGTAGGTTTTATCAAATCTAACATTTTTAGTAGGTTTGGTATTCCTCGAGCCATCATAAGTGATCAAGGGACCCACTTCTACAATAGAGCCATTGAAGCCTTGCTGAAAAAGTATGGGGTGCATCACCGAGTCGCCACTACCTATCACCCTCAGACGAATGGATAAGCTGAGGTTTCCAATCGAGAGGTCAAGTCCATTTTAGAGAAGACAATGAATCCAGGTTGAAAGGATTGGAGCCTACGTCTAGATGACACACTTTGGGCATACCGGACCGCATACAAAACACCAATAGGGATGTCTCCTTATAGAATAGTTTTTGGCAAATCTTGTCATTTACCAGTTGAAATCGAACATAAGGCATATTGGGTAATCAAACGTTGCAATATGTTCATAGAAGAAACTGGCAAGGCAAGAAAGCTCCAATTACAAGAATTGGAGGAGTTGCGGTTAGAAGCATATGAGAATTCGAGAAAGCTCCAATTACAATAATTTGCTTTTAAGGAAACAGTTTGTGGTTGGTCAAAAGGTGTTATTATATAATTCTCGTCTCCAACTCATGCCAGGTAAGTTGCGTTCTAGGTGGATAGGTCCATTTGTTGTTACTAATGTGTTTCCTTATGGTGCAGTGGAGATCAAAAGTCTTGATACAAATAAGGTTTTCAGAGTGAATGGGCATAGATTAAAGTTGTTCCATGAGGACGCAATTGTCTCCTCCTTGGAAGACATCTCATTGAATCTTCTTCATTATTCATCGAATTAAGGAAGCAAAGAAGGTTGTCGAGCATAACAATGTTAAACAATTGCGCTTGTGGGAGGCAACCCATTGTGTTTAGTTATTTTTGTTCAATTATTTTTATTGTTTTCAATTTAGGAACATGGTCATGTTTAGCAGCTGATTTCACATCGGAAGGATCTCAACAAGGCGTTCAGGGAGTATCCCTTAAATCTTTCTATCGTATGCACAGTCATATACATTGGGGACAATGTATACCTTAAGTGTGGGGGGATTAGGGGAATTTGATAATTTCTGGGGTAACTCTAGCATGCTTCGATCATCACTTTTTAACCTTGCTTTTTGAAGTTTCTGCTCCCTAGAAACTTATCTTTGAGTAATTTCAAACTATCATGATTTATGTGCTTAGGTTGAATAGACAAGACAGGATGCAAGCAGGACTAACTAAACTTTTTGAGTACGTAAGGCACCTCATAATTTGGGAATAAGCAAGATACAATACAAATGTAACCCTTATGAGCATTTTTTTCTCCTAAAGGCCTGCTTTGTAGTCATGTTGAGACCACGCCAATGAGTTCATGGATCGGAAAGGAAATGGTGATGTCTACTGTTGTGCAAAAAAAAAAAAAAAAAATCATGACAAATGTGAGATGGAGCATAAAATGCACTAACATTTAGAAGCGAATGACAAATGTGAGATGGAGCAAAAGATGCACTCACATTTAGAAACAAAAGAAAAGGGTGAGATGGAGCATAAAATGCACTCACCCCTAGCACTCCATTTCAATTTTTGATGCATTGAACTCATGCTAAGTGGAGGAGATTTGATACATAAGCAAGTTTATGGTAATAACATACCTTGTTTTGACCTAAGAGACTAATGATACCTCAAAAACAAAGAGAGATATTTGAATCTGGCTGCATTTGATTGTTAAAACAATGAGTGCCTATTGTAGTCCAAAAATGTTCAGTTTTGGAATGTTTGTTTTCCTTGACTATTGAATTAACTTGGGTTCATGAGGAATGGTGAGTTGAGATTACTCTTTGAGAAGTTAAAGAGGAGAAAGAAGTGGAAAATGAAAAGATTATTAAGTCTGGATTGAAGCATGTGAGGGGCCAAGCATCATGTTGAGAGAGAAAGTTTTAAAAATCAGTAGGTAGTTAGATTGTTTTTTTTTGCTTGAGTTTTGTCTTGCCCGAGGACGGGCAAGGTTTAAGTGTGGGGGGATTTGATGGGAATAAAAAGTATCATATTTTTATCCCCAAATATTCATTCTTTTACATTAAATCAGCACTTAATTAGACTCATTACTCTTGTATTTCGATTTAGGACAAGCAAAAAGGCAAATGGAGGAAAACAAGGCTAATCGGATGATTTTGCACAGTTTTGGCACCGTTCAGTAATCGGAGCATAACTCTCAACTCCGGACTCCGATTGAGATGACTCAAGATGCACTGGAAAGATAAGGGATAACTCCACAAGTCTCATGTGTCAGGTTTTGACAGATTCGGTCTGCATCAAGGTCAAAATTGGGCCCGAAGTCGGAACAAATTCATAGTAAAGCCCAGTTCACAACTGAAGCCCAATTCGCAGGAAAGCCTTGTAGCGGCCCAAGTTATTAAAGAGCCCAACTCAAATTCAAGAATAAAGAGTCCCATCAGATTCAAATTTCAAATGTAATCCTAAAAGGATAAGATGATTGAGATTAGATTACTAGATAAGATTAGATTACTAGATAAGAGATAGGATAGATTTAGATCAAAACTGATTAGAACTTTCTATTTTTGAGGATAATCTCCTAAGAGGAGTTGGAGAGAGCCCCTCCTCCTAAAGCTATATAAAGGGGGGGGGGGGGGGGGTCGGACCAGCTTTAGGCATCACTCAATCACTGAAGCACTCAATCAATTCAGAAGATCAGTCCATCCATCTGGGAAGCAGAGCAAGAGGGAGTCGACAACCATGAGCGGTTAAGCTTTTCTTTTCTGATTCAAGGGGGATTTTCGATTCAATTGTGTCATCATGAAGTTCTGTGTTTAATTTAAATTCTAGCTTTTAATTCAAGTATTCGTTGATTCTTGTGCATGCTCTTATGGATGTTAATGTTAATTAGTCTGACAAGTTAATTAATGTTGATCTTCCTACTGCTATCCATGGTTCGATGATCCGTAATTGTCACGAATAGTGGTACAAGTAGCAATTAGGTAATTGCAGCTATCTCAATTATTGTTATTTTGGTTTAAATGTTTTCACAAAGGTTATTGCTATCATTAATTGATATGGAATGCTATCATACCCAGTCGGTTAATGATAAGTGTTGATCGAATGCTGGGTTTGGTCAACTAATTCAGGAAAATATGAGGATTATTATGGCTATCCTAATAAATCTTAAGGTTAAATACTTGAATTGCAAGACTGCTGAAGTTTACCTATGATCAATGACCAATTGAATCAATCCGAACCCTTGGATCAGAATTCGGTAAGACTGAATTTTCCTTGTTAGTTGTTAATTGCTCTTTTGTTATTTTAGAATTTTAAATTATTCAAATTACCCACTCTTTATATTGCGCATTCAGCTGAGAAATTAATTACTGGCTCCCTGTGGGATTCGACCTGGTACCACAGTTACTACAAGTTTATAGTAAGGTGGGACTAGAATTAATTTTGAGGGCTTCGACAACCTGTCAGTTATGCAGCTGAAACAGTTGGCTCCACGCACCCTATGTGATTTCTCACATTTGCAGAGACATTTCACCATCTCTTTCCCTGAGATAGGAGGGAAATCTCAAAGATGAACAAATGGAAATGGAACATTGATTAAAAGCCATATCTATGTAGGTAACATGAATCAAACTAAGGTTGTGGACTGACGTTTTGTTGTTTTATCAAAAAATGGCAAATGGACAATTTGCTAAGTTGCTTGACAACAACAAGCTTAAGGGCCCAAACTATGTTGACTAGTACAGAAACCTTACGCTGGTCTTGACTTCAGAAAAACTAGATAAGGTGGCAAAGAATCCTACACCGAATCGTGCGGGAGAAAACCAAGAACGGGAGGAGAAAAACTCCTTAGCCCGCTGCTAGATCATAGCCTCTTTGGATAATCCGATACAGAGGCAGTTCGATCAGATCGAACTCGCTAAGGACAAATTGGATAGTCTAAAGACTATGTACGAATAGTAGAACCGTTCTACTCGACAAAAGGTCCTGAAGCAGTTCATGACCGCGCAGATGACCAAGGGGCAGCAAGTTCATGACCATTGTCTCCGGATGATGGGTCACATTAACGAGCTGGAGGCCCTTGGTTCTGGGCTAGATCTGGTCACACAGATAGATGCCATTCTTAACTCCTTGCCTCTGTCCTTCAATCCGTTCATAATGAATTACAATATGAACAAGCTGAATTTCAGCGTTCAAGAGCTCAGCAACATGTTGCAACAGGCCGAGGAACTGAATAGAAAGGTATCCTATCCGCCAATCCATTCCCAAAATTCACCCCATATTTAACTAATTAAATTAGCCCAGTTCGAAATGGGCTTTAGGCCCACTAAGATTATGTGCTCACTTAGCCTTCCTAACTGCTGCCCAGTTGGGCTTCCTTGTATGGCGTGGGACCCAAACATTGATCAACACATCAGCCACATGGGTTCAGCCCAGCCTTTGTTACAAGGCCTGGCCGAATACACTGTTATGGACAGTGCACCCCGTAAAACCCATCACATGGGCTCTATGGGCCCAACACTTACCTGAAGTGGTCCCTGGGCCAAACCAACTTGTAACACCCAGGGATTGTGGGAAGATGCAAGGTTAGCCCATCAGGTATTACCCTCAATGGTCTTACACTTAACCTCTCAGCCCATAATGATCAAACACTGCCCGACAAGAGAGGACCTCTCCCTCGGCTACAAGGAACAGTGTTGCACTCTCTGCTTATATGGATCCCGGGAATTAAAAGCTTTTGCAAACATTTTGGAAACCATAATATATATACTTTTATATCTCATATAAAATATATTTTGCAAAAACAAATCTCAACGATTGAAATCGGCTGCCGGCAGTCTTGGTTTCCATCAGAGAGAGGGCATCCTGATCATTACCTTTGTCCGACAAAGGGGTTGATCCTGTCACTATGATCACCCACTCAGATGAATTTTCAAACTGTCCCAACATACCCAAGTTTTGACCCCCGCTAAAGATCTCACTGATTGGTACATCAAAGACAGTCCAATCCAACACCTAGTGCAGTAACATAATCAAGTCTAGGGGTCAGGTGTAACTTTCTAGTGTTACCCATTAATCTCCAAGGTCTAGGGCAATACTGGAAATCGGGTCCGATTCAAAGATTCAATTAATCCTACACTGTATGTGCCAAGGGTCTCACCCTGGCGGCTGAGACAGACCACCCCAACCGACTTGGTGGCACATCAGTGTCAGCCTTATCAGGATAGGTCTCCCTAGACCGACCCAATGGCTGTGAACATTCTAAACTAACACGAGTCTCATTAAGTGTCCAGTTTAAGGGTATTACACAGAAACACACCACAGGAACATGAATCAAATATGTACTTTATTCATTTACAATAAACTCATAATGTACATCATTCTGATTGAAGCTAAGGGCATACAAAAACTGTCTAACAAAGGTGGCTTGTCTCAGCCACCAGGGTGAGACTCAAGGCACATAAAGTGTAGGATTAATTGCCCTAGACCTTGGAGATTGATGGGCAAAACTAGAAAGTTAAACCTAACCCCTAGACTCAATTATGATACTACACTAGGTGTCGAACTGAGCTGTCTTTGATATGCCAATCAGTGAGATCCTTAGCGGGGGTCAAAACCTAGGTATGATGGGATAGTCTGAGAATTCATCTAAGTGGGTGATCATAGTGACAGGATCAGCCCCATTGTCGGGCAAAGGTAATGATCGAGGATGCACTCTCTCTAATGGAAACCAAGACTACTGGCAGCCAATTTCAATCGTTGATATTTGTTTTGCAAATTATATTTTATATGAGATATAAAAGTATATATATTATGGTTTCCAAATGTTTGCAAAAGGTTTTAATTCCTGGGATCCACGTGAGTAGAGAGTGCAGTACTATTCCTTGCAGCCGAGGGAGAGGTCCTCTCTTGTCGGGCAGTGTTTGATCATTATGGGCTAAGATGTTAAGTGTAAGACCTAATGGGATAATCTTGCATCTATCCACAGTCCCTGGATGTTACAAGGTGGCTTGGCCCAGGGACCACTTAGGGTAAGTGTTGGGCCTATAGAGCCCATGTGATGGGTTTCAGGGGGTGCACTGTCCATAAGAGTGTATTTGGCCATGCCTTGTAACAAAGACTGGGTTGAACCCATGTGGATGATGTGTAGATCAATGTTTGGGTCCCATGCCATACAAGGAAGCCCAACCGGGCAGCAGTTTGGAAGGCTAAGTGAGCACATAACCTTATTGGGCCTAAAGCCCATTTCGAATTGGACTGATTTGATCAGTTATATAAGGGGCAAATTCTGAGACTAGATTAGCAGATAGGATTGGGTCTTAACCCTATCCACTCAGAGAGTCCAGATCTGAATTCAGATCTGGAAACCTCCTAATAGGATTAGGAGGGGGCTGATCTAATCAGCAGATAAGATAAGGGTTTACCCTTATCACTTAAAGGGAATTCTGATCCAAATATGATTTGGATCAGCAACTCCTAATGGGATTAGGAGCTGATCCCTTTAAGCTTATAAAAGGAGGATGGGTCAGCAGCCTTTAGAAGAAATTGATATTCACATCCTCTTCAGATCTGAAAACACAGAAGAGAGAATTCAACATCACTGCGCTAAATCTCTCTTGTCGCCTCCTTCCTGTCGTCGCCATATCTGCCAGTTTGATCTCCTCTTGTTAGTAGGAGTGATCAAGATTGGATCTTGATATCAGTCCTTTGTGAAAGGGATGATTAGAAGAAGTGCTCACGTTCCATCCAGCTGATACTTGCGAAGGATCTGGTTTTTTTGAAGAACGCTGCTGATTCTACTCCATCCTGCACTGCGCCATCTTCAGTGGGAGCAGTTTTTGGTTCCTTCCTTGGGCGTGAACACCTCCATTGGGAGATACTATTTCTCTGTATCAGGTATATCCCTCTCTTACTGCTTTTGTTTAGATCTGGTTCGATTCTTGGTTCAAGATTGATCCTTGAAAAATATGATTTTTTTAAAATAGGGAATATGATTCCCAATAGGATGGAGAGAAATTTTTGAGATTCGCCCATTCTGTTCCACAAGATTCGGGCGTCCATACGATGGATATCTCATCCCTTCAGTGGTATCAGAGCCAGGTTCAAATCTTGAACCGAATTGGATCAAATCTGAACCTGCGCAAATGGGCAGAAGGCGTTCTACCCGATTTACACAGATATAAGGTTTTTCTGGAAAATTTGTTTCTAGTTGATGGGTGATTAATCTGAAATTAAATTTTATAAATCTGATTATTATTTAGAATTGTTCTTTATAATTTTCTTGATTTTGGGTTGTTCGTACACATGGGGATCGAAATCTTGATTGGCGCAGGGAACCTGCGTTTTTGCAGTTTCTTGATTATTTTATTACATTTGGTCTGTAAAATATTTTTTTCTTATTTTTAGAATAGAAATTAGGCTTTCTATTTATTTTATTTTGGATCAAAGATGGTGGAACAAGGAAGGAGATTTCGTAGATGGGAAAATCGCTATCTGCGATTTGCAGTTTATGAAACTGCAAACTGTGATCTAACCTCTGTTTTGCAAGATGGATTGTGCGAACAGCCTTATCTGACTGATTATTGATTTTCTTTTATCAGTATTTAATTTCAGATTAATTTCTTGAATTAAATCTTTAATTAAAGATCAAACCCTAGACCCATTCAAACCAGATTGGTCCAAACTGGTTGGACCGAATCTAGGGTTCGATCAAGGCTGAATGCCAGCCCTATTTCTCTCACTAATGGGCCTAAGGATTGATAATTAATTGAATGTTTAATTCGGCCCAACCTGTAAAGGCTCAGTTTTAGATTGTTAAAACTGCTAAACGCCCACTTCGCAGATAAAGCTATATGGACCAAATTGATTAACCCTAATTTCGACCCATATACCTAGATAATATTAATGGTTAATATTATGGGCTTTAAATGGGCTTTATAGACATTAATTGATTGGATCAATTCTTCCCTGCATGTGATGTATGGATATGTGATGTGCTACGTTCATGGGCCATAAGTGTTTGGCCCATGCTGATTCGATAGTGGCTCTTGCGCACACCATGGTTGAATGCACATCATTGCCACGGTGTCCCTGCTGGTCATTGGATGACCTCCCTCAGTGGTGGGCCCCACACCTCTTGAAGAGGATACATGCGAAACCCTAGCCGATTTGGGCCCACCGAAATCTGGCTCTATGAAAGTTAGTGGGAGCCACTTTGGTTTGACCTAAATCAAACTAGGGCATATTTTTTTTCGTTCCCTCCAGCAAATATGAGTGCATGTGATAGGGAGATTCATGTGATGAACTCTCTAAAGGCCTTCCATCATTAGCTTGAGGATGGGTCCTTCAGTAATGAGGAAACGCACCAAAAAATGGGCTATCCATTTGCTGTTGGGCTTGTCTAAGTGTTTTATAAGATGATAGGGGCGTCATAGACCGATGTGGGAGGAGCTTCACCAGAAAATGGGAACTCTCTCACAGTACCTTGGCGTTCATGAATATGATGGATGAGCACTCACTAGACATAAAGGTTTACCTGAAAATGGCTCTAAACCTTGTCTGACAGAGGCCAAAGGGAAAACTCATATGATGATTGGATATGATCCTTCACAGAAAGGTGGTGGGATTTTGTAGCTGAAATAGTTGTCTCCATGCACCCTATGTCATTTCCCACATTTCCAGAGACAAGTCGTTTTCTCCATCACTGAGATGGGTGGGAAATCTCAGAGATGAACAAATGGAAATGGAACATAGATTAAAAGCCATATCTGTGTAATAAACATGAATCAAATTAGGTTGTGGACTAATATTTGTTGCTTTACTATAAAATGGAAAACGGACAATTTGCAAAGCTTCTTGATGACAACAAGCTTAAGGGCCTGAACTATGCCGATTGGTACCGTAACCTCATGCTAGTCTTAACATCTAAAAAATTGGATAAGGTAGTCAAAAATCCTGCCCTGGAGCGTTTGAGTGACTGGGCTTCTGAGGCTAGAAGGAGGGAATTCCAAGATTGGGAGGATAAGAACTCCCTAGCCCGCTGCTATGTCATTGCCTCCCTAAACAATCCGATATAGAGGTAGTTCGATCAGATCCAACTACCCAAGGACATATTGGATAGTTTAAAGACAATGTACGACGAGCTTAATCGTTCTACTTGGCAGAAGGTCTTGAAACAGTTCATGACCGCTCAAATGTCCAAGGGGCAACAGGTTCACGACCGTTGTCTTTGGATGATGGGTTATATCAATGAACTTGAAGCCCTCGGATCCGGTCTAGATCTTGGCACGCAAGTGGATGCCATCTTTAACTCTTTGCCTCCTTCCTTTAATCCGTTCATAATGAATTACAATATGAACAAGCTGAATGTCAGCATCCAGGAACTCAGCAACATGTTGCAGAGGGCCGAGGATTTAATTAAGAAGGATGAGCCTATGGCTATGCTTGCTAAAGATAGAAAATCGGGCAAGAAAAAGAGGAAGGCAAAGAAGCATTAGAAGAAAGCAGACAAACCCAAGAAGCAGTAAAAAGACAAGGCATCGGATGCATGTCACTTCTGCAAACAGACCGGCCACAAGAAGAGGAATTGTCCTCAATACCTGGAATCCAAGAAAGTTAATTTCGAATCTTGTGTCATAGAAACCAATTTATTGGTGGCTTCTGCATCCTGGTGTATTGACTCTAGGGCTTCAACTCATGCGTGTAACTCACTGCATGGGTTCAAGGTAAGCAGAAGGCTAAATGAAGGTGAAGTGACGCTCTACTTGGGGACTTCTGCAAGTGTTGCAGCTACGGCGATAGGAACCGTAGAGTTATTTTTTAGAGAATGATCCATTGTACTTAAAGATTGTCTTTTTGTGCAAAGTTTAAGAAGAATTCTGATTTATGTCTCTAAACTGTGTGCGGATGGATATTCTGTCTTTTTTAATAATACGATAACTATTAAAAGAAATAATAAATTCATCGCATACGGGGAACTGGAGAACGGTCTCTATATTCTACATCCTTCTCTAGAAACTAACATAGCCAAAACTATGTTGGCTGATATCCCCAAGAAAAGAGTAGGTGATATAGTTAATCCCACGTGCATGTGGCAGTACCGACTTGGCCATATTAGTATTGACCAAATCACAAGACTGGTAAAGGATGGTCCTTTGGATTTTCTAACTGTAGAAGATCTTCCCACTTGTGAGCCTTGCCTTCAAGGTAAGATGACAAATAGGCCATTTAACGGTAAGCCTGAAAGATGTACAGGCACGCTTGACCTTATACATACTGATGTATGTGCTTCCCTGAGTGTTAGGACCCATAACCAGCACGTGTAATAACATTTACTGATGATTATTCTCGATATGGTTACGTGTACCTAATGAGACATCAGTCCAAATCCTTTGAAAAGTTCAAGGAGTTCAGGCAAGAGGTCGAGAAACAGTGAGGGAGAAAAATTAAGACCCTTCGATCGGATCGAGGTGGCGAGTATCTCTCTGACGAATTCAGGGACTACTAGAAGGTCAACGGGATGGTATCACAGTTGGCTCCTCCTGCTACACCACAACTTAATAGTGTTTCAAAGAGGAGGAATAGGACCTTATTGGATATGGTTCGGTCACTTCTCGTCCATTCAGAGTTACCCACATCCTTTTGGGGTTACGCATTGGAGACTGTGATATACGTGCTGAAACGGGTTCCAACCAAATCAGTTCCGAAGACTCCCTATGAGATTTGGACAGGAAAGAAACCAAGTGTATGACACATGAAGATTTGGGGTTGTCCGGCACATGTTAAAAGAACGAGTCTAGACAAATTGGAATCCAAGACCAGCCATTGCTTATTTGTAGGCTACCCAAAAGGCTCTGTTGGTTACCTATTCTATGACCCAAGTGAGCAGAAGGTGTTCTCCAGTTGAAATGCACAATTCTTGAAAAATGATTACATCCAGAACAATCATCATCAGGAAATTGTTCTTGATGAGGAGAGCTCGGATGTAGTGGGAGGTGTCCCACAAGTTCCAGGTAGTGACCAACCTAGAAGATCTACCCGGGTATCCAGGCCACCAGTCCATTTTGGTTATGACCAGGATAGTTACCTGGTGGAAGCCTTGACTAGTGAGGAGGATCCCGTGACTTATGCGGAAGCTATGTTGGACATAAACTCCCTTAAGTGGGTAGATGCCATGAGAGCTGAGATGGACTCAATGGAGACAAATGGAGTCTGGACTCTAGTAAATCTGCCCCCAGGGTAAAAGCAATTGGTTGCAAATGGATCTATAAGAGGAAGATGGGCCCCGATGGCAGGGTTGAGACCTACAAAGCTCGTATGGTGGCAAAAGGGTACACTCAGAAAGAGGGCATCGATTATGAGGAAACCTTTTCGCATGTGGCCATGCTTAAATCCATTAGGATCCTACTAGCTATAGCAGCATACCATGACTACGAGATTTGGCAAATGGATGTCAAAATTGTGTTCCTGAATGGAGATCTTACTGAAGATATCTATATGCAGCAGCCGCAAGGCTTCATAGTTGCGGGTCATGAACACATGGTATGTAAAGTAAATAGGTCCATATATGGACTTAAGCAAGCTTCTAGGAGTTGGAACATCCGATTTGACTCTACTATCAAAACGTTTGACTTTGAGCAGAATCTGTATGAGCCCTGTGTTTACAGGAAGACCAGTGGGGACAAAGTTACGTTCTTGGTTCTGTATGTAGACGACATTCTACTCATTGGGAATGATGTAGGAATGTTGACTACGGTGAAAGTATGCCTTTTACAGCAATTCTTCATGAAAGATCTTGGAGAAGCCTCCTATATACTAGGTCTTCAACTCTATAGAGATAGATCAAAGCAGATAATAGGATTACCCCAATCTGCTTACATTGACAAAATTGTCAAGAGATGCAGCATGGAGAACTCCAAGAAGGGAAATGTTCCTTTCAGGCATGGAGTCACTCTCTCCAAGAAGATGTCTCCCAAGACCTCAGAGGAGATTGAGGGCATGAAGGACGTTCCCTATGCCTCAGCCATAGGGAGCATCATGTATGCCATGCTGTGCACTCATCCTGACATTGCTCAGGCAGTGTGTGGTAAGCAGATTTTAGGCCAACACAGGGCAGAAGCATTGGACTGCTGCGAAAAATATACTTAAGTACCTTCGAAGGACAAAAGAGTTTTGTCTGGTATTCGATGGTAGTTCACTACAGATCCAGGGGTATACTGATGCCGATTTCTAGTCGGATCCAGATGATAGAAAGTCTACATCTGGGTTTGTTTTCATGATAGGATCGTGTGTTGTTTCTTGAATGTCAACAAACAGGGGTCCTAAGTAGCAAATTAACAGTCCACAACCCAAGCCGAACACATTGCCGTAAGTGAGGCTGCCTTATGAATGAAGGTGTTCATTCCTGAATTTGGAATTTAGCACATCTTAGACAGTTTTGTAGGATCTTGATATCAGCCTGTGGAGAAAGGCTGATATGAAGTTGTGCTCAGCCTTCAGCGAATTCTTGTGAAGGGTTTGGTTCGTAGGATGAACATTGATTCTACTCCATCCTACACTGCGCCATTGTGGGAGCAGCTTTTGGTTCATTCCTTGGGCGTGAACACCTCCATTGGGAGATATTGTTTTTTCGTATCAGGTATATCCCTCTCCTGCTTCTGATTACAAATCTGGTTTGGTTTATAGTTCAAGATTGATCATTGAAAATGCAGATTTTCTAAAACGGGGAATGTGATTCCCAGATGAGGGGAGAGGAAATTTTTGAAATTTCGCCTAACCTACCTGCAGGGTTCGGCCATCCATATGATGGATCTCTCATTCCTTCACTAAGGGCATACACTGTCTAACAATGTCACCATCCATTTCTACAACAAAGAAGGAACACATTAAAAAAAGGACAAAGTAAACAAAGAAGACGACGTAACTAGCCAACAACAGGAGTGCCCGTACCTAGGGAGGCAAGGTTGAGACCAACCCACACCAAGGCTTCCTTCGCTACAAAGGTCTCGGTGTGAATCATCCCCGTCAGTCGTATCCAAGTCATGATGGCCAACTCCTCCTCATTATTGTATGGCCTAATCCTCTTGGCTAGTGAATCCAGCGTCCCCCAGTCAGACCAGAAGGGCCATCCCTCCGGACAAGAGACAAAAAAGTACTTCTTCTTTGATTTGTGGACGGACAACAGGTTGTCCACTATCCTACCTCGTCGGCGTAAGAAGTACCACAAACCATCCCCGGCGAGACGCCTCCTTAAGGCGAACAGACCCTGGAAGATATTCAAGGTCACAAACACACCTCGGAAGGGAGCCATCACCAACACAACAACTATGGTCCAAACCGCATTTAGAGCAAGTTGACTAAGGGAGATATTATAGTAATTGAGGATTTTTGGGATGAGAAGAGGTAAATGGAAATGGAGGCCAAAGTGTAGGTAGTGCTCATGCACACACACCTCCCCTTCGGTTGGCTGCCACAGCTGGTCACCAACACTAGGGACTCTTGCCCTATAGCTCCTCGAGTATATGGTACATCTTGGAAAGAGCCCTCACTTGCTCCTTGCTGAGCTCATTGTCTAGATCGGAGCATAGGAAACACATCAGCATCATGCCTCAGCCTTCAGCCTCGGCAAGCTCCTTAGGACTAAGATCTCTAGCTTCTTTCGGTTCCACCACTTTAGGATGCATTTGGGCATTCCGGTGGCATCAGCCCTCAGCCTCGTGGAGCTAGTACTTTCATAAGGAGAATCCTTGCCCTGTTGGTTGCACTCGTCTCCTCTAGGGGTGGTCCTCTCCCTCAGTACCTAAACAACAAGCACCTAAGGGGAGATTTTGGATTCACTGTTGGTACTTCCACTGTTGGATGAGGTGGAAGAAGGACTACTAATGTCACTCAAGTCGGGGAGTTTGTAACACTCAGGTCTAGAGTCTGAGTACGACATGGTTCGAAGACAAATGTCCTTTACCTAGTGTTTGAGTAAGAGAAGAAAAGCTTAAGGAATCGGATAGTTGGTGGCCAAGGTTTCTGGAATCACAAGTGGGGTCAAGCGAATGGTGAGAACTTTCTCAACCAATGACCCTATTTAAAGGAAAATGTATGACTCAGATTGTTTTGATCCAATGGCCATGGAATCGTCGACCTTATAGCCCAAACTGACGTGTTACACGTGGCATCGACCTCAGGGAGATGAAACGACGTTGAGTGAATAAGTCGGTCTGCCCATTAACCCCATGTCAGGAGAGACCCAAACTAGGCGACCCTCCACGCCGTCTCGTGCACGGTTACAACCAGTCAACGCCGATACTCGTCCTGGATACAGATCCATGCCATATGACGACGACACCCATATGGGACACGGCTGACGAACGTAGACACTTCACATCGTGTTGGCCCCCTTTCCTGTGCTCTCGACCCATCAAGATCCTCCAAAGAGGCGAGAAGCAAACAATGAAGCAATTGCCACATAGTCGCCAAGAAGAGTCCTCAATAACCGAGGCCGACACCTCCACACAATTGCATGGTACTCTCTTCGACCGGAACCGAGGCCTCTGCCCAACGCGCCATCCGATGCCTCCACATAGCTATGAAGTACTCTCTTCGGCCGAGGCCGAGTTCTCCGCTCAGCTCATCGCCCGTCCTCGGCCACTACATCTTCAAGACTAGGGGTAAGAGATGTAGGTGAACATGATAGGCCCCGGATTGCGCCATGTGGCATCAACCAGATGGAATCCTTGTCGTCCATCTCTAACTGCCTCCAACCTCTCCATGGCAAGGTTAGCTATAAAAGGGGGTGCCCATCTCAAGGTAAATCCATCTTTTTCACATTTTCTCTCTTGCATTTAGAATCTCGAGAGACCTCTTTTGAGCTTTTAAGGACTAAGCTCTGAGCCCTCGTCTCAAGCCTGGTCTGACCCCTCTTTAGCACCTGACTAACCTGACCGCCAGAGTCTACGCCCCTGGGCTAACACCCAAGGCCTCTGACATGTTCTCTTCTCCTGCTCACAGGTTGGACCCATCAGCCTTGGATATCAGTAAAATTACTTTATTGCCCTCGACTTCATCTTTGGCAGCAACAAATACTAAAATAATTAAATTGCTACGGAAAAATACCGACATGCCCAATGCAGATTTCTGAATTCCACCACAGATTTATAACCATTCAAAATGTCAAAAAGCCCCACTCTATACACCAATGGCCACCTATGAATTGGCATCAATTCCGAGCTGGCATCCACCCGAATTGTACTTTGGGCCTAAAGATTTTGACCCTGGGTTGAACCATCATTTTCCCTAATTGCTAAATCTAGAGCCAAGTGACATATGATATAACCGAGATTGGGAGCCCCTATAAATTGCTACCTCTTCCATGTTCGAGTTTCTTGACCCATCATCAGATGGGACTTAAGTGGACTATCATGATTTTTGAATGATCATTGACCTGGACAATTTACCATTTGGCCTAGGAATTGTCCAGACAACTGGTTTCATTTTATCTCAAATCTGATTCCTAGCCAAAAATCATTGAATTAGTCAATAATCCGTTGATTTAGGCAGTCGAATTATTGACCCATTCAACCTGTTCAATAGTTTAGCCATATTTTATTTTTTATTTTCTTTTTTCAAAATGAGTTATTCATCTGAACCGGACGGTCAAACCATCGACCTGAAAACCGGTGGCAACAAGGGATCCGGTTCTGGGTTGTTTTTTAAAACATAGGTTAAAATTCTTTTGATTAAATTAATTTATGTTTTGCTTAAGACTAGACCATTGGTTGTTGATTCATCAACCATGT
Source organism: Nelumbo nucifera (assembly GCF_055504915.1). Classification (NCBI taxonomy): domain Eukaryota; kingdom Viridiplantae; phylum Streptophyta; class Magnoliopsida; order Proteales; family Nelumbonaceae; genus Nelumbo; species Nelumbo nucifera. The sequence goes on from NC_142652.1 coordinate 65,986,511, forward strand.
GCCAGGTGGCAAGTTTTAAGTTTTAACATGCATGTCTTCACATGTAGCATAGAGTTAAGAACCAAAAAGAATCCTTGAATTGAGCCGCAGACCGAGACTCATATTAGTTTGTTCTTTTGGGGTGTGTTCAGCAGTTCAGGTGGCAGCTTTAACTGAACTTGATGGCTGTGCTGGGGCCGGGGGGGACTGTCTAACCAATGATAACGCCCCACGTGAGAGATTTCATGGGGTGGGGCATATACACTTTTATGGCTGACGTGGAGTGTTATTATTGGTTATATAACTCCTGACACGGTCATAACGTCAGCTAATGGGGACTGAGATAATTGATCTTTTAATTTCTGTGAAGTATAAACTACTATTTTTTTTCTCTCATTGAATTATTTTGGCAGTTGTATCCAGGACCAAGTTGCAAAGTGAAAACGTCATGAATCATGATAAAGTATTCTATAAGCAAAAGTTGAACCCACACCCAATATTATATTCCAATTCCATCTATCCAAAACCCAATATAATATTGCAACAAGTAATAAAGCATCCAGTTGATTTTTGTATCGTTATTGGTGGGTGGCAACAACGCAAATCTATGCATACAATAAATAATAAAAAAGGGGGTGAATAGTAGCAAGTTTTGCAGAAGAAACCAGGAGCTAAATTCCAGACTCCAGAGACGGAATTATGGTACGACGTCCAGTTGCAATATTTTACTTTGGATGGCACGTGAAATCCTCTAATCAACAACAGAGGAATGAGTTATGAGAGTGGGAGATAGGGCCTGCGGGGTCCACTTATTACCCTTTTAATCAAATCAATTAATTAGTGATTTTACTCCATTACTCCAATCCAACAGTGTTCTTATTTATATGGTTAAACAGAGTCGGATGGATCAAGACCGTTCATCTTTTGAGCCCTAACTGATCAACACTACCACCTCACCTCAGTAGTTGGGCCCACGTCCACCTATAGTCAGTGGGATATGAATCACCAAGGCCTAAGCTCTGTAAGTCTGTAATCTGCCCGGGGGGCATTAGATAAAAAAGTAAAAAGGGATTATTTCTAGACGCAGGAAATTGAAGTGGGACTCAACCAAAAATCCGACATACACAACCACTTCACGTTCCTGTGTAATTAAAATAATTAATTAATAGGCACTAGATTGTAGATAGATATGGCGACCTATACCCCACTGGCCAGCCACCCACCATTGATAGAACACGTTGTACTGAATTCTGAGGTGAAAGGGTGAAACAGAACAGAAGGCCTCTCTCTCTTTCTCTCTGTTCATGACTTCATGTTCATGCACCAAAAGAATTTTTTTTTTTTTTAAGAGAAGCATTTTTTTATTCTTTGTTTCCCAGCCAAAGTGTCTGACGACGGTAGTGGAAAAAAGCGGTCTCCGTTGTTTGTCGACATCTTTGTCAGATTCCCGGTTAATCGGAGATCTGACGCAAGGAAGAGCACAGGCTAAGCTCCATGTCTACATGTGAAGCCCACAACGCTTCAGCTGTTATAAATTGGCTTATGGTAATGGAATGGGCGACCTTGTTGCTGTTGATATGCAGCACTGTAGCAGTAATAAGAGTCGGGCTGCCCACCTTGAGTCTCAGCATCTCCAGCTCCACCACTACGCTACAGACAACCCTGAGCATGCCCAGTGGGTCCCCTTAAATCCATCTTGATAAGAACGGATTGACCAACGGAATCCATAACCCAGAATCAACGAGTTCAGAAGCTCATTTACGCCTATAAACACGTTCTACAACCCTTCAAATCTTTTCAAAAATTTTATCGACACACTCGACCAAACCTCTCTCAGATGGGTTGCTCGGAAAGGATAGACGCGGTTGGTAACCGTTCTCGTCCGCTTCAATCAATGCATCGGTGATTGTTGCTTACGGTTTTGCTGAGGTATGACAGAAAAAACCAAGAAATTTCTTTGGTTTTCTAACAGTTTTCCGGTGGTCCCTTCTCCCTGCTCCCTGCTCATATCTCAGGGATACCAGAGTTGCACTCTTTGCTTGGATCGAGATTTCGCTTTTTATGAGCTTGGTATTGTTACTTAAGATGGGTTTTCTCTTTTGAAGCTGTTGAAGCTGTTTCTTTATCAGGCGGAGACGATTTTTAGCTGTGACCTGTGGGTTTCTCTGTCTGCAAGTCGAAGGTTAGAATCCTTGTTTGTTGCTATTTTTGATTGAAGAGAGTAGTGTTTCTTAGATTCTTCCTCAAGTAAATGACTTAGACAGGCTTATGGCTTGTTTTCTACTTTTTGTTGTCTTTGGTAGAGAATAATTTTGTTTCTCTTTTTCTGTGTTTTTTTTCTCTGTTTCCCTTTAAGCCTTAAGTTTCTCTATGTAAGAGTAGTTCGATTATTCTAGTTTGGCTCTATCATCTTTTTCTCTTCCGGTTTGCTTCTTCGTTATCTAAGACTATGTTTGGTTTGAAGGAAAAAGGTAGGGAAACCTTTACAAACCTTGTATAGGTTCCCTGCCTTTCCCTTCCTATCTCTACCTTTTCCTTCAAACCAAACATAACCTAAGTGTTTTTTATATTCTAAAGATTAAATTTAATAAGCGGTTTGGACCAGAGGAACTAAGGGCTCTTTATTTAGTTATTTATTTATTCATTTAGTTTATAGATACATCTTTTTAAGTTCTTGTATCAGCAGCTGCTACTGTTTTTTTGTGAGAATTTCTTCTTAAAAGTTCCTAGCGTAGATGCTGGGATAAGGTTTCTTCTCCTTTTCTGTCTAAAGATAAAAGATGCATCTCGTCCTTACAGTGGGCATATAGATTATTTGACTTTGCTTTACCATTTTCTATAAGAATTTCTTTTAGGAATTGGGATTTTAAAGTTTTTCAGTATCAGAGACTAACCATGCCTTATCTATATAGTTGGTGCAGTATTAAATTATTCGCAAGAGGCTCGAGGTCGATTATTGGTACACCGTACACGAATTAACAGAGGAAGATAAAATACAAGACAAAAGGTTCTCAGCATGATAGTGCATTCCCTAGAGGCTACAAAGGTTTTCAGTTCTTAATACAAATTATGACATCTCAGAGAATGTTAAGTTCATGTAAAGAGGGGTTGCTGCTGTTTTGATACAGAAGGCATCTTCTTCTTCTTGAACTAGAGGACCTTGGGTTTCATTTTGTTTTCATTTTCTTCTTTTCCTAGTTTGGGTGAGAATGTCTTCTTCAAGACCCAATCACTCTGCCAATAACTCTAGTAGATCAAAGCACAGTGCTAGGATTATTGCACAGACTACTGTAGATGCAAAACTTCATGCTGACTTTGAGGAATCAGGAGATTCATTTGACTATTCAACCTCAGTACGCATAACCAACTCAGGATCTGGCAATCAACAACCTAGGTCCGATAGAGTAACCACAGCATACCTCCATCACATACAGAAAGGCAAGCTGATCCAGCCATTTGGATGCTTGTTAGCATTAGATGAAAAGACTTTTAAGGTCATTGCCTACAGCGAGAATGCCCCAGAGATGCTAACCATGGTTAGTCATGCAGTTCCCAGCATGGGGGACCACCCAGTTCTTGGCATTGGCACTGATGTAAGGTCTATCTTTACTACCCCCAGTGCATCTGCATTGCAGAAGGCTCTAGGATTTGGAGACGTTTCTCTATTGAATCCCATCTTAGTCCACTGCAAAACATCAGGGAAGCCCTTCTATGCAATTGCCCATAGGGTAACTGGTAGTTTGATCATTGATTTTGAACCTGTGAAGCCTTATGAAGTACCTATGACTGCTGCCGGAGCCCTCCAATCGTACAAGCTCGCTGCCAAGGCAATTGCAAGGCTGCAGGCATTGCCCAGTGGTTGTATGGATCGGCTGTGTGATACAGTTGTCCAAGAGGTTTTTGAGCTCACAGGCTATGATAGGGTGATGGCCTATAAATTTCATGAGGATGACCATGGGGAGGTTGTTTCTGAGATCACAAAACCAGGACTTGAGCCCTACTTGGGCCTGCATTATCCAGCCACAGACATCCCCCAGGCAGCAAGGTTCTTATTCATGAAGAACAAGGTCCGTATGATTTGTGATTGCCGTGCAAAGCATGTGAAAGTTCTTCAAGATGAAAAGCTTCCATTTGATCTGACCTTATGTGGGTCAACCTTGAGAGCCCCACATAGCTGCCACTTGCAATATATGGAGAATATGGATTCAATTGCTTCTCTGGTTATGGCAGTGGTTGTCAATGAAGGGGATGAAGAAGGTGAGGCCTCTGGTTCCTCACAGCAACAAAAGCGAAAGAGGCTTTGGGGTCTTGTGGTCTGCCATAACACAACTCCAAGGTTTGTACCTTTTCCTCTACGGTATGCCTGTGAGTTTCTAATCCAAGTCTTTGCCATCCATGTTAATAAGGAGATTGAATTAGAAAACCAGATTCTTGAGAAGAACATTCTACGTACTCAAACACTTCTGTGTGATATGCTGATGCGAGATGCACCTCTAGGTATTATATCACAAAGCCCTAATGTAATGGATCTTGTAAAATGTGATGGAGCTGCCCTTTTGTACAAAAATAAGATCTGGCAGCTAGGAACAACTCCGACTGAATTCCAAATACATGATATAGCATCATGGCTCTCTGAGTATCACATGGATTCAACAGGTTTGAGTACAGACAGCCTCTATGACGCAGGATTTCCTGGGGCTCTTTCTCTTGGTGATGCAGTATGTGGGATGGCAGCTGTGAGGATAACATCAAAGGACATGCTTTTCTGGTTCCGTTCTCATACTGCTGCTGAGGTTCGTTGGGGAGGAGCAAAGCATGACCCTGATGAGAAGGATGATGGAAGGAGGATGCACCCACGATCATCATTCAAGGCATTCCTTGAAGTTGTCAAGACTAGGAGTTTGCCTTGGAAGGATTATGAGATGGATGCTATCCACTCTTTACAGCTTATCCTCAGGAATGCTTTCAAAGACTATGAAACTGCAGATCAGACCACCTCTGCAATCCACTCAAGACTCAATGACCTCAAGATAGAAGGTATGGAGGAACTTGAAGCAGTGACAAATGAGATGGTCCGTTTGATTGAGACAGCTACCGTGCCAATATTGGCAGTTGATGTTGATGGACTCGTGAACGGATGGAATACAAAAATTGCTGAGCTAACTGGTCTGCCTGTTGATCTGGCAATTGGGAAGCATTTGCTCACACTTGTGGAAGATTCTTCAGCTAATACTGTAAAACGGATGTTGCACTTAGCACTTCAGGGTAAATCCTCTAGTGACTTGTTGTTTCAAGTTGAATACACTTTCTCCAGTCCTTTATGGAACAATCCTTTCTTAATTATCTGATTTAGTCTCCATTGCACTTGTCCAACATATTGATGAGGAATGGTAGAAATTGTTCTTTCTTATTCAACTGTGGTAGGATTAGAGGAATTGTATTCTGCTATTTCTATATTTTTATTTTATGCTAATTTTCTTTTCTATACCCTGTTCTTATCTCAGGAAAAGAGGAGCAAAACATTCAATTTGAGATGAAAACTCATGGTTCTCAAAGAGATAGTGGACCAGTCAGTTTGGTTGTGAATGCATGTTCAAGCAGGGATCTCCGAGAAAATGTTGTTGGTGTGTGCTTTGTGGCTCAAGATATCACTAGCCATAAGATGGTCATGGACAAATTCACTCGGATTGAGGGAGACTATAAAGCAATTGTGCAGAACCCAAACCCACTAATCCCCCCAATATTTGGTACAGATGAATTTGGTTGGTGCTCTGAGTGGAATCCGGCGATGGCAAAGTTGTCTGGCTGGGAGCGGGAAGATGTTATTGATAAGATGTTATTAGGTGAGGTTTTTGGGACCCACAAGGCTTGCTGTCGTCTCAAGAATCAAGAGGCTTTTATAAATCTTGGGGTTCTTCTTAATAATGCAATGACAAATCAAGAAACTGAGAAGGTTTCATTTGGTTTCTTTGGGCGGAATGGAGTTTATGTGGATTGCCTGCTCTCTGTGAGCAAGAAGCTGGACGGAGAGGGTACAGTCACTGGAGTTTTTTGTTTCTTGCAGATTGCCAGTCAAGAGCTGCAGCAAGCACTTCATGTGCAGCGTCTGTCAGAGAAAACTGCATTGAATAGATTGAAGTCATTGGCATACATGAAACGACAGATCAAGAATCCTCTTTCAGGGATTATATTTTCTCGGAAGATGATGGAAGGAACTGACTTGGATGAAGAACAGAAACAGCTTCTGCATACCAGTGCACAGTGTCAACGCCAGCTGAACAAGATTCTTGATGACACAGATCTGGAGAGCATCATGGATGGGTATGAAATAATCTGAAAACTGAAACCTTTATTGCATTTGCATTTTATCAGTATGTCGAAATATAATCTAGGTGATCCAATTAATTCCATGACATTGAGACTTTGAGAGTAAATAAATAAAATAGTAAAAACTCAATTATAGTCCAGTAGATGTTCATGTGGTTGACTTTTACCTAGTTTGAAAAAGAAGTTTCTGATTCTTTGCATCTTTAGAGATACCATGGTGAAGGATGAGGTACATTCATTTTTTGGTTCAACAAGCCAGTCCACTCCAGGCAAGGTTTATGATGCAAACATTTCATATCTTTCAGCCCGAATGATTGAGAATAACAAAAGCTTTTCTATATGTATTGTTCCTTTGACCATTTTCGCTTGGGTGGAAACTAGGCTCCAAATCAACTGAAACATTAAGAGAATTTGACTTTTCCTCTGAAAAGTTTTTGACCAAGATATCCCATTTCTATTCTGTTTATAACCAAGAGAAACATAATTTAAAACCTTGCCTGTATATTGTAAGATTCCAAATCCATGTTGGTTGACTTGTTTATGCTCATCAGAGAATATTTTTTCTGAAAATCTTGTATGGTTTAGTACCTGTCGTATTTGGTTGATAGATGGATCCTCTTAGATGGATCTTGTCTCCTGGCTAGAGCAGCAACCATTTGACTGAAGTTTTGATTTTGGATTTTAGAGCTATGAATCCACAAAAAGTAAATTGGATAATTCAATTGATGTCACTTTGGGGCCCATCTGAGAGGGCAACCAATGGAGGGACTGACCCAGTAACTATGTTTTCTTCTCTTAAGCTTTCTCTGAGTTCTTCTATTCAACTTGTATACCTCTTACTACCCAATTTTGTGAACTTTTATCCCTCTCTCTCTCTTTTGATCTTTTGGAGAACTTAATCAATTTTTGGGTTTCTGTCTGGTTCAACTTAGGGTCCATTTGGTTTGCAGTCAGAATCAGAATCGGAATGGTCTATTTCTTCTGCCTAGTTAGACAAGAATTGGAATCGGCTGGAATGGATTCTCATTCTATTGGGAATGGGAATAGGATTCCGATTCCACCCAACCAAATGGTTGGACCGTACCAATTCCAGATCCTTATTCCTTCAAACCAAACGGACCCTTAATCCAGAGCAACAGTCCCCAACCTGATGGTTGTATTGGCATAAATTCCAGCCTTGATAACATGGAATGAGCTCAATACTGAATAGCTTTTGGATCTACCTGAGGTTTTATGTTGAAGAATATCAGCATATAGTTAAATTATATGTGGCAAAATATTTCAACATATGAACTTGATACTCATTTTCTGTTTTACTTGTAATATTTGGGTTTATGCAACATCCTTCCTGATACTTGTAGTATATTGCTAGGACTACTAGAGGAAAAAATAAACATGAAATTCACGGAAACTTAAAAATTAACCAGTTAACTCAACAGAAGTTACTGGGGTAAAGAGATAAAGTTGTAGGAGAAAAGAATGGTCTCCCTCCCTCTCTTCATCTGCAGTTCTGTTTCTAGTGTCCTGTTCCATAATCTCATACCATTTATTTCAATATTGGCAACTTTTTGGATCTGGAAATGATTTTGTTTCATAATCTCATACCATTTTATTTCAATGTTAACAGATGTTTGGATCTTGAAATGATTGAGTTTACTGTACGAGATGTTTTGGTTGCTTCCATTAGTCAAGTCATGATTAAGAGCAATGCAAAGAATATTCAAATTATTAATGATTCATTGGAGGATATCTTGATTGAACGACTTTATGGAGACAGTCTAAGGCTTCAACAGATACTGGCTGATTTCTTTTCGATTTCTGTTAATTTTACACCGACTGGAGGCCAGCTAATACTTGCTACCAGTTTGACTAAGGATCGATTGGGAGAATGTGTTCATCTTGTGCATCTGGAGCTCAGGTACTAATTTGCATTGTCAATCAATCAGTTATGCACACACACATACACACATGCATGAACACATATCAGTGCTCCTCTCATCAGTGTTTTTTATGGTATTGGGACTTGCAAGTAGTTTTGGGAGCTTGATTCAGAATGAACCACTATTTTTTTTTCTTAAATCATTTATTGTTTCATATTGGTTCTGATTCTGCCTCAATATTGAGATGGTTTTATAGCCTTTTGTACACAATAATTTGGTCATTGGATTTTTAACCATCAAATCCTGGTTAGTTTGTCACTGTCATTGGCTGAGAACCTTGCTTGAACCCTGGAGTTTGGTTTTTTCTTTGTCAAGGGGCTACAACCTTTTATAGGCTAATAATCTGTATTTACAACCATCTGAGATATGTTAAGTTCTGAAAATTCATAGTTCTTGTGTTTCCAATGACACCATTCTGCTGGCTTTATTTAGCATTGATTATCTCTCTCCTTCAAACCAACACATCTTAAACCCCAATATTTTGGAAAACAGCACACCACAACATGCAAAACACCACCAAGGATATGGTGAGTTTTGGAACCCATTTTTCAAATTAAGGTGTGGCCCAGTGCAGTGGTTTGAAACACACCAAACCCATTTGCGACTACAGTACAGAACACCCAAGTTGACAACTTCCCTGTTTTCTACCAAAGAGAGTTCTTAAGCACTAGTTTGGTTTGCAGTTCCATTAGGCTATGTTTGGTTTGGTAGAAAACAAGAGAGAAACAGAAATTTGAGGGAAGTTAAGTAATTTTATGAAAGTTTGTAACAACTTTCTGTTTCTCTCTTATTTTCTACCAAACCAAACCAGTGCTTACTGTTAATTACAGATGGTGATGCGCTGATTTTACATGATACAGTTATCTGGTGGGACTTAACATTATCTCTCAGTTATTCTATTCTAAATTTAAATGTGTTGCTTTACTAGTTTTTTACCAATCTTGTATGGATAATAATTTGTGAAATGACAGCCACTGAAACATCCCTATTGACTCGTCAATTGTTGCATTGGGTTGCAAGCAGACGGACATTTTTAGGAAGTTGCTGTAAACAGCCAACTAATCGAGTTGAATGTTCTCAAGAGTTACACATTTTACCAGTATTTCATGATTTTGTTTTTCTGATGCAGGATAATTCATACGGGTGGTGGAATACCAGAAGAGTTACTCAGCCAGATGTTTGAAAGCAATGGTGATGCATCATCAGAAGAGGGTGTCAGCCTTCTTTTCAGCAGGAAACTTTTGAGGCTCATGAATGGTGATGTCCGGTATCTGAGAGAAGAAGGCAAGTCAACTTTCATCATAACCGTTGAACTTGCCTCAGCCCAAAAACCGCATAGGTCAAACAGTTCTCGAGGTGAATAGTATCGTCAACTGATTTGTACAGCTAAAGAAGAGTGTTGAATGACTTGTTGTTACCTGTAGTCATCCCATCTCGTCTACGGCTTTTTGCTGTGTCAATCATTTGCCATTTATCTTTATCTTTTATTTTTCCTTGTTTCTCTACCCCGTCTATGGATGGGCAGGCGATGATGGTGATTACATTGGTTGGCGAGGCCTGAGGGGAGGTCAAACAAACACTCACAGGGCCAAATAAGCAAGCTGGCATCATCTAATTCAACTCTATTCTGGGATCAGTAGTCCTTTAAGGCTTTGATCTTGCCTTTTCCTTTTCTCCCCTTAACCACTCTTTTTTGGTTGGAGGGGGTTCTTCTAAGTTCTATCATTGTTGTATTATTAACTATTTTAGTCAGAGATGATTTTGTTTCCTTATACGCTTGTATTTCCTTCTCACATTCCCATGGAAAGAACAGGTGTTGTTGCATGACATGATGGGTCAGGTGTTGGAACTGTAATGTAATGTATATACCTGTTATACTTGCATGTCAATCAATGTCGTCATACTCAAACAGGATGGAAAACCATAATGCTCTCGAGTCCAACATTAGGTCATGGTTTTATCAGTTAACCAGTTAATTTGCTCGTTCTGATGAAAACCATCAAGTCATCAACCAAGATCACCGATTCAACCGTCTAGTTGGGTCTGAGTCTGAAACACTAATACCAATTACGCTACCAGGCCCAGGAGAAATCTGATTGATTTTTCATTCTTCAATGGAAAATTGTAAATAGGATGTGTTGTATGGGAAGACCAATACCAATTGAAAGTTGAAACACCCAAGTTTACAGCATGGGGGCTTTCCAAAAGATTTGATCATGGTTTTCAAAACCGATAACCATTCAGCCCCCCAGGTCCAGTTGCACTATAAACCGGTAAATCTTTAAAATCTGTTGAAAAAGTCAGAAAACTGCTGACCCGGACGATTGAACTGCTAAACTATTCGACTCGGGCAGCGGTTTGCGGGTTATCATTTTTATTTTCATGGATTTAAATAAAATAAAAAAACAAAAAACAAAATGACCCCCATATCCCCAATCCTATCTCTTACATTTAGGGTTAGAACAACCCCATTTTCGTTCTAACCCTTCCCTCTCAGCCGCCACACCCAACTGGTCATTTGCAGCAGTCACAACCTACGGCGTCCGATGGCGACAGCGACCGACGGCGATTCACGGCGACAGCGGTGAGCTTCATTTACAGCAGACAGCATTGATTTTGCAGCAGATCCAGCTGCAACAGTTGTGGGTTGCAGCATTAGCAGGTCCGGTGACCAACTTGCAGCGGCAATATTGCAACCTTACCTGTAGTGACGGTGATTCCTACCCACTATTCTCCCATGCTTGCGAGAGTAAGTTTATTGTTCTATCTGCAACTTTTGGGAACCACCCGACCTTCAGTCCTTCGAGCTTGAAGGTATAAAATTCAAAAAAAATGTAAAACTTTTGGGTTCCCAAATTGGTGGTTCTCAATTGACCAATTTCAAGCTTGACAGGCTGACACTCAATTGGGAACCCAAAAGTTTTGCTTTTTTTTTTTTTTTTGGAAGTTTATACATTCAGATTCGAAGGACTGAAGGTCGGGTGGTTCCCAAAATTGAAAATATATTTTTTATTTTTTAATTTATTTATGACATTATGGGCCAAACCATTCGATCCAGATGGTTGAACCACTTAACTGAAAACCAGTCCCCTGACCGATTCTGTTTCCGGTTCGTTTTTCAAAACCTTGGATTTGATACATGTGGTTGTCACTTGCCAGAACGAGAGGAGGGAAAAAGTACTGTCTGAACTCTTAACTCCATAAATATAATAATGAGTAATCACCCAAACATGCTGTGACTTTGTGTGATATAGAAATTTGTTGGATAAAATAGAACCCATGAACAACGAAAATGCCAGAGATCAAGGCTATGTTTGTTTTTAGGGAAAAGGTAGGGAAATCCATACAAGATTTGTAAAGGTTTCCCTACCCTTCAAACCAAACAAAGCCTACAGGAAAAAATATATTTTCAAGTTCAAGTTTACATGTCGCTAAGCTAACTTTTCTTCCTTTGGTAATGAAGCAAACGTTTGCCTTTTGCCAACATTTTTCACCATTTGAAGTTGGAAGGCAAAAGACACTTCCATTTTTCTTTTGAAAACAAAAAATCCCTGTAGTTGTACAAGTGAAGAACACCAATATCATATCAACCATTGGATGCATTGGATGCCAGCCCAGCAGAACAATCATCTACCAAACCTTTCAATTCTCCGACGGCGTAGTTCTTCCAATGAGAGATCACGTGCCTCATTTGAATGCCGAACAGACAACAATCCGTCACCATCCCTTCCTGTGCCACACATCTCGCACTCATTTAGCCACTCGGAATTATCAAAAGTGCAGGCTGAGCATCTCCAGACACCAGATACACTCCTTCCTGAACGACTCCCACCAACAGCCCCCCTGCCAGAAAATCGCCGATGGCGAAAATGGAATAAGCTCCGTACAATTTTCAGAGGCCAGCTTACTATGCCAGTGAGACTTCTGATGATGGTTGTCAATGGATCAGGACCTGAATATATACTCTTTAACCGGAGATAGAGAATGCCAGCAAGTATTCCACCAAGGTGGCCTAAGAATGACACACCTGGCACAAACATTTGGATGAGAATAAGCTCTGCCCATGCAGCATGACGTGCTGGTACAATTAGCCCATGGACATAAGTGTAGTTTTCTGACTGGGAATTGAGGATGACCTTCATAGCAAAGAGGACACCGGAGAAGCCCACAGCATGTTCATGGTAGTAGGCTCTCTCATAATCAAAGAACAAGAGAAGGGCTCTTGCAAGAAGTAGTGTGATGCCTTGGGACATTCCAACAAGTGCTAGAGTCATGGATGCAAATTCAACACTTCCCATTGAAGTTTCCAATTGGATACCCTTCCAGAGAAGTGACATCATGTTGTAAACAAGGTGGGATTCACCAATGTGGTAGAATGCTGACAGAAAGAAGCGTTTGAGATCCCTGTGCTGCTCAATGTCCAAAAAAAGGAAACACATCAATACTATTTAAGGACAACAATATTGAATAGTGTTTTATTGTGATTGACTGAAAGACATGGATGCAGCCTCAAACTAGGAAATTTTCTGCTCAAGACAGGAATACCTTGGAGGATGAAAAACTATTAGAGATCTCATGGTGGTCCATAAACTATGGGGACTGGGACAATGTAAGAAGGGAAGAGTGAAGGATTCACCGCTTTGTACAGATAACAAAAGCAGTTAAACCTGATTAGGTGAAAATCACTTATTTTCTCAAAATTGGAAAGTTGATTCGTGGTCTACCTGGCCATGAGCAAGCCTAGTCCAATAAAGCTAATTGAGCCGAGCTCGAGTCCAATGAAGCTCGGTTCGTGAGGCTCGCGAGCCTAGTATAATAAAAAAATAATTTTTTATTATATACATAAATACACACATACATATACATATACATACATAAATATATGTAATAAATAATTTTTATTATATATAATAATATTATATATAATATTTTTATTTTCATGTATAATAGTAAATGATTTTTATAATACTTGATTTTTTATGTAAAATAAAAAATATTTTTATATGTATAATTTTTATTTTTTAGAAAAGAAAAGAACTTGGTTTGTAGTCGAACTCGAGCCGAGCCGAGCTCAAACTTGCGAGCTTTGAAACAAGCTGAGCTCGAGCTCAAGTCTCTAGCTCGAATCAAGGAGCCAAACACAGTTTCAGCGAGCCGAGCTAAAATAGCCAAGTATTTGGCTCGGCTCGGCTCGAATCCACCCCTATGAGCAACAAATCAAGTCCAAAGAAGATTGTTAGGATGCTACAACTTGTCATTTAACCACTTAAAGTCACCTCAGCTGTCCGGGAATCATCCTCAATCTCTATATTAGGGAGAGATTAGAGGGCCTTTGTGTATTGCAACATCAATACTAGGGAGACTAGGTTCTAGGCATCCAAAGTGACCATCTTGTTCAAATGGATCCCAAGGTGAGAAAAGGATGCAGCTGACAGTGTTGCCAGAGGCAAGGGAGGAGAAAGTTTGGCCATCATCATCATATCATTCTCCAGCATGATTAGAATGACTTCTATCCTCTTTTCTTGCTTTCTCCTAATGTGCAAATTACAGGTTTGCACTAACCCTCCAAATCTAAAATCCAATAAACCCCCATTTTCTTCATGTGCACTACGATTTATGGAGGTATTACAATTTTCAAGTCTTCTCTCACTACTAAGGCCGCACTTGACATTCCTTATGTTAAGGACTCGTCTCCTTTTTGCAGTTAAAATGCCCCTATGAACACTAAGTTTTTAACAGCAAAAAAGAGACAAGTCCTTAAAATAAGGAATGCCAAATGCAGTTTAAATCTCTTCAAAGTCTTTATTTCTGCTATCTTAGAAATGCTTCAAGAATAAATAGCATTTATGTATTTAGTGGATGTTTGCTATCTTCTTTTGTCAACCTATCTACTTCATGATAATGATGTAGAGTTAAATATGTCATATTTGTCACGCCCCACTTGAACAAAGGAGCAGAGGAACCTGTGGCTAGAGGTTTATGGGCAGATCATGAACAGCTTCAGTCAGTGCAAGAGCCCGTTCGAACAGCCTTTACAGCCTTGCATTGGGAATATCTCCATACTTATGTGCTTTATTTTATGGGGATGTATTCCCAATGCAAGGTTGCAAGAGGCTGTTTGAACGGTGTGAGCACGGGCTTGCACTGACTGAAGCCGAACTCGGTTCTAGCTAAGGCCGGACCGCAGGAGCTCTCTGAACCTTTTGGAGTGTTCTCCAATGAGATGGAGTGCTCTAGGGTTCTCTAAAATCATGTGGAACATTGTAAAGGAGACCTTTCTTGTAAATATATTGTACGCACGAGTTGGTAGAATTATCTAGACTTTAGGGTTCTCTTGTCTAGAGGGTTCTATTTGAGAAGGTACTAGATTAGGTTTAGAGCCTATAAATAGGAAAAGGCCTCCCTCATTTGAGAATCTATATATTAACAACCAATCCATCCTTGTAAGCCTTGTATTTATGTATTTAGCTGTAATTCAAACCTTGTTGTTTACCCAAGCCAATGAGAGCTACTGTGTGTTTTAGTGTGTCCATTAGGGTGAGACTCTTGAACACACATATGCTGGGGAATGCACAAGGCAGTGTGTCTTCACAGCACCCAAGCAAAGGATTGGACCTGGGTAGCATTAGGCTAACTCTATCCATGGAAAAGTAGAGTGCCACATGACTTGTTAAAGGTGTAATCAGGGTAACAAGGTTATTAGAGCTTAATTTGGGACGACCTAAGTTGGGTTGTGATAATATGCTTTAACTTCTAGAAACTTAACAATACCTAAATTACTATCACCAATATATTTATTCAGCACAAAAATATCATCAGAAGGTGGATCAAAATGACTTGTCTATCCTACACAACTGACATCCTAAAATCACCTTAGATATCCATAGGCTTTCATATGAATCGCAAGAAACAAAGGCGACTATTTGACATTCACTGTTCAAAATTGATTGAAGCAATGCACGTCAAAGCAAGGTTTCTGAAACAGTTGGGTTCATCTTCTCTGAACTCCATCTGCACCACTTTCTACTCTCAATAGATTTGAGAATCCAGCTTTAGAATTTCATAAACTAGACGCCCCATGCATGAATTCTAAGTATCCAACTTTGAGTGTACGAACATTATAAGAATAGGATATCTTGATTTTTCACATATTATTTTTCATACTCTATAATAGTTTATCTATATAACCAAGAAAATTTGCCCCCTCAAATGTAGTTGTTGAATCAACTCTCTTACACATATTCATGATATTTGTAGAAGCAAGTTAGAATCAATAGATAACACCATTTTTATTGACAAGTAATCAATACATAACACTTTACCAACACAGCAACATGATCTCAGAAGCAAACCCAGTACCTAATAATCAAATTATACAAATTCTGACTGTATCCACCAGTTATACCCACAAAGGGCTTGTTTCTCTATGTAAACGTTGGGTACACATGGAATGGGTTGTGCCACATTGGCTAGTCACAAGTCAAAACTAAATAAAAGTAACAAATGACTATTTTCCATTGCAATAATACTAAAACTAAAGAACAACCAACAAGAAAAAGAAATACACCGGAATACAACAAAAGTGACGAAAGATACCTCCTACCATTTAGAAAGGGAAGCAAATATATATAATATATGGATTTTCAATATCTAATTAAACTCCTACTTTGCTGGTGTGAGCTTGTCTTATACTATCGATCCCAAGCTCAAATAAAGGAGGACGGTTGCGACAAGTTGGTAGCCAGCACTAAAACTTTTGCCAAACTCTCATGAATATGGATCTTGATTTGTCCTTTTGTTCTTATGTTAGGGCGTTCTCCAAAAACGACACACTGCACCCTAACCCGAGTGTAGTATTAAGTGGGTAATGTTTGCTAGGATGGTTCCCACAAGTGACCCGCCATGGAAATGCCTGACTTTGGTGTCAAATAGGCAACGGTCCCCACATCATTCTAGATGAGGGTAGGTAAGGAAGCTAGTCCAAGAAACACGACTTCGTTTAGTCACTTGGAATGTGGGAACATTAACAAGAAAAACTATGGAATTAGTACACATTATGAAAAGGAGAAGGATTAATATCCTACAAGAAACACAACTTCATTCCCGCACCATTCTAGACGAGGGTAGGTAAGGAAGCGAGTCCAAGAAACACGACTTCGTTTAGTCACTTGGAATGTGAGAACATTAACAAGAAAAACTATGGAATTAGTAGACACTGTGAAGAGGAGAAGGGTAAATATCCTACAAGAAACTAAATGGAAGGGTAAAAAACAAAGAAATTGATGGCTACATACTATGATATACAAGAGAGGTGAATAATAAAAATGGTTTAGCAATAATAGTAGATAAGGATTTAAAAAATGAAATTATAAATGTTAAAAGAATTGGGGATAGAATACTTTTAATTAAACTTGTTTTGGAGGAGGAAGTCATTAACATAATTAGTGCTTATACACCTCAAGTAGATTTAGAGGAATACATTAAAAGATAATTTTAAGAAAATTTAGAAAGATTAATCCAAGAAATTCCAAATAAAGAAAATATTTGAATACGAGGAGACTTAAATGGGCATGTAGGGAAAAGAAGTGTAGGATATGTATGAACATGGAGGATTTGGATTTGGGGAGAGGGGCGAATTAGGCAATATTAGATTTTTCAGTAGCTTATAGTATGGCAATTTTAAACACCTTTTTTTCCAAAAAAAAAGGATGAAGACTTGATAATATTTAAAAGTGGATCAAACATAAGCCAAATAGATTTTTTCCTTACTAGGAAAAGAAAACGAATGATGCGTAAAGATTGCAAAGTTATTCTGAGAGAAATATTAACAACACAACGTAGATTAGTGAGTACATTAGGAAATGGAAAAAAAAAGGGAAGAAAATAGGTGTCTAAGAATTAGGTTGGAAAACCTAAAAGGAGAAAATCTATCTCAATTTAGAAACAAGTTGAGAATAGAAGGGAATTGGAATTTAGATGGAAAGATTAATAATATCTGGTTTGAAATGGAAAACGACATAAAGAAAGTGACAAAGGAGGTCTTAAGAGAACTAAAAGGAAAATGGAAAAGTACTAAAGAAACTTGGTGTGGAATGAAGAAGTTCAAAATATAATTAGATTAAAACAAGCATGTTACAATGAATGGCAAAATGCTAAAAATGCAAAAAAAAATTGGGAAAAATATAAAACCATAAGAAAATAAGTTAAAATAGAACGTAAATGAAGCTAAATGTAGGGCTTATGATGAGCTTTATCATAAATTAGGCACTAAAGAGGGAGAAAAAAGAATGTATAAACTAGCAAAGCTAAGAGAAAGGAAAAGAAGAGGGTTCTAATGGATGAGAGGCTAGCAATACTAATAATGTTAAAAACAATGTGTGCATTCGTAGAGTTAGACCTAGTGAAGTAAAAGAAGCGCTAAATAAGATGAAGGGAAAAGGCATTAGGACCTAATGGGATTACAATAGAAGTGTGAAAAGGTATGGGAGAGGTAGGCTTGTTATGGCTAACCAAGCCAGTTAATAATATAGTAAAAGAAAAGAGGATGCCTAATGATTAGGGAAATAGTAGTATGGTGCCTATATTTAAGAATAAAGGTAATATACAAAGTTGTAATAACTATCAAGGGATTAAACTCATGAACCACACTATAAAATTTTGAAAGAAAAAAAAATAAACGAACAAAGATTATGACTTGAAACAAGTATATCAAAGAACCAATTTGGCTTTATGCCAGGAAGATCAACCATGGAATCTATATTTCTTTCAAGATGATCGTTAGAAAAGTTCAGAGAGAAGAAAGATCTTCATATAGTGTTATTTGATCGAGAAAAGGCTTATGATAGAGTTCCTAGGGAGATAATATGGTGGGTCTTGGAAAAGAAAGGGGTTGGGTTCAAAATACATATATAGATCTAATTAAGGATATGTATGAGGGGGCAACAACCAATGTTGGAGCACTAGTGGGAGAGACTTAAGATTTTACAGTTATAATAGGTTTTCACCAAGGTTCAACACTTAGCCCTTATCTATTTGCATTGGTCATAAATGAATTAACCAAACATCTTCTGGAAGAATTTCCATGGTGCACGTTCTTTGCGAATGCCATTGTTTTAATTGATGAAGCTAATGAAGGATTAAATGTAAAATTAAACTTATGGAAAAATGCCCTAGAAACAAAAGGTTTTAAAATAAGGACTAAAACAAATTATATGACATGTAAATTTAGTAATACTAGGATGTAAATTAGGATACACTTAGGATTGGAGACCATGAGGGAGAGATTGAGGAGGATATCACCCAGAGAATTAGAGCAGGTTGGGCAAAATGGAGGGGTGCATCTGGACTTTTGTGTGATAGGAGAATACCACTCATATTAAAAGGAAAATTTTATATATGTTATATGGAGTAAAGTGTTAGGCAGTCAAGAAACAACATGTTTAGAAAATGAGTGTGGTAGAAATGTGATTACTAAGATGGATGAGTGGAAAAACTAGAAAGGATAAGATCAAGAATGAAGTCATCCGTAGAAACCTAGGAATAGCTCCAATAAGTGATAAAATGAGAGATAGTAGGCTAAGATGGTTCACACACGTGCATATAAGACCACCAACAGTTCCAATTTGAAGAAGTGATTTGTTACAAGAGGAAGGGGCTAGAATAGCTTGGGGTAGACCAAAAAGGACATGGGTAGAAGTAGTAAGAAATGGTTTAAGCACTAACAATTTAACAGTGGTTATGGTTTTAAAATGAACTAAGTGGCAAACATATAGATGGGATAAGGTGATGTAGGGGTGTCAATTGGACTGGATTTGGTCCAATCTGATCCAATCCAATGTGAGTCCTTTACAAATGGACTAGGTCCAATCCAATCCAATGAATATTTTGGATCGATCTAATTCAATGTTTGGGCAGTCCAATTTGTTCAAATTTGTTTTAATTTAGATTAATTCTAACCCAAACCTGGTCCATTGACACCTATATTCTTACCTTCTATCAATGGACCAAATATTGGCTCAATCCAACCCAATCCAATATAAATTCAATATGGATGGACTAGGTCCAATCCAATCCAATAAATACTTAGGATCATTAAGTTTGGACTGGTCCAGTTCAATATGTCTTGTTAGACCCATCCAATCTGTACAAATTGATTTTGGTTTGGACTCGATCCAATCCAAAATCAGTCCATTGACACTTTGATGCTATACAGAAGAAGGCTAAAAAGTTCTATGCAAGTTGGGACCATTACAAGAAACGTAAGAAGCTGAGAAGACATTACTGATCCAACCAAGTAAGCAATTACCAAGTTAGCATCAGCATGGAACTTTTATCTTAGTTCGAGTTTATCAAGTTAGCATCAGCGCAGAATTTTTATCTTAGTTCAAAATTACCAAGATAGCATTAGATCGTGAATTTTTGTTCAATTAGGACTTTCTTTTTTGAAGAGATTTAGTAGGATTATAATAAAGAGTGTTTTATTAGATTAGGAAACTTCTTTGTAGGAGGCATAAGGGTGTAAGTCTAAATAAAGAGTAGCTACGACAAAGCTATGACGCTTTTATGTGGATTCTCTCTTAAGTATTAAGTGTTGTTTGTTTATTTCGGCTTTTGCTCTTTCCTTTGAAGCTTCTCTAAACGTGGTTTGATTCTGTACTGCATCACACCCCTACATGGAAGATGATGATGATTTGCAATATCTAATTAAGCCACTCAAAACTCAAACAAGAGCTAGATTTTGATAATAAAAAATGTTTCCTGTAATATATCACATAAGACACGACTTCAATAACTCAAGGATCAAGTGCCGGAAGACCAAAACCTACCTCGTTGAAAGAAAAAAAAAATTAAAAAACATCCAAAACGAATTAATGTCATCGAATGCATAAATTAGAGACAAACAACCATCATTCAGAAAATGAAATGTCCGTCTTCACAATTCAACGACTTTACAATCTTCACCGAGAGCCAAGCTGACCAAAGAACAAATGGGTTTCCCACAACAACAGAAAACCACACAACACCAACCATCATTCACCAAATACAATCATGATCTTCACACAACTTGAGCCTTGAGATACACCTATACAGAAAGAGAGGTTGAATTGTTGACATACCTTGAGGATGAGGTGGGGGTTGAACCAGACCTCATCGAGGGAAGGCAA
The DNA here is from genome assembly GCF_055504915.1 of Nelumbo nucifera. NCBI lineage: Eukaryota > Viridiplantae > Streptophyta > Magnoliopsida > Proteales > Nelumbonaceae > Nelumbo > Nelumbo nucifera. Next base: position 66,006,921 of record NC_142652.1, read on the forward strand.
TACTTGGTCTAGGACACCAGGTCTCAAATAGATAAGTGTGTTAGCCACGAGAAGACCGGCTGTCACAGGAGGCTTTCTCTCCAGTCTGTAGTACTCGTTCACAGCGTGTAGGGCCAGAAGTGGCAGCATCCCCCTCGATACCCGCCTTCCTCCTCTCTCCATATTCAAATCCTCTCCTTCGTCCAAACGCTTTTGCTATATTGGGAATGAATCAGTTGCAGAGAGAGAGATGGTGATGCTGTAGGAAAAGGCAATGAAGAAAGAATCCAGTAGTTTCTGCTGCGTTTGGGGTTTTCTACTTTCGGATTCAAAACTTAAAGAAAAATGCAAGGTTTCTATAATTTGACTAAAATACCCCTTATGGCCCACTTCTCTACATTCTCATTTCTCAGTGGCCCCACTTCAATTAAAATTGAAGGGTCCCGATTGATGATTCCCTTCTCATTTTTTAGACTGTTGGGAGCAGATTTTGTCATTACAGAGTTGATAGCGGGAGATTTGTGTCATTTCAGTTCCAACTTCCGAATCCAGGCACGGTATGCGTTTCTTTGCCACCAAGAAAGGTCTAGTCTAAAGTGAAGGTGTTCAATGGTAAATTCCACAGCTGTTTAGTGAGACCGGATCTGCTCCTCACAAAAGGCGCCTCACTCGTACATCCTACCATGCATGGAACATCTCCCGTACTTGTAAATTACTTTTTAGGGGAGATGTTCCCAATGCACAGTGGATGTGCATGTGAGGCGCCCAAGTGTGAGGAGCAGATTTCGCTCCTTGTTTACTGCATAGACCTGGGATCGTATCTGGGAATCCGAGTTATCTGTGTTTAATCCGAGACCAAATCTGCTCCTCACACCTGGCGCCTCACATGCACATCCTACCATGCATTGGGAACATCTCTTGTACTTATTAGTTATTATTCACGGGAGATGTTCCCAATGCATGGTGGATGTGCTTGTGAGGCGCCCATTTATGAGGAGTAGATCCTGCTTCGTTTAATTCAGATCACCTACCAATAAGTTACGTTCCAAAACATTACCCGAACCGTGGCCCTTTTTTTGAATCGAATCAGTAGTACTGATTTTTGGAAACCGGTAACTGAAACTGAACCGAAACTAGTCGGTTAACCAGTTGACCGATTCGGTTCGTCGGTTTTTTGATTTTTTAGTTTCTATAATATATTATAAATATATAATAAAAAAGTATAAATATATATAAAATATTATATTTTAAATAATAAATAATATATTATAAATATATATTTATAGAATGCATATTTATTAATTTATAATATATAAAGTATATAAAAAATATATAATATACATAAATATATAGAAAAACATGTATACTGGTCGGTTCCTGATGTGGCACGATCCGGGCACTCCTAACTAGCTGCTGACTGGCTCCTTGCTGGCAACGGACGGCACCGGAGAAGACGAAGGTGAAGGATTCTCGGGGGATTTGCCCGGCAGGAATACTCCGAAGCTAAAGTTAGAACGCTGGGGAGGAAGAAAAGAGTGTAAAAGGCTAAGAGTGTAGGTTGCGCTAGATCACTGTGTCTCAAGATTAGCTCGTGAGCTAGTAAGATAATTCAAGTTCAAATGATAATCCGAGAGTCCTCTCCCCTTCGCTAAAAGGGCTTTTATATGGGTGTTCCTGTCAAATCGGGCGTAACCGCCACTGGGCTCCTGTCGCAGTCGTTACCTGCCAAGGCTGTGCAGGTGATCGTTACAACGTACTACCCGCTTGGATTAGTAACACGCCCCGAAGGGACAGGCATGCCACCATCTATCGAGAGACGTGGGTGCAGACAGTTAAATGGGCAGGAACTACGCCGTCAGTCGAGAGACGTGGTGCAGTCTGACGGGTACGGTCTTGTCAGATAGAAGCTTCCTGAGAGCATCGCATTGCCCACTCGCAAACTACTTGATAGCGAGCTACCCTGTCACATAGCGAGTTATCTTTGCCGCGAGCTACTTTGCCGTGAGCTCCTAGGGATACTTCGAGGTGGCCCTCATCGAGATTGTCTTTGGGGCAGTTCTTCTACCTATGTGTTGGAGTGAGCTGGTTACCCTAGCTCGCGCTGAAATAGTCTTGGAGTATTCCCTTCTCAGTGACTCAGGGGACCTAGAGCTCGCGTTGTAGCGAGCTCCCCCTAGAGTGAGCTATGACGTAGCGAATTGTTCTATAGGCTCGTTACTTAGTTGCAATCAGGTTGTGGTGCTGAGCTGTTGCTCGTGCTGAGTCAGGTCCACGTGTCATCATTTCAATGGGTCGGGTCAAATCATCCTCCATCAATTGCCCCCCACTCCTTGGGCTAAGAGTGCTACCTTAGCGTGAGGAGTTCATGAAGTGTGATGGGTTGATTTGACCGAAGTTCAAACTTGGTTGATTGCTCATATTAAATGTGTGTGCGGGAATCAGGGGATTTCTGACTTTTTGAATACCGAAAAAACACGCTGAAGCGGCTCTTAACTCCGGATGTCGTGCAGCCGCCATTACCTCAATCATGGAAGACGTGCTGCTAGTGACATTTCGGTTTCAAAAGGCGTGCGGTCAGCTTGACTACGAACCGTCAGATCTACCTCAATCTGGGCCGTTGGTTCGGAGGCACAGTGACTATAAATAGAAGGGCCCCCTAGGCCTCATTTTCTTTCATGCTATCTTGCTGTCTTTGGATTCTGAGGTCGTGCATCCGTCTAGTCTGCCCGAGCTCTTCTGTTCACACTGTTTCATTTTTTCTCGATGAGTCTTAATCATTTTGTCAATCATGTATTCGTACCATGTTTTTTCCTGGGACGGTAACCAGGACGACGACGCTCCCGCGAGCTCAGTGGGAGCTTGGGAGCAGGTTCCGGAGGCTCGGGAGACCTTCGGTGATGTGGCCTCTACTTCTCGGGGGAGGGAGCCTGACACCTTCGGCCCCTCCTCCATGACGGTGGAAGACTCAGGTCTCTAATCCGTTACTTTCACCTTCCCGGGGACCTCCTCTACAGTATCCCCACTGGTAACTTTCCCGGGGACCTCCTCTATATGGTCCCAACGATATAGTGATTTTCCAGGAACAACTTAAGGCTGACCTACGTCTTCCCCTGCACCCCCTAATAGTGGAGGTGCTAAACCACTTCAACGTCACCATCGACCAGCTCCATCCCAATGCCATCCGGAACATGGCTGGGACCATTTCTTTGTGCTATGAGTACTGTCTTCCCCTTGACCTTGATATTTTTGCTTCTATTCTCTGCATCAAGAATGCCGCCCTCGGAGCTCCTCCGGAAAGGCATTTTTACTACCTCTCTCCCCGTCATGGCTATAAGCTCCTGTACGAGCTACCGAACAAGATTCCTGCCTGGAAGCGGGACTATTTTGTGGTCCGTAACCCCGAGGGGTGGCCCTTCCCAACTTCCTGGAGGGGCGTCATCCAGGACCCTAGGGCCGAGTTGGACCCTGAAATTCGGAAAACGATGTTGTCCTAGGCATCGGTAGGCTTCCTCTGTTTGGACTACTTGACCGAGAAGAAGCTCGCGCAGGCTGGCCTGAGTCCGGGTAGATTGCCTTTTTAGGTCGCGTAGTGCCTTGTAAAAATATCATGTGTATACATATGCTTTGTTGTTTTTTTTTACTGGACTAATACCTTGTGGTTTTTTGTCAGCCATCATGTCCAGTGTTGACGCGCGCCGCCTTCTCTCGAGCAACCAAAAGCGCACGGTGAAGAGGTCGCGTCCTGACCGGACTCCCACCTTTGGGGGGCACTGAGTTCGGGTCTGCTGAGCCAGACTTTACTTCTCCACCGCCTGAAGTTCCGCCGGTCCCATCCGAAGGAGGCGCCGGAGAAGGTGGCCTCGAGGAGGGTGAGCTCCCGAGGCAAGGAGCAATTCCTCCTGGTCCCTTCCACCCATTTCCCTACCCTCAGTTCCCTGTCGAGAACTGGGAGGGTGTTAACGACTACCTCATGGCTGGGCGGAAGAGCCGAAGGGCAATCTGCCATGAGGAGGTCGCCAAATGGGGGAAGATGGAGCCCAAGGCGCTCGCCACGTTTGCTGCCTCCCACTGTATGGTGGTAAGTAGTCTTTCTCTTTTTCTTCTTGTTTTTTTTGCTTCCTTTTGCTGTCTTCTGACCTTAGTCTCTTGTTGGCAGGTGAACTCCACCATCCACTCCATGGCCCTCCAGACGAACATTCACTCCGACGATGCTCAAAATCAGAGGGTCATCGTTCAGAAGCTCCAAGATGAGCTCGACCGGACCCGGGGCGAGCTCCTTCACACTCGCAAGGGGAGCGAGGCCCAGGAGCTGCTCGTCCTTCGCCAACAGGTTCGGGACTTGGAGTCCACACTTCTGGACCGAACTCAGAACTTCAACACCATGGTGGAGGCCAAGCGGGAGAAGGCAGTCTGGGACTTCAAGGACTCCTAGGAGTATCATGACCTCCAAGTGGAGTATGGCTCGAGCTCGTACCGCTCCAGATTCAAGCTCTGCCGCTGGTTGATCCGAAAGAAGTTCTCTGGGCTCAACCTTGACGGTATCACAATGAGGGGCTTGGCTCTCGAGACGGCGGACCAGGCGGAGGAGGATGAGCTTGACTCCCCGGAGGACGAGGACGAGGGCGAGGTGGAGGAGGTGGACCCCTAAGGCTGGCGGCTTTGCTTTTTTGTTCTTCTGATTACTGGTGGCTCTCGGGTGCCAGAACCCGGTATTGAAAAGATCTTCTTGGGCAGTTGTGCCCTTTTTTATCTCTTGTTGAACTTCCTCGAGCTGTTTAGCTTAGTTTTTTTTTTTTTTTTGGAATGTTAGTGAAACCTCTTTTTCTTCTAAGTATGGTGTGCTCTTTTATTCTTTGCCAAAGCGATCTCATCACTCGAGCTATTAGAGTTGCATACCCAAAGTAGGATTTTTCAATGATCGTTATCCCGAGCTATCCCTTAGTGTTTGGGGGGCGCCTTTATAGCATACCGTGAAGCGATTACTATGTATGCCCGAACTGTATGTTTGTAGATTGTTCCTTACTTGGTCCAACCGATGTACTGAGACAAGCTATGCTTCGTAGGGTTCAAACCCGAGCTGCCTACGCCTCTGATACTTCATATTTTGCCTTCACCACTGAAGTGGCTAAGTCTCTCTTGATGTCGAGGTCTTAGTTAGCTCGGTGTTTTAAACTTTAGGCTAAGGGGGTGACTTATAGTCTGCCCTTGAAGTTTGCCCATGCCATGGAGGCGACTAGGTCTTATTGCACCGAGGTCGTGTTAGCTCAGCATTTTGGCCCTTAGGCTCTGGGAGTGACTCATGGTCTACTCAGTAGTTTGCCCACGCCATAGAGGCGACTGGGTCTTGTTGCGCCGAGGTCGTGTTAGCTCGGCATTTTGGCCCTTAGGCTCTGGGAGTGACTCGTGGTCTACTCAATAGTTACAGGTAATACTGCCTTAGGTTGACAATATTCCATGCCCGAGGTACTTGTTTCCCTTCAAGGGTTTCAAGCTCGTATGTTTCTTCCCCAAGTACTCGTTTCACTCGGTAGGGTCCTTCCCAATTCGGTCCGAGCTTGCCAACGTTGGGCTCAGGTACCATAACGTTTCGAAGGACCAGGTCACCGATGCGGAGGTTCCGCTTCTTGACCCTGGCATTATAGTACCGAGCTACTCTTTGCTAGTAAGCTGTGGTCCTAATATATGCGAGGTCCCTTACCTCGTCGAGTAGGTCGAGGTTGGTACATAGCTTGTCTTCATTTGCCTTGTCGTCATATGTTTCCAGTCGTAGCGAGGGAACCTCGACTTCAGCTGGGATAACTGCCTCGGTGCCGTAGGTGAGGTTAAAGAGAGCCTCTCCTGTGGGGGTCTTCTCTGTGGTTCGGTAAGTCCATAGAACACTGGGTAGCTCGCCTGCTCACAGTCCTTTAACTCGGTCTAGGCGTGCCTTTAGTCCGCGAAGAATAACTCTATTCTTGACCTCTGCCTAACCGTTTGCTTGAGGGTGTGCGACTGAAGTGAAGTTTTGTCGGATCCCCATGTCTTGGCACCAGTTCTGGAATTTTATGTCCTCGAACTACTTGTCGTTGTCAGAAATTAGTACCCGAGGTAACCCAAAGCGACACACTATGTTCTTCCAAAAGAAGTTCTGAATGTTTCGGGCTGTGATCGTTACAAGAGGTTCGACTTCTACCCACTTGGTGAAATAATCCACTACTACCACTAGAAACTTCCTCTGGCCTGTTGCTGGTGGGAACGGTCCAAGTATATCGATGCCCCATTGCGTGAAAGGCCACGGGCTGGTGAGATACTTGAGATCGGCAGCGGGCTGATGGTGGATATTGACATGCTTCTAGCACTTGTCACACTTTCTGACGAGCTCAATAGCGTCTGCTTTCATTGTGGGACAGTAGTATCCCTGTCGTAGTGCTTTTTGGGCGAGGGCCCTACCCCCCAAGTGTCCGCCGCACAGGCCCTCATGAGTGTCACGGAGTACGAGCTCGGCTTCAAAAGGTCGCAAGCAGTGTAGTTAGGGAAGCATGTAGGATCTTCGGTATAGCCGTTCGTCTATCAAGACGTATTTGGCCGCCTGACGCTCTACCCTTCTGGTGGCATTGCGATCTGTAGGGAGGGTCGCATGTAGCAGGAAGCTCGCGAGCGGGTCAATCCAGCTCGGCTCTGCTTGAACGACAGGAGTGACCTCCTCTGCCCCCCCGAGAATGCTAGGTCGAGGTAGGTTCTCTATGTACACGGTTCTCATGGAGTTATCACTGGTGCTGGCTAACCGAGACAGGGCGTCAGCCTCAGCACTCTCAAACCTCGGGACTTGCCTGACAAAGTGTGACTGGAAGTTGGGCAGAGCCTCTCTTACTTTGGCTAAGTAGGCAATCATAGTCGATTCGCGAGCTTCGTATTCTCCTGTGACCTAATTGACCACGAGCTGGGAATCGCTACAACGCTTCGTATTCTGCCTCATTGTTGGATGCCGCGAACTCGAATCTTAGTGCATACTCCAGTTTCGTGACGCTTGGGCTGTGCAGAACTATTCCGGCTCCGCTGACCTGCTGGTTCGAGGAGCCATCTACTTGAAGGATCCAGGGATCCTCATCCCAGTTCGCGCTTGGCCTAACTAGGAGAGGTGCCACACTGGCTACTACCTCACGGTGTTCAGACTCAACTGGCCTGGGAGCTCCGGGCTCGCCCGAGCTAGGGGCCTCGTGCTCAACCGGCCTAGGGACTTCGGAGCTGAAAGTGCACTCGACAACGAAATCTGGTAAGGTTTGGGCCTTAATAGCAGTTCGCAGCTTATATTGGAGGTCGTACTCGCTGAGATCAATGGCCCACTTTGTTAGTCGACCAGAGACCTCGGGCTTGAATAGAACTTGCCTCAGGGGTTTGTTGGTGAGGACGATAACAATATGAGCTTGAAAGTATGGACAGAGCTTTCGGGCTGCAATAACTAGTGCATACTCCAACTTTTCTATCTCTAGATATCTCGTTTATGCTCCCTACAACACTTTACTAACATAGTAGATAGGTCATTGGACCCGATCTACTTCTTTTATTAGTACCGAGCTGACCACTTCGTCACTTGTCGAGAGGTACAGCTCTAAAACATCGCCCTCTTTAGGCCGGGTTAAGACCGGTATGCCAGTAAGGTACTTTTTGAGCTCGTCAAACGCGAGCTAACAATCTTGGGTCCATTCAAACCCTCTGCTTTTGATTGCTTTAAAGAAAGGTAGTCAACAACCTGCTGACTTGGACATGAAGCAGCTCAGGGCGGCTATCCGGCCATTCAGCCTCTGAACCTCCTTCATTTTTCGAGGTGGTCTCATATCTAAGATGGCCTTTATTTTGTCCGGGTTGACTTCAATGCCGCGCCGGTTTACGATGTATCCCAGAAATTTACCCGAGGTGACACCAAAGACACTTATTCGGGTTTAGCTTCATATTGAATCTATGCAGGATTTCAAAAACTAAATTCAAGTCTTGTATTAAATCACATGAGAGTTGGGTTTTGACGACCATGTCGTCTACATAACATTCTACTTTTTGGCCAATTAATGGCTCAAACAGTTTGTTTACAAGTCTTTGAAAGGTCGCCCCAACATTTTTTTAGCCCAAAGGGCATGACCTTGTAGCAGTACAGGCCAAGCTCGGTTATGAAGGCAGTCTTTTCTTCATCTGTCGGGTCCATCCTGATCTGGTTGTAGCCCGAATAGGCATCTAGAAAGCTCAGCAACTCATGCCCCGAGGTCACGTCCACCAGACGGTCGATTATGGGGAGTGGGAAGCAGTCCTTTGGGCAAGCTCGATTCAAGTCGGTGTTGTCGACGCACATGCGCCATTTACCGTTAGCCTTTTTCACCAGAATGGGGTTGGCCACCCAGCTCGGGTAGTGGACTTCCCTGATAAAATCAGCTTCAAGGAGCTTCCTGACCTCCTCGTCGACTGCCCTCCATCGCTCTGGGGCTAGGTTGCGTTTCTTCTGTCTAATGGGCCAAACTACATAATCAGTATTAAGTTTATGAGTTATGATGCTGGGGTCTATGCCGGACATTTCTGCCGCATACCATGCAAAAACATCTAAATTTTCAAGTAAAAAGCGTACCAGTTTAGATCGTAGAGGCTCCTCAATGGAAGCGCCGATCTAAAGAGTTTGGGATGGGTCCTCCGCCGAGGCTGAGATGGAGACGGTCTCTTCTGTGGGCGCAACTCGTTCCTCGCTCTGCTCTGTAGGTCACTCCAACTCGAGGTCATCGACCACCTTGGCTTTTCCCTTGAGGACGGCGACGTAGCATTTGCGAGACTCAAGCTGGTCACCTCGCACTACCTCGATGCCGAAGTCCGTTGGGAACTTTATGGCCAAGTAGTAGGTAGACACTACAGCCTGTAAGGCATGGGTAATCGGCTGACCTACTATGGCGTTGTATGGGAAGGGGGTTGCGACCACTAAGAAATCGTGGTTGAGCCTCACTATGCTAGGCCAGGTGCCGACTTCCACAGGTACTGTTACCCTTCCTAGGGGCCGAACTTCCTCTCCGTTGAAGCCTACCAAGGGAGTGTTCGCGGGCTTTAGGTCGCACTCCTAAAGCTGGAGTTGGTCGAAGGCCACTTTGAAGAAGATGTATGCTGAGCTGCCTGGATCGATAAGGACACGCCTGACTTCGAAGTCGTTGATCTTCACCTTTATGACGAGTGCGTCATCATGGGGGTAGTGGACCCCGTGCGCGTCATCTTCTGTGAAGAAGATGGGGTCTTCCAACCTTGGCCACTTTGGGGGTTCTGCTCTTCCCTGGCAGCTTCGCGAGCTGCAGCTGAGGTACAGCCCGCCACAATCGAGCCTCCAACTATGACATGGATGGTCCCTTGAATTGGTCTCTCTTCGGGGGGCTGCTTCTGTGGCTGTTTCGCTTGTCTGCTGGACTCGGGAGCATCTCTACTCTGCTCCCCTTGCCGACCTGCTTTATTATTATTATTATTACTTTGTACAAAATTTCTCAAATATCCGCGACGGATGAGTTCTTCTATCTCATCGTGGAGGTTTTTACAACTTTTGGTACTATGACCGTGATCTTTATGAAAGATACAATACAAATTTTTATTCCTGGCGTTAGGGTTGGCCTTCAGCCGAGGTGGCCACTTCACGTACGGAGCGTCCTTGATCGCCATGAGGATCTCGGCCCGCTTCGCGTTGAGGGGTGTATAGTCCCTTTCTGCTACTGGAGCTCGGAAAGGCTGATTTGGCTTTGCCCCCGAGTTTGGTCCTTCTTCTTCCTGCTGTCTCCCTGAGACGGGGGTTCTGGTTCCCTCTTTCTTTTTTCTGGGGCCTGCTCACCCTTCTAGTTGATTTCCTCCTCTGTTCCAATGAACCGATCCGCGAGCTTGAGGAACTCGGTCACGGTTTTGGGTTGATTGACAACTACGTGCCACTTGAACTCTTTGTGGGTGATACCTCGCTTGGATGCGGTGCGGCGAACTACGGGATCCAGGTCGGGTATCTGCAAGCAAGCATCGCTGAACCACTTGATGTAGCTCCGAATAGACTCCCCTTCCTTTTGGACTATGCCGAGGAGGCTTTCCTAAGTTCGTGGGCACCTTTTGCTGGTGACGAAGTGGGAGGTGAAAACTTGCACGAATTGCGCCCAGCTTCTTACCGAACCGGGCGCGAGGTTTCGGTACTAGGTGTGGGCTACTCCTTTGAAAGTGGTAGAAAAGGCCACGCACATGCAAGACTCGCTAGCTCTTGCCAGGTGCATCTGGGACTGGAAGGCGTCCACGTGGTCATTTGGATCGAAGGATTTGTCATACTTGTCTAGTGGAGGGAGCTTGAAGTCCCTTGGCATGGGGACAGCGAGGAGTTCTGGAGATAATGGGGAAGAAACTGAGAGGAGAGGGGTAGCTTTCACTTCACTTGAGCATACCTCCTCTTTTCCTTTGAGCTCGGGAGAGACTTGGGTAGCAATTCGGCGAGCTCGCCGACATCTTCGCTGCTGTTTTGCTAGCTCGGCATTGGTGCTTGATGCTTCAGTGTCGCCGAGTTCGACGGGCTCAAACTGCTGGTGGTGGCTCTGAACCGAAGGGCCCTGCCTATAGTCTGCGATTAGGACCTCGAACGGGTTCTCCAAGAGCAGGAGCTCGAACCGCGAAGGCTGGGGCGATACGGGCTTGGTTGGCTGGGAGGCCCCCGACCTACCTACAGGCTGTGAGGCAGGGGTGGCTGGCCTCTCCTTCCAGCTATGGGAAGAGTCTTGACTCTTGGCGGGATCCTGGGCCTGGGAAGCCTCTCCCCAGCGAGTTCGTTCGCTCCGGCGGGAGGGATTGGTCTGCTTCATGGCCGGATGCCGAGGGGGAAGCGACGGCTGGGCCTGAGGCAAAGAAGGAAACTGCTGCTGATATTGGTACTGGGAGACTTGGTGCAACACTTGTTGTTGATAGAGTTGGAATTGTTGCATTTGATCTTGCATGGCTCGCATGCACTACATTAAGTCCTCCAACTGGTTCGGGTTGGTCGCTGGGGGCACAACCGAGGGTTCAACAAAGGTTGCTGCAATTGTGAAAGGGAGTGCAGCGACCGCGGGTGCCACAGTGAGGGGCACGTTCAAACTGGGGACTCCGTCCACGGAGAGGGGGACAGTGAACTACCCAATACAGACAGTAGGAAGTTGGGGCTGCTCTCCAGAGGCGTTCTGGCTGGCACCACGTCCGACGTTGCTGGAGGAAGCCATGAATGCTGAGTTTTCAGAAAAAGAAACTGTAAAAGCTTAAAGTAAGGCTTTTAGAAATGTATTCCCACAGACGGCGCCAAATGATGCGGCACGATCTGGGCACTCCCAGCTAGCTGCTAACTGGCTCCTTGCTGGCAACGAATGGCACCTAAGAAGACGAAGGTGAAGGATTCCTAGAGGATTTGCCCGGTGGGAATGCTCCGAAGCTTAAGTTAGAACGCTGGGGAGGAAGAAAAGAGTGTAAAAGGCTAAGAGTGTAGGTCGCGCTAGATCACTGTGTCTCAAGATTAGCTCGTGAGCCAGTAAGATAATTCAAGTTCAGATGATAATCCAAAAGTCCTCTCCCCTTCGCTAAAAGGGCTTTTATAGGGGTGTTCCTGTCAAATTGGGCGTAACCGCCACTGGGCTCCTGTCGCAGCCGTTACCTGCCAGGGCTGTGCAGGTGATCGTTACAACGTACTACCCGCTTGGATGAGTAACACGTCCCGAAGGGACAGGCATGCCACCATCTGTCGAGAGACGTGGGTGCAGACTGTCAAATGGGCAGGGACTACGCCGTTAGTCGAGAGACGTGGTGCAGTCTGACGGGTACGGTCTTGTCAGATAGAAGCTTCCTAAGAGCGTCGCGTTGCCCACTCACGAACTACTTGATAGCGAGCTACCCTGTCGCATAGCGAGCTATCTTTGCCGCGAGCTACTTTGCCCCGAGCTCCTAGGGATACTTCAAGGTGGCCCTCATTGAGATCGTCTTTGGGGCAGTTCTTCTGCCTAAGTGTTGGAGCGAGCTGGTTACCCTAGCTCACGAGCTGAAATAGTCTTGGAGTATTCCCTTCTCAGTGGCTCGGGGGACCTGGAGCTCGCGTTGTAGCGAGCTCCCCCTACAATGAGCTATAACGTAGCGAGCTATTCTGCAGGCTCGTTACTTAGTTGCAGTCAGGCTGTGGTGCTGAGCTATTGCTCGTGCTGAGTCAGGTCCACGTGTCATCGTTTCAATGGGTCGGGTCAAATCATCCTCCCTCAGTTCCATTAACCATTAGTTTTTTATATTGGTTAACCGAAACCAAAACGATACCTTTAGTTTTTTTAAAACACTGAATCGAAACTGAACCAATTGATTCGGTTAATCAATTTTTCGGTTTTTTTTTTCTCACCTCTAACCATTGTAGAAGGCAGGTCATCATGGGCTCTCACCAGCTCTGATGTTGAAATTAGAGCCTTGTTAAGAGGATTGCATGTGGCCCTTTCAAATGGCATAGCACGTTTAGACGTTTAATAGACTCTTTTGATTATTATATATTTTGTACATATTTTAAGGCAGTCAATCAGAAACTCATCTTTTTGCTTATATATGTGTAAGGGTAAGCTTAAGTTACACTATAACTCCAAATATTCCCCGCATGTAACCTTTTTTATCTGAATTTAATTTCCCCTTTTTGCTAAAAAATAGTAGTTGGCTTTGGGCTTTATTAATGGGCTTTGTTAATCTGCAAGTTAGTGGTCTCTCTTCTTGGAAGGATAGGTGTTCAAATGTAGGTGAGCCACATGTCTGATTATAGGAGGTTTTGGCTTGAAATCCTTCCTTTAAAAATCGTCAAATCCAAGATTTGATCCTATTTGGTCTAATTCGAATCACCCTTATCTGGTTCGATATATTATATATTTATTTATATAAATATAAATATAAATAATATTATTTATTTAAAAATATATTATTTATATTTTATTTTTGTAAAGTTGTTGTATTATTTATTTATTTTATAAAAAATATATATAATAAAAATAATTACAAAACTATTTATATTTTTTGTTTTTTATTTAAATTAGTATATTTTATTTTTTGAATAATTTATTAATTTAAAAAAATAAGTTGGATCGGATCACATCCGAAGATCTGACTTTCGGATCGGATCCGCCATGAACATTACGAATCGCATTCGGATATATCTTAGTTCGAATCCGACTTGATTCATTTGAATCCGAGTGTCTTATATATGATAACATAACATGAGTCCCCACTTTTATAACAGAAAAGTACTGTTAGGCTCAATGCAGATTTCTGATTTCCAGTGCAGCAATGGGCACTTTCATAATGAGATGATGTTGTAACTTGTTATTGGCAGGATTTCCCAATTCAGATGTCCTTGCTTTTGCTTACCTGTTTCATCCATTTTAACAAGAATGTTTCACATAATGCCACGTGTAATTTAAGATCAGCTTAGATGACGAGTCAACAAAACAAAACCACGTCTGTGGCTGAGAAAAACGAAGCTCTGTCTGTTCCCTCCCTGCCTAAACTCCTAATTGCTAACCATGACGTCCTTCACCCTGCCGAGCCTTCAAAGCCCACTCTTCCAGAAATCTAAATTTCTTGGTGATCCCCATTTCCCCAGTTCTATCAAACCATCCTTCAGAGTCTCAAAAGCCTTCTATTTAAAACCCATATCCAAGTTCAACCTCTCTGAAATTATGGGAGGCAGAGGCCTCTGCAATGGTGAGAAAGGCGTGCAAAAGGAGCTCCTAAGAACAATCGAACAAGTCCCACCCGGAACTTCTTCGAACCCAGAACCTTCTTCCTCTTCTGATGCACTATCCACGTTCAAAATTCCTGAAAACGCTTTCGAAAAGGAGTTGCTAGGCCTCACTGGGGGGTTCCCTGGTGGTGAGAAAGGTTTGAAGAGCTTCATCGAGAAGAATCCACCTCCCAAGAAACCAGATTCTGCTTCAGCTGAGGAATTGGCAATTGGGTTCCCAAGATCGAAGCCGAAACCACCTGAATTGCCTCTTTTGATGCCGGGTATGATGGCTATAGTGAAGAACCCTACAAACCCATTTTATATGTACTGTGGGATCGTTCAGAGAGTTACTGACGGCAAGGCCGGTGTTCTTTTCGAGGGAGGAAACTGGGATAAGCTTATCACTTTCAGGCTTGATGAACTTGAACGGAGGGAGAAGGGTCCTCCCATGGTGAATCCCAAGTCTGTTGTTCTCGAGTCTGTTGTTCTTCAGAAGGAATCATGATTAGTTTGAGGTATTTGGCAACTTTTTTCTATTTAGTTGTAGTTTGTGTGTGTGTACGCGACTTCCGAAATGAGGTAATTGTCTGCTCTGGACCTCTGGTTCTCCTAATTTGTATATTTCATGGTTGCTGAATTGTAAATTAACCTGTATGCTACATTCCTTTCTATTAAATAATACTGAATAGCAACTATTTTAATTTACTGGATTAAATTTCCTTTCAATGAATGGATGCTCGTTTGAGGAATGGATCAGTAATGGTACTTGCCAATTGGATGTAGGTAGAAATGGCCCCTATCAAATCACTCTGCAATAGTGAATCACTTCTAGTCACATAGAAAATCTTATCTTCTTTGTTTTTTTTTTTTTTTTTCGTTGTAAAGAACAGGGATTTTATTAATCATTCAATCAATAATACAATCTCTGATAACAAGATCAAGAATGCTTAGATTATTTGATGGAGATTAAGGCATTCCAATAACAATTGTTAAAACAAAGTTTCTTTGTCTATGTACAAAAACATTCTAGTAATGTAGAAATCTTTTAGGCTTGCTGAGGATACCTTGGTATATCAGAAATGGAATCTTGGCTTTCAGTCACCATTTCCGGATATTTATTTACCTCCTAGGGATCCAATTACACCATCAGAAATTTACATTCAATCGCCACAGCTTCGGCAATCCCATTCTGATGGCAAGGGCCTCAGCTACTTTAATTGACAAGTAGCTCACCTTCCAGTCTCTAGCCGAGATCATCCCACATAGATTCCCCTTAAAATAAAGCCAATAATAGCTTCTTTAATCTCTTCCTTGCAGGCCGCATCAAAGTTTTCAGCCAACCTTCAGGAGGTAGTCACCATCTTACTTCTCATACCAGAATCCTTTTCAGGCTCAAAGCTTCCCACTTCAGTCTAATCCCTCCACTCCTTCACTATCTTGTTCACTAATTTGCCTGGTTCTATTATCATCACTGTTATAGCAGAACTTATTCCTTGCCTTCCAAAGGTTCCAACAAACAAAGCATCTAAGAGCATTTATGTTTTTTTCCTCATCCCTTTTATACGTAAAAATCCAATCCATCAATTTGACACCTACTATCAATTCTTTTCTAAAGGAAAGAACAGTCCAAAACCAAACAGCTCTTGCATGAGGTCACAAAAACAGCAAGTGTTCAGTCAATTCATCTTATTATTAACACCGTATACAGTCTGTCTCCACACTAATGCCCCTTTTTGCCAACAAACAAATGACAGAAACAGCATTTTACATGTACCTCCAAATGATTTATTTTTTTAAACAATTTTCAACAGATCATCCAAACCACTATTTAGTTCTGTTCTGTTGTTCCTTCATCTACTTGAAAATCTAGGTGATATCCTGACCTAACTGAGTAGCTCCCAGACTTCCTTGCTCCCCAAACCAAATGGTCAGGCCACCATTCCAGCTCATTGGAATGCTGAGAATAGCTTTCTGCTCCTCTTCTCTAAACAGAGCTTGAACTCTGTACATTGCAACTTCTGCTAGAACAGTAGAACTGCTAATCAAGTTTTCTTATCATCTATCTAAAATGTGAATTTTTTCTTCTGATACTAAAGAGCTCATTAGGTCTCAAATCTGATCCTCTATTCCCCTACCATTGGAACTCCTTGTTTTACACACTCATCCAATATCTGTTGTCACTAAAATATTTCAGATACCAAGCCGTCAAATCACGCTAACTGAAATGTATGATCTAGTAATGCAAGAACTTCAATTGAAGAAAAACCATGAAACTGGTTGTAAAGTTAAGTCTTTTTGAAATTTACTTTTCATAATGAAAATTGAAATAACTTGTTATAGTAACTTTTGGACTTACTATTCATAGTCACAATTTACATGAGGCAGAACTTTGCTAGTTACTATTGTCTTACACAATTTACATTATTATCTTTTGTCTTACACCTAGGCCTTGTTTTTTTATCAGTTGGACACCATAATTTCAACTCAAGGTTATGGTTGCCCAAGTACTACACTGTGGATAATCAGTGTATACCACCTCCAATCATCTGGCCAAATAAAGACAATTTTACCTTTATTTTTATTCTAGAAAGCTTGATTCAGATTTCTTGTGCATAATTGTTTTCAAGGAAAAGCATTATGAGCTGAGAAAAAGTTGCAGCAGATAAAATTAAATGAAATAAAAGTTCAGGAAATTGAATTTCCTATTCCCAAGTGAATTTACAAGAAGTCGAACGGAAAGATGGGGCTTCCTGTTCCCGCCTTTAATGGGAAGATGATGGGGTGAAAATTTACTTGGGTGGGTAGGTTGGGTTTAGAGTCCCACGTTTAAGGGTGAACACAAGAGCTGACTCAACTGGAGGTAAATTCCTCAAAAAATTGCAAACTCTTCAGCTTGGATTGAAAGAGGCTAGGCTGGGATGAGTTATTGTCTAACATTTTCTCAGTGCAATAACAGCTTTCAAAATCATTATTAGACCTAAATATTATCTGTTTTAATTTCTAGCTATAGAAGCTAGATGGTGTTTCAATGTTTCAACTAGATACTATGTAAAAAGCTGCATTATGTGTGGCACACCAATCCATGCGTAGTTTGAAAGAATGCTATAGGGTTTAATTGGAAACTACTTGGAGGTGGAAAACAAAGCAAATTGATCATATAGTAATCTAATATAGGTCTATTTAACCATTGGCCCATCCTTGCCGTCAGAATAATTGGTCCATGAATGCTTTCTGTCTTTTGCCTGCTTAAACAATAAACTTTTGTGTTGGTACATGTTATCTTTGTCGATGTTAATTTAACTGTCAATAAAATGTAATGCCATGTGATTGATGATTTAACAACAAGCCCGAAATAAGTGTTTATTTTAAAAATAAGGACTTATTTTTTAAGTTTTTTTTAAGTGCTCATACAATAAGCACTCATCAATTTTTTTCTTCCAAAATTATCCCTAGTTGAGTTTTAAAATACCACTTATAATATTATCCCTAGTTGAATTTTATAAAAACAATTTTACGAAAGCACTTTTATAAAAGTATTTTTTATGAAAGCACTTTTATAAAAGTACTTTTACGAAAGCACTTTTATAAAAGTACTTTTACGAAAGCACTTTTAAGAAAGTACTTTTATGAAAACACTTATGAAAGTATTTTTATGAAAGCACTTTTATGAAAGCAATTTTATGAAAGCATTTTTATGAAAGTACTTTTACAAAAGCACTTTTATGAAAGTACTTCTATGAAAGCACTTTTACGAAAGTACTTTTACGAAAGCACTTTTATGAAAGCAGTATTTTCACAAAGTACTTTTATAAAAGTGCTTTCATAAAAGTACATTCACAAAAGTGCTTTTGTAAGGGTACTTTTATAAAAGTGTTTATATAAAAGTGCTTTCATAAAAGTACTTTTATAAAAGTGCTTTCGCAAAAGTACTTTCATAAAACTGTTTTTATAAAAGTACTTTCATAAAAGTGTTTTTATAAAAATAATTTAATAAAAGTGCTTTCAAGAGGTATATTTTAAAATTTGAAAGAAAATGAAAGACAAAATAGTCACAAATGCTTATTTAAGTGCTTTCTAGAAAAAAGACTATCAGACACTAAAATAAGTGTTTATTTTAAAAAATAAGCACTTGAAAAAGTCGAGTGACGAGCAGCAGCATTAACCACTCGTTCGGTTAGGTTGGGTCAATAATAGAGTCAAATCAGGAACCAACTGGAAACCCATATTAACATTTAAAACCATCCGTACTCGGAAAAAAAATATCCATACTCCATGCTCCATAGAAGAATATAAATTAACTTTTAAGTAAGCCCCAGGACCAGGAGGAGACAGGAGGGTTGCACAACATCACACCCCACCTCACCCTTATCCCTCTTAATAGGACCAATAATCACTTCGGAATTTGCTTTGGAATTTGGAGATCAGTGATTTCGAGTAGTTGACCCACTCAACCCATGACAGCACGGCAGGGTTGATTTTGTCATGGACTACAAAGTCTACAACCAATTAAGCCAGGTCGGCCCCCCTGCAGCAGCAGCCAATAATAATAATCAACAATCAGGGGGATTTTCCAAGCTTGTGTCGTTACTTATGGTGTTGTTTGGTAAGTTTTCTCGACAATCTGACAGTCAAAAGACGTAATGAATTTTTATATAACAATCTTAGCAGTCCAAAAATCGTTTGATTTGAGGCATAAAAACGAGATTTGAGCAAATGAAAAGAGGCCAAGAACTTCATATCTAACTTCTTGAAATAAGCTCGAGTTGAACTTCTCATGTTTTTCCGAGGAATGGCCTTTCAGTGGAAAGTTTTTTTCCCAACCAAATAGAAAAAGATGAAAATATGAACTATCAGACTTCTAAATAACTGACAACCCGTGCAAAAAGATACACTAAATAGGGCCTATTTTTCTACACAATTCTATCTTGGGACCAGCATTTGGTAATTGGGTATAATGGGTGATGCTCTTTTTATTTATATTCTTTTTATTTTCCTTGGGAGTTGGGAGTCCAGACTTCGATCCAGATGGAACCAACTGTATCATGTCCATGTGTATCAAGGGAACGGCATCTAATAGGCATAACATAGCACGTTTAATGAACACTTAATAAATATTCTGACAAGTGTCAAAAGTTGTTTAATTATTCGAATAAACACTTATTTAACTCATAAAAGGGTTTGTTGAATTCACACTCAAACAATAAAACAGGTAATAATTAATTAATGATGATGATGATGATGGAGCGCTTAGTGTCTGACACTTTTTAACTCATAAAATTATATTATTAGCAAGACTACAAAGTCGGAATTAATTAAAGACCAGGTCCAAAAGCATTAGCAATTAAACAAATCCAACAAATCCAGAGTCCTGACCAACAACAACAACATCCCCCCAATTCATCTGAAAGACTGATGAGCTGAGGCAGCCGGACTCGTAGCTAATTACCCTTTCCTTTTATTTCTTGGGTGCAAGCCTGGATTTGATCTTCTCAACCTCTTTGGTACCCACTTGGAAAGCTTTAGTCAACACATTGTCAGCCACGGTGGGCGATGCGGCAAACAAGGTTGCAGCAATGGATTGAGTGCCAGGCAGTTGGCTATTGAAGGCAGCGATGACAGCAGCAGGTACGTCGCCGTTGTTCTTCTGGAAGTGGACTAAACCCCTTGGAAACACAAAGATGTCACCCTTGCTGATGGTCTTGGATATGAGGACGTTAGCGGTGGTAATGAAGCCAACGTCCAATTGGCCTTCCAGGACGAATACGACCTCGGTGGCACGGGGGTGGGTGTGAGGTGGGTTTAGGCCACCCGGTGCGTAGTCGATGCGGGAGAGCGAGACGCCTAGCGTGTTGAGTCCTGGGATCTTTTGGACGTTGGCCGCGGTCACCAGAGACCCCATTGTGTTGTTGGTCTGTCCTGCCTTGCCCAGCCCGTCGAAGAAGAAATCCGCCGCGCTTACGTTGCTCGCTTCTTTACAAGCGAATCCATTCATCTTTACTCCTGTTTATCATCAATATATATTAAACACCACCACTCAAAAGCCGAAAACCATCAAGGAACAACAAAGGGTTAAGAAGTCCACAAGATTAGTTTTTTCTTTTAATAAAAAGTATATACCCAGAAGAGAAATTAAAACAGGAAAACAAAAAAAACAGAGTAAAGTTGTGCTGGGGCAATTAGGCCCAGTCAACCCCAGAGTCAAGAAATGAGATTTGCTTCTCTTTTTTGAGCTGCTTTTCCTTCTCTGAGGAAAAATGATAGTCTGTGATAAAAGAAAGAATTACCAGAATTCAGATCGGCTACACAGATGTCTTGAAGCAAGTCCGGATCTGAGGCAACTGCGCTGGAGACAAGAGCAAAGAAGACCAGAAGTGGGACGACAGCCGCCATGTTTGAGACTATAGAGAGATAGAGAGAGAGAGGGTCTTGACTTGATTGAGGAAGAAATTAAAGTGGGTGAGGCATATTTATAATAGTTCGTTTTGGAAGCTTGTGCAAGAAAGGAAGAAAAGGAGAAGGCTCGGTGGTTGACTGGTGATTTGGAAACAAAGCATGCATGAGAGAGACCTGCCTTCTTCCATACAAAGCAAAGCTAAGCTTGAGTCTCTAAAGGCACGAAATATGCTGTTTTATCCGTGTCAAATAAAAAACACTTTAAAAAATTGCTTTTTTTCTATTTATTTATTCCGTTGAGTGTAATGCAATTATCAAGAAAATATATACATTCTGTTGACTCCCCTTTTATGGGGCATAACATATTCCTTGCTGATCCCGCTTCCTATTCTCTGGGCCAGAAAAGGATCAGGTCGATGCGATCATTCATCTGTTTTGGATCACTTTGTTGGTAGAATATATTTAGAAACAATCAAAATTTGTTCTGTTCAGTTCAACTCAATATTGGAACCTTTACCTTCTCCCATGTTAATATCACATTTAATACAAGTTTAATTGGGAAGCCAACCAGAAACAGAACCTCAAACCAGTTTAATATATCAAACCATATATCTATCTATCTATATATATATATATATATAAAATTAAACCACCCATTACCAGTTAAAAGACTAGCCCGTATCAAAGCAATGATCGGACCTTCTTTTCCTTCCATATTTTCTTGGTATTCTCCTATTTTCCTATATTTTATATTTTATTTGTTTTTTTTTCTTTTTTTTGCTAATTTTACTATATTGCCAGTATCGCGTTATGATGTAACCTCAAGAAGGGAGTCTAATGAAGCTGTTCATTTACTAGCCAAATTTTCTTTAACCTATAACAGAACAATCACATGGTCTTCAATTTCCTCTTTTCTATTCAATTAATTTCTCACGAGATGGACTCGTTGATTGATGAATGAATTTGCTTTCCGACTTTCAAAATATAAAATAAAATTTCCACTTAATTCCGCTAATTTTTGCCTTAGCCCCTAGGAGCCCAGATTTCCTACTCACTTTTCTTGCCCATTCTCTACCCTTCCTCAATTGCAGACACACATACCTCAATTCTGTGGCTCCAATTCACTGCAGGTAGAAAGTGGGTAGGAAATCCAGAGTGCCCTACAAGCAAATAAATCCATAGAAATAGGGGTGTTTTTATATTACCTCTGCTAAACCACATCGAATCAAATCAAAATTAGTGGCTTGGTCTGATCTGACCTTAAAAACAGTTTAATTTAGTCTGAAAATTTAAGGTAACTTATTGATTTGGTTGAAACTAAAGTGTAATTTCATAAAATTGGTTTGATTTTTCAAACCAAATAAAATTAACACCCCTTCATAAAATTGGTTGAGTTGAATAGTTGATTGAAACTAAAGTGTAATTTCATTATAACTTCTAGTTTATTTCTTTTTGAATTATTTACTAGAATCCAAGTCATATATGAATGGTATGTTGATGTGAATACCTAGCAATAAAGAGCTTTTACCTTCTTAGCTTTCTTTAGGCTGCATTTGGGATCGGTGTAAATCAAAAACAGTGTAAAAGTTCACACTGGTTTGATTTTGTCTGCGTTTGGAAGGAGAGTGTAATCATGATTGACGTAAAACTCCACTCCGGTTCAGTTTTGTGTAGGGATGGAGTAGAGTTTTACGTCGATAAATGATGTAAAACTATCAAAAGTAAAATTTTACATCGATTATCGATATAAATACTACATCGATTTTATCAATGTAAAATTTTACACTCTTCACCTTTCACGTTTTTCAAAAATTTTACACTGATTCCTAACACAGATTATAATCTTCAATGATAGTTTGTTAGTGCTTATGTCTCATTTCTATCAAATATGAAATAACTGAAGTGGTTGAGAAATCCTCATCAGTTTGCTCTCTATACAAGGTTCAAAAGTTGGTGGGTTTTTTTGTTTTCTTATTTAATGGTTTGGCATGTAGGATCACAAATCATAATCATTGGATTGGATTATATTTTGAGTTCAGATTAGCTACATTTCATGGCTGTGTTAGGGGCAGTTTAAACAATAATAACGCCTTACATCAACATACACCATGGCGTGGGTTGTTATTTTTTGTTAAACAGCCCCTGATAATTTAAAATGCTTTTTTTTTATTATTTTCTGGGATATTTTATCTAAAATTCACGATGACTTTTTTACATTTCTTTTAAATTGGCTATGATTTTTCAAAACCTCCAAGAAGTCCCCTATTAGTGAGTTTTTATAGTCCAAAATTCACCTTCCGTCGTATCAACGTTAGTGATCATTAAGAGAAGTTGTTCACATAATCATTTAAACAATCTAAATGACCAAAATATCCTTGAGCAGACATTCAGTCTTATTTAGATGCCTTATTTACTTGTTCCCAGGTAATGGCCATGGTATTGTTTAGAGTAGGCTTCTACTGCATTATCTTTCAGTTACTTAGATTCATCTTGCAATTAGATTTATTCATGGGCTGGGTTCGGGCTTGGATTTTCTCAAAATTTGAATGGGCCCGGTCCAAGGCTTGAGCCCAACACAATGGAAAATCAGGTCCAAAGCCCGGGCCATTAACAGGTCTACTTGCAAACAAGGTTCAAAGTATTGGAAACACCAAGTGTATTAGAAAGACAATTTTAAGAGACGTATCGGGATATGTCTTGAATACGCATGCGTATCGGAGAAAAATTAAGATACGCATGAAAACACTATAAATACATAAATAAATCATAAAAATACATCAATAACACTAAATATAAGACCCCAATGATGTATATATACATTAAATTAATATATTTTAATGGTTTTATGAAGAAATACATTGTAGTTAATTATAATTTCATTGAAAAAACCTATGCTTATCTATAATTTATAAATTAAAATTCTTAAGTTTTATGTGATGGGAAAAACCCAACTCCCCTATCCAACCATAAAGCATGCATTGACACAACTTCCAAGTGAAAATATAATTAATAATTATTTATTTTCAAAAAATATAAAAAATAAAAAATAAATAAACATTATACAATATATTCAAAAAAATAGTTATTAAAGAAGAAATTTCAATTGCTTTGTGGATATGATAGATCATCCATAGAATTATAATATATTCAGTCAAAATGATAAAATATAATTAATTATTATTATTTTTAATTCTAAAAAATATAAAAATAAAAAAATAATTATAAAAGAAAAAAATTCAATTACTCTGTGGATATGATAGATCGTCCATAGAATTATATTATATTCAATCATTGTGATCAAATGATAAGATATAATTAATTATTATTTATTTTTAACTAAAAATATAAAAAATAAAAAAAAATATTAAAGAAGAAATTTCAATTGTTCTATGGATATGATAGATAAATCCATATATCTAAAACAAATTAAGTCTTTATTGGCAGAGAAAAATTACATTTTCAAATATTTTGTTAATTTATATTTCCCCAAATATCTTCACGAAACTTCCATAGATATACTCATAACACAAAAAAAAATTGTAAATTTGAATGTAGAAATGTAGATCAACATAGATTTAAACATTCAAGAAAAAAAAAGAAATCACAAGATATTATAAAAATTTGAAAAAAGTTACATATTTTTGCCATATTTTTTCAAAATTTGAAAAATCTTAAAAAAATGATGTTTCATGCTTGTTTCTTGCAAATTTTTGCATATCTAGCACTCTAGGAATGAGGTTTGGAGTTTTAGAGTCATTTGGGGATGAAAGAAGCTTTCTTTCCCCCTTTATTTTTTCTTAGTTTTTTGCCATATCTTTTTCGTAGCGTATCAGTTGATACACCCCCGATATGCCTCAATACACCACAATACAATGGAAAAAAGACAATACCACCGATTTTTCATCGTATCTCGTATCAGACTTTTAAAGATACAATACGATACACCTGATATAGGGTGTATCATATCAAAATTTGAAACCTTGCTTACAACAAACTAATAAGTGAAATGACACCTACATTAGCCAGAGATGGGTGATTAGGCCTGTAAACGGATCGAATTTGAATCGAATCAAGATAGATTTGAATTTGAAATCAATTATGAACAATAATATTCCAATTCGATTCGATATCTGATAGATATCAAATATTTTAGTTCGAATTCAATTTCGATTATCAAATCGAATATTCGATTCAATACGAATTCGACTACTGCAAATGCAGTGGCAATGTTGGCCAGTGATGCTGGATTGTTGGCACAATGGCACTCTCATAGTATTAGCTTGGGTTGAGGGCCTTGAGGCGTTGAGCAGCAGCGAAGGAGACAGAAGTGGCCGGTAACCGGTGCTTGACTGCTATCATTGATGTTGTCGTTGGTAATGGTGGTTGCTTGGGCGACGACAATGTTGAGTCTCAATCTCGAAATATGAGAGATAGAGGAGAAGATGAGAGACAATCGAGGACTGAGGAGAGGCGGAGGATGAGGGGCGGTGGCCAGTGACTGGTACTCGACTGTCGACTGTCGATTGCCAAATTGTTGATGCGGCCGGTGATGGTGTTTGCTTGGGCAGTGGCGATGCTGAGTCTCTATCTCGAAATATGAGAGATAGAGGAGAATAAGAGAGACGAGAGAGGACTAAAGAGAGGCAAAGGATGAGGGGCAGTGGCCGGTGATCGAAACTCGACTATCGACTGTCGACTAACAAATCGCTGATGTGGCCGGTGATGTTGGTTGCTCAGGCGGCAACGGGGAAGGGAGGGTTAGGGTTAGGGTTTGAAAGGAGATGGAGACCAGAGGAGAGGTTTGAATTGTCATCAGTTTCTATTCGTTTGATTCAATAAGATTTGATAATCAAGAATCTCAAATTGTTTATTTACTTTTTTAACCTTCTTTATATATATAATCGGTTCAGATATTTATTGGATCGGATCAATGCATATCCAAATTCGATCCAATAATTTAATCAGTAAAAAATTGGTATTCAAATTTGACCAATTATCCGAATTCGATTCGATTATGCTGAATCTCGAATTCGAATTCAGATTTTCTAATACTGTTTACAGGCCTATGGGCGATCTCCCTCATTATAACTCAATTAAGCAATAGCCTTGAACACTTTCTCCTTTGAATCAATATTTTCATTTCACAGAAGTTGAACCAGGAATTGCCCCAAATACCATCTCCTAGTAAGTAGTAACTGATGATGCGTGATTTGATCACTCCCTGCTGGAAGTCAGCTCGGATGTCGGTCTCCTGCGTGGCCGGGTTGAACTGCAAGAGAATAGTATCAAAGGTCCCGAGGACTTTACCTGGTGTGGGCACTCCGATGCTTAAGTTAGCAAAGAGTACTTTGCAGTGAGCTAGAGTGTTGTATATGCTAGTAGAGAGCTAAATCGCGCGTACCTTGTGAGGTTGGAGGTGATGCCCTTATATAGGCGAACTGCTGTAGGCCTCATGAAACATGTCCGAGATCACCAGCCCGCGTAACTTGGAGTCCATTCTGCACCCAAAGATGGACTAAGCCTTATCCAAGTCCTTCCAATTCGGGTGGGATAAGGATAAGGTCCGTTGTCGTGCGGCGTGATCTCGAAGAGACCGGAGACAGCTGGCTAGCTTCTAGAAGAGGGCTATGTGGCACCTCAGCAGGTAGGGACACGACAAGCTGCTCAGACCTCGGTCTTAGTCGAGGTACTCGAGATGCTTGAGCTGACCTGGACTGCTGAGGCGTTCGACAATGCTGAGATGTCATCTGATCAACACGTCGCTCCACGTGTCCACATGCTAATGAGTTTGGCCAAATTACCCCTCATTAATGTCCTCCCACTCCCAAGCCTAAGGTGATCAACTCGGGGCGAGAGTTCAAGATGAGTTTGGGTGAATTTGGCCCAGTTACTGACTTGGCGGAGGTCCAACCTATAGGTTTGACTTGAATGACCTAGCTGGCTCAACCTTAGGGCAAGGTTATGTCTCGGGTATGCATGGACATCACGTGGGCTATAAGTTCTGCGGACGTCAAAAATGTGCTTAACCGAATTCGACCTCGAAATCTGAGCAATCGCCCCCTAGGAGCCGTTAGATTTGAACCTTCTGTGATCAGCTATACCAGATATAAATAGGACCCTTGGGAACCCATTTTTCTTCGTCACATTTTGAGTTCTCATGCAATCGGAGGTCACAGAGTGTGCATCATCGGTGTAGTCAACTTGGTCATTTCTCCTTTTCTTTGGTGAGTCATCTTCCCTTGCTCGCTTTTTTGTTCCTTTCCTTTCGTTATGTTGGGTAGTAGTGAGTCTAGTGAGGAGAAGTTTGAGTCTGGCCAGGCTGAGGAGGGCACCTCGGTTAAAGATCGGCGAGGTTCCCACAAAAGGGCTTCCTCTTCTTGCAGGCCAGATCGGCCTAGAGAGCTGGACCACTTCAGTCCCATCCGGTTGTCTATCGAGGCGATCCGTACCCTAGCTATTGTGTATAGATTTCCTGATAGCCTTAGCTATTCTCTTCTAGTCGGGGGATTCCTTGGGAGAACAAGGAAAATTAGGTCACCGTCTTTGAAGAAGTCCTAAAAGGTGGTCTCCGTATCCCGCTTCACCCCTTTATCCCCGAGGCCTTGAATTTTTACAATATTACCCTTAGCCAGTTGCACCCGAACTCCATCCGTGCCTTGGTTGGTACAATTTCCCTTTTTCACTAGCTCGGCCTCTCTTTGGACATCAAAACTTTTACTGCCCTTGTTCAAATCAAGCAAAACCCAACTAGTAGCTTGGGGAAATTCAATTATTACTTGTCCTACCATCCTGGGTACAAGATTCCTCATGGGTTCCCATCTAAGGTCCCGGCTTGGAAGAGCAAGTACTTCTTTGTCACCCTAGGTACTGGGTGGCCTTTTCCGACACACTGGAGGAAAGGGATCAAAGATGTTGGGGAAGAGTTGGATGAATGTATGGAGGCCAGGATGCAGGACCTAGTGGAACGTGATCTATAGTTGGAGGAATTCTTATTCGAGGAGAAGCTTATTCAAGCCAGGCTGAGTCCTCCGAGTAGGTCGCCACCTCGGGTGTGGGTACTCAACTTTTATTGCTTTGCTTCAAATTGATTTAGCTGACTTCTGACCTTCTTCTTCAGGCAACATGTTGGATCTTTCAACTATGGGGTGCTTTCGGATATGAAGAAGAAGAAGAAGAGGAAGAGGAAGTCGTCCCATGGAGATTCATCTCGGGTTCCAATTGTTGAGCTCATTACCCCCATTCACAACCGAGGTGGTTCCCATCATCAACCTGGTTAAGGAACACCAAGAGAAGAGGCCATCACACTAGGTCGAGGTGGTCTGGTCATCCGAGGTGCACTCTCAATGTCCCGGGGACAGTTTTGCGGGGAAGTCCTCAAGGAGAGGTAGAGCATCGTGGATATTGGGACCTGCCTCTACAAGAGCAAGGAGGCCATCTTTCTCGAGGAGGTCTTCAAGATGATTGAGATGCGTCCGACGAGTTGGGTGCCAAAGTGATGCGTTGCACCATGGTTGTAAGTCCTCAAACCCAATATTGTATTGTTACCAAAATGTTTTCTTGTACTTAGCAAATTTCTCTTCTTTCATAGATAAACTCCATGGTGTGTTAAACAGTGTATGCCCTTAACTCCAATAAGATTGATGTACATAAACATTTATTGTAAATGAATAAAAGTACATAATTGATTCATGCTATATTTGGTGTGTTTCTGTGTAATTACCCTTAAGCTGGACACTTACGAAACTTGTGTTAGTTTAGAATGTTCTCAGCCTTGGATAGACTTGGGGAAGTTTATCCTACCAAGGCTGACACTAATGTGCTGCCAAGTCGGTTGGGGTAGTTTGTCTCAGCTTCTAGGGTTAGACCCGAAGCACATGTAGTGTGTGTTTGTTTGAAACATTGAACCTGTACCATTTTTTAGTTATGCTCTAGACCTTGGAGATTGGTGGGCAAAATTGGAAAGTTACACCTAAGCCCTAGACTCAATTATGGTACTGCATTGGGTGTCAGATTGGGCTATCTTTGATATGCCAATTAGTGAGATCCTTCAGGGGTCAAAACTTGGGTATGTTGGGGCAGTCTGAGAATTCACTCGAGTGGGTGATCATAGTGATAGGATCAGCCACTTTGTCGGACAAAGTGAATGATCGGGGACTGCGCTGCCTGTGTTGGAAACCAAAACTATCGGTAGTCGATTTCAAACTTGTTTGAGATTTGTTTTGCAAAATATATTTATATGAATATTATATATATATATATATATTATGTTTTAAGAGAGGTTTTAATTCCCGAGATCCATCCAAGCAGAGAGTGCAACCCTGTACCCTGCAGCCAAGGGAGAGGTCCTCTCTTATCAGGCAGTGTTTGATCATTAAGGGTTGAGAGGTTAAGTGTAAGACCATTTAGGGATTTTATACCTGATGGGCTATATCTCACTTAAGTCCATTGTCCTTGGGCCCTTATAGGATGACTTGACTCAATGACCATTTAGTGTAAATGTTGGGCCCATTAAGAGGCCATAGTGATGGACACAAGGGTTTATTGTGTCAACAATGAATTCGGCCATGCTTAGTTATAGAAGCTAGGATGAACCCATATGGACTTTTGTGAGGTCATTGTTAGGGTCCCACACCATACAAAGAGAGCCAAGTTAGCCAGCAATTAATAAGGGACGTGAGCCACCTCTTTAATGGTCCTAAAACCCAAAGATTAATTGGATTAATCAGGATGTCACATGATAGCTTAAACAGTCATGTGACATGGGCGAATTTGGGTATGGATATGGGTTTGGATCAGTAGATTGGATAAGAGGATAAGCCTTATCCGCTTGAAGAGTCTAGATCCAAATAAAGATTTGGATTAGGACACTTCTAATTGGATTAGGAGAGCTACTCTTTAAGGTCTATAAATAGGAGAGGGTGAATAGCTCCAGTTTACACACATCACTGCTCTCAGTTCTCCCTTTTTCCTTCTGCTCTTGCCACCATACATACCCAATTCGTTCTCCACCTCTAGGACTGATAGAGATCAGTGACTACCTCTGATTTTGCAAGAAAATCAGATCAGATTCCGTGCTCATACTCCCTTGCTCGATCCAAGCTGTTGGATTGCAGTTCTTGCTGAAGGACTGCATTGCTGAACTTCTTCATCCTAAGCTGCGCCATCTTCAGTGGAAGCGGGTTTTGGTACCCTCTTTGGGCATGAACACCTACTTTGGGAAATACACGTGTGGATTCCGTATCAGGTATTCCTCTCCCTTTCTATTGGTTTTGGATTTGGTCTGGTTTGGTTCAAGAATGATCATTGAAAAATGCAATTTTTTTGAAACTGGGAATACGATTCTCGGAAGGGAGAAAAGAAAATTTTGAAATTTTGCCCAACAATCTAGCATGGTTTGGCCATCCATATGATGGATTTCCCCTTCTTTCATGGTACACACCTTCTTTGTAAAGCAGTCTGAGCGGCACCTCACAAGGGCTGTTGAGGCTAAGGCAGTGGTGGGAAAGTACAAGTCCAGAGTGGAGCAGGTTGTTGATCTCATCGGAAAATTAAAGGATGAGTTGGCATCATAGCAGAAGCACATCGAAGAGTTGGAGCTCAGCAACAAAAACTTAGGAAAGATCTCGAAGAAAGAGAAGTCTCATTTGCCGAACGTGAGGTCATTCTTGTGGACGTGATCAAGGAGGCCAAGAGTCATGCCATCAAGGAGTACAAGGTCTTGTCGGGCTTTCTTGAGGAGGGGTAGGACTTTGACACCTTGGTTTTTCATAAGGGTTTCAAGCTCTATCAGATGCTTGTGAGGTCAGTGTACCCTAAGCTCGACCTCAGACCCATCACTTCCTCTACTTGCACCAAGGACATGACCGACAAGGTTGACGAGGACCCGGACTCTGGGGATGAGGATGACAGCGAGGTCAATGAGGGTGCCGGGGAGGAAACCGTTTTGGATGTTGCCGATGAGGATTCCATGGAGGAAGAAGCTGCCAAGGAGGGTGTTTCCACTACCACTGAAGACGGGGATGAGATGCCTGATGAACATACAATTTATCTATAATTTATGAGGTCTTTACATGAATTCTTATGCCGGTTTTATTTAATTTTGCCCTAATTTAGCTTAATGCCAAGAAATATTTCAGGGGTAATCAATTCAAGAAAAAGAAGGCAAAAGGTATGAAAAGAAGGCCAAAAATTACCAATTTCAGCCCAGCTCAGCCATGGAAACAAGAGAGCATAATTCGGCCCAAGTAGTGCAAGTTAATTCCTTGGGAAAACCTAAGGAAAGAAGCCGAGCAAGGAGAAAATTTAGGCCTAGCAAGAGGAGGCCCATTCTCAGCCCAAAGAATAGCCTAGAGTGTAGCTAACATGTGCTAAGAAGGAGCTTAATTGCAGTCCAAATAGCAGCCCAAAGGAGCTAGGGGCGGCAACCCTTAGAAGGTTCTTGAGAGAGAGCACTCTAGAAGGTTCAAAGGGGGTGTAATACACCCCATTCTAGAGGCTTCAAGAAGGGGCAAGAGCTCCCTTGAAAATCTATATAAGGAGGCCTCTAGAGGGGGGAGAGGTGTTCATTTGCTTGAGTTCAAGGCTCTCCCATCCCTTGGGGTTCGAACACCTTGAAGAGAAGAAGAGAGAAGAAGAGAGAAGAAGAACTAGGCGCAAGAAGGAGAAGGAGAAGGGCTGAAGGAGTTCAAGCTAGCAAGAAGAGAAGAAGGTGAGTTTGAATTTGGGGAATTTTGATTCAGAGATCTTATGTAATAATTCCTTTTATTTTTCATCTTTCTTTGTTTCGAATTCAGCTTCTTTTGATGTAAATTTTTCTCTCTCCCTCTTCCATTCTTTATTGTTGAATTTAATGCTGTAAGATTTCAGATTAAGTAATCAATTTCTTTCTCATTCGAATGAATCTGATTTGTTTTTGATGTTTCTTGAATAGAGGGTGATTCTATATCAAATTAGCCAATTTATCTTTCAAAACTTAGATCCGAGATTTGTGAGATCTGAATTGCTTGAAAGAGAATTTAGATCTTAAATTTTCAGGTTGGCCAATTTGATCTAATGCTTGGAATCCTTAGAGTGCTTGAGAAAGACTCTAGGAATTCAGATCTACTATTCAAGAACTGAATTGGATGTAAGGTTAGAGATAAGTTGCATAATTCAGTTGGTGATCAATTTAGATTTGAATTGATGCCTTAGATGTGTTTGAAGAAATGCATGCATGAATGATTATATTCTTTCTAGAGATAGAAGAACCGTCACTCATGCATAGGATGAACATGCACTTGAGAGAGGCTGTTCATGACCTTGGGGTTTTACCAAACTAAGGCTTAATCATGGCCTATTCGAATGACTCAAGTTGATTGATTGCTGAATCTTGAAATTGGGTTTTATTGCTTACTCTTCTAACTTGAATTGAAGGCATTTGAGCCAATGTTTTAGATAGATTTTAGCTTAGGATTTTAGTTTTTGAATAAAGTTATACTGTGTTGCTAATCATATAAGAATTGACCAAATTAGTATTAGTATTGTTTCCTAAATCCTCGTGGGAATGATACTCTGTTCACTACTTTACTACTTGAATGGCTAGTACACTTGCTAGTGTCACAATGAGCCACATCAAGTTTTTGGCGCCGTTGCCGGGGATTTGTGGAAGCAATATTTGGAAACATTGGACATTCTTAATCTGGTTTCATTCAACATTGCATTCATAGATGGTTTTCAATGCTTCATTTTACATTTCAGCCTTGGATGCAACAGCTTATTAATTTAGCTATGGTTCTTCTTTCTTTATTAGATTAATTCATTCCTTTATTTCAGCTTTATTTTTATAGAAGTAGATCTGATTTCCTTTCAATTTTGGAGCTGTTATCTTCAAAAAGAAAAAAAAATTATAAAACATGAGTGTTGTAGATCTGAGTTGCATTCAGCACTCAGATCTGCAGACCTCAGACCTGCAGCATTCAGCCGAAAAGACTTAGTTACTTTGTGTTTCAGCCTTTTATTTTTCCATTACAAAAAGAAAAAAAAATAGAAAATGAAAAGAAAAAAAAGGAGATCATATGAACAAAAGAGGGGCAATTGAGAATTTGGATCAGAACTCAGATCTAAGTTCAGATTTGAATTCTGCTATTGCAGACCCGCAATAGTTCAGATCTGTGTTCTAAATTGATGCAAATTTGAGGTGAATTGGGTGTCATAACTACCCCAATTCACCCTAGGACACTTCTGCTATTCCTCAAAAGCAATTTGGTAGCAATGACTGAAGCAATTCAGATATGAAATGATACAAATCTAAACTGCAGTTGAGAACAGAACTGATGTAGGGTATACTTTGTGATTTTTGATAAACTGGTTCTCTACTCTATCCACTAGTAACCGAGCTAATTTAGCTGAAGGAATGTATGTTTGGATTGAGAATTTTGATGCTTCAGAAATCTAATGAAAATCAATACTTCCAAAAGTTTTTCTATTAAATTTCAGATCTGTAGCAGGGCTGCTATAGTACAACAGTTAGCAGACCTGATTTTAGGTCAGGTTTGTGCTTTCAATCACCTGCACACACTCTTGGATATTCCTTAATTTCAATTTTTTTTTTGGTGGCCAGCTCTGATGTCTATTGAGAATGGATATGAGGTCTGATCTGAACTTGAACTCAGATCTGCTCTGCAACCTGCTAAATTGCAGCAGTAGCAATGCCAATAATGCAGACCTGATTTCAGGTTTCTACAAAAATGTGTGGACCGAATAGCTTGATATACATAAACTAGAAAGCTATGGGTTGATATGGTTGATATGAACTGATATGCACTTGTATGGACTTGTAAGAAATCTGAAGCAAAACATGGGCTGTATTAACTGTGGACTGAACTACTGCCATTAAATCTGAATTGTAGCAGCATATACAGGTTGAATGTATTGCAGACCTGTTTTCAGGTCTTAGAAATTCTTTGAGATTATGAGTCATACAATTGCATAACTTAAAATCCTGAAACCAAGCCTTACTCAGGTATGGTTACAACTCATTTTAGGTCCTCTGAATATACCTTAAGAATTCAGCTCTAATAGTAGCCTACAATTTAGCAGATCTGAATAGGTGTATGCAGCCGTGTATACTACATTCCAATAAGTGTATATACAACTCAAACCTCAATTATTATTTGTTAATTTTCTCTGGACCAACAATACCAAAGAGTTGCAG
This sequence comes from Nelumbo nucifera, assembly GCF_055504915.1. Classification (NCBI taxonomy): domain Eukaryota; kingdom Viridiplantae; phylum Streptophyta; class Magnoliopsida; order Proteales; family Nelumbonaceae; genus Nelumbo; species Nelumbo nucifera. The sequence continues at coordinate 66,040,205 of NC_142652.1, forward strand.
GTCTGAACTCAACTGAATTGGATCCGAATTCAGATGCTGCAATTGAGGGATGTAGATAAAGGACAATTAAATAAGATGTTGGTTCAGATCTGCTTTTACTATTTAAAAAAAAATGATATGAGAGCTTTCAGATTTGAATTCAGATCTGAGCTCAGCCGGTTGCAGGTCTGAATACATTTGGGTTGAACTCAGACCTGAACCCACTCTATTCTGATGTGAATTCGGGTAGTAACAACACCCAAATTCACAATTTGATGCATTAGACTTGCCTCATTGATGGAAGTGTGGGCCATGAATGGTAAAATCAGATCTGAAGTACATGAGAATCTGAGGCAGTATAAGATCTGAAATCTCGGTGGACTGATGTTTTGTTTTAGATCACTTGCACCCAATCTGAAATTTCTGAAGACTGATACTTTGATTGGTTGGGACTGATGTTTTTGAGGCCTGAAAGATCCAAAAAGAGCTTCATATTTTGGATTGTAAAGTTGCAGACCTGATTTCAGGTTTCTGCAATCACTTAATATGAGTCACACAGGCTTGGTTGTCCATTACTAAATTTAAAGTTTTTGATGGCCAGCTCTATTTTCTAATTTGGATTGATATGAGATCCGATCTGAATTATATTTGGACTGAGTTTTGATCTGTAAAACTGCTAACATCATATCTGAATTGCAGCAGTTAACAATACTAAACACTGCAGACCTGATTTCAGGTCTTAGCAATTGTTTGATATGCATGAGCTATACAGGTTTGGACTTCAATTGCAGAGCTTGAAACCCTTAAACCAAGTCTAACTCAGGTCTGGTTACAGTTTATTTTAAGTCCTCTTCATATATTTTAAGATTTCAGCTCAGATCTGATATCAGCCCTATAGTATAACAAATTTGATCACAGCCCTAATTGATGTATCATTGAGTGCAACATATTTTTTTTTTCAGATCTACTGTCCTAGCATCTGGTAGTTGTTGTATATGATTGAATAAATAGCTGTGTATTTGATTTTAGCTGCTACAAAAATTCACAATGACCACTGGTTTCAGTATCAGTGGCTACTGTAATTTCAGATCTAAACTCAGATCCAAAGGTGGCTGTTCTCAGTAGGTAAGTTTGCAGATCTGATTTCAGGTCTCCGCAATCAATTGAGGCATACAAGACATATAAGTTGAGACTTGAAAGAGAAGTCTTAAACTCTTGAGTTTAGACTTATTTCAGACCTAATTGCATCAGATTTCAGACCCACTTATTGATAATAGGTTTTTTTTTTTGTAAGTAACTGCTCTCAAAACTCAGATCTGAGCTCAGATATAAGATTTGTAAGATCTGAATTGCTTGAAAGAGAATTCAGATCTTAAGTTTTCAGGTTGGCCAGTTGAGACTTGAAAGAGAAGTCTTAAACTCTTGAGTTCAGACTTATTTTAGACCTAATTGCATCATATTTCAGACCCACTTATTGATATTAGGTTTTTTTTTTTGTAAGTAACTGCTCTCAAAACTCAGATCTAAGCTCAGATATGAGATTTGTAAGATCTGAATTGCTTGAAAGAGAATTAAGATCTTAAATTTTTAGGTTGGCCAATTTGATCTAATGCTTGGAATCCTTAGAGTGCTTGAGAAAGACTCTAGGAATTCAGATCTACTATTCAAGAACTGAATTGGATGCAAGGTTAGAGATAAGTTGCACAATTCAGTTGGTGATCAATTCAGATTTGAATTGATGCCTTAGGTGTGTTTGAAGAAATGCATGTATGAATGATTATATTCTTGCTAGATATAGAAGAACCGTCACTCATGCATAGGATGAACATGCGCTTGAGAGAGGCTGTCCATGACCTTGGGGTTTTACCAAACCAAGGCTTAATCATGGCCTATTCGAATGACTCAAGTTGATTGATTGCTGAATCTTGAAATTGGGTTTTATTGCTTACTCTTCTAACTTGAAATGAAGGCATTTGAGCCAATGTTTTAGATAGATTTTAGCTTAGGATTTTAGTTTTTGAATAATGTTATACTGTGTTGTTAATCAGATAGGAATTGACCAAATTAGTATTAGTAATTGTTTCCGAAATCCTCGTGGGAACGATACTCTATTCACTACTTTACTACTTGAATGGCTAGTGAACTTGTTAGTGTTACAATGAGCCAAGTTGAAATCTTGAACCGAATTAAACCAGATCTGGATCTATGCAAATGGGCAGAAGGCGTTCTACTCGATTTGCGTAGTTAGCTATTTTTGGGAAATCGATTCCCAGTTTTGGGCAAATGATCTGAAATTAAATTCTTTATTAATCTGATTTATATTTAGAATTGTTCTATTTATATTTTTTGGATTTTGGGAAGTTCGTATAGTGGAGATCGAATTCTTTTATTGGCGCAAGAAATCTGCGAACTTGCTGATTTATCCTATTCATTCTTGGTCTGTAATTAATTTTATTATTTTTAATTTTAGAAAAATGTATAGGAATTCGAATATGATGTAATATTAATAGAAAATTTAGGTTTTCTATTTTATTTCATTTGAAGACGAAGCTGAAAGCGCAAAGGAGAAAATTTCGCAGATTCGGGTTCAACGATCTGTGATTTGCAATTTTGGAAACTGCACACTATGAGCTGATCTTTGTTTTGCAGGGTAGTAGCCTTACGAGCAGCCCTCTTACTGATTCTTGATTGTCATGTATCGGTTTTTTATTTTTAGACCATGTTTTTTGAATTGGATCTTGAATTAAACATCAAACCCTAGACCCATTCGAACAAGACTGGACCAAACTGGTTGGACCAAATCTAGGGTTCGATGGGGGCTGTTCTTGGCCCTGAAATTTCTTATATGGGTCAAGGAGTTGATGGTTAATTGGAAGATGCAATTCGGCCCACATCTATAAAACCCAATTTTAATCTGTTAAAACTGCTTCAACCCAATTTAGCATAAATGCTATATGGGCCGAACTGCTCTTTGTAGTTCAGCCCATATACCTAGATAATATTAATTAGTAATATTATGGAATTAAATGGGCTTTATTTATGGGTTTTACAGTTATTTAATTGATTGGATCAATTATGGATTTCAGGCATGTGATGTATGGATGTGTGATGTGCTACGAACATGGGCCATAAGCACTTGGCCCATGCTGATTCGATAGTGGCTCTTTCGAACACCATGGCTGAATGCACATCATTGCCATGGTGCCCTTAAGATCATTGGATGATCTTCTTTTCTCAATGGGGCCCACTTCAGTTTCTCCCCAAGAGGAACATCCTAGAACCCTAGCCGTTTTGGGCCCACTTTGAATCTGGCTTTATGAAAGCTAGTGGGAGCCACTTTAGTTTAACCTAAATCAGTTCTAGGGGGTTTCGTTCCCTCCATTAAATATAAGTGCATGTGATAGAGAATTTCATATGATGAATTCTCTAAACGCCTTCCATCATTAGTATGAAGGTTGACTGTATTGGTGGGTGGAGATGCACCATAAAATTGGGCTATCTATCTGCTAATGCAGTTGGCTAGATTGCTTTTTGAGATGATAGGGGCGTCATAAACCGATGTGGAAGGGGCCTATCATAAAATGGAAAACTCTCTCACGGTACCTTGGTGTTCATGAACATGATGGGTGAGCACTTACTGGACAGAAAGGTTTAACCTAAAATGGCTATGAACCTTGTCTGACAGAGGCCAAAGGGAAAGCTCATATGATGAGTGGATGAGATCTTTCATAGAAGGTGGTGGGGCTTTGCAGCTAAAACAGTTGGCTCCATGCACCCCATGTGATTTCCCACATTTCGAGAGACACAACTGTCTCCATTACTGAGATAGGAGGGAAATCTCAGAGGTGCCCAAAATTGAAATGGAACATAGATTAAAAGCCATATCTATGAGGTACACATGAATCAATTTAGGTTCTCTCTTGTCGGGCAGTGTTTGATTATTATGGGTTGAGAGGTTAAGTGTATGACTACTGAGGGTAATACCTGATGGGCTAATCTTGCATCTACCCACAGTCCTTGGGTTTTCATAAGGTGTCTGGACCCAAGGACCATTTAGTGTAAATGTTGGGCCCATTAAGAGCCCATAGTGATGGGCTCAGGGGTCCACTGTCTCCTATAGTGAATTCGGCCAGGCCTTGTAACAGAGACTGGGCTGAACTCATGTGGCTGTTGTGTAGATCAATGTTTGGATCCCACGCCATAAACTTAATGGGCCTAAGCCCAATTTGAACTAGGCTTAAGTCAGATAATTAAAAGGAGGTAAGATAGGACTTATAATCTTATTAGAATTAGCTGAAGGGTAAGATAAGTCTTATCCATTCAAGAGTCCAAATCCAAATATCCGATTTGGATTAAGGAACTCTCTCCTAATTGGATTAGGAGGCTGATCCTGAGAAGGCTATAAATAAAGGGGGCGAATTCCTCAGTCATACAACACAACAATCTGCAGAGTTCTTCCCTGTTCTTGTCGCCCCTACCTAGTTCGATCTCCACTTGTGGGAGTGATCAAGAATTGTTCTTGATATTGCTTCTTGGTAGAAAAAAACAATCTAAAGTCGTGCTCACCAGCCCTCTACTCCATTCTTGCTAAAGAATTCGGTTCTTGCTGAAGAGCCATCCTACTGATCATACTTCACCACACACTGTGTCATTTTCAGTGGAAGCGGGTTTTGGTTTTCTCCTTGGGCATGAAAACCTTCATTGGGAGTTACTGCTACTTCGTATTAGGTATATCCCTCTCCTCCATTTTTTGGTTTCAAATTTGGTCTAGTTTGGTTCAAGATTAATCCTTGAAAATGTAGTTTTCTAAAATACGGAATGCGATTCCTAAATGGGAGAGGGAGAAATTTTTGAAATTTCGCCCTACCTTCCTCCAGGGTTCGACCATCCATGTGATGGATCTCTCATCCCTTCATAAACTGCCCATATGGCAAAGCGACTAGGCTTTATTAGACCACTAAGGTCACTGTTAGGTCGGAACTAGGGACCTTTAGGAACAAAGCAACTTGGCATCCCCTTTGAATTCTCTTTGAAATATGATCTGTCGATGTGCTTTACTAGGTCGCTAATAACTCTGCATTTTGATGCCTTAAGGGCATCATTTCAGGGGTATTTTCGGCCTTAGAATAGTCAAAGTATACCCTTTTGCCAATTAAATGCAATGTTGTGGCCTCTGAGGGTCTCTGTGCAAATTCTAGGGAAAACTGGGAGGGTAACTCCTACCTGCTAAACCAAGTTTGGTGCCCTTCCTACTGTATTAGCATGCTCCCCACGCCTTAGCAAATTTAGGGCACCATTTAACCCATTCTTTTCACTCTTAACAAACCCTAACAACCCCTAACTGCTAAATCCTCACCTTCCACCCCTTCTAATCTCCACCACCCATTTTAGGACACTTTCTTTTTAGCATTCTAACCCTAGGAGCCACCTAACTTCTAATCTTCACCATTCAACCTTTAGCCATTAAATCTCATCCTTACATAATATTGGGTGCCTTCTCCTTTTCTTCTCAGCCTTAGGATCACCCTAGAACCATCCTAACCCTTCATTCTAAACCCTAGGGCACCAATATTTTTGCTAAAACTTAGCTACTACCCCCCCTCTTTCTCTCTAATTCTAGTTACACCCACCCTTCTCTATAAAAAGGACCGCAGGGGCCCTGGAGAAGGGGTTGGTCAAAACACCCAGTTAACAAGGCTAAGGTTTCTTGAGGAGTTCAAGGGTTGTAGAAGGGGAGGACGCCCGGATCTTATCAGGAGGGGTTCCTACAAGCTGTTCAACCACTCTGCAACTACCGCCACTGGATCTAATCAACCATTCTTTTCTTTTCTTTTCTTTATTTTCTTTTTTGTTATTTTTATTTTTGCAATCATTTAGATTTTATTTATTTTTTTCGTTTCTCTGTTTTGTAGATCTGAATTCATTCGGTTCTAGGCTAAGGCGTCTCAAGGGGTTCGAGCATTTTAGAAAGGACAGACACCCAGTTCTTGTTAGGAGGGGTTTTTGCAAGCTGTCTAGCCGATCTGCAACTACCACCACTGGATCCGGATTTTGGATCATTTTTATTTATTTATTTATTTTATTTCCTTTGTTAATTCCCATACTTTATTAAATTATGATTCTTTATTTATTGTCTTGTTTAAATTCAAAACATTTAATTTCAGCAATAATAAATTTTATTTTCGTATTTTCTGCCATTCCCGATTGCATCCTCTTGTCTGGATCTAAGTATATATTAATTTTTCACTTGCTTCTTTATGGATATGACCCGTTCTCAGCCCTTTTACTGCGTTTGTAATTGTTTGAGAATCGGAAAAATTTTATAAATATTAAATTGGTGTTCCGAAGTGCTTAACAACACGCTTTCGGACACATAAGTCGCCAAAGCGGATAGTCCTTCATACTTGATGAAATTTTCTATTATCTGGTTGAAGTCACAGATGCTTAACTCCCAAGCTCATAGATAGTACTTTCTGAGGTTGTTAATGTTCTAGGCATGGGGCACCCGCCTCCCTTCCAAGGTCTCAAGCTTATACGCTCCTTCTCCAAACACCCATCGTACTCTGTAAGGAGCTTCCTAGTTCAATCCCAACTTACCTACATTGGGCTCAGGTGCCATAACTTTCTAGAGTACAAGGTTGCTAACTCGGAAGTAGCATCGCTTGACTCAGGCTTTATAATACCAAGCTACTCACTATTGGTAAGTCACGGTTCGGGTATAGGCCAGTTCGTGCACTTCTTCGATCTGGTCTAGGTTTGTCCGCAACTCATCGTCATTGGCCTCCTCATCATACACTTCTAACCACAAGGTTGGTACTTCGATCTTGGCAGGGATGTCAGCCTCCATACCATAGGTCAAGTTGAATGGGGTCTCTCCGGTTGTTGTTTTGATTGTAGTTTTGTAGGCCCAAAGGAGATTGGGCAGCTCGTCTACCCATAAACCCTTAGCTCAGGAGAGCTGAGTTTTGAGTCCACGGAGGATTGCCCTATTCGTCACCTCAGCCTATTCATTTTCTTGTGGATGCGCTACCAAAATGAAATTCTATTGGATCCCCATCTCGATACACCAATTCTAGAACTTTATGTCCATTGCTTCCTGTTGTCGGATATCAGCACCTTCGGGAGTCTGAATCTGTACACTATGTTCTTCTAGAAAAAGTTTTGTACATTTTGGGCTATGATTGTCACCAATGGCTCAACCTCCACCCACTTCATAAAGTAATCAACCATCATGACAAAGAACATTCTCTGCTCAGTCGCTGGTGGGAACAAATTGAAGATGTATATTCCCCATTAGGCAAAAGGCCACGGGCTGGTCAAGTACTTGAGGTTAGCAATGGCCCGACGAGTTGGTGAAGTATGTTGGCATGCCTTTAGTAGTTATCACACTTTTGGATGAGATCAAGTTTATCCACCTTCATTATAGGCTAGTAGTAGCCTTGCCTTAGCGCCTTTTGGGTGACCACCTTGCCCCCAAGTGTCCTCCACAAAGACCTTCGTGGATCTTGTGTAGCACCTAACTTTCCTCTGAAGGTTGCAAGCAACACAGGTAGGGGAGCATGAATGATCTCCTATACAGTTGCTTGCCAATAAGGACATAATGAGCTGACTATCGCTCTACCCTCTGAGCTGCGTTGTGATCTGTTGGTAGGGTCCCATGGAGCAGATAATCAACAAGTGGATCCATCCAACTCGGTTCTATTATCAACACAGGAGCGACCTCTTCTGCGCCCTTGCAATGCTAGGTTGCGGCAGGTCTTCAACATACACCTTCCTTTTTGTGATGTCACTAGCACTGGCCAGCCTCGAAAGTGCATCGGCCTTTGGGTTCTCCGTCCTCGGTACTTACTGGATAACCAAGAGGGGAAGACAAGTAGGAGCCCTCTCACCTTGGCCAGATAGGCTAACATGGTGGGCTCCCGAGCCTTGTACTGTCCATTCACCTGGTTCATGACTAGTTGAAAATCACAGACCACATGGTGGGTGTCGAATCCAACCAAAGATAAATGTCTTGCTCAAATTAAATATTTTTGTAGATAGTGATGAGCAAGGTCATCTCCATAGGGATTGGGTGGATTTATTTCCAAGAGAAAAGAAAATAGAGGGGTTGTTATAAAAGCAAGGAAAATAAAATAAAATAAAATAAAGCAAGGATTAAATCGATGGGAGATAGCTTCTGGTTGAAGGGACAAGTTCAGCCTTGATTCTTATCATTGATCATCGATGCAAGGTTAAATTCATATGTTTATGAATAAATTGGTTATAGCCATTAACAAGCTCTAACAACCAGCCTCTACTCGTATTTCTCGACAACCAAAACAAGCTCTTTGATTGCTTCTCTTATTAATAGACAGTCCTAAACAAGCTCTTAGGATTTAATCTATTAATAGCATTAAGAGGGGAGAGACCCAATTCTGGTCAGCGATCTCACAAGCTCGGACCGTTTAAACCAGATCATATGTCCTCCTAACATAAATCAAAAACTTGTCCATAATCAATTTATGTTAGTTGCCACCATGATTAAACCTACCAATCATATACGAAATTGGAGGTTCAATCGACCATAGATTATTCTCATTGAATGAGCAAGGGATTTTTCTTGATTAATCAATAAAAATAATCCTCACAGGAAATCGTAGAAAACATATGAATACCCATAAACAATGAACTGAAATAAAAATCAATTAGATCTCACAATGTTTAAGAATCAAAACTTCCCTAACCTTTCAACTAGAAATCAAAAGCTTACACACTTCATGTAGAAATCGCAGCTTCCAGATGAGGGGGGCATATTCTGCTTCTTTTCTCCCTTCTTGCTGAATTCTTGTTTCCAAGATTTTGATGATCCTTGGGTGCTAGTCTGCCCTCCTTTATATAGCCTTAGGAGGGAGCAGTTTTCAGCTCCTCTTAGGAGTTCTCTTTCTCAAAAAATAGAAAGTCCTATTTCCTAATTCAGATCTAATCTTATCCTTATCTCTAAATAGAAACTCTTAACTAAGTTGAACTCTAATTCTTTTCTTTCTTTAAGAATACAATAAAAATCAGATCTGATTAAGACTCTTAGCCAAATTCTATTAGGAATGATGAGTGGGCCCTACTATTTGCATGCTGAATTGGGCTGGTCTTCTCTAGGGAACTGGGGCATCTCTGCGAATTGGGCTTCTCTACGAATTTGCAGAGACTTCAGGCCCGATTTCAACATTGATTCCGTTCGAATCTGTCAAAACTCAAAACATGAAGGTTGTAGAGCTTTTCCTTGTCTTTCCAATGCATCTTTAATCATCTTAATCAGATTCTGGATGGGAAAGTTATGCCCAAATTACCACGCGGCGCCGAAACTGTGCAAAATTACCTGATTAGCCTTGTTTTTCACCTAACGCCTCCTTTCATGCCCTAAATCGAAATATAAGAATAGTGAGTTCAATTAGTTACTAAATAATTATAAAAGACTGAATATTAAGGGATATAGATATGATAATTTTCATTCTCATCACCACGACGTGCTTCGTGCCTACCTCTCTCACCAAATTTAGCCTAGCTATTAATGCCTTGTACTGTTCTTCATTATTCGATGCCTTGAACGCAAACTGGAGAGCGTACTCCAGCTTCACCTTGCTAGGTCCGTAGAGTATAAGCCCAGTTCTGCTTCCTCTCTAGTTAGATGAGCCACCGACATGGACGATCCAGGGCACCTCATCCCAAGCCGGGATTTCCCTGGCCGGGACGGGTGCCGTGCTGGTTGATGCTTCCGATGTGTTATCTAGATCAGTCACTTAAGGGCCTGTGTGCTGAGAATACACTCGACGACAAAATCAACCAAGACTTGCGCTTTAACCGTTGGGTGCGACTCAAACCGTAAGTCATATTCACTCAGCTCAATTGTCCATTTCATTAGCAGTCCTGAGACCTCGGGCTTCTCAAGGACATGCCTCAGAGGTCAATCAGTTCAGACAAGAATGGTGTGCGCTTGGAAGTAAGAACGTAGCTTTCGAGCCGCCAAGACTAAGGAAAAGGCCAGCTTCTCAATGTCTGGGTACCTAGCTCAGTTGCATGCAAAACCTTACTTATATAATAGACCGGTCTTTGGACCCGGTCTACTTCCCTTATTAACACCAAGTTCACTACCTCATCACTCGCAGAGAGGTAGAGTTTTAGCTCGTCTCCTGGATCAGGCCAAGTTAACATAGGATGTGAACTTAGGTACCTTTTGAGCTCATCTAATGCGAGCTGGAACTCCTTGGACCACTCAAAGTCCTCGTTCTTTTTAATAGCCTTAAAAAAGGGTAAGCACTGCCCAATCGACTTAGACATAAACTGGTTCAGGGCAGCAATTCAGTTAGTTAACCTTTGTACCTCTTTTATTGACCTAAGTGGTCTCATATTTAAGATTGCCTGGATTTTTTCTGGATTAGCTTCGATGCCACGTCGGTGCACTATATAGCCAAGGAATTTGCCTGACGTAACCCCGAAGACACATTTATTCAGGTTGAGCTCCATTTTATACTTTCTTAAAATTTGAAAAATAACATTTAAATTATCTATAAGAGAGTTCAAAAACTAGGTCTTCACGACCATGTCATCTACATAGCATTCTACTTTATTTCCAATAAGTGGTGCAAAAGCTTTATTTACAAGGCGCTAGAAAGTTGCTCCAGCATTTTTTAGTCCAAAGGGCATAACTTTATAGTAGTATAGCCCTAACTCAGTTACAAATGTTGTCTTTTCCTGTTCGTCTATGTCCATCCAAATTTGATTGTAGTTGGAGTAAGCGTCCATGAAGCTCAACAACTCGTGCCTCGAGGTCATGTCTACCAAGTGGTATATCCTTGGGAGTGAGAAACTATCCTTTGGGGAGTCTCTGTTGAGGTCATTTTAGTCGATGCACATGCGTCACTTGCCATTAACTTTCTTCACGAGCACAAGGTTGGCTACCTACCTTGGGTACCGGACCTCTCTGACGAAGTCTGTTACAAGGAACTTCCTAATCTCCTCATCTACTACCCTCCACCTCTCTGGGGTGAAGTTCCTTTTTCTTTGCTTGACTGGCCTAACTAAAGAATCCAAATTCCATTTGTGAGTTATCACAAATGGGTCTATGCCCAGCATTTCTACTATAGACCATGCAAAAACATCTAAATTAGCAAGTAAAAAACTTAACAGTGTAGACCAAAATGATTCTTTTAGGCAAACCCCAATCTGGATAGTCTTCGCGGGCTTGGTATCAGAGACTGGGACCAGGACTGTATCCTCCATGAGTTGAGCTCGCTCATCTATGTGCTTGGGGGAAACACCAGCTCAACGTTGTCTACTAGCTTTGCTTTGCCATTCAATGCCATGACGTAGCACTTCCAAGGTTCCAACTGGTCACCCCATACAAGCCCTACTCTATACCTCATCGGAAACTTCATCGAGAGGTAATAGGCCAATACCACCGCACGAAGTGCATGAAAGATGGGCTGTCCTAGGATTGCATTGTAAGGGGACGAGGTGACGACCACCAAGATGGTGAAGGGATGAGAGATCCATCATATGGATGGCCGAACCTTCCAGGAAGGTTGGATGAAATTTCAAAAATTTCTCTCTCCCATCTGGGAATCGCACTCCCTATTTTAGAAAACTGCATTTTCAAGGATCAATTTTGAACCAAACCGGACCATATCTGAAACCAAAAGGGAGGAGAGGGATATACCTGATACGGAGTAACAATAACTCCCAATGAAGGTGTTCACGCCCAAGGAGAAAACCAAAATCTACTCCCACTGAAAATGACCAGTGTGAAGTGAAGTAGAATCAACAAGATAGCTCTTCAGCAAGAACCAAATTCTTTAGCAAGAACCAAATTCTTTAGCAAGAATGTAGTAGAGGGCTGGTGAGCATGACTTCAGATTGCCTCTTCTACCAAAAAGCAATATCAAGAACGATTCTTCATCACTCCCACAGGTGGAGATCGAATTGGATAGGGGCGGCAAGAAAAGGAAGAAAAGAGCAAAAGATAGAAGCAATCAAACTGTGATTTGTCTTCCCTCTCAATTCAGCAGACTGTGAGTCTGTTTGGAGGTCCGCCCCGTTCTTCTATTTATAGCCTTAAAGAGAGGATCTCCTAATCCTATTAGGAGTTTCTTAATCCAAATATTTTATTTGGATCTGGACTCTCTTTAAGAGATAAGGATAATCCCTTATCTTATCTACAGATAAAGATCAACCTTCCTAATCAAATTAGGAGTTACCTTATCCAAATCTTTATTTGGATCTGGACTCTTTGAGTGGATAGGGATAATCCCTTATCCTATCTGCTGATCCAAATCCCAGAACCGCCCCTTATTTAATTAATCTTATTAAGCCAGCTGGAATGGGCTTTAGCCAAAGCCCAATTAAGTTTATGTGCTCACTTAACCTATTAACCTGCTGCCCAGTTGGCTATCCTTGTATGCCATGGGACCCAAACATTGATCTACATATCAGCCACATGGGCTCAACCTAGCCTTTGTTACAAGGCCTGGCGAATTCACTATAAGAGACAGTGAACCCCTGAGTCCATCACCATGGGCTCTTAATGGGCCCAACATTATTTACACTAAATGGTCCTTGGGTCTAACCACCTTATAAAAACCCAAGGACTGTGGGCAGATGCAAGATTAGCCCAACAAGTATTATCCTCCATGGTCTTACACTTAACCTCTCAGACCATAATGATCAAACTCTGCCTGACAAGAGAGGACCTCTCCTTCAGCCGCACGGTACAGTGCTGCACACTCTACTCACATGGATCACAGGAATTAAAATATTTTGCAAACATTTTGAAATCATAATATATATGTATATCTTTATATAAATATATTTTGCAAAACAAATTTCAATGATTGAAATCAACTACCGACAGTTTACGTTTCCATCAGAGAGAGTGCATCCCCGATCATTCAGTTTGTCCGACAAAGGGGCTGATCCTGTCACTATGATCACCCACTCAGATGAATTCTCGGACTGTCCCAACATACCTAGGTTTTGATGTACATTATGACAATTATTGTAAATGAATAAAGTACATATTTGATTCATGTTATAATGGTGTGTTTCTATGTAATACCCTTAAACTGAACACTAATGAGACTCGTGTTAGTTTAGAATGTTCACAGGCAGTGGGTCGATTTGGGGAGATCTATCCTAATAAGGCTGATGATGTGCCGCCAAGTTGGTTGGGGTGGCCTGTCTCAGTCGCCAGGGTGAGACCCGAGTAACATGTAGTGTAGGTTTAACTTGAAACCTTGAACCAGACCAGAATTCCAGTATTGCCCTGGACCTTGGTGATAAGTGGGCAAAACTGGAATGTTACACCTGATCCCTAGACTTGACTATGATACCACACTAGGTGTCGGATTGGGCTGCCTTTGATGTACCAATTAGTGAGATCCTTAGAGGGGGTCAAAACCTAGGTATGTTGGGACAATCTAAGATTTCATCTGAGTGGGTGATCATAGTGACAGGATCAGCCCCTTTGTCAGAAACCCACACTGCATGTACCTCAGGTCTCACCCTGGCAGCTGAGACAAGCCACCCCAACCAACTTGGCGGCACGTTAGTGTCAGTCTTGGCAGGATAGATCTCCCTAGATCTATCCAATGGCTGTGAAGATTCTAAACTAACACGAGTCTCATATGTGTCTAGTTTAAGTGTATTACATAGAAACATACCATAATAACATAAATCAAATATGTACTTTATTCATTTTCAATAAATGTCATAATGTACATCATTCTGATTGGAGCTAAGGGCATACACTATCTTACACTAATACCACTGAAGGGATGAGAGATCCATCATATGGAGCTAAGGGCATACACTGTCTAACACTAATACCACTGAACAGTGTTCCACTCTCCCTCGGCTGTCGGCAGTCTTGGTTTCCATCAGAGAGAGTGCATCCCTGATCATTACCTTTGTCCGACAAAGGGGCTGATCCTGTCACTATGATCACCCACTCAGATGAATTCTCAGACTGTCCCAACAAACCTAGGTTTTGACCCCCTCTAAGGATCTCACTGATTGGCATATCAAAGACAGTTCAATCCGACACCTAGTGCAGTATCATAATCGAGTCTAGGGGTCAGGTGTAACTTTCCGGTTTTGCCCATCAATCACCAAGGTCCACGGCAATACTGAAAATCTGTTCCTGTTCTAGGTTTCAAGTAAACCTACACTGCATGTACCTCGGGTCTCACCCTAGCAGCTGAGACAGTCTACCCCAACCAACTTGGCGGCACATCAATGTCAGCCTTATCAGGATAAATCTCCCCAAATCTATCCAACGGCTATGAACATTCTAAACTAACACGAGTCTCATATGTGTCAAGTTTAAGGGTATTACATAGAAATACACCATAATAACATGAATCAATTATGTACTTTATTCATTTACAATAAATGTCATAAGGTACATCGGTGAATGTAATAAAATACACGTGCTGGTTACGAGTCTTAACACTCAGGGGACCACATACATCAGTATGTATAAGGTCAAACGTGCCTGTACATCTTTCAGGCTTACCGTTAAATGGCCGTTTTGTCATCTCACCTTGAAGGCAAGGTTCACAAGTGGAAAGATCTTCTATAGTTAGAAAATCCAAAGGACCATCCTTTACCAACATTATGATATGATCTATATTAATATGGCCAAGTCAGTAATGCCATAGACACATGGGATTAACTGTATCATGGATTCTTTTCTTGGGGATATTATCCGACGTAGTTTCGGCTATGTTAGTTTCCAGAGAAGGATGAAGAACATAGAGACCATTCTCAAGTTCTCTGTATGCGATGAATTTGTTATTTCTTTTAATAGTAATCATATTACCAAAAAGAATAGAAATCCATCCACACACAATTTTGAAACAGAAATCAAATTTCTTCTCAAATTTTGTACATAAAGACAGTCTTTCAGTACAATTGATTCTTCTCTAAAAAATAACTCTACGGTTCCTATAGTCGTTGCTGCAACACTTGTAGAAGTCCCCAAGAAAAGAGTTACTTCTTCGTCACTCAGTCTTCTGCTTATCCTGAACCCCTGCAGTGAGTTACACGCATGAGTCGATGCCCTAGAGTCAATACACCAGGAAGCAGAAGTAACCAACAAATTGGTTTCTATGACACAGGATTTGAAATTACCTTTCTTGGATTCTAGGTACTGAGGACAATTCCTCTTCAAGTGGCCGGTCTGTTTGTAGAAGTGAGAAGCATCTGATGCTCTGTCCTTCTTTTGCTTCTTGAACTTGGTGGCTTTCTTCTGGGGCTTCTTCTTTGCCTTCCTCTTCTTATTGCCCGACTTGCTAGCTTCAACAAACATAGCAAGAGGCTCATCCTTCTTAATCAGTTCTTCGACCCTCTACAACATATTACTGAGTTCCTGAGTGCTGACATTCAACTTGTTCATGTTGTAATTCATGATTAACGGATTGAAGGAATGAGGGAAAGAATTCAGGATGGCGTCTACCTTAGTGATATGGTCTAGCCCGGATCCAAGAGCCTCAAGTTCATTGATATAACCCATCATCCGAAGACAATGGTCATGAACCTGTTGGCTCTTGGACATTTGTGCGGTCATGAACTGTTTCAAGACCTTTTGCCGAGTAGAACGATTATGCTCTTCGTACATTGTCTTTAGACTGTCCAATATGTCCTTGGTCAGCTTGATCTGATCGAACTGCCTCTGTATCGGATTGTCCAAGGAGGCAATGATATAGCACCGGGCCAAGGAATTTTTCTCTTCCCACTCTTGGTAGTCCCTCCTACGGGCCTCAAAAGCCCTATCTCCTAGATGCTCCGGGGCAAGGTTTTTAGCCACCTTGTCCAACTTCTCAGAAGTCATGACCAACATAAGGTTACGGTACCAGTCAGCATAGTTTGGTCCTTTAAGTTTGTTGTCATCCAACAGCTTTGCAAATTGTCCATTTGCCATTTCTAGTAAAAAGCAAACATTGGTCCATAACCTAATTTGATTCATGTTATATACATAGATATGACTTTTAATCTATGTTCCATTTCCATTTATTCATCTTCGAGATTTCCCTCCCATCTTAGTGATGGAGACTGCGAATTGTCTCTGAAAATGTGGGAAATCACATTGGGTGCATGGGGCCAACTGTTTTAGCTGCATAACCCCACCACCTTTCTGTGAAGGATCATATCCACTCATCACACGAGCTTTCCCTTTGGCCTCTGTCAGACAAGGTTCATTGCCATTTTAGGTTAAACCTTTCTGTCCAGTGAGTGCTCACCCATCATATTCGTGAACGCCAAGGTACCGTGAGAGAGTCTTCCATTTTAGGAGAGGCCCCTCCCACATTGGTCTATGACGCCCCTATCATCTTATGAAACATTCCAACAAGTCCAACAACAAATGGATAGCCCAATTTTATGGTTTGTTTCCTCATTATTGAAGGACCCATCTTCATGCTAATAATGGAAGGCCTTTAGAGAGTTCATCATATGAATCTCCCTATCATATACACTCATATTTTAGGAGGGAACAAAAGTTATGCCATAGTTTAATTTAGGTCAAACCAGAGTGGCTCCCACTAACTTTCATAAAGCTAGATTTAGGTGGGCCCTAAACGGCTAGGGTTCCGCACGGATCCTCTTTAGGGAGGTGTGGGGCCCACCACGAAGGGAGATCATCCAATGATCTTTAGGGACACCATGGCAATGATGTTCATTCAGCAATGGTGTGCGCGAGAGCCACTGTCGTATCTGCATGGGCCAAGTACTTATGACCCATGTACGTTGTATATCACACATCCACACATCACATGCAATGATAGAATTGATCCAATCAATTAATATCTATAAAGCCCATTATTAAAGCCCAATTTAATCCATAATATTGCTGATTAATATTATTTAGGTATATGGGCTGAATAGCATTAAGCAATTCGGCCCATATAGCTTTTCTGCAGTTGGTCGGCTTTAGCAGTTTTAACTCCTTAAAACTGGGCCTTACAGATGTGGGCTGAATTAAGTCTCACAATTAAACATCAATCCCTTGACCCAAAAGTGGGAAATTAGGGCTGAGAACAGCCCCCATCGAACCATAGATTCGGTCCAACCAGTTTGGTCCAATCTGGTTCAAATGGGTCTAGGGTTTGATTTTCAATTCAAGAATTAATTCAAGAAAACGATCTGAAATTAACTCTTGATCAAAGACAATCAGAAATCAGTAACAGGGCAGTTTGCACATCTCCCAACTTGCAAAACAGATGTTAGATCACAGTTTGTAATTTCATAAACTGCAAATCGTAGATAGCGATTTCCTTATCTGTGAATTCTCCTTCTCTTGCGCAGCCTTCTTTGATCATGAAATAAAATAAATAGAAAACCCTAACTTTTCTATTAATATTACATCAGATCGAATTCCTATACATTCAGTCTAAAAAATAAAAAAATAAAAATTACAGGCCAGAATGTAAAAATTTGTAAATCGCAGATATCCTGCGCCAATAAAGAATTCGATCTCCTTTGTACGAACAACCCATAAATCAAGAAAATTATAAAGAGCAATTCTAAATATATTTCAGATTTATAAAGAATTAATTTCAGATCATTCACCCTTGATCTGGGAAACAATTTCCCTGAAAAACCACAATCTGCGCAAATCGGGTAAAACGCCTTCTGCCCATTTGCGCTAGTTCAGATCTGATCTATTTCGGTTCAATATTTGAACCATGGCTCTGATACCACTAAACGGGATGAGAGATCCATCATATGGATGGCCGAACCCTGTAGGAAGGTAGGGCGAAATTTCAAAAATTTCTCTCTCTCCCATCTGGGAATCACATTCCCTGTTTTAGAAAATCTGCACTTTCAAGGATCAATCTTGAACCAAGAACCGAACAAGATCTGAAACCAAAAGGTAGGTGAGGGAGGTACCTAATATGAAGAAACAATATCTTCCAATGAAGGTGTTCACACCCAAGGAAAACTTCAAAGACTGCTCCCACTGAAGATGACACAGCGTAGGGTGGAGCAGAATCAGCAGGTTCATCACAAGAACCGAATTCTTCAGCAAGAATTCGATAAAGGGTATGTGAGCACAACTTCAGATCAGTTTTTCTCCAAAAACTGATATCAAGAACTCTTCTTGATTGCTCTTACAGTGGAGATCGAACTGGCAATGGCGACAGGAGGAGGAGGGTGCAAGAGCAGAACATGGCGCAGTCTTACTGTAGTTGTCTTCTCTCTTTCTGTGATCTGAGGTCTGTTGTGATGAGATGAATGGAGGTTCACCCTCTTCCTCCTTTTATAGCCTTAAAGAGAGTTCCTAATCTCATTAAGAGTTTCCTAATCCAAATACCTAATCCAAATCTGTATTTGGATAAGGACTTCTCTTTAAGAGATAAGGATAAGCCCTTATCTTATCTGTAGATTAGATCAGCCCCTCCTAATCTTTTTAGGAGTTTCCAAATCCAAATCTGTATTTGGATCTTAACTCTCTGAGTGGATAGGGAAAACTCCCTACCCTATATTCTAATCCAAATCCCAGATCCGCCCCCTTCTTTACCTAATCAAATTAGACCAATTCGAATTGGGCTTTAGGCCCATCAAGTCAATGTACTCACTAACCTTCCAAACTGTTGCACAGTTGGGTTTCCTTGTATGGCGTGGGACCCAAACATCGATCTACACATCAGCCACATGGGTTCAGCCTAGCCTTTGTTACAAGGCCTGGCCGAATTCACTGTTAAGGGCAGTGAACCCCAGAGCCCATCACCATGGGCTCTTAATGAGCCCAACACTTACACTAAGTGGTCCCTGGGCCAAACTACCTTATAAAAACCCAGGGACTGTGGGTAGATACAAGATTAGCCCATCAGGTACTATCCTCAATGGTCTTACACTTAACCTCTCAGCCCATAATGATCAAACACTGCCCGACAAGAGAAGACCTTTCCCTTGGCTGCAAGGAACAGTGTTGCACTCTTTACTTACATGGATCCCTGGAATTAAAACCTTTTGCAAACATTTTGAAATCATAATATATATGTATATCTTTATATAAATATATTTTGCAAAAACAAATTTCAATGATTGAAATCAGCTGCCGACAGCTTTGGTTTCCATCAGAGAGAGTGCATCCCCGGTCATTATCTTTGTCCGACAAAGGGGCTGATCCTGTCACTATGATCACCCACTCAGATGAATTCTCGAACTGTCACTATGATCTCACTGATTGGCATATCAAAGACAGCCCAATCCGACACCTAGTGCAGTATCATAATCGAGTCTAGGGGTCAGGTGTAACATTCTAGTTTTTCCCATCAATCTCCAAGGTCCAGGGCAATACTGGAATTCTTGTCCGGTTTAGGGTTGCAAGAAAACCAACACTGCATGTACCTCAGGTCTCACCCTGGCAGCTGAGACAAGCCACCCCAACCAACTTGGCGGCACGTCAGTGTCAGCCTTGGCAGGATAGATCTCCCAAGATCTATCCAACCGCTGTGAAATTCTAAACTAACATGAGTTTCATATGTGTCTAGTTTAAAGGTATTACACAGAAACATACCATAATAACATGAATCAAATATGTACTTTATTCATTTACAATAAATGTCATAATGTACATCATTCTGATTGGAGCTAAGGGCATACACTGTCTAACACTAATACCACTGAAGGGATGAGAGATCGATCATATGGGTTGCTGAACCCTGTAGGAAGGTTGGGCGAAATTTCAAAAATTTCTCTATCTCCCATCTGGGAATCGCATTCCCTATTTTAGAAAACTGCATTTTCAAGGACCAATCCTGAACCAAACCAGACCAAATCTCAAACCAAAAGGGAGCAGAGGGATATACCTGATACGGAGTAACAGTAACTCTCAATGAAGGTGTTCATGGCCAAGGATAAAACAAAAATCTGCTCCCACTGAAGATGACACAATGTGAGGTGAAACAGAATCAACAGGATGGCTCCAAGAACCAAATTCTTCAGCAAGAATGTAGTAGAGGGCAGGTGAGCACAACTTCAAATTGCCTCTTCTACCAAGAAGCAATATCTAGAATGATTCTTGATAACTCCCACATGTGGAGATCGAACTGGATAGGGGTAGCAAGAACAGGAAGTAAAGAGCAGAAGACAGAAGCAATCAAACTGTGAGTTGTCTTCCCTCTTGATTCAGCAGACTATGAGTCTG
This sequence comes from Nelumbo nucifera, assembly GCF_055504915.1. Taxonomy (NCBI): domain Eukaryota; kingdom Viridiplantae; phylum Streptophyta; class Magnoliopsida; order Proteales; family Nelumbonaceae; genus Nelumbo; species Nelumbo nucifera. The sequence continues at coordinate 66,060,363 of NC_142652.1, forward strand.
TTTGGAGGTCCGCCCTGTTCTTCTATTTATAGCCTTAAAGAGAGGATCTCCTAATCCAATTAGTAGTTTCCTAACCCAAATCTTTTATTTGGATCTGGACTCTCTTTAAGAGATAAGGACAATCCCTTATCTTATTTGCAGATAAAGATCAGGCTTCCTAATCAAATAAGGAGTTTCCTGATCCAAATCTTTATTTGGATTTGGACTCTTTGAGTGGATAAGGATAATCACTTATCCTATCTGCTGATCCAAATCCCAGAACAGCCCCTTATTTAATTAATCTTATTTAGCCAGTTCGAATGGGCTTTAGGCCCATTAAGTCTATGTGCTCACTTAACCTATTAACCTGCTGCCCAGTTGGCTATCCTTGTATGGCGTGGGACCCAAACATTGATCTACACATCAGCCACATGGGTTCAGCCCAACCTTTGTTACAAGGCCTGGCCGAATTCACTGTAAGAGATAGTGAACCCCTGATTCCAATACCATGGGGTCTTAATGAGCCCAACATTTACACTAAATGGTCCTTGAGTCCAGGCACCATATGAAAACCCAAGGACTATGGGCAGATGCAAGATTAGCCCATCAGGTATTACCCTCAATGGTCTTACACTTAACCTCTCAGCCCATAATGAACAAACACTGCCCGACAAGAGAGGACCTCTCCCTTGGCTGCAAGGTACAGTGCTCCACTCTCTACTCACATGGATCCCTGGCAGTTGAGACAAGCCACCCCAACCAACTTGGCGGCACATCAGTGTCAGTCTTGGCAGGATAAATCTCCCCAGATCTATCCAACGGCTATGAAGATTCTAAACTAATACAAGTCTCATAAGTGTCCAGTTTAAGGGTATTACATAGAAACACACCACAATGACATGAATCAATTATTTACTTTATTCATTTACAATAAATGTCAAAAGATACATCAATCTGATTGGAGTTAAGGGCATAACTGTTTAATAGATGGTGTGCTCAAACCGAACTACATTGGGCTCCGACCTTGCTGCGATTGGCACTTTGATTCCACCTAAAGGCTTCACCATGTCTCCGCTGAAGCCAACGAGGGGTACGTCCACTAGTTGCAGGCCCCTTCGCTCCAATTGCATCTTTTCAAAGGCTTCTAGGAAAAGAATATCTATCGAACTTCCAAAGTTGACCAGAATCCGCATTACCTTGAGGCCGTTAATGATCATTCTGACAACGAGGGCATCGTTGTGCGGATACTGGATCCCACGAGTGTCGTCTTCGGTGAAGTAGAGCCTCCTATAAGATCATTCTGACCATTCTGAACAGAATCCGCATTACCTCCCGAACTGAGTTCATCCCCGCCGCCATGCTGCATGCTACTACAATAGACCCTCCTATGATTATGTTTATCACTCCGCATGTCGACCTCTTCGGTGGTGGTGGATCCCAAGGTGGCTAGTCGCGATTGTGTCGCCTGCTTAATTCTAGTGCTTCCTTGGGCTGGTCAGCAGGCCGGACATCTCTATCATCGCGCTTAATGAACTATCTCAAGTAGTCATGATGAATTAGCTCCTCGATCTCATCTTTTAGGTTTCGACAACTTTCTATTTTGTGGCCGATGTCACGATGGAATTGACAATACTTATTAGGGTTACAGTTAGCAGGGTCACCTCTCATCCTGGCGGCCATTTCTCGTACTCGGCTATTTTTATTTACATCAATATCTTGTCCCTTTTGGAATTCAAGGTGGTGCAACTTTGGGTATGGACTGGTGGGGTTCTAGATCGTTGGCCTGATCTTGAACTCTGGTGTGGTGATCTACTCTTTCTTGGTGATCAGCTTCACCTGCCACGGGGTGACCGGCTTCTCTTCGACGACTTGCTTCTTCGTTGTTGCTTGCTACTCCCCGCTTCTTCCTTTGGTCACTTTCTCTTCTAGGCCAGTTGTAACTCTAACCGAGATCCTTGCACCTCCTCTGCCTTTGTAAACTTGTCTGCTTCGGTGAGGAATGCCTTCATAGAGGTTGGAGTGTTCAACTCAATCTGCCAGCACAAGTTGGGGTGATAGACGCCATTCACCGCTACAGTGAGCTGTACTGTTGGGTCAAGGTTGGGAATCTAGAGCTGCTCAAGGTTGAAACTTTTGATGTAATCTCGGAGAGGCTCGCTCGGCTGCTAGACCACATTCAATAAACAGGTTGTGCACTTGGGGCACCTCTTATTGGTGGCGAAGTGTGTAGTGAATAGATCTGCGAACTGGTCCCAACTCTTGATCGATCCTGCGGGCAATCCCGAGTCCACGTCCGAGTTGTACCTCAGAGCATTGGGGGGAATGCCATAAAGAGGCTCGCGTCATCAGCCCCATAAAGCTACATTAGGGCCTGGAAGCTGTCACTATGATCTACCGAGTCAGTTATCCTATCGTATGATTCTGGGCTCGGGGCTTTGATGTCCTTAGCCCGTGGGGCCGTAAGGATCTCTAGTGCTAAAGGTAAGGGCCGGGTTACGCATAATGTTACTGGTTGTGCAACAACTGAGCTAACCTCACCCTTCTTCTCCTTCTCAGCCTCGTTGTTGGTAGGAGCAAGGTGGCTCTTTGTGGCACTAAGATGTGAGCGACTACGACGTCTCCTCTTTGGCACCTCAGTAGTGTTGTTTCCTTCTATCCCTGTTGGTGCCATGGCTCTACTATTCTCCTCTACTGGGACCTAGTTCTGGTTGTCAGGACGACGAAGTGGATCCGAGACCTGGTCCTGGTTTCTGACTCCAGGCTGCTAGTCGTCTGGCTATTGGTTGTTCTGGTTAGCATTCTATTGGTGTTGAGGATTCTGTCATTGGTTCTGGTTCTGTAGTGGTGGCTGCAACTACCGTGGTTGTTGTGGCTGCTATGGCAGAATGAAGGCAGCGAACCTTTCCTCCGTAGCCTGCATCTAAAGAGTTATACTGCGGACATACTACAACAGTTCATGAACTGCCACACGTTGATCCCTGCGGAAACCACAGATGGCTCAACCGCAAGGAGAGGGGCATTCACCTGGTGCAACGGGAAGGGCTGGCTCGAAACTACTAGCACTTTGGGCAATGTTAGGGGCACAATAAGTTGCCCGATAGTTACTAAAGGTACTTCTGGATTCATCACGGGCTACTCTTGCCCCTTGTGACTTGCTTGTTGTTGTTGTTGTTGACGTTGGCGAACTGGTTGTTGCTTGATGATGCCATTAGATTAGTAAGTTGAAAAGGGATGGTGAGAACTAGGCTTTTAGTTGTTGGTTCCCATAGACGACACCAATTGATGATGAGCGATCTGATCACTCCCTACTAGAAGGTAGCTCGGACGTTGGTATCCTACGTGGCTGGGTCGAACTGCAAGAGAATAGTATCAAAGGTCCCGGGGACTTTACACAATGTGGTCACTCCGATGCTTAAGTTAGTGAAGAGTACTTTGCAGAGAGCTAGAATGTTGTATATGCTACTAGAGAGCTAAATTGCCCGTAACTTGTGACATTGGAGGTGATGCCCTTATATAGGAGAACTGTCGTAGGCCTCACAAAATGTGTCTGAGATCACTGACCTGCGTAACTCGGAGTCTGTTCCACACCCGAAGATGGACTCCGTGTGAGCTGATAAGCCTTATCCAGTTCCTTCCGATCTGGGCGGGATAAGGATAGGGTTCGTTGTTGTGCGGTGTGATCCCGGAGAGATCGGAGACAGCTGGCTAGCTTTTAGAAGAGGGCTATGTGGCACCTCGGCAGGTCAGGACATGACAAGCTTCTCGGACCTCGGTCTTAGCCAAGGTACCTAAGGTGCTTGAGCTGACCTAGCCTACTGAGGTGTTTGGAAATGCTAAGATGTCATCTAATCAACAGGTCACTCCACATGTCGACATGGTAACGAGTCGGGCCAAATTACCCCTCATCAGTATTGAAAGGAACCGATATGGGATACACTTTGTGCCTAACATCTTGATCTGTTATGCCATCATTTACTTGCGATATCATGTGAAATAAACTAATTTTATTAACTTCATTATTAACATGCAACCTAAATAAATACTATATGTTTATGTTCGATAATTCCAATTTAAAATAAAAAAAACAATATTAAAAATTAGTATTTTATAACATTATTGAAATAAACAACATATCAAAATTACGTTAATACCAAAAATTGTTTTTTACTCTCAACAAATTTATACAAATAAAAATATGAATAATAGAATGATTATTTTAGTACTTAAAATTCATAAGTTTGTACTATCTTAAAATTTTAATATATTTTTATAAATTATTCATTAATATTTGAATTTACACTAAAAATAACATATTTATTATTTACAAAAATAAATTTTTGTTTACAAAATATTCAAAAATATAAAATTAAATTAAATTGATCAAATCCACTAATTTACATTTATATAAAAAATAATTTCTTATTTTAAAAAAATTATAAAAATAAAAATGTTAATAAATGAATCGTTATTTTAGTAATTAAAAAGGGCAAATTTCTTAAACTACTCCTACTATTTCTCACAATTGACACATGAAAGAATGGTAGGATCCATCTAATGGACACCAAGAAGGTTGCTGAATGGGTAAGCGAATTTCAAAAATTTTCCTACCTTCTTCCAACTGGGAATCATATTCCCTAAATTTAGAATACAATATTCAAGGATCCTACTTGAACCATAATCGAACCAGATCTGAACCAAAAGGAAAAGGGAGGAATGTACCTAATCCGGAGAAGCAGTATCTCCCAAAGTTGGTGTTCATGCCCAAAGAAGACACCAAGATCCGCTCCTACAGAAGACGACACAACTATGGGTGGAACGGAACCAACAGAGTGTGTCCTACACACTGGATCTTTTGCAAAAATCCTCTAGAAACTCTGAACACCGAATCTTTAGTCTTATTCTGCAAGACTGATGTCAAAAACTGATTTCTTGACTTCTTTCTTCTTCAAAGATCAAATCTTGCAAGAAGGAATGGCGGCGGCTGGAGGAGAACTCCAAGGACGAAGATGGCTGTATTGCTTATCTTCTCTCTGGAGTGTGAATGTGATCTAATCTCAGTTCGCAGGAAGCTTTCTTTCTTTTTCACAAAAGCCCTGTTCGAAATCTGATATGTTTCTCTCTTAGAGTTTTCCTCATTTCTTCTTGATTAAGAAAACCTCCTAATTAGGAGTTATCCCAATCCAAATCAGTATTTGGATAGGGGATGATCTTAATCCTATCTGCAGATTAAGTTAGCTTACTCCTAATCTTATCAGGAGGTTTCCAGATTCAAATCTGATTTGAATTTGGTCTCCCAGAGTGGATAAGGTTAAAGGCCCAATCCTTTTGCTAACATTAATCTCAGATCCGCCCCATAGATGGGTGATCATATCAGCCCAGCTCAAAATGGGCTTTTGGCCCATTAAGTGTTCAGTGCTTAACTAGTTTCCAATCTACTGCCCAGTTGGGCTTCTTTGTATGGCGTGGGACCCAAGCATTGATCTACACACCAGCCACATGGGTTCAGCCCAGCCTTTATTACAAGGCCCAGCCGAATTCACTAAAAAGCTCAGTAAACCCCTGAGCCCATCACATGGACCCTATGGGCCCAACACTTACATTAAGTGGTCCCTGGGTGAAGCCATCTTATAAAAACCCAGGGACTATGGGTAGGTGCAAGATTAGCCCATCAGGTACTATCCTAAATGGTCTTACACTTAACCTCTCAGCCCTTAATGATCAAGCACTGCCCGACAAGAGAGGACCTCTCCCTCGGCTGCAAGGAACAGTGTCGCACTCTCCACTCACATGGATCCCGGGAATTAAAACCATTTACAAACATTTTGAAACCGTACATATACATATATATATATTAATTTTACAAAACAAAATTCCAACGATTGAAATCAACTACCGGCAGTTTGGTTTTCATCAGAGAGAGTGCATTCCCGATCATTACCCGTGTCCGACAAAGGGGCTGATCCTGTCACTATGATCACCCACTCAGATGAATTCTCTGAAAGGATGAGAGATCCATCCTATGGACGCCCAAGGATTGCGGAATAAGGGGCGAATTTCAAAAATTTATCTCTCCCTTCAACTAAGAATCGTATTCCCTATTTAGAAAATCATATTTTCAAGGATCAATCTTGAACCATAAACTGAACCGGATCTGAACCAAAAGGAGTGGGAGAGGATTATACATGATACGGAGAAATACTATCTCCCAATGGAGGTGTTCACGCCCAAGAAAGGATCCAAAATCTGCTCCCACTAAAGATGGCGCAGTGAAGGATGGAGCAGAATCAACAATGTTCTTCAAAAGAACTTGACCCTTCGCAAGAATCAACTGGACGGCTTGTGAGTACAGCTCCAACCAATCTTTTCCCAAAAGATTGAGATCAAGATCAAATCTTGATTGCTCCCAAGAACTGGAGATCGAACGGAAGGAATGGCAATGGCAGGAAGGTGGCGGCAGGAGAGAATTCGCAGTATGCAGGAAATCTCTCAATCTCTCTTTCTTCAAAGAGAAGAATGTTGTTGATGATGTAAAAGGTTGCCGCCCCCTTCCCCTTTTATAATCTCAAAGGGATCAGCTCCTAATCAGATTAGGAGTTGCTAATCCAAATCATATTTGGGTTAGAAGTCCCTTAGTGATAAGGGATAATCCTTATCTTATCTGCAGATCAGATCAGCTATCTCCTAATATAAATAGGAGGTTTCCAGATCTAAATCTCATTTAGATCTTGGACTCTCTGAGTGGATAGGGTCTAAGCCCAATCCTTTTAGACCCACTTCAAAATTTGCCCCCTTTAAATGACTGATCAAATCAGCCCAGTTCGAAATGGGCTTAAGGCCCATTTAAGGTTATGTACTCAAAAAGCCCTCCAAACTGCTGCCCAGTTGGGCTTGCATGTATGGCGTGGGACCCAAGCATTGATCTATACATCAGCCACATGGGTTCAACCCAGCCTTTGTTACAAGGCCTGGCCGAATGCACTGCTAAAGACAGTGTACCCCCTGAAACCCATCAAATGGGCTCTATGGGCCCAACACTTACACTAAGTGGTCCCTGGGCCAAGCCACCTTGTAACACCCAGGGACTGTGGGCAGATGCAAGATTAGCCCATCAGGTGTTATCCTCAATGGTCTTACACTTAACCTCTCAGCCCATAATGATCATACACTGCCCGACAAGAGAGGACCTCTCCCTCGGCTGCAAGGAACAGTGTTGCACTCTCCACTCATATGGATCCCGGGAATTAAAACCTTCTTGCAAACATTTCAGAAACCATATATATACTTTTGTATCTTATATAAAATATATTTTGCAAAACAAATCTCAACGGTTGAAATCGGCTGCCGACAGTCTTGGTTTCCATCAGTGAGAGTGCATCCCCGATCATTACCTTTGTCCAACAAAGGGGCTGATCCTGTCACTATGATCACCCACTCAGATGAATTCTTGGACTTCCCCAACATACCCAGGTTTTGACCCCCGCTAAGGATCTCACTGATTGGTACATCAAAGATAGCCCAATTCGACACCTAGTGCAGTATCATAATCGCGTTTAGGGGTCGGGTGTAACTTTCTAGTTTTGCCCATCAATCTCCAAGGTCCAGGGCAGTACTGGAAATCTGGTCCAGTTCAAAGATTCAATTAATCCTACACTGTATGTGCCTAGGGTCTCACCCTGGCAGCTGAGACAGGCCACCCCAACTGACTTGGTGGCACCACAGTGTCAGCCTTGTCAGGATAGGTCTCCCCAGACCGACCCACTGGCTGTGAACATTCTAAACTAACACGAGTCTCATTAAGTGTCCAGTTTAAGGGTATTACACAGAAACATACCAAGGGAACATGAGTCAAATATGTATCTTTATTAATTTACAATAAACTCATAAAGTACATCATTCTGATTGAACCTAAGGGCATACAAAACTGTCTAACAGCTCCCACTTGCACTTAGGTTCAATCAGGTAGTAGCCGGAGTCCCATGCTTTCCACGTGTTTCTCAAACACTTTCTGTGATAGTGGCTTTGTCAATGGGTCTGCTACACTTTCCGCTGACGCTACCTTCTGAATCAGGATGTCCCCTCTACCAACAATCTCCCGCAGTACGTGGTACTTCCTCTCGATGTGCTTCGACTTCGAGTGGGCTCGTGGCTCCTTAGCCTAAGCAATGGCTCCATTGTTGTCACACAACAATGGGATGGGGTGATGTGCTGGACGGAACAACTCCCAACTCGTGAACGAACTTCTTCATCCACACAGCTTCTTTGCCAGCCTCACTTGCGGCAATGTATTCGGCCTCGGTCGTGGAGTCTGCAGTGGAGTCCTGTTTGCTGCTTTTCCAGCAAACAACACACGATCCTATCGTGAAAACATATCCAGATGTAGACTTTCTATCATCTGGGTTTGTAGTGAGCTACCGTCGAACATCAGACAAAACTCTTTTGTCCTTCGAAGGTACTTAAGCATGTTTTTCACAGCAGTCCAATGCTCCTGCCCTAGGTTGGCCTGAAATCTGCTTACTACACTCACTGCCTGAGCAATGTCAGGACGAGTGCACAGCATGGCATACATGATGCCTTGCGGCTGCTGCATATAGATATCTTTAGTAAGATCTCCATTCAGGAATGTAGTTTTGACATCCATCTGCCAAATCTCATAATCATGGTATGCTGCTATAGCTAGCAGGATCCTAATGGATTTAAGCATGGCCACAGGCGAAAAGGTTTCCTCATAATCGATGCCTTCTTTCTGAGTGTACCCTTTCACCACAAGACGAGCCTTGAAGGTCTCAATCCTGCCATCGGGGCCCTTCTTCCTCTTGTAAATCCATTTGCAACCGATTGCTTTTACCCCGGAGGGTGGATCTACTACAGTCCAGACTCCATTGGCCTCCATTGAGTCCATCTCTACTCTCATGGCCTCCCCCTACTTCTGGGAATCTATGTCCAACATAGCTTCCACGTAAGTCACGGGATCCTCCTCACTAGTCAAGGTTTCCACCAGGTAACTATCCTGATCAAAACCATAACGGACTGGTGGCTTGGATGCCCGAGTGGATCTTCTAGGTTGGTCACTACCTGGAACTTGTGGGACATCTCCCACTGCTCCTAAGTTCTCCTCATCAAGAACAACTTCCTGACGTTGGGTGTCCAGGATATGGTCGGTTTCCAAGAAATGCGCATTTCAACTGCAGAACACTTTCTGCTCACTTGGGTCATAGAAAAGGTAACCTACAGTGCCTTTTGGGTAGCCTACAAATAGGCAACGACTAGTCTTAGATTCCAATTTGTCTGAACTCGTTCTTTTAACGTGTGCTGGACAACCCCAAATCTTCAAGTGTCTGACACTTGGTTTCTTTCCGGTCCAAAGTTCATATGGAGTATTCGGAACCGATTTGGTTGGAACCCGATTCAGCACGTAAATTGCAGTCTCTAATGCGTAACCCCAAAAGGATGTGGGTAACTCTGAGTGTATGAGAAGCGACCGGACCATATCTAATAAGGTCCTATTCCTCCTCTCTGAAACACCGTTAAGTTGTGATGTAGCAGGAGGAGCTAATTGTGATACTATCCCATTGTCCTTTAAGTAGTCCCTGAATTCGTCAGAGAGATATTCGCCACCTCGATCTGATTGAAGGGCTTTAATTTCTCTCCCTAACTGTTTCTCGACCTCTTGTCTAAACTCTTTGAACTTTTCAAAGGATTCAGACTTGTGTCTCATTAGGTACACGTAACCATATCGTGAAAAATCATCTGTGAAGGTGATGAAATACACGTGTTGATTTCGTGTCCTAACACTCAGGGGACCACATACATCAGTATGTATTAGGTCAAGTGTGCCCGTACATCTTTTAGGCTTACCGTTAAAAGGCCGTTTCGTCATCTTGCCTTGTAGGCAAGGCTCACAAGTGGGAAGATCTTCTACAGTTAGAAAATGTAAAGGACCATCATTTACCAATCTTGTGATTCGGTCAACACCGATGTGGCCAAGTCGGTAATGCCACTGACTCGTGGGATTAACTGGATCACGGGCTCTCTTCTTGGGGTTTTCAGCCGATGTAGTTTTGGTTATGTTAGTTTCTAGAGAAGGATGTAGAACATAGAGACCGTTCTCCAATTCCCCGTATGCGATGAATCTGTTGTTTCTTTTAATAGTAATCGTATTACTAAAGAAGACAGAATAACCATCTGCACACAGTTTTGAGACAGAAATCAAATTTCTTCTTAAATTTTGTACATAAAGACAATCTTTCAGTACAATTATTCCTTCTCTAAAATATAATTCCATGGTTCCTATGGCCGCGGCTGCAACAGTTGTAGTACTCCCCAAGTAGAGTGTGACTTCTCCTTCACTACGCCTTCTGCTTACCATGAACCCCTGCAGTGAGTTACACGCATGAGTTGAAGCCCCGGAGTCAATACACCAGGACGCAGAAGCTACCAACAAATTGGTTTCTATAACACAAGTTTTGAAGTTACCTTTCTTGGATTCCAGGTAGGCAGGACAATTCCTTTTCCAGTGGCCGGTCTTCTTGCAAAAATGACAGGCATCTGATAACTTGTCCTTCCTCTGTTTCTTGGGTTTGGCAGCCTTTTTCTAGGGCTTTCTTTTTGCCTTCATTTTCTTGCCCGATTTTCCAGTTTCAACAAGCATGGCAATGGGCTCATCCTTTTTAATCAATTCCTCGGCCCTCTGCAACATATTGCTGAGTTCCTGCAAGCTGACGTTCAACTTGTTCATGTTGTAGTTCATGATGAATGGATTAAAGGATGGAGGCAGAGAGTTGAGAATAGCTTCGATCTGAGTTACCAGATCCAGCCCGGATCCAAGAGCCTCTAGTTCGTTGATATAGCCCATCATCCGGAGACAATGGTCATGAACTTGTTGGCCCTTGGACATCTGCGCGGTCATGAACTATTTCAAGACCTTCTGCCGAGTAGAACGATTATGCTCTTCGTACATTGTCCTAAGACTGTCCAATACATCCTTAGCAAGTTCGATCTGATCGAACTGCCTTTGAATTGGATTGTCTAAGGAGGCAATGATATAGCAGCGGGCAAGAGAGTTTTTCTCCTCCCATTCTTGGTATTCTCTTCTTCGGGCCTCAGAAGCCCTATCTCTCGGACGATCCGGGGCAGGATTCTTGGCTACCTTGTCCAATTTCTCAGAGGTTAAGACCAACATAAGGTTCCTGTACCAGTCAACATAGTTTGGGCCTTTCAACTTGTTGTCATCAAGTAGCTTTGCAAATGATCCGTTTGCCATTTTCTGATAAAAGAGCAAACATCAGTCCACGGCCTAATTTGATTCATGTTCATTTCATAGATATGGATTTTAATCTACGATCCATTTCCATTTATTCGTCTCTGAGATTTCCCTCCTTTCTCAGTGACGGAGACTACGGGTTGTCTCTGGAAATGTGGTAAATCACATAGGGTGCATGAGGCCAAGTGTTTCAGCTGCATAACCCCACCACCTTTCTGTGAAGGATCATATCCACCCATCATATGAGTTTTCCCTTTGGCCTCTGTCAGATAAGGTTCAGAGCCGTTTTCAAGTAAACCTTTCTGTCCAGTGAGTGCTTACCCATCATATTCGTGAACGCCAAGGTACCGTGAGAGAGTTCCCATTTTCTGGTGAAGCCCCTCCCACATCGGTCTATGACGCCCCTATCATCTTATGAAACACTTAGACAAGCCCAACAGCAAATGGATAACCCATTTTCTTGTGCGTTTCCTCATTACTGAAGGACCCATCCTCGTGCTAATGATGGAAGGCCTTTAGAGAGTTCATCATATGAATCTCCCTATCACATGCACTCATATTATCTGGAGGGAACAGATAATTACACTCTAGTTCTATCTTTAGGTCAAACCAAAGTGGCTCCCATTGACTTTCATAAAGCCAGATTTTGGTGGGCCTAAATCGGCTAGGGTTCCGCACGAGACCTCATGATGAGGTGTGGGGCCCACCATGGCAATGATGTGCATTCAGCCATGGTGTGCGAAAGAGCCACTATCGATTGAGCATGGGCCAAGTACTTATGGCCCATGTACGTAGCACATCACACATCCATACATCACATGCACGGATAAATTGATCCAATCAATTAATTATCTGTAAAGCCCATTTGAAGCCCATTCTAAATCCATAATATTAACCATTAGTATTATCTAGGTATATGGGCTGAATGGTTCAACCCATATAACTTTAAGGATTAAGTGGGCTTTTAGCAGTTTTAACTGTTTAAAATTGGGCCTTTACAGGTTGGGCCGAATTAACCCTTTAATTAAATATCAATCCTTAGACCCATTAGTGGGAAAATTAGGGCTGACTTTCAGCCTTGATTAAACCCTAGATTCGGTCCAAACAGTTTGAACCAATCTTGGTTCGAATGGGTCTAGGGTTTGATCTTTAATTAAATCTTTAATTCAAGAAAATAATCTGAAATTAATTACTGATAAAAGAAAATCAAGAATCAGTCAAACAGGGCTGTTCGCACAATCCATCCTGCAAAACAGAGGTTAGATTACAGAATGCAGTTTCACAAACTGCAAATCGCAGATAGCGATTCTCCCATCTGCGAAATGTCCTTCTCTGCGCCGCCATCTTCGATCCAAAAATAAATTAAATAGAAATCCTATTTCTATTAATTATTACATCAGATCGAATACCTATACATTGAGTCTAGAGAAAAAAAAAATATTTACAGACCAAATGTAATAAATAAATTAAGAAACTACAAAAAAACGCAGGTTCCCTGCGCAAATCAAAATTTCGATCTCCCTTTGTACGAACAACCAATAAATCAAGAAAATCATACAGAACAATTCTAAATAATAATCAGATTTATATAAAATTAATATCAGATTATTCATCCATTAATTTTGGGAACAAATTTCCCAAAACCCATATCTGCGCAAATCGGGTAGAACACCTTCTGCCCATTTGCGCAGGTTCAGATCTGAAACTAGATGGTTCAAGATTTGAACCTTGCTCTGATACCACAGAAGGGATGAGAGATCCATCCTATGGACGCCCAAGGATTGCGGAATAAGGGGTGAATTTCAAAATTTTATCTCTCCCTTCAACTAAGAATCGTATTCCCTATTTAGAAAATCATATTTTCAAGGATCAATCTTGAACCATAAACTGAACCGGATCTGAACCAAAAGGAGTGGGAGAGGATTATACCTGATACGGAGAAATACTATCTCCCAATGGAGGTGTTCACGCCCAAGAAAGGATCCAAAATATGCTCCCACTAAAGATGGCGCAGTGAAGGATGGAGCAGAATCAACAATGTTCTTCAAAAGAACTTGACCCTTTGCAAGAATCAACTGGACGGTTTGTGAGTACAGTTCCATCCAATCTTTTCCCAAAAGATTGAGATCAAGATCAAATCTTGATTGCTTCCAAGAACTGGAGATTGAACTGAAGGAATGGCAATGGCAGGAAGGTGGCGGCAAGAGAGATTTCGCAGTATGCAGGAAATCTCTCAATCTCTCTTTCTTCAAAGAGAAGAATGTTGTTGATGATGTAAAAGGCTGCCGCCCCCTTCCCCTTTATAATCTCAAAGGGATCAGCTCCTAATCAGATTAGGAGTTGCTAATCCAAATCATATTTGGGTTAGAAGTCCCTTAGTGATAAGGGATAATCCTTATCTTATCTACAGATCAGATCAGCTATCTCCTAATATAATTAGGAGGTTTCCAGATCTAAATCTCATTTAGATCTTGGACTCTCTGAGTGGATAGGGTCTATGCCCAATCCTTTTAGCTGACCCACTTCAGAATTTGTCCCCTTTAAATGACTGATCAAATCAGCCCAGTTCGAAATGGGCTTAAGGCCCATTTAAGGTTATGTACTCAAAAAGCCTTCCAAACTGCTGCCCAGTTGGGCTTCCTTGTATGGCATGGGACCCAAGCATTGATCTACACATCAACCACATGGGTTCAGCCCAGCCTTTGTTACAAGGCCTGGCCGAATGCACTGCTGAAGACAGTGTACCCCCTGAAACCCATCAAATGGGCTCTATGGGCCCAACATTTACACTAAGTGGTCCCTAGGCCAAGCCACCTTGTAACACCCAGGGACTGTGGGCAGATGCAAGATTAGCCCATCAGGTGTTATCCTCAATGGTCTTACACTTAACATCTCAGCCCATATTGATCATACACTGCCCGACAAGAGAGGACCTCTCCCTCGGCTGCAAGGAACAGTGTTGCACTCTCCACTCATATGGATCCCGGGAATTAAAACCTTCTTGCAAACATTTCAGAAACCATATATATACTTTTGTATCTTATATAAAATATATTTTGCAAAACAAATCTCAACGGTTGAAATCGGCTGCCGACAGTCTTGGTTTCCATCAGTGAGAGTGCATCCCCGATCATTACCTTTGTCCGACAAAGGGGCTGATCCTGTCACTATGATCACCCACTCAGATGAATTCTCGGACTGCCCCAACATACCCAGGTTTTGACCCCCGCTAAGGATCTCACTGATTGGTACATCAAAGATAGCCCAATCCGACACCTAGTACAGTATCATAATCGAGTCTAGGGGTCGGGTGTAACTTTCCAGTTTTGCCCATCAATCTCCAAGGTCCAGGGCAATACTGGAAATCTGGTCTAGTTCAAAGATTCAATTAATCCTACACTGTATGTGCCTAGGGTCTCACCCTGGCAGCTGAGACAGGCCACCCCAACCGACTTGGTGGCGCCACAGTGTCAGCCTTGTCAGGATAGGTCTCCCCAGACCGACCCACTGGCTGTGAACATTCTAAACTAACACGAGTCTCATTAAGTGTCCAGTTTAAGGGTATTACACGGAAACATACCAAGGGAACATGAATCAATTATGTATCTTTATTCATTTACAATAAACCCATAAAGTACATCATTCTGATTGAACCTAAGGGCATACAAAACTATCTAACATTCTCAGACTGTCCCAACATACCCAGGTTTTGATCCCCGCTAAGGATCTCATTGATTGGTATATCAAAGGCAGTCCGATCTGACACCTAGTGAAGTGTCATAATCGAGTCTAGGGGTCAAGTGCAACTTTCTAGTTTTGCCCATCTATCTCCAAGGTCCAGGGCAATACTGGAAATCTGGTCCGGTTCAAGGATTTGAGTAATCCCATACTGCATGTGCCTTGGGTCTTACCCTGGTGGCCGAGACAGGCCATCCCAACACTTGGTGGGACACTAGTATCAGCCTTGGCAGGATATATCTCCCCAGACTTATCCAATGGCTGTGAACATTTAAAACTAACACGAGTCTCTATAAGTGTCCATTTTTAGGGTCTTACACAGAATTATACCAAACAACATGAATCAAACATGCACTTTATTTATTTACACTAAATGTCAAAAGTACATCAAATCGGATTGAATCTAAGGGCATACAAAACTGTCTAATAGCTCCCACTTGCACTTAGGTCCAATCTGGTACAAGCCGGAGTTCCATACTTTCCACATGTTTCTCAAACACTTTCTGTGTCAGTGGCTTAGTCAATGGGTCTGCCACATTATCCGCTGATGTTACCTTCTGAATTTAAGCATGGCCACGGGTGAAAAAGTTTCCTCATAATCGATGCACTCTTTCTGAGTATACCCTTTTGCCACCAAACGAGCCTTGTAGGTCTCAATCCTGCCATCGGGGCCCTTCTTCCTCTTGTAGATCCATTTGCAACCAATTGCTTTCACCCCTGAGGGCGGATCTACTAGAGTCCAGACTCCATTGGTCTCCATCGAGTCCTTCTCAGCTCTCATGGCCTCCACCCACTTCTGGGAATCTATGTCTAACATAGCTTCCGCATAAGTTACGGGATCCTCCTCACTAGTCAAGGCTTCCACCAGGTTACTATCCTGGTCATAACCATATCGGACTGGTGGTTTTGATACCCGAATGGATCTTCTAGGTTGGTCACTACCTGGAACTTGTAGGACATCTCCCACTGCTCCTGAGCTCTCCTCATCAAGAACTATTTCCTGACGATGGGTGTCCAGGATGTATTCAGTTTCTAAGAATTGGGCATTTCGACTGCAGAACACTTTTTGCTCACTTGGGTCATAGAATAGATAACCCACTGAATCTTTTGGGTAGCCTATAAATAGGCAACGACTGGTTTTAGACTCCAACTTGTCCGCACTTGTTCTTTTAACGTGGGCAGGACAACCCCAAATCTTCAAGTGTCTTACACTTGACTTCCTTCCGGTCCATAGTTCATATGGAGTTTTCGGAACTGATTTGGTTGGAACCCGATTCAGCATGTAGATAGCAGTCTCTAATGCGTATCCCCAAAAGGATGTGGGTAATTCTGAGCGTACGAGAAGTGACCAGACCATGTCCAACAAGGTCCTATTCCTCCTCTCTGAAACATCGTTGAGTTGAGGTGTAGTAGGAGGAGCTAATTGTGACACTATCCCGTTGACCTTTAAGTAGTCTCTGAATTCGTTAGAGAGATACTTGCCACCTCGATCCGATCGAAGGGCCTTAATTTCTCTCCCTAATTGTTTCTCGACTTCCTGTCTGAACTCTTTGAACTTTTCAAAGGATTCAGACTTGTGTTTCATTAGGTACATGTAACCATATCGTGAAAAATCATCTGTAAAGGTGATGAAATTCACATGTTAATCCTATTATCCGCTTCGATCTATCTCTATAGAGTCGAAGACCCAGTATATAGGAGGCTTATTCAAGATCTTTCATGGAGAATTGCTGCAAAAGCCATTCCAATGAGTAGAATGTCATTTACATACAGAACTAAGAAAGTAACCTTATCCTCCCTGGACTTCCTATAAACACAAGGCTCATCCGGATTCTGCTTGAAGTCAAACAATTTGACAGCAGAGTCAAAATGGATGTTCTAACTTCTAGAAGCTTGCTTAAGTCCATAAATGGATCTGTTATGTTTACATACCATATGTTCCTGATCAGCAGCAATGAAGCCTTGCGTCTGCTGCATATAGATATCTTCAGTAAGATCTTCATTCAGGAACGCAGTTTTGACATTCATTTGCCAAATCTCAAAGTCATGGTATGCTGCTACAACTAACAGGATCCTAATGGATTTAAGCATGGCCACAGGCGAAAAGGTTTTCTCATAATCGATGCCCTCTTTCTGAGTGTACCCTTTCGCCACCAGACGAGCTTTGTAGGTCTCAACTCTACCATCGGGGCCCTTCTTCCTCTTGTAAATCCATTTGCAACCAATTGCTTTTACCCCAGAGGGCGGATCTACTAGAGTCTAGACTTCATTGGTCTCCATTGAGTCCATCTCAGCTCTCATGGCCTCCATCCACTTCTGGGAATCTATGTCCAACATAGCTTCCGCATAAGTCACAGGATCCTCCTCACTAGTCAAGGTTTCCACCAGGTAACTATCCTGGTCATAACCATAACGGAATGGTGGCCTGGATACCTGAGTGGATCTTCTAGGTTGGTTACTACCTGGAACTTGTGGGACATCTCCCATTGGTCCTGAGCTCTCCTCATCAAAAACTACTTCCTGACGATGGGTGTCCAGGATGTAATCGGTTTCCATGAATTGTGCATTTCGGCTACAGAACACCTTCTACTCACTTGGGTCATAGAATAGGTAACCCACAGAGCCTTTTGGGTAGCCTACAAATAGGCAACGACTGGTTTTGGATTCCAACTTGTCTGCACTCGTTCTTTTAACGTGTGCTGGACAACCCCAAATCTTCAAGTGTCTGCCACTTGGTTTCTTTCGGGTCCAAAGTTCATATGGAGTGTTCAGAACCGATTTAGTTGGAACCCGATTCAGCACGTAAATCGCAGTCTCTAATGCGCAACCCCAAAAGGATATGAGTAACTCTGAGTGTATGAGAAGTGACCAGACCATATCCAATAAGGTCCTATTCCTCCTCTCTGAAACACCGTTAAGTTGTGGTGTAGCAGGAGGAGCCAATTGTGATACTATCCCATTGTCCTTTAAGTAGTCCCTGAATTCATTAGAGGGATACTCGCCACCTCGATCTGATCGAAGGGCTTTAATTTCTCTCCCTAACTGTTTCTCGACCTTTTGTCTGAACTCTTTGAACTTTTCAAAGGATTCAGACTTATGTCCCAATACGTACACGTAACCATATCGTGAAAAATCATCTGTAAAGGTGATGAAATACACATGTTGATTGTGTGTCCTAACACTCAGGGGACCACATACATCAGTATGTATAAGGTCAAGTGTGCCTGTACATTTTTCAGGCTTACCGTTAAATGGTCGTTTCGTCATCTTACCTTGTAGGCAAGGCTCACAAGTGGGAAGATCTTCTACAGTTAGAAAATCCAAAAGACCATCCTTTAACAACCTTGTGATTTGGTCAACACCGATATGGCCAAGTCGGTAATGCCACAGGCACGTGGGATTAATTGTATCACGGACTCTTTTCTTGGGGATTTCAGCCGACGTAGTTTCGGTTATGTTAGTTTCTAGAGAAGGATGTAGATCATAAAGATTGTTCTCTAGTTCCCCGTATGTGATGAATCTGTTGTTTCTTTTAATAGTAATCGTATTACTAAACAAGATAGAATAACCATCCGCACACTGTTTTGAGACAGAAATCAAATTTCTTCTTAAATTTTGTACATAAAGGCAATCTTTGAGTACAATTGTTCCTTCTCTGAAAATTAACTCCACGGTTCCTATGGCCGTGGCTACAACTCCACGGCTAATCGAACTTCCTCTGTATCGGATTTTCTAATGAGGCAATGATGTAACACCGGGCAAGGGAGTTTTTCTCCTCCCAGTCCTGATAGTCTCTCCTCCAGAACTCAGAAGCCCTATCACCCGAACGCTCCAGGGCAGGATTTTTTGCCATTTTGTCTAACTTTTTGGAAGTTAGGACCAGCATAAGTTTCCTATATCAGTCGGCATAGTTCGGTCCCTTGAGCTTGTTGTCATCAAGAAGCTTTGCAAATTATTTGTTTGCCATTTTCTGATAAAAGAGCAAACATCAGTCCACAACCTAATTTGATTCATGTTCATTACATAGATATGGCTTTTAATCTACGTTACATTCCCATTTATTCATCTCTGAGATTTCCCTGCCATCTCAGTGACGGAGACTATAAGTTGTCTCTGGAAATGTGGGAAATCACATAGGGTGCATGGAGCCAACTATTTCAGCTGCATAACCCCACCACCTTTCTGTGAAGGATCATATTCACTCATCATATGAGCTTTCCCTTTGGCCTCTGTCAGACAAGGTTCAGAGCCGTTTTTAGGTAAACCTTTCTATCCAGTGAGTGCTTACCCATCATATTCGTGAACGCCAAGGTACTGTGAGAGAGTTCCCATTTTCTAGTGAAGCCCCTCCCACATTGGTCTATGACGCCCCTATCATCTTATGAAACACTCAAACAGGCCCAACAGCAAATGGATAACCCATTTTCTGGTGTGTTTCCTCATTACTGAAGGACTCATCCTCATGCTAATGATGGAAGGCCTTTAGTGGGAAAGGAATTTAGTAAGTACTATAACTAATATTGGATTCTTTTCAGTGTAGAGAAGAATGGGAATATGGGATTAGATTTATATTTTCTCATCAAAAAGTTATAAAAAGTAGTGTCATAGAGAGAGAGAGAGAACCCCATCCCCAAACCCCAAACCTAATTTTGACCCAAATCCAACCCCAAACCCCAGCTTAGGCTAGCCTGTGTAGGCAACCAGCCACAGTCTAGTCCAGTCAGTCCCAATCTAAACCCTAACCCAACCCCATTCCCCCCAACACCAAACCCTAGCCTGGGTTGGTCTGTGTGTAGGCTTGTCATAGTCCAACCAATGGTCTATGACAAGTTAGCTGCTTATAGACCAACCCCAGCCACAAACCCTAACCCTAATTTTGACCCCTAACCCAAACAAACCCTGACCTAGACCTAACCTCATTCCCCCCAACCCCAAACCCCCACTCCAACTTGAACCTGCCCTAAAACACAAGCTGAACTTGACTCTCACTCCAACCTGAATCCACAGTCCAGTAACTAGACTGTGGCTGGCTATCCGCTCATAGGCCAACTACAGCCCCAAACCCCAACCATAATTCTAACCCCTAACCCAAACCTGACCCAATCCTAAACCCCTACTCCAACCTGAACCTATCCTAGAACCCAACCTAAACCTACCCAAGAATCCACCTTGAACCTAACCCTCACTCCAACCTGAACCCACCCATAACCCAATCTACCCTTGACCCTCACTCAAACACCCAACCCCATTCCCCACCCCCAATCCTGGGTTGGCCTATGTGTAGGCAGCCAACCATAGTCCAATCAATGGATAGTGGCCAACCTAGCCACTTGCTCACAGTCCAGCCCAACCCAACCTAGCCCCAAGCCCACACTGTCACTTGTCTAACCCCACCTTGACATTGCCCCCCACCCCCAACTTGACCCTCACCAAAACTTGAACCCAGCCTACCCCTGACCCTAACCTAAACTTGAACCTAACCCTGACCCCGACCTGAACATGAACCCAACCTACTCCTGACCCTAACCCAAACCTGAACCTGAACTTGACCCTGACAACTACTTGAATCTGAACAAAGCCTACCCTAACCTTCACCCAAATTTGAACCTACCTTGACCCATACCTGAACCTAAACCCAGCCTACCCCAGACCCTGACCTCTAGTTGAACCTAAACCCAATCTACCCGACCCTCATCCAAACCTAAACTTGACCTTGACCCCTACCTGAACACCCAGCCTACCCTTGACCCTAACCCAAACATGAAACTGACCCTGACCCCTACCTAAACTTGAAGCCAACTTACACCTGACCTTAACCGAAACTTGAAATTGACCCTAACCTGAACCCAGCCTAGCTGACCGTCACCCAAACTTGAACCTACCCTGACCCATACTTGAACCTAAACCCAACCTACCCTGCTCACATCAAATAGAAGATAGGACTAATGATGGTTAGAATTAAATAAAGTTAACATAAACATATACTTAATTAATATACCTTTTCCTTGTTACTTTTCGTAGGACATGTTCTTTGATCATGCCCAACCTACCCTGCTCTCCTACCAAGTGTTGTACCTTGAGGAGTCTCCCATTCCTCTAAAATCATCTTTTTCTTAAGCCTTCCTCTCTTCTGGCTTGATGCTAGTGGCTTAGTTGCTTCAGTTGTGGACTTGGACCAAAATTTCATCCCAATCACTAGCCACATGGCATACTGGTAGGTCTTCATGAAGGCATCCTTCCTATACCAATGTGCAACATAATCTTCCATCTTTTCCTCTCTATAGAAAATGGCACAAATGGCATGGGGATAGGGTATGCCAATCATGTCTCACCTTCTGCAAGTGCAGATCTACCTCACAATGTCAATAACATATTTGTCTACACCTTGTTGGATGGTGTATCCGAAAGCGTGTCGTTAACCACTTCGGAACACCAGTTTTAATATTTATAAATTTTTTTCCGATTCTCAAACAATTACAAACGCAGTAAATTGTGAGAACGAATCGTATCCACAGGGAAGCGAGGGAAAAATCATTATTTACTTAAATCCGGGAAAGAGAACACAATTGAGAGTTGTAGAAACACAGAATTTAATTAATTAAACTGAAATTCATTAAAATAAAATTCGAATAGTGATGGAAGTGAAAAGTGCAAAAAAGTAAATAAATAAAATGAACGAAAAAAAGTCTATAATCCAATCAGAGGTAGCAGTCCCCGGATCTCTCCTTTGACCCTTGAACTTCTTGAACTAGGCCTTCCATCTTACCTGGCCGAATTCCATATCTGTATAAAAGAAAACAAAAATCAAACTAAATCAAAGTAAATTGCAGAAAGAAAAAAAAAACGGAACTGGAAATGAAAGAACAGAAATTAAATCTAAGACTAATGGTTGGGATCCGAATCCAGAGGTGGTAGTAGTGGCTTAGGCAAACTACAAGTAGGAACCCCTCCTCTTGCCTAGGTATCCTCCTCTTCCTCTATCCTTGAACTTCTCAAAATCAGCCTGCCATCTTACCTGAGGACAGAATCCAACCCCTCTTCAGGAGCCCTTGGGTCTTTTTTATAAAGAAGGGTGGATACAACTAGGATTAAAGAGAAAAAGGGGGGCGGCAGTTGGGTTTTAACAAAGATCTGGGCCCTAGAGTTTATAATGAAGGGTTAGGATGGTTCTAAGGTGATCCTAAGGCTGAGAAGAAAAGGAGAGGGCACACAATATTATGTAGGGCTGAGATTTGGGGGTCCAGAATGTTAGACAATTATGCCCTTAGCTTCAATCAAATTCATGTACCTTTTGACATTTACTGTAAATGAATAAAGTACATAATTGATTCATGTCATTATGGTGTGTTTCTGTCTAATACCCTTAAACTGGACACTAATGAGACTCGTGTCAATTTAGAATCTTCACAGCCGTTGGATAGATCTGGAGAGATTTATCCTGCCAAGGCTGACACTCTCACTAATGAAAACCTAAACTGCCGGCAGTTGATTTCAAACGTTGAGATTTGTTTTGCAAAATATATTTATATAGAGATATACATATATATATTATGGTTTCAAAATGTTTGCAAAAGGTTTTAATTCCTAGGATACATGTGAGTAGAGAGTGCAACACTATTCCTTGTAGCCGAGGGAGAGGTCATCTCTTTTCGGGCACTGTTTGATCATTATGGGTTGAGAGGTTAAGTGTAAGACAATTGAGGGTAATACCTAATGGGCTAATCTTGCATCTACCCACAGTCCTTGG
This sequence comes from Nelumbo nucifera, assembly GCF_055504915.1. Lineage (NCBI taxonomy): Eukaryota > Viridiplantae > Streptophyta > Magnoliopsida > Proteales > Nelumbonaceae > Nelumbo > Nelumbo nucifera. The sequence goes on from NC_142652.1 coordinate 66,083,087, forward strand.
GTTTTCATAAGGTGGCTGGACCCAAGGACAATTTAGTGTAAATGTTGGGCCCATTAAGAGTCCATAGTGATGGACTCAGGGGTTCACTGTCTCCTACAGTGAATTCGACCAGGCCTTGTAAAAAAGGCTGGGCTGAACCCATGTGGCTGATGTGTAGATCATTGTTTGGGTCCCACGCCATACAAAGAGAGTCAACTGGGCAGCAGGTTAAGAGGTTAAGTGAGCACATAAACTTAATGGGCCTAAAGCCAATTTTGAACTGGGTTAATTAGATTAATTAAATAGGGGCAGATCTAGGTTTGGATCAGCAGATAAGGATAAGAGGATAAGTCTTATCCACTTAAAGAGTCTGGATCTAAATAAAGATTTGGATCAAGAAACTCCTAATTTGATTAGGATTAAACTGATCTTGAAATGCAGATAAGATAAGGAATTATCCTTATCACATAAAGAGTCCAGATCCAAATAAAGATTTGGATCAAGAAACTCCTAATCATATTAGGAGGTTGTCTCTTTAAGGCTATAAATAAGAGAGCAGGGCGGATATGAAAAAACACCAGACAAGACACAACAAACTACAGAGTTCTTCCCTGTTCTTGCCACCCCTACCCAGTTTGATCTCTATTTGTGGGAGTGATCAAGAATTGTTCTTGATATTGCTCCTTGGTAGAAGAAACGATATGAAGTCGTGCTCACCAACCCTCTACTGTATTCTTGCTGAAGAATTCGGTTCTTGCTGAAGAGTCGTCCTGTTGATCCTATTTCACCTCACATTGTGTCATCTTCAATGGAAGCAGGTTTTGGTTTTCTCCTTGGGTGTGAACACCTTCATTGGGAGTTATTGCTACTCCGTATCAGGTATATCCCTCTCCTCCCTTTTGGTTTTAGATCTGGTCCGGTTTGGTTCAAGATTGATCCTTGAAAATGCAGTTTTCTAAAATAGGGAATGCGATTCCCATATGGGAAAGAGAAATTTTTGAAATTTCGCCCAACCTTCCTGTAGGGTTCAGTCATCCATATGATAGATCTCTCATCCCTTCACAGAAATGAGTGGTGGAGGTTGAGGCACCTAGGGTTGAAAGGTGGAGATTAAAAGGAGTGGGTGGTGCCTTAAAGTGGATGGCTGAGATAGAGAATGGAATAAAGGGTTGAGATCTAGTGGCTAGGGTCTGAATGGTGAGATTAGAAGTTAGGTTGCGCCCTAGGGTTAAAAATCTAAAAAGAGAGTACCCTAGAATGAATGGTGGAGATTAGAAGGGATGGAAGGTGGAGATTTAGCAGATAAGGGCGGCTAGGGTTTGTTAAGGATGAAAAGAATGAGTTAGAAGGCGCCCTAGGGTTTGCTAAGGAGAGGAAAGCATGCTAATATAGTAGGAGTGGCACCATTCTGGGTTTAGAAGATAGGAGGCGCACTCCTGTGCTCAGCTTTTCACAAAAACACCCCCCCCCCTAGCTAGAATCACACCATCTTCCCAAAAGTTGCATTTCAGCAATGAAACTTCCCCAATTTTTCACAAGATTTGCACAGAGACCCTCAGAGGTCACAGTATTGAATTTAACTGGGAAGAAGGCACATTTTGACTATTCTAAAAACAAAAATACCCCTGAAATGATGCCCTTAAGGCATCAAAATACAGAGTTATCATTGAACCTCATACCCTGACTCCCGATTCTAGACCAATCTAGTTTGAGCACTTTCTTCATTGTATTCCTCTATCTTTTCCCATATCTTGGGTTCAAACCTTCCTTTTAACCTAAAGACAAAGTTTCTTCCCTCTTTTATCCTTGACATTATCTTCACCTTGATATCTTCCTACACTAAAATAATTGCCTTATGTCTGAACTAAATGATGCTTCCATTGAATGTCTCAGACATGTTGTTATCAACACAGTCACACTTCGATAATGTCGGAAAATGTCTTTGACCACTGGACTAGATATACTTTCAATACATCTTCTTTAGCACTAGGCTTCAACATCCTGAGCTTCTCTAGCTTAATGTAAAATTCAACAATGGTAGTGGCTTTAGCACACATCCAGAACTGCCTTTGCAATTCTTTGTCCTTATGTTTCCTCCTCTAGTTTGCAAAGACATGCCTTGCACATCTTGTACTCTACATGAGGCATTAGCTCTACAACTGCCTTCACCAGTTCTTAAAAAATTCACAACCATAACACAAAGTTAGCATTATTACTCCAACATGTACATAAATATAGGATAGGTCATGTACATACCTTTTGTTAGTAAGAGATAATAGTATAACTAGCATTAGTTGCCTCTATGATACCAATATCATATAACTAAGGAACCATTTCCAACTATCAATGCTTTCACTTTCCACAACCGCCCATATTATTAGCATCATCTGATTATTTGCATCCCATTCAATAGCTAAGATAAGCTTGCCATGACGTAGTTCCTTCAGAAAACATCCATCCAATCCAATAACTAGCAATTCCCTCTTGCATGCATCAAAACATACATAAAACCTTCTGAAAATAGGTTTATCACCCTCAGTCTCTTTATGAACATTTACATACACTGAGCTGCCAGGATTAGATTTCACTAACTCAGCAACATAATCATAAACTAACCAATACTCTGACTAAGGTCACCTATAAAGTGCTCCTTCTACCTTTGCTTTGTTCTCCTGCACTGTGATAGGGTGACATCACAAAACAATTGCCCCTTAGCACCAGCTTAGAAATACTTCTTATCCAACTTCTAAGCTGAAAATTGTATCATCTCTGTGAAGTAATCAGCTAGTACTCTAGAAGTCAATCTAGAATTTTTTAAGTTCCATTGGCACTTGTGCTCTGGCACATATGTTTTCAACTAAAATTTATGTGTGCTCTTGTCCAATGCAACATAAAATGTCCACAGACAACTTTCATTTCCGCACACAACCCTATTCCTTTGGGGCTCACACTTCTTGAATTTAATGTCATTGTGGCTCCTTATAACATGCTTTATAACTACCCCTTTGCATGGCTTTCTATTCAAGAGAACCATTCCCAACTCAAAATGAAGAACCTCAGCGGTGGGGTCAAACACAAAACAACTCTTCTACCTCCTCCAAAATTTTTCTGCTTCAGCTTCATTGTTTGACCCACCACTAACCGTAAGGTAGCTTCCATCATCATCAAAATCATACTTAGTAAAATCTGGTTATTGGTTCCCTCCTTCATCTCCTCTTTCCCCACCTTTAGCAGATCTAGGTTGTTGGGTTCCTACTTCCTCAACCCCACCCGATTTACTGTCGGATCTTCTCTATCTCTGAGACAGTTCCTACGTCAATAGTTGCTACATTAACATCTGTTAGATAGTGTATGCCCTTAGCTCCAATCAGAATGATGTACATTATAACATTTAATGTAAATGAATAAAATACATATTTGATTCATGTTATTATGGTGTACTTCTGTGTAATACCCTTAAACTGGACACAAATGAGACTCGTGTTAGTTTAGAATCTTCATAGCCGTTGGATAGATCTAGGGAGGTTTATCCTGCCAAGGCTAACACTGATGTGCCGCCAAATTGGTTGGGGTGGCTTGTCTCAGCTGCCAGGGTGAGACTTGAGGTACATGCAGTGTGGATTTTCTTGAAGCCCAGAACCGGACCAGAATTCCAGTATTGCCCTGGACCTTGGAGATAGATGGGCAAAACTGGAATGTTACACCTGACCCCTAGACTCGATTATGATACTACACTAGGTATCAGATTGGGTTGTTTTTGATATGCCAATCAGTGAGATCCTTAAAGGGGGTCAAAACATGGGTATGTTGGGACAGTCGAGAATTCATCTGAGTTGGTGATCATAGTGATAGGATCAGCCCCTTTGTCGGAGAAAGTGAATGATCGGGGATGCACTCTCACTGATGGAAACCTAAACTGCCGACAATTGATTTCAACTGTTGAAATTTGTTTTGCAATATATATATATATATATATATATATATATATTATGGTTTCAAAATGTTTGCAAAAGGTTTTAATTCCTGGGATCCATGTGAGTAGAGAGTGCAACACTGTACCTTGCAGCCGAGGGAGAGGTCCTCTCTTGGTGGGCAGTGTTTGATCATTATGGGCTGAGAGGTTAAGTGTAAGACCATTGAGGGTAATACCTGATGGGCTAATCTTGCATCTTCCCACAGTCCTTGGGTTTTATAAGGTGGCTTGACCCAAGGACCATTTAGTGTAAATGTTGGGCCCATTAAGAACCCATGGTGATGGACTCAGGGGTTCACTATTTCCTATTGTGAATTCAGCCAGGCCTTGTAAAAGAGGATGTGCTGAACCCATGTGGTTGATGTGTAGATCAATGGTTTGGGTCCCACGCCATACAAGGATAGCCAACTGGGCAGCAGTTAGGAGGTTAAGTGAGCACATAGACTTAATGGGCCTAAAGTCCAATTCAAATTGACTTAATAAGATTAATTAATTAGGGGCAGTTCTAGGATTTAAATCAGCAGATAGGATAAGGGATTATACCTATCCACTCAGAGAGTCCAGATCCAAATAAAGATTTGGATCAGCAAACTCCTAATTTGATTAGGAAGCCTGATCTTTATCTGCAAATAAGATAAGGGATTATCATTATCTCTTAAAGAGAGTCCAGATCCAAATACAAGATTTGGATTAGGAAACTCCTAATGGGATTAGGAGATGCTCTCTTTAAATGCTATAAATAGAGGAGCATGGCAAACCTCCAAGACACAATACTCAGTTCGCAGATTACAAAGAGAGAAGAACCTGCAGTTTGACTGCTCCTGTCTTCTGCTCTTTCTTGCTCTTGCTGCCCCTGTCAATTCGATCTCCACCTGTAGGAGTGACCAAGAAAGGTTCTTCATATTACCTTTTGGTAGCAAAGGTAATCTGAAGTTGTGCTCACCATCTCTTCATCACATTCTTGCTGAAGAATTTGGTTTTTGCTGAAGAGCCATCCTGCTGATTCTGCTCCACCTCACACTGTCATCTTCAGCGGGAGTAGTCTTTGGTTTTCTCCTTGCGCGTTAACACCTTCATTGGGAGTTACTATTACTCCGTATCAGGTATATCCCTCTCCTACCTTTTGGTTTCAGATCTGGTCCGGTTTGGTTTCAAGATTGATATTTGAAAATGCAGTTTTCTAAAATAGGGAATGCGATTCCCACATGGGAGAGAGAAATTTTTGAAATTTCACCCAACCTTCCTCCAGGGTTCGGCCATCCATATGATGGATCTCTCATCCCTTCAGTGGTATCAGAGCCAGGTTCAAATCTTGAACCAAAATTAACTAGATCTAGATCTGCGCAAATGGGCAGAAGGCGTTCTACCCAATTTGCGTAGATTAGCATTTTCTAGGAAATCGGTTCCTAGTTTTTGGGTGATTGATCTGAAATTAAATATTTATAAATCTGATTTATATTTAGAATTGTTCTATATATTTTTCGTGATTTTTGGGTTGTTCGTACGGTGGAGGTCGAATTCTTTAATGGCACAAGAAATCTGCACACCTGCTATTCTTTTCATTCTTGGTATGTAATTATTTTTTTTTTTAGACGGAATGTATAGGAATTCAGTTCTGATGTAATATTAATAGAAAATAGGTTTTTCTATTTTATTCCATTCGAAGTTGAAGCAGATTGCGCAGATGAGAGATTTTCGCAGATATGGGTCACCCACTCAGATGAGTTCTCAGACTGTCCCAACATACCCAAGTTTTGACCCCCCGCTAAGGATCTCACTGATTGGTACATCAAAGACAGCCCAACTCGACACCTAGTGCAGTATCATAATCGTGTCTAGGGGTGTAACTTTCCATTTTTGCCCATTAATCTCCAAGGTCCAGGGCAATACTGGAAATCTGGTCCAGTTCAAAGATTCAATCAATCCTACACTGCATATGCCTAGGGTCTCAGCCTGGCAACTGAGACAGGCCACCCCAACCGACATGGTGGCACATCAGTGTCAGTCTTATCAGGATAGGTCTCCCCAGTCTGACCCACTGGCTGTAAACATTCTAAAGTAACACGAGTATCATTAAGTGATAGTTTAAGGGTATTACACAAAAACATACCAAGGAAACATGAATCAAATATGTACTTTTATTCATTTACAAAAAACTCATAATGTACATCATTCTGATTGAAGCTAAGGGCATACAAAACTGTCTAACAACTCCCACTTGCACTTAGGTCCAATCAGGTACAAGCCGGAGTCCCATGCTTTCCACATGTTTTTCAAACACTTTCTGTGATAGTGGCTTTGTCAATGGGTCTGCTACATTTTCCGTTGACGCTACCTTCTAAATCAGGACGTCCCCTCTACCAACAATCTCCCGCAGTACATGGTACTTCCTCTCGATGTGCTTCGACTACGAGTGGGCCCGTGGCTCCTTAGCCTGAGCAATGGCTCCATTGTTGTCACACAACAATGGGATGAGTGATGTGCTGGACGAAACAACTCCCAACTCGTGAATGAACTTCTTCATCCACACAGCTTCTTTGGTAGCCTCACTTGCGGCAATGTACTCGACATCGGTCGTGGAGTCTGCAGTGGACCCCTGTTTGCTGCTTTTCCAACAAACCGCACACGATCCTATCATGAAAACATATCCAAATGTAGACTTTCTATCATCTGGATCCGACTGGAAATGGGCATCTGTATACCCTTCGATCTGTAGTGAACTACCGTCGAATACCAGACAAAACTCTTTTGTCCTTCGAAGGAACTTAAGTATGTTTTTCACAGCAGTCCAGTGCTCCTGCCCTGGGTTGGCCTAGAATGTGCTTACTACACTCACTGCCTGAGCAATGTCAGGAGGAGTGCACAGCATGGCATACATGATGCTCCCTACGGTAGAGGCATAGGGAACGTCTTTCATGCCCTCAATCTCCTCAGAGGTCTTAGAAGACATCTTCTTGGAGAGTGTGACTCCGTGCCTGAAAGGAACATTTCCTTTCTTGGAGTTCTCCATGCTGTATCTTTTGACTATTTTATCAATCTAAGCAGATTGGGATAATCCTATTATCCGCTTCGATCTATCTCTATAGAGTCGAAGACCCAGTATATAGGAGGCTTCTCCAAGATCTTTCATGGATAATTGTTGTGAAAACCATACTTTCACCGTAGTTAACATTCCTACATCATTCCCAATGAGTAGAATGTCATCTACATACAGAACCAAGAAGGTTACCTTATCTCCACTGTACTTCCTGTAAACACAGAGTTCATCCGGATTCTGCTCGAAGTCAAACGATTTGACAGTAGAGTCAAAATGAATGTTCCAACTCCTAGAAGCTTGCTTAAGTCCATAAATGGATCTACTCAGTTTACATACCATGTGTTCCTGACCAGCAGCAATGAAGCCTTGCGGCTGCTGCATATAGATATTTTCAGTAAGATCTCCATTCAGGAATGCTGTTTTGACATCCATTTGCCAAATCTCATAATCATGGTATGCTGCCACAGCTAGCAGGATCCTAATGGATTTAAGCATGGCCACAGGCAAAAAGGTTTCCTCATTATCGATGTCCTCTTTCTGAGTGTACCCTTTCGCCACTAGACGAGCTTTGAAGGTTTCAACCCTACCATCGGGGCCCTTCTTCCTCTTGTAAATCCATTTGCAAGCGATTGCTTTTACCCCGGAGGGCGGATCTACTAGAGTCCAGACTCCATTGGTCTCCATTGAGTCCATCTTAGCTCTCATGGCCTCCACCCACTTCTGGGAATCTATGTCCAACATTGAAGGGATGAGAGATCCATCCTATGGACGCCCAAAAGATTGCGGAATAAGGGGCGAATTTCAAAAATTTTTCTCTCCCTTCAACTGGGAATCGTATTCCCCATTTAGAAAATCATATTTTCAAGGATCAATTCTGAACCATAAACTGAACCAGATCTGAACCAAAAAGGAGTGGGAAGGATTATACCTGATACGGAGAAGTAATATCTCCCAATGAAGGTGTTCACGCCCAAGGAAGGATCCAAAGACTGCTCCCACTGAAGATGGTGCAGTGCAGGTGGAGCAGAATCAGCAGTGTTCTTCTCCAAGAACTCTGTCCTTTGCAAGAATCAGCAAGATGGTACGTGAGCACAGCTTCCTTTCAATCCTTTCTCAAAGGACTGATGTCAAGATCCAATCTTGACTTCTCCCACAAGTGGAGATCGAATTGGCAAACAGGGCGGCAAGAACAGGGAGGTGGCAAGAGAGTATTTGCAGGGAGCAGAATTCTCTCTTCTTGATTTCAGCACTAAAGAAAACCTGATGATCTGTGTGTTGTGTCTAAAGGCTGCCGCCCCCTTCTTCTTTTATAATCTTAAAGGGATCAGCTCCTAATCAGATTAGGAGTTGCTAATCCAAATCACATTTGGGTTAGGAGTCCCTTTAAGTGATAAGGGATAATCCTTATCTTATCTGGAGATCAGATCAGCCATCTCCTAATCTGATTAGGAGGTTTCCAGATCTAAATCTTATTTAGATCTTGGACTCTCTAAGTGGATAGGGTCTAAGCCCAATCCTATTAGCTGACACTTCAGATTTTGCCCCTTTATTAACTAAATAAACAGCCCAGTTCGAAATGGGCTTTAGGCCCATTAAGCTCATGTGCTCACTTAACCCTCTTAACTGCTGCCCAGTTGGGCTTCCTTGTATGGCGTGGGACCCAAGCATTGATCTACACATCAGCCACATGGGTTCGGCCCAGCCTTTGTTACAAGGCCTGGCCGAATACACTGTTAAAGATAGTGCACCCCCTGAAACCCATCAAATGGGCTCTACGGACCCTTTGTTACCGGTTCCTCCCCAAGAGGAACCGGGCGAAACCCTAGCTGTCTAAGGCCCATCTAAATCTGGCTTTATGAAAGTCAGTGGGAGCCATTTTGGTTTGACCTAAATTAAAGTATGGTGTAATATTCCGTTCCCTCCATTGAAATATGCGTGCATGTGATAGAGAGATTCATATGATGAACTCTCTAAAGATTTCCATCATTAACATGAAGATGGGTCCTTCAGTAATGAGGAAACGCACCATAAAATTGGGTTATCCATTTGCTGTTGGATCTGTTGGTAGGGGTCGGGTGTAACTTTCCAGTTTTGCCCATCAATCTCCAAGGTCCAGGGCAATACTGGAAATCTGGTCCAGTTCAAAGATTCAATTAATCCTACACTGTATGTGCCTAGGGTCTCACCCTGGCAGCTGAGACAGGCCACCCCAACCGACTTGGTGGCACCATAGTGTCAGCCTTGTCAGGATAGGTCTCCCCAGACCGACCCACTAGCTGTGAACATTCTAAACTAACACGAGTCTCATTAAGTGTCCAGTTTAAGGGTATTACATAGAAACATACCAAGGGAACATGAATCAAATATGTATCTTTATTCATTTACAATAAACTCATAAAGTACATCATTCTGATTGAAGCTAAGGGCATACAAAACTGTCTAACAGCTCCCACTTGCACTTAGGTTCAATTAGGTACTAGCCGGAGTCCCATGCTTTCCACGTGTTTCTCAAACACTTTCTGTGATAGTGGCTTAGTCAATGGGTCTACCACATTCTCTACTGATGCTACCTCTTTACACTATCCTCCCGTAGGTCCAGCGTTGTCATACAACAGTGGAATGGGTGATGTGCTGAATTCCAAATTCAGGAATCAACACCTTCATTCATAAGGCAGCCTCACTTACGGCAATGCTTTCGGCTTGGGTTGTGGACTATTAATTTGCTACTTAGGACCCCTGTTTGCTGACATTCAGGAAACAACACACGATCCTATCGTGAAAACATATCCAGATGTAGACTTTATATCATCTGGGTCTGACTGGAAATCGGCATCTGTAAACCCTTGGATCTGTAGTGAGCTACCGTCGAACACCAGACAAAACTCTTTTGTCCTTCCAAGGTACTTAAGTATGTTTTTCACAGCAGTCCAATGCTCCTGCCCTGGGTTGGCCTGAAATCTGCTTACTACACTCACTGCCTGAGCAATGTCAGGACGAGTGCACAGCATGGCATACATGATGCTCCCTACGACAGAGGCATAGGGAACGTCTTTCATGCCATCAATCTCCTTAGAAGTCTTGGGAGACATCTTCTTGGAGAGAGTGACTCCGTGCCTGAAAGGAACATTTCCTTTCTTGGAGTTTTCCATGCTTTATCTTTTGACTATTTTGTCAATATAAGCAGATTGGGATAGTCCAATTATCCGCTTCGATCTATCTCTATAGAGTCGAAGACCCAGTATATAGGAGGCTTTTCCAAGATCTTTCATGGAGAATTGCTGCGAAAGCCATACTTTCACTGTAGTGAACATTCCTACATCATTCCCAATGAGTAGAATGTCATCTACATATAGAACCAAGAAGGTAACCTTATCTCCACTGAACTTCCTGTAGACACAAGGTTCATCCGGATTCTGCTCGAAGTCAAACGATTTGACAGCAGAGTCAAAACGGATGTTCCAACTTCTAGAAGCTTGCTTAAGTCCATAAATGGATCTATTAAGTTTACATACCATGTTTTCCCGACCCGCAACAATGAAGCCTTGCGGCTGCTGCATATAGATATCTTCAGTAAGATCTCCATTCAGGATTGCAATTTTGACATCCATCTGCCAAATCTCATAATCATGGTATGCTGCTACAGCTAGCAGGATCCTAATGGACTTAAGCATGGCCACAGGCGAAAAGGTTTCCTCATAATCGATGTCTTCTTTCTGAGTGTACCCTTTCGCCACTAGACGAGCCTTGAAGGTCTCAATCCTGCCATCGGGGCCCTTCTTCCTCTTGTAAATCCATTTGCATCCAATTGCTTTTACCACGGAGGGTGGATCTACTAGAGTCCAAACTCCATTGGCCTCCATTGATTCCATCTCTGCTCTCATGGTCTCCACCCACTTTTGGAAATCTATGTCCAACATAGCTTTTGCGTAAGTTACGGGATCCTCCTCACTAGTCAAGGTTTCCACCTGGTAACTATCCTGATCATAACCATAATGGACTGGTGGCCTGGATGCTCGAGTGGATCTTCTAAGTGGGTCACTACCTGGAACTTGTGGGACATCTCCCACTGCTCCTGAGCTCTCCTCATCAAGAACAACTTCCTAACAATGGGTGTCCAGAATATAGTCAGTTTCCAAGAATTGCGCATTTCGACTGCAGAGCACTTTCTGCTCATTTGGGTTATAGAAAAGGTAACCTACAGAGCCTTTTGGGTAGCCTACAAATAGGCAATGGCTGGTCTTAGATTCCAACTTGTCTGCACTCGTTCTTTTAACGTGTGCTGGACAACCCCAAATCTTCAAGTGTCTGACACTTGGTTTCTTTCCGGTCCAAAGTTCATATGGAGTATTCGGAACCGATTTGGTTGGAACCTGATTCATCACCTAAATCGCAGTCTCTAATGCGTAACCCCAAAAGGATGTGGGTAACTCTGAGTGTATGAGAAACGACCGGACCATATGTAATAAGGTCCTATTCCTCCTCTTTGAAACACCGTTAAGTTGTGGTGTAGCCGGAGGAGCTAATTGTGATACTATCCCATTGTCCTTTAAGTAGTCCCTGAATTCGTCAGAGAGATATTCGCCACCTCGATCTGATCGAAGGGCTTTAATTTCTCTCCCTAACTGTTTCTCGACCTCTTGTCTAAACTCTTTGAACTTTTCAAAGGATTCAGACTTGTGTCTCATTAGGTACACGTAACCATATCGTGAAAAATCATCTGTGAAGGTGATGAAATACATGTGTTGATTTCGTGTCCTAACACTCAGGGGACCACATACATCAGTATGTATTAGGTCAAGTGTGCCCGTACATCTTTCAGGCTTACCGTTAAATGGCCGTTTCATCATCTTGCCTTGTAGGCAAGGCTCACAGGTGGGAAGATCTTCTACAGCTAGAAAATCCAAAGGACCATCCTTTACCAACCTTGTGATTCGGTCAACACCGATGTGGCCAAGTCGGTAATGCCACAGACACGTGGGATTAACTGTATCACGGGCTCTCTTCTTGGGGTTTTCAATTGACGTAGTTTCGGTTATGTTAGTTTCTAGAGAAGGATGTAGAACATAGAGACCGTTCTCCAGTTCCCCGTATGCAATGAATCTGTTGTTTCTTTTAATAGTAATCGTATTACTAAAGAAGACAGAATAACCATCTGCACACAGTTTTGAGACAGAAATCAAATTTCTTCTTAAATTTTGTACATAAAGACAATCTTTCAGTACAATTATTCATTCTCTAAAATATAATTCCACGGTTCCTATTGCCGCGGCTGCAACAGTTGTAGTAGTCCCCAAGTAGAGTGTGACTTCTCTTTCACTCAGCCTTCTGCTTACCTTGAACCCCTAAAGTGAGTTACACGCATGAGTTGAAGCCCCAGAGTCAATTCACCAGAACGCAGAAGCTACCAACAAATTGGTTTCTATAACACAAGTTTCGAAGTTACCTTTCTTGGATTCCAGGTAGGCAGGACAATTCCTTTTCCAGTGGCCGGTCTTCTTGCAGAAGTGACGGGCATCCGATGCTTTGTCTTTCTTCTGCTTCTTGCTTTTAGTGGCTTTCTTCTGAGGCTTCTTTGCCTTCCTCTTTCTCTTGCCTGTCTTGCCAGCTTCAACAAGCATGGCTACAGGCTCATCCTTTTTAATCAGTTCTTCAGCTCTTTGCAACATATTGCTGAGCTCTTGTAAGCTGACATTCAGCTTGTTCATGTTATAGTTCATGATGAATGGATTAAAGGAAGGAGGCAAAGAGTTAAGGATAACATCTATCTGGGTTGCAAGGTCCAGCCCGGATCCAAGAGCCTCCAGTTCGTTGATGTATCCTATCATCCGAAGACAATGGTCGTGAATTTGTTGACCCTTGGACATTTGTGTGGTCATGAACTGTTTCAAGACCTTTTGTCGAGTAGAATGATTCTGCTCTTCATACATTGTCCTGAGACTGTCCAATATGTCTTTGGCAAGTTTGATCTGATCGAACTGCCTCTGTATCGGATTGTCCAAGGAGGCAATGATGTAACACCGGGCAAGGGAGTTTTTCTCCTCCCATTCTTGATAGTCTCTCCTTCGGGCCTCAGAAGCCCTATCTCCCGGACGCTCCGGGGCAGGATTCTTTGCCACTTTGTCAAGTTTTCCAGAAGCAAGGACCAGCAAAAGGTTCCTATACCAGTCAGCATAGTTTGGGCCCTTCAACTTGTTGTCATCAAGTAGCTTTGCAAATGATCCATTTGCCATTTTCTGATAAAAGAGCAAACATCAGTCCACGACCTAATTTGATTCATATTCATTTCATAGATATGGATTTTAATGTACGATCCATTTCCATTTATTCATCTCTGAGATTTCCCTCCTTTCTCAGTGACGGAGACTACAGGTTGTCTCTAGAAATGTGGGAAATCACATAGGGTGCATGAAGCCAACTGTTTCAGCTGCATAACCCCACCACCTTTCTATGAAGGATCATATCCACTCATCATATGAGTTTTCCCTTTGGCCTCTGTCAGATAAGGTTCAGAGCTGTTTTCAGGTAAACCTTTATGTCCAGTGAGTGCTTACCCATCATATTCGTGAACGCCAAGGTACCATGAGAAAGTTCCCATTTTCTGGTGAAGCCCCTCCCACATCGGTCTATGACGCCCCTATCATCTTATGAAACACTTAGACAAGCCCAACAGCAAATGGATAGCCCATTTTCTGGTGCGTTTCCTCTTTACTGAAGGACCCATCCTCGTGCTAATGATGGAAGGCCTTTAGAGAGTTCATCATATGAATCTCCCTATCACATGCACTCATATTATCTGGAGGGAACAGATAATTACGCCCTAGTTCTGTCTTTAGGTCAAACCAAAGTGGCTCCCACTGACTTTCATAAAGCCAGATTTTGGTGGGCCTAAATCGGCTAGGGTTCCGCACGAGACCTCATGATGAGGTGTGGGGCCCACCACTGAGGGAGGTCATCCAATGACCAAAAGGGACACCATGGCAATGATGTGCATTCAGCCATGGTGTGCGAAAGAGCCACTGTCGATTGAGCATGGGCCAAGTACTTATGGCCCATGTACGTAGCACATCACACATCCATACATCACATGTAGGGATAAATTGATCCAATCAATTAATTATCTGTAAAGCCCATTTGAAGCCCATTTTAAATCCATAATATTAACCATTAATATTATTCTGGTATATGGGCCGAATGGTTCAACCCATATAGCTTTAAGGGTTAAGTGGGCTTTCAGCAGTTTTAACTGTTTAAAACTGGGCCTTTATAGGTTGGGCCGAATTAACCATTTAATTAAATATCAATCCTTAGGCCCATTAGTGGGAAAATTAGGGCTGACTTTCAGCCTTGATTAAACCCTAGATTCGGTCCAAACAGTTTGAACCAATCTTGGTTCGAATGGGTCTAGGGTTTGATCTTTAATTAAATCTTTAATTCAAGAAAATAATCTGAAATTAATCACTGATAAAAGAAAAACAACAATCAGTAAATCAGGGCTTTTCGCACAATCCATCCTGCAAAACAGAGGTTAGATCACAGAATGCAGTTTCACAAACTGCAAATCGCAGATAGCGATTCTCCCTTTCTGCGCCGCCATCTTCGATCCATAATTAAAATAAATAGAAATCCTATTTCTATTAATAATTACATCAGATCGAATACCTTTACATTGAGTCTAGAAAATAGAAAAAAATTATTTACAGACCAAATGTAACAAATAAATCAAGAAACTGCAAATCTTGCAGGTTCCCTGCGCAAACCAAGATTTCAATCTCCTCTTGTACGAACAGCCCATAAATCAAGAAAATCATAAAGAACAATTCTAAATAATAATCAGATTTATATAAAATTAATTTCAGATTATTCGCCCATTAATTTTGGGAACAAATTTCCCAAAACCCATATCTGCGCAAATTGGGTAGAACACCTTCTGCCCATTTGTGCAGGTTCAGATCTAAAACAAGATGGTTCAAGATTTGAACCTAGCTCTGATACCACTGAAGGGATGAGAGATCCATCCTATGGACGCCCAAAAGATTGTGGAATAAGGGGCGAATTTCAAAAATTTTTCTCTCCCTTCAACTGGGAATCATATTCCCCATTTAGAAAATCATATTTTCAAGGATCAATTCTGAACCATAAACTGAACCAGATCTGAACCAAAAAGGAGTGGGAAGGATTATACCTGATACGGAGAAGTAATATCTCCCAACGAAGGTGTTCACGCCCAAGGAAGGATCCAAAGACTGCTCCCACTGAAGATGGCGAAGTTCAGGTGGAGCAGAATCAGCAGTGTTCTTCTCCAAGAACTCTGTCCTTTGCAAGAATCATCAAGATGGTACGTGAGCACAGCTTCCTTTCAATCATTTCTCAAAGGACTGATGTCAAGATCCAATCTTGACTTCTCCCACAAGTGGAGATCGAACTGGCAAACAGGGCGGCAAGAACAGGGAGGCGGCAAGAGAGTATTTGCAGGGAGCAGAATTCTCTCTTCTTGATTTCAGCACTAAAGAAAACCTGATGATCTGTGTGTTGTGTCTAAAAGCTGCTGCCCCCTTCTTCTTTTATAATCTTAAAGGGATCAGCTCCTAATCAGATTAGGAGTTGCTAATCCAAATCACATTTGAGTTAGGAGTCCCTTTAAGTGATAAGGGATAATCCTTATCTTATCTGGAGATCAGATCAGCCATCTCCTAATCTGATTAGGAGGTTTCCAGATCTAAATCTTATTTAGATCTTGGACTCTCTAAGTGGATAGGGTCTAAGCCCAATCCTATTAGCTGATCCACTTCAGATTTCGCCCCTTTATTAACTAAATAAACAGCCCAGTTCGAAATGGGCTTTAGGCCCATTAAGCTCACGTGCTCACTTAACCCTCTTAATTGCTGCCCAGTTGGGCTTCCTTGTATGGCGTGGGACCCAAGCATTGATCTACACATCAGCCACATGGGTTCGGCCCAGTCTTTGTTACAAGGCCTGGCCGAATACACTATTAAAGACAGTGCACCCCCTGAAACCCATCAAATGGGCTCTACGGGCCCAACACTTACCATAAGATGTCCCTGGGCCAAGCCACCTTGTAACACCCAGGGACTGTGGGCAGATGCAAGATTAGCCCATAAGGTATTATCCTCAATGGTCTTACACTTAACCTCTCAGCCCATAATGATCATACACTGCCCGACAAGAGAGGACCTCTCCCTCGGCTGCAAGGAACAGTGTTGCACTCTCCACTCATATGGATCCCGGGAATTAAAACCTTCTTGCAAATATTTTAGAAACCATAATATATATATACTTTTATATCCTATATAAAATACATTTGCAAAACAAATCTTAACGGTTAAAATCGGCTGCCGGCAGTCTTGGTTTCCATCAGTGAGAGTGCATCCCCGACCATTACCTTTGTCCGACAGAGGGGCTGATCCTGTCACTATGATCACCCACTCAGATGAATTCTCGGACTGTCCCAACATACCCAGGTTTTGACCCCCGCTAAGGATCTCACTGATTGGTACATCAAAGATAGCCCAATCCGACACCTAGTGCAGTATCATAATCGAGTCTAGGGGTCGGGTGTAACTTTCCAGTTTTGCCCATCAATCTCCAAGGTCCAGGGCAATACTGGAAATCTGGTCCAGTTCAAAGATTCAATTAATCCTACACTGTATGTGCCTAGGGTCTCACCCTGGCAGCTGAGACAGGCCACCCCAACCGACTTGGTGGCACCACAGTGTTAGTCTTGTCAGGATAGGTCTCCCCAGACCGACCCACTGGCTGTGAACATGCTAAACTAACACGAGTCTCATTAAGTGTCCAGTTTAAGGGTATTACACAGAAACATACCAAGGGAACATGAATCAAATATGTATCTTTATTCATTTTCAGTAAACTCATAAAGTACATCATTCTGATTGAAGCTAAGGGCATACAAAACTGTCTAACAAACATAGCTTCTGCGTAAGTCACGGGATCCTCCTCACTAGTCAAGGTTTCCACCAGGTAACTATCATGGTCATAACCTGATAGCTATAAATATATAACCCTAGCAAGTGCACTAGTTATCAAGTAGTATAAAAATATCGTTCCCACGGGGATTTAACAAAATAAGTATTAGAACCACCGTCATCCCTAATTATCTGGACAATCAAATTTTAGATTTGAGAGAGCAAGGACTACTAAAAATAAAAACTAGAAAAAGAAAATAGAAGCAAGGGTGATCACTAACCGAATATGCAATGGATGAAATCGCTAGGGCTTTCGGTCCACCTAACAAATGCAATGAATATTAATGGATTCGATTAACCAAGATTATTTGTCATTCCCATAAGTTGAGGTATTTCCAATTTTTATTTAATATTCTCTCTCAAGATATACTAAAACTACGCCCATCAGGTAACCCTTCCATCTCTCGAGTAGAGTTCTCAAGATGGAAGTGCATTAAGTCTGAGGAAAACCATTAAATTCAAATGAATCATGTATATATATCTCTATATACCATCCAATTCACATTATGAACTATTCATTCGATTATGTGAATTCCTCTCTCGATTCATTCACATAAACCTAAATCAATTAAGAGGTGGCCAAGCTCTTAATCACATTAAGCAAAATAATTCATAGACTGTATGGAAATCACAATCTTGGATAAATCATAAAGATAAAAATGTATTCATTAACAGAGTTAGGCTTTCCACAGCCTTAGCTAAAAACAAATCAGTTCATGATAAAAGAATTAAAGTAAACAATGGGAAAGAGAGAACTCATGAATTCGCCCATTGTGTTGAGATCTCCTCTTCTTGCTGCCACCTTCTTCTTGAGGTTTCTTGAATTCTTGTTCTCCTTCCCCAAGTTTCTTGATTTGTTTTCTCCTTTCTTGATAGATAGCTCAATGCAATTCGTGATCCCCTTCAGAGATTGAGTGATTGTGTGATGCCCAAAGCTGGTCCGCCCCCTCCTTTATATAGCTTAAAGGGGAGGGGGTGGTCTCCTACTTCCTCTTGAAGTTGATCTTTACAAGAATAGAAAGTCCTATCCTAATTCTAATCTTATCTTTTTGTCTAATGAACTCAATCCTCTTATCTCTCTAAGATTACATCAAGAATTTAGATCTGGAAGGACTTTTTTCAGTTTCTTGTTCTTGGATTCGTTTTAGACCTCCTCTGCGAATTGGGCTTCAGCCAGGCTTTTCTGCAATTTGGGCTTCAGCTGCGGATTGGGCCTTCCTACGAATTTGCTCTGACTTTGGGCCCGGATGTGACTTCGATGTAGGCCGAGACACTAATTTGCTCTGAATTTGCTCTGACTTCGATGTAGGCGAAATCCCAAAACATGAAAGTTGTGGCTTTTTCTCTTAGCTTTCCAATGGATTTTGAATCAGCCCATTCTTAGTTCGGATACGCATGTTAGGCCCAGATTACTAAACGATGTCGAAACTATGAAAAATCATCCAATTTGCCTTTCTTTGCTCCTGATGCCTTCTTTCATGCCCTAAACAGAAAATATGAGTCCAATTAGATACTAATTTTGTATAAAAGACATAATAATTGGGGATAAAAATATGATAAATTCTACTCTCATCAAATCCCCCACACTTAAACTCTTGCCCATCCTCGGGCAAGACAAAACTTAAAATTAAAACAAGAACAAGCTAACTAAAAGATTGTTTTGGATTTTTCTCAACAGGATATTTGTTCTCCCGCATGCCTTGATCCAGTATTAATGGTCCTTCTAGTCGTCCATTTCTATTTTCTCTTTAACTTGTCAAATTATAATTTTAAATCACCAATCCACATGTCCCCAAGTGAGATCGACAATCAAGGGAAACAAGCATCTCTTCGCATGAATAATTTAGGGCTAGAGTAAGCCCTCCTTGTTTTCATAATCACATGCAGCAATATTCAAAACAATTACCCTCTCACAAATTTTCAGAACGAAACAATGAATGTTATTACCATAAACTTGCTTATGTATCACATCTCCACCACTTATCATGAGTCCAATGCATTAAAAGGTGAATGCGGGTTTGGGACTAGGGATGAGTGCATTTTATGCTCCATCCCACCCTTTTCTTATTCTTTTAGTGTGAGTGCCTTTTATGCTCCATCTCACCCTTTTCTTATTCTTTTAGTGTGAGTGCATTTTATGCTTCATCTCACACTAGCTCCTTTTTTTTTCTCTCGGTGTAAGTGCATTTTATGCTCCATCTCACATGAGTGTTTTTTTTTTTTTTTGGATAACACACTCCAATACATGAACTCATTATCGTGGTCTCAACATGCCTAACAAAACAAGTTCTGCAATAATCAAACCATATTTGTCCGTTAGAAACCAAATGCTCACAAGGGTTAAATCTGTATTGCATCTTGCCCGTTGATCATTCAAACTACTGAGATACCTTCCATAGCCAAAAATTTCAGCTAGATTTGCCTGCATCCTTTCCTGTCTATCCCACCTAAGCACATGATTCAGGGTGGTTTGCAATCATTCAAAAACAAGTCTCTAAGGAGCAGAAATTTCAAAAGGAATGGTTAAAAAGTGATGATTAAAGCATGCTAGAGTCCGAAAAATTTTTTCAACCCCTTAATCCTCCCCCACACTTAAGATATACATTGTCCTCAATGTATAGAATATGCATAACAAGAACAAGGAGAGAAAGATTTAAGAGGACTTCCCTGAATGCCTTGTTGAGATCCTGCAGATGTGAGATACGAAAAAAAAACACACTCAAAAAACGAAAACTGAACAAAACAAACAACTAAACTTAATGGGTTGCCTCCCATAAGCGCTCATTTTAAGTCATGAGCTTGACTTTCACCTTTCCTTCATGGCGGTTTCAAGGAGAGAATGGACCCATGGTGGATGGGTTGTTCTCCTTCGATGTAATGCTTCCATCGCTGTCCATTTACCTTGAATGTACTCCCATCATCATTATGAATTTCAATCGCTCCATGAGGGAATACTTTAGCCCCTTTAAAGGGTCCACCCCACTTGGTTTTTAACTTCCGATGTTTCCCCCTTTCATCCTTCATAGGTGGGTTTAAACCTGGAATAGAGACCTGCACAATAGATGGGAGGGGTTGTGTGTGAGATGGAGGTAAAGATGTATTATGAATTGTAATTTCAAAAGAATCTGGCTCAGAAGTCAAATTTCTTAATTCTGATTTCAATACAAACTTCTGCTCTGCTTGTTGCAATTGATTAGGACTATTGTTAAGTGTAACTTTCAGCATGTCTTCTGATTTAGATGTGTCTACTTCGGCTGCACCAACATCAATGCTATCGATTGCACAAATTTCATGTTCAATTGTGTTGGGATGTTCCATGGTTTTAAATACATTGAACACCACTTCTTCACCATTGATTCTAAGGGTAAGTAGACCTTTTCGCATATCAATTAAAGCATCACTAGTAGCAAGAAAAGGTCTCCCTAGAATCAACGGCATTGTCCTATCTTTCTCCATATCCAACACAACGAAATCAGCAGGAATAATAAAATTGCCCACTTTGACCAAAACATCTTCTACTATTCCCCTAGGATATTTAATGCTTCTATCAGCTAATTGCAGGATAATAGTTGTAGATGTTAGTTCATGCAGTCCAAGTTTTTCAAAAATAGAAATACTAGCACCTAAATCACATAAAGCTTTTTCAAATTCAATATTCCCTATGGTGGAAGGTATAGAAAAACTCCCTGGATCCTTAAGCTTTGGGGGCAATTTCTTTTGAAGAATTGCTGAACATTCTTCGTTTAGTTTTGCCATCTCACCATCCTCCCATTTTCTTTTGTTGGACATTACCTCTTTCAGGAATTTGGCATACTTCGCCATCTGTGACAAAACATCAAGAAGAGGAAGGTTAATATGAATCTTTTTGAAAACTTCTAAAAATTTTTCAAATTGCTTATCTAATATAGCCTTCATGACTCTTCTTGGGTAGGGAATAGGAAGTTTAATTTCATGTAAATTTAGTTTAGGGGTACTTCCCTCATTCTCCTTTTGTAGATCGGCCACTTCAGCTTCCTTGTCCTTTCTTTGAATTTCGCCAATTGTTTTCCCACTTCTTAAAGTTATGGCGTTTACTTGCTCTCTGGGGTTCCTTTCTGTGTTGCTGGGTAGCCTTCCCTCTTTCCTTTCTGATAACATGCTTACAATCTGCCCCACTTGAACCTCTAAGTTTTTAATCAATGCTTCTTGCTCTTGGAACCTTGCTTCAGTGGCATTAATGAACTTAGAGATCATTTCCTCCAGATTGTTCTTTTTTTCTTGTGGGGGCGGCTGTGGTTGGAAACCCATAGGTGCCTTTTGCTGATTGTTACTCCATGAGAAGTTTGGGTGATTCCTCCACCCTGGGTTGTATGTATTTGAATATGGGTTGTAGTTTGTCCTGCCAGCATGAGAGATAAAATTAGCATTCTCATGGGAAATAAAAGGACTATTTATTTGACAATCAGAATTGGCATGTCCTATTTGACCACATAAATCGCATGAGATGCTAGATGGTGTACTAATGGCTGCGATACTAAAATTATCCAGTCTCTTATTTAGATTGGCTATTTGTGCAGATAGGGATGCAAAGGAATCTATGTGGTGTACTCCCCTTTGATTGGTTCGATCATTGCTCCTCTGGTAGCTGTTTGATGCCATCTCCTCCACTAAGTCATTTGCTTCCTCTGGAGTTTTCCTCATGATTGTACCACCTGCGGCTGCATTAATAATGGACCGATTAGAGGGGGTAATACCATTATAAAAAAGTTTGTATTTGTCGCCAAATTGGTATCCCATGGTGGGGACACTTCCTAAGCATCTCCTTGAATCTTTCTCATGCTTCATACAAGGATTCCCTCTCAAATTGACCAAAGGTAGTAATATCATTAATTAACTTTGCTGTTTTGGAGGGTGGGAAATATTTAGCCAAAAGTTTCTAGGTTAGATCATTCCAAGTGGTGATACTTATTGCAGGGAGTGAGTTAAACCAATCTTTAGCTCTATCACACAATGAAAAAGGAAATAATCTAAGCCTAATAGCATCATCACTAACTCCATTATGTTTAAATGTATCACATATTTCTAAGAAGTTAACGATGTGTCCATTAGGGTCATCACTTGGTAACCCACTAAACTGAATATTAGTTTGGATCATTTGAATTATTGCAGGCTTTATTTCAAAATTATTGGCATGAATGGTAGGCTTGCAAATGCTGGATGTCGCCCCATCAATGTTTGGACAAGCATAGTCCAAGAGGATGCGATTTCCTTCTGCCATCTCTCCTTCTATCTCTATGGCTGGTTCGCAACTAACAACCTCTTCTCTTGCTTTTCCTTTGTTGGCCCTTTGCAACAAGTGAAGGGTCCTTCCAATCTCAGGATCGAATTCTGCTAAACATTCCTATCTAGTGCGTGTCATGCACTAGTAAATCTGAACCAGCAGAATTTGAACAAATAAATAAAAATAATAACAGAGATAAAAACAAATAAAAAGAAAATAATAACAGAAATAAAATGTCCAAATTAATCAAGGTTAACAAATTCTAATATTATTTTAGGATTAAATCAATGGCAACGGCGCCAAAAACTTGATAGCTATAAATATATAACCCTAGCAAGTGCACTAGTTATCAAGTAGTATAAAAATATCGTTCCCACGGGGATTTAACAAAATAAGTATTAGAACCACCGTCTTCCCTAATTATCTGAACAATCAAATTTTAGATTTGAGAGAGCAAGGACTACTAAAAATAAAAACTAGAAAAAGAAAATAGAAGCAAGGGTGATCACTAACCGAATATGCAATGGATGAAATCGCTAGGGCTTTCGGTCCACCTAACCAATGCAATGAATATTAATGGATTCGATTAACCAAGATTATTTGTCATTCCCATAAGCTGAGGTATTTCCAATTTTTATTTAATATTCTCACTCAATATATACTAAAACTACGCCCATCAGGTAACCCTTCCATCTCTCGAGTAGAGTTCTCAAGATGGAAGTGCATTAAGTCTGAGGAAAACCATTAAATTCAAATGAATCATGTATATATATCTCTATATACCATCCAATTCACACTATGAACTATTCAGTCGATTATGTGAATTCCTCTCTCGATTCATTCACATAAACCTAAATCAATTAAGAGGTGGCCAAGCTCTTAATCGAATTAAGCAAAATAATTCATAGACTGTATGGAAATCACAATCTTGGATACATCATAAAGATAAAAATGTATTCATTAACAGAGTTAGGCTTTCCACAGCCCTAGCTAAAAACGAATCAATTCATGATAAAAGAATTAAAGTAAACAATGGGAAAGAAAGAACTCATGAATTCGCCCATTGTGCTGAGATCTCCTCTTCTTGCCGCCACCTTCTTCTTGAGGTTTCTTGAATTCTTGATCTCCTTCCCCAAGTTTCTTGATTTGCTTTCTCCTTTCTTGATAGATAGCTCAATGCAATTCATGATCCCCTTCAGAGATTGAGTGATTGTGTGATGCCCAAAGCTGGTCCGCCCCCTCCTTTATATAGCTTAAAGGGGAGGGGGTGGTCTCCTACTTCCTCTTGAAGTTGATCTTTACAAGAATAGAGAGTCCTATCCTAATTCTAATCTTATCTTTTTATCTAATGAACTCAATCCTCTTATCTCTCTAAGATTACATCAAGAATTTACTTCTGGAAGGACTTTTCTCAATTTCTTGTTCTTGGATTCGTATTAGACCTCCTCTGCGAATTAGGCTTCAGCCAGGCTTTTCTGCAAGTTGGGCTTCAGCTGCGGATTGGGCCTTCCTACGAATTTTACCCGACTTTGGGCCCGGATTTGACTTTGATATAAGCCGAATCTACGAAAGCCCAAAACATGAAAGTTGTGGGTTTTTCTCTTATATTTCTAGTGGATCTTGAATCAGCCCATTCGGAGTTCGAATATGCGAGTTAGGCCTAGATTACTGAACAATGTCGAAACTGTAAAAAATCATCCAATTTGCCTTTCTTTGCTCCTGATGCCTTCTTTCATGCCCTAAATAGAAAATATGAGTCCAATTAGATACTAATTTGGTATAAAAGACATAATAATTGGGGATAAAAATATGATAAATTCTACTCTCATCATAACCATAACGGACTGGTGGCCTAGATACCCGAGTGGATCTTCTAGGTTGGTCACTACCTGGAACTTCTGGGACATCTCCCACTACTCCTGAGCTCTCCTCATCAAGAACTATTTCCTGACGATGGGTGTGCAGGATGTAATCTGCTTCAAAGATTTGTGCGTTTCGGCTGCAGAACACCTTCTGCTCACTTAGGTCATAGAATAGGTAACCCACAGAGCCTTTTGGGTAGCATACAAATAGGCAACGGCTGGTCTTGCATTCCAACTTGTCTGCACTCCTTCTTTTAACGTGTGCTGGACAACCCCAAATCTTCAAGTGTCTGACACTTGGTTTCTTTTCGGTCCAAAATTCATATGGAGTGTTCGGAACCGATTTGGTTGGAACACGATTCTGCACGTAAATCGCAGTCTCTAATGCGTAACCCCAAAAGGATGCGGGTAACTCTGAGTGTATGAGAAGCGACCGGACCATATCCAAAAAGGTCCTATTTCTCCTCTCTGAAACACCGTTAAGTTGTGGTGTAGCAGGAGGAGCTAATTGTGATACTAATCCATTGTCCTTTAAGTAGTCCCTAAATTCATTAGAGAGATACTCGCCCCCTCGATTTGATCGGAGGGCTTTAATTTCTCTCCCTAACTGTTTCTCGACCTCTTGTCTGAACTCTTTGAACTTTTCAAAGGATTCAGACTTGTGTCTCATTAGGTACATGTAACCATATTGTGAGAAATCATCTATAAATGTGATGAAATACACGTGTTGATTCCGTGTCCTAACGCTCAGGGGACCACATACATCAGTATGTATAAGGTCAAATGTGCCTGTACATCTTTCAGGCTTACCATTAAATGGCTGTTTCATCATCTTGCCTTGTAGGCAAGGCTCACAAGTGGGAAGATCTTCTATAGTTAGAAAATCCAAAGGACCATCCTATACCAGCCTTGTGATTCGGTCAACACCGATGTGGCCAAGTCGGTAATGCCACAAGCACGTGGGATTAACGGTATCACGGACTCTTTTCTTGAGGATTTCAGCCGACGTAGTTTCGGTTATGTTAGTTTCTAGAGAAGGATGTAGAACATAGAGACCGTTCTCTAGTTCCCCGTATGTGATGAATCTGTTATTTCTTTTAATAGTAATCGTATTACTAAAGAAAACAGAATAACCATCTGCACATAGTTTTGAGACAGAAATCAAATTTCTTCTTAAATTTTTGTACATAAAGACAATCTTTCAATACAATAGTTCCTTCTCTAAAAAGTAACTCTACGTTTCCTATGGCCGCGGCTGCAACAGTTGCAGTAGTCCCCAAGTAGAGCGTGACTTCTCCTTCACTCAGCCTTCAGCTTACCTTGAACCCCTGCAGTGAGTTACACGCACTAGGATGTAGAAGCTACCAATAAGTTGGTTTCTATAACACAAGTTTTGAGATTATCTTTCTTGGATTCCAGGTAGGTAGGACAGTTCCTTTTCCAGTGGCCAGTCTTCTTGCAGAAGTGACAGGCATCCGATGCCTTGTCCTTCCTCTGCTTCTTGGGTTTGGCAGCCTTCTTCTGGGGCTTTCTCTTTGCCTTCCTTTTTTTGCCCGATTTACCAGTTTCAACAAGCATGGCAATGGGCCCATCCTTTTTAATCAATTCTTCGGCTCTCTACAACATATTGCTGAGTTCCTAGAAGCTGACGTTCAACTTTTTCATGTTGTAATTCATGATGAATGGATTAAAGGATGGAGGCAGAGAGTTGAGAATAGTGTCGATCTGTGTTACCTAATCCAGCCCGGATCCAAGAGCCTCCAATTCGTTGATATAACCCATCATCCGTAGACAATGGTCGTGAACTTGTTGGCCCTTGGACATCTGCGTGGTCATGAACTGTTTCAAGACCTTCTGCCGAGTAGAATGATTCTGCTCTTTGTACATTGTCTTGAGACTGTCCAATACGTCCTTGGCAAGTTCGATCTGATCGAACTGCCTCTGAATTGGGTTGTCCAAGGAGGCAATGATATAGCAGCAGGCAAGGGAGTTTTTCTCCTCCCATTCTTGGTATTCTCTTCTCCGGACCTCAGAAGCCCCTACCTCCCGGATGATCCGGGGTAGGATTCTTGGCTACCTTATCCAATTTTTTAGAGGTTAAGACCAACATAAGGTTCCTGTACCAGTCGGCATAGTTTGGGCCCTTGAGCTTGTTGTCATCAAGCAGCTTTTCAAATTGTCCGTTTGCCATTTTCTGATAAAAGAGCAAACATCAGTCCACAACCTAATTTGATTCATGTTCATTACATAGATATGGATTTTAATCTACGTTCCATTCCCATTTATTCATCTCTGAGATTTCCCTCCTTTCTCAGTGACGGAGACTGTGAGTTGTCTCTGGAAATGTGGGAAATCACATAGGGTGCATGGAGCCAACTGTTTCAGCTACATAACCCCACCACCTTTCTGTGAAGGATCATATCCACTCATCATATGAGCTTTCCCTTTGGCCTCTATCAAACAAGGTTCAGAGCCGTTTTTAGGTAAACTTTTCTGTCCAGTGAGTGCTTACCCATTATATTCGTGAACGCCAAGGTACCGTGAGAGAGTTCCCATTTTTTGGTGAAGCCCCTCCCACATCGGTCTATGACGCCCCTATCATCTTATGAAACACTCAGACAAGCCCAACAGCAAATGGATTGCCCATTTTCTGGTGCGTTTCCTCATTATTGAAGGACTCATCCTCATGCTAATGCTGGAAGGCCTTTAGAGAGTTCATCATATGAATCTCCCTATCACATGCACTCATATTAGCTGGAGGGAATAGTAAATTACGCCCTAGTTTGATCTAGGTCAAACCCATGTGACTCCCACTGACTTTCATAAAGTCAGATTTTGGTGGACCCAAATCGGCTAGGGTTCCGCACGTAACCTCTCCAGGAGGTGTGGGGCCCACCACTGAGGGAGGTCATCCAATGACCAAAAGGGACACCAAGGCAATGATGTGCATTCAGCCATGGTGTGCGCAAGAGCCACTGTCGATTGAGCATGGGCCAAGCACTTATGGCCCATGTACGTAGCACATCACAAATTCATACATCACATGCAAGGATAAATTGATCCAATCAATTAAATATTTGTAAACCCCATTTTGAATCCATAATATTAACCATTAATATTATCTAGGTATATGGGCTGAATTAGGGTGGATTGGTTCGGCCCATATAGCTTTAAGTCTTAAGTGGGAAAATTAGGGCTGACTTTCAGCCTTGATCGAACCCTAGATTTGGTCCAAACAATTTGAACCAATCTTTGTTCGAATGGGTCTAGGGTTTGATCTTTAATTAAATCTTTAATTCAAGAAAATAATCTGAAATTAAATACTGATAAAAGAACAATCAAGAATCAGTATATCAAGGCTGTTCGCACAATCCTTCCTACAAAACAGAGGTTAGATCACAGGTTGCAGTTTCACAAACTACAAATCGCAGATTGCAATTCTCCCATCAGGGAAATCTCTTTTTCTGCGCCGCCATCTTCGATCCAAAATAAAATAAATAGAAATCCTAATTTCAATTAATAATTACATCAGATCGAATACCTATACATTCAATCTAAAAAATAAAAAAAATATTTTACATACCAAAAGTAATGAAACAATCCATAAATTACAAAATCACAGGTTTCCTGTGCAAATCAAGAATTCGATCTCCTCTTGTACGAACAGCCCATAAATCAAGAAAATCATAAATAACAATTCTAAACAATAATCAGATTTATGTAAAATTTAATTTTAGATTATTCGCCCATAATTTTGGGAGAAAATTTCCCAAAACTCTTATCTGCGCAAATCGGGTAGAACACCTTCTGCCCATTTGTGCAAGTTCAGATCTGAAACAAATTGGTTCAAGATTTGAACCATGGCTCTGATACCACTGAAGGGATGGAAGATCCATCGTATGGATGCCCAAATCTTGCAAAATAAAGGGAGCGAATTTCAAAAATTTTTTCTCTCCCTTCAACTGGGTATCGCATTCCCTATTTAGAAAATCATATTTTCAATGATCAATCTTGAACCATAAACTGAACTAGATCTGAACCAAAAGGAGTAGGAGAGAAGTATACCTGATACAGAGAAATATTATCTCTCAATGAAGGTGTTCACGCCCAAGGAAAGATCCAAAGACTGCTCCCACTGAAGATGGCACAGTGTAGGATGGAGTAGAATCAACAGCATTCTTCTCCAAGAACTCTGTCCTTCGCAAGAAACAGCAGGATGGCACATGAGCACAGCTTCCTATCAATCCTTTCACAAAGAACTGATGTCAAGATTAAATATTGACTTCTCCCACAACTGGAGATCGAACTGGCAAGGTAGGCGGCAAGAAGAAGGAGGCGGCAAGAAAGAATTCTGCAGGGTTGCTTAGTTCTTTCTTCTGTAATTTCAGCTCTAAAGAAGATATGATTATGTGTCTCTAAAGGCTGCCACCCATTCCTTCTCTTGTAACCCTAAAGGATCAACTCCTAATCCAATTAGGAGCTGTTGATCCAAATCTGATTTGGGTCAGACATCCCTCTACGTGATAACGATAAACCCTTATCTTATCTGTAGATTAGATTAGCCTTTTCCTAATCTCATTAGGAGGTTTTTAGATCTGAATCACATTCAAATCTGGACTCTCTGAGTGGATAGGGTTAAGACCCTATTCTATCTGCTAATCCATCTTAGAATTCGTCCCATATTTAACTCATTAAATTAGCCCAGTTCGAAATAGGCTTTAGGCCCATTAAGGTCATATGCTCACTTAGCCTTCCTAACTGCTGCCCAGTTGGGCTTCCTTGTATGGCGTGGGACCCAAGCATTGATCTACACATCAGCCACATGGGTTTGGCCCAGCCTTTGTTACAAGGCCTGGCCGAATACACTGTTATGGACAGTGCACCCTTGAGACCCATCAAATGGGCTCTATGGGCCCAACACTTACCCTAAGTGGTCCCTGGGCCAAGCCACCTTGAAACACCCAGGGACTGTGGGCAGATGCAAGATTAGCCCATCAGGTATTATCCTCAATGGTCTTACACTCAACCTCTCAGCCCATAATGATCAAACACTGCCCGACAAGAGAAGACCTCTCCCTCGGCTACAAGGAACAGTGATGCACTCTCTGCTTATATGGATCTTGGGAATTAAAACCTTTTGCAAACATTTTAGAAACCATAATATATATATGCATTTATATCTCATATAAAATATACTTTGCAAAACAAATCTCAATGATTGAAAATGGTTGCAGGCAGTCTTGGTTTCCATCAGTGAGAGTGCATCCCCGATCATTACCTTTGTCCGACAAAGGGGTTGATCCTGTCACTATGATCACCCACTCAGATGAGTTCTCAAACTGTCCCAACATACCCAGGTTTTGACCCCCGCTAAGGATCTCATTGATTGGTACATCAAAGATAGCCCAATCCGACACCTAGTGCAGTATCATAATCGAGTCTAGGGGTCGGGTGTAACTTTCCAGTTTTGCCCATTAATCTCCAAGGTCCATGGCAATACTGTAAATCTAGTCCAGTTCAATGATTCAATCAATCGTACACTGCATGTGCCTAGGGTCTCACCCTGGCAGCTGAGACAGGCCACCCAACCGATTTGGTGGCACATCAGTGTCAGCCTTATCAGGATAGGTCTCCCCAAACTGACCCATTGGCTGCTGACATTTTGAACTAACACGCGTCTCATTAAGTGTCCAGTTTAAGGGTATTACACAGAAACATACCAAGGGAACATGAATCAAATATGTACTTTTATTCATTTACAAAAAACTCATAATGTACATCATTCTGATTGAAGCTAAGGGCATACAAAACTGTCTAACAATATGTATATCTCTATATAAATATATTTTGCAAAACAAATTGCAATGGTTGAAATCAACTATTGGCAGTTTTGGTTTCCATCAGAGAGATTGCATCCACGATCATTCACTTTGTCCAACAAAGGGGCTGATCCTGTCACTATAATCACCCACTCAGATGAATTCTCAAACTGTCCCAACATACCCAGGTTTTGACCCCTCTAAGGATCTCACTGATTGGCATATCAAAGACGATGCAATCTAACACCTAGTCATAATCGAGTCTAGGGGTCAGGTGTAACATTCCAGTTTTTCCCATCTTTCTCCTAGGTCTAGGGCAATACTGGAATTCTGGTCCGGTTTAAGGTTTCAAGAAAACCCACACTGCATGTACCTTAGGTCTTACCCTGGCAGCTGAGACAAGCCATCCCAATCAACTTGGCAGCACATCAGTGTCAGCCTTGGTAGGATAAATCTCCCCAGATCTATCCAATGACTGTGAAGATTCTAAACTAACACATAAGTGTCCAGTTTAAGGGTATTACACAAAAACACACCATAATAACATGAATCAAATATGTACTGATGTTGCGCAATCCGGGCACTCCTAGCTGGCAGCTGACTAGCTCCTGGCTAGCGAAGGACGATACCTGAGAAGAAGACAGTGAAGGATTCCCTGGGGACTTGCCCGGTGGGAATACTCCGTTGCTTAATGCTGGAGAAGGCAGTAAAGAGTGCAAAGAAGGCTAAGAGTGTAGGTCACGCTAGATCACTAAGTTAGCTTGAGAGAAAGTTTGAGTAAGTTCAAGATATTCAAGATAAGATACTCAAGATATTCGAGAGAGAGCCCTTCCCTTCAGCTAGGGGGCTCTTAAATATGAGCATTCTTGTCAAATCGGGTGTAACCGCCACTAGACCTCTGTCGCAACCATTATCTGCCAGGCCTGTGCAGGTAACTATTGCAAAGTACTACCCAATCGGATGAGCGACACATCTTGGAAGGACAGACACACCACCATCTGTCGAGAGACGTGGGTGTAGTCTTGTCGAGTTGGCAGGGACTCTGCCGTCGATCAAGAGACGTAGTGCAGTCTGACGGGTACGGTCTTGTCAGATAGAAGCTTCCTAAAAATGTCGCGTTTCTTAGTAGCGAGTTGCCTTGCAGCGAGCTATCCCGGAGCGAGGTAACTTATAGCGAGCTACCCTGTTTCGAGCTCCAGAGGTGATTCCTCTTGAGGTTGCCTTTGAGGCAGTTTTTCAGCCTAAGTATTGAAGCGGGCTGGTTATCCTAGCTCGCGAGCTGGGATAGAGTTGCCTTGGAGTATTCCCTTTTAGTAAATTGGGGGTCCTCGAGCTCGCGCTTTAGCGAGCTCACCCTATGGTGAGCTGTGACGTAGCGAGCTGTCCTGCGGGCTCGTTACTTAGTCACGGTGAGGCTGTTGTGCTGAGTCATGTCCATGTGTTACCATCTCAAGGGATCGGGTCAAATCACCCTCCATCAATTGCCCCCTACTCCTCAGGCTAAGGGTGCTACCTTAGTGTGAGGAGTTCATGAAGTGTGATGGGTGGATTTGACCCAAAGTTCAAACTTGATTGTCTACTCTTATTAAATACACGAGCAGAAGTCAGGGGATTTCTGACTTTTCAAATGCCAAAAAATGCACCGAAGCGGCTCTTAACTTCGGATGTCGTGCAGCCGTCATTGCCTCAATCATGGGAGACGTGCAGCCAATCCCATTTCGGTTTCAGAAGACGTGCGGTCAGCTTGACTGCGAACCATCGGATCTATCTCAAACCGAACCGTCGATTTGAGGGCACAGTGGCTATAAGTAGGAGGGCCCCAGGCCTTATTTTCTTTTGTGCTAACTTGCCTTGTTTTCGGATTCTAAGGTCGCATCTTCATCTAGCTACCCAAGCTCTTCTTCTGCTCACACCGTCTTTTCGGTTCATTTCTTCCCTTGTGAGTCTTATCATTTTGTCAGTATGTCTGGGTATTAGTATCACGTCTTTTCCCATGGTGATGACCAAGATGACGCCCCATCGAGGTCAAGGGGAGCTTGGGGGCAGGCTCCGGAAGCTCGAGAGGCTTCTAGCGAAACTGCTTCTACCTCTCGGGGTAGGGAGACAGATAGCTTTGGTCCCTCCTCCATGTCGATGGAGAAACTTAGGACCTTAGTTCTCCAATTTTAGCTCCCTAGAGATCTTGTCTATAGTCTCCCTTCCGGTAAGTATCCCTGGGAGCACGATCCCGATGAGATAGTGATTTTCCAGGAGCAACTCATCACTGGCCTCCGTCTTCCTCTACATCCTCTAATAGTAGAGGTTTTGAACCATTTCAACGTCATCGTTGACCAGCTTCGTCCCAACTCCATCCGAAATGTAGTTGGGACTATCTCTTTGTTTTATGAGTACTGTCTCCCCCTCAACCTTGATATCCTCTCCACCATCCTCTACATCAAGAATGCTTCTCCCGGAGCACCTCCAGAAAGGTGTTCCTACTATTTTTCTCCCCGCCGCGGCTTCAAGCTCTTATACAAGCTGCCAAACAGGATCCCGGCCTAGAAGCGAGACTATTTCGTAGTCCGTAACCCTGAAGGGTGGCCCTTCCCAACTCACTGGAGGGCCGCCATCCAGGATTTAGGGGTTGAGTTGGACCCCGAAGTTCAGAAAATGCTGCAGTCCTGAGCAGCAGTTGGCTTCCATTGGTCAGACTACTTGCCCGAGGAAAAGCTCGTGCAGGCTGGCCTCAGCCCGGGTAGGTTACCTTTTAGGTCGCGTAGTGCCTTGTAAATTTTTTTTTAATTGGAGTAATACCTTATGATTCTTTGGCAACCATCATGTCTAGTGTTGATGCACGCCGCCTTTTGTCCAGCAACCAAAAGCGTAAGGCAAAGAGGTCGCGTCCTGACCGAGCTTCTACTTCTGGGGGCGTTGAGTTTGAGTCTGCTAACTCGGCCTTTGCTTCTCCACCACCTAAGGTTCCACCGGTTCCATTCGAGGGAGTTGCCACGAAAGGTGGCGCAGAAGAGCCCGAGCTCCCGGCGCAAGGGTAGTTCCCTTCATTTGGGCCATCCCGCCCCTTCCCGTTCCCCTAGTTCCCTACCGGAAACTAGGAGGGTGTTAATGACTACATCGTGGCTGCACGAAAGAGCCAAAGGGCGATCTGCCACAAGGAAGCCGCTAGCTGGGGAGAGATGGACCCCAAGGATCTCGCCAGGTTTGCCTCCTCTCACTGCATGGTGTTAAGTGTCCTTTCCTTCCTTTTCTATCTTTTCTCTCTTTTTTTCTTTTCTAACCTTAGTCTCTTGTTGGCAGGTGAACTCTGCCATCCACGCCATGGCCCTCCAGACCAACATCCACTATAGCGATGCTCATAATCAGAGGTCGAGCGTGCAGAAGCTCCAGGGCGAGCTCGACTAGGCCCGAAGTGAAATCCTCCAGTCTCACAAGGGGAGCGAGGCCCAGGAACTGCTCATCCGGGATCAGGAGGTGCAGATCGCCTGACTCTCTAAGGAGAGTGCTCGCTACAGGGAGGAGTCATCGAGGGTGGTTGCGGAGAGGGAGCTTCTTCACCAGCAGGTTCAAGATTTGGAGTCCACGCTTCAGGACAAAACTCAGAACTTTGACACCATGGTGGAGGCTGAGTGGACTAAGGCAGTGTGGGACTTTAAGGACTCCCAGGAGTACCACGACCTCCAAGTGGATTTAAGCTCTACCGCTGGTTGGTCTGCAAGAAGTTCTCTGGGCTCAAACTCGACGGCATAACAATGAAGGGCTTGGATCCTGAGACGGCGGACCTGGCGGAGGAGGAGGAGCCTGACTCTCTAGAGGTTGAGGATGAGGTGGAGGCAGTGGATCCTTGAGGCTGGTGGCTCATCTGTTTTTTTTCTTCTCTGAACAAATTCTGGTGGTTCTCGGGTGTCAGAACCCGGTTTTAAAATCTCCTTTCTTGGGCGGTTGGGCCCTATTTTACTTTTGTTGAACTCTCCCCGGGTTGTTAAGCCCAATTTTTTATATATAAGTAAGTAATGGAATTTTTATCTTTTTCTGCTAAGTATGGTGTGCTCTTTACTTTCTGGCAAAGCGATTTTATCACTCGAGCTGTTAGAGCTACATAACCGAAGTAGGATTTTTTCGGTGGTTGTTACCCCGAGCTATCCCTTGGTGCTTGAGGTATTTTTATAGTATACCTCGAAGTAGTTACCATGTATGCCCGAACTGTATGTTCACAGGTCATTCCTTGATGGGTTCAACCAGTATACCGAGGTGAGCTACGCTTCATTGGGTTCACACCCGAGATGCCT
Organism: Nelumbo nucifera; assembly: GCF_055504915.1. Classification (NCBI taxonomy): domain Eukaryota; kingdom Viridiplantae; phylum Streptophyta; class Magnoliopsida; order Proteales; family Nelumbonaceae; genus Nelumbo; species Nelumbo nucifera. Next base: position 66,117,304 of record NC_142652.1, read on the forward strand.
ACGCTTATGGTACTAATACTTAGCCTTTGCCAGTGAGGCGGTTAGGTTCTTCACAGTGCCGAGGTCTTAGTTAGCTCGGCGATTTATCCGTTAGGCTGAGGGGAGTGACTTATAGTCGACTCTTGGAGTTCGGCCATGCCATGGAGGCGACTAGGGCTTATTGCGCCAAGGTCTGCATTAGCTCGGCATTTTGGCCCTTAGGCTCTGAAAGTGACTCGTGGTCTACTCAGTAATTCGCCCATGCCATAGAGGCGACTGGGTCTTATCGCACCAAGGTCTTTGTTAGCCTGGCATTTTGGCCCTTAGGCTTTGAGAGTGACTTGTGGTCTACTCACTAGTTACAGGTAATACGGCCTTAAGTTAACAATATTCCATGCCCGAGGTACTTGTTTCCCTTCTAGGGTTTCGAGCTCGTATGTTCCTTCCCCAAGCACCCATTTCACTTGGTAGGGTCCTTCCCAATTCGGTCCGAGCTTGCCAACACCGGGCTCAAGTACCATAACTTTACGAATGACCAAGTCTCCAACGTGGAGGTTCCACTTCTTGACCCTGTCATTATAGTACTAAGCTACTCTTTGCTGGTAGGCTGCGGTCCTGATATATGCGAGGTTCCTTACTTCGTCGAGTAGGTCGAGGTTGGTACGTAGCTCGTCTTCGTTTGCCTTGTCGTCATACGCTTCTAGTCATAGCGAGGGAACCTTGATCTCGGTTGGGATGACTACTTCTGTGCCATAGGTGAGGTTGAAGGGGGTTTCTCCTGTGGCAGTCTTCACTGTAGTTCGGTAAGCCCATAGAACGGTGGGTAGCTCATTTGCCCATAGTCCTTTAGCTCAGTCTAATCGTGCCTTCAGTCCACGGAGGATAGCTATGTTTGTGACTTCTGCTTGACCGTTTGCTTGAGGGTGTGTTACTGAAGTGAAATTCTATCGGATCCCCATGTCTTGGCACCAGTTCTGGAATTTAATGTCCTCGAACTTCTTACCGTTATCAGAAATCAGTACCCGAGGTAACCCGAAGCGGCACACTATATTTTTCCAAAAGAAGTTTTGTACGTTTCAAGCTGTGATTGTCACGAGAGGTTCAGCTTCTACCCACTTGGTGAAATAATCCACTGCTACCACTAAGAATTTCCTCTGGCCTGTCGCTGGTGGAAATGGTCTGAGTATATCGATGCCCCATTGCGCGAAAGGCCACGGGCTGGTGAGATACTTGAGGTCGGCAGCAAGTTGATGGTGGATATTGGCATGCTTCTAGCACTTGTCACACTTTCTGATGAGCTCAATAGCATCTGCTTTCATTGTTGGTCAGTATTACCCCTGTCGTAGCGCTTTTTGGGCGAGGGCCCTGCCCCCCAAGTGTCCGCCGCACAGGCCCTCATGAGTGTCGCAGAGCACGAGCTCGGCATCGGAAGGTCGGAAGCAGCATAGGTAGGGGAGCGTGTAGGATCTTCAGTACAGTCGTTTGTCTATCATGACGTATTTGGCCACCTGACGCTCTATCCTTCTGGTGGCATTGCGATCTGTAGGGAGGGTCCCGTGTAGTAGGAAGCTCGCAAGCGGGTCAATCCAGCCCGGCTCTGCTTGAACGACAGGAGCGACCTCCTCTACCCCCCCCCAAAGAATGCTAGGCCGAGGTAAGTTCTCTATGTACACGGTTCTCATGGTATTATCACTGGTGCTGGCTAATCGGGACAGGGCATCGACCTCAGCATTCTCTGACCTCGAGACTTGCCTGATGAAGTGTGACTGGAAGTTGAGCAGAGCCTCTCTTACTTTGGCTAAGTAGGCAATCATAGTTGGTTTGCGAGCTTCGTATTCGCTTGTGACTTGATTGACCACGAGCTGGGAATTGCTGCAGACAACGATATGCTTAGCTTTCACTTCTTTGGCTAGAGCTAGCCTGGCTATCAATGCCTCGTACTCCACTTCATTGTTGGATGTCGTGAACTCAAAGCGTAGTGCGTACTCCAGTTTTGTGCCACCTGGGCCGTGCAGAACTATTCCAGCTCCGCTGCCCTACTGGTTCGATGAGCCATCTACGTGAAGGATCCAGGGCTCCTCATCCCAGTTTGCGCTTGGCCTCACTAGGAGAGATGCCGCACTAGTTGCTACCTCACGGTGCTTGGACTCAACCGGCTTGGAAGCTTCAGTCACGCCCGAACTAGAGGCCTCATGCTCAACCGGCCTGGGGACTTCGGAGCTGAAATTACATTCCGGGATGAAGTCTGCTAAGGCTTGGGCCTTGATAGCAGTTCGCGGCTTGTATTGGAGGTCATACTCGTTGAGCTCAACGGCCCACTTCGTCAGTCGACCAGAGACCTCAGGCTTGAGTAGGACTTGCCTCAGAGGTTTGTTGGTGAGGACGATAACAGTATGAGCTTAGAAGTACGGACAAAGCTTTCGGGTTGCAATAACCAATGTATAGGCCAGCTTTTCTACCTCTAGATATCTCGTCTCTGCTCCTTGCAACACCTTACTAACATAGTAGATAGGTCGTTGGACCCGATCTACCTCTTTTATTAGTACCGAGCTGACCACTTCATCACTTGCTGAGAGGTACAGCTCTAAAACATAGCCCTGCTCGGGCCAGGTTAAGACCGGTATGCTAGTGATGTACTTTTTGAGCTCGTCGAACGCGAACTAACAATCTTGGGCCCATTCAAACCCTTTGCTTTTAATTGCTTTAAAGAAAGGTAGGCAGCGGTCTGCCGACTTGGACATGAAGTGGCTCAGAGCAGCTATCCGGCCATTCAGCCTTTGAACCTCCTTCACTTTTCGGGGTGGTCTCATGTCTAGGATGGCCTTTATTTTGCCCAGGTTAGCCTCAATGCCGTGCCGGTTAACGATGTACCCCAGGAATTTACCCGAGGTGACACCAAAGACACACTTATTCGGGTTCAACTTCATGCTAAATCTACGCAGTATTTCAAAAACTGAGTTCAAGTCTTGTATTAATTCATGCAAAAACTGGGTTTTGACGACCATGTCGTCTACATAACACTCTATTTTTCGGCTAATCAATGGCTCGAACAACTTATTTACAAGTCTTTGAAAGGTAGCCCCAGCATTTTTTAGCCCAAAGGGCATGACCTTGTAACAGTACAGGCCAAGCTCGGTTGATGTAGCCATGAAGGAGAGAATCCATTGAAATCGGATTTGATATGTATGCACAAAAATCGGAAAATTTCCTGTTTTGGTATAGTTCCCGTATTTTGGGCATAACTTTCTGCCTACAACTCGGATTGAGGTGATTCAAACGCCTAAGTAAAGATAAGAGATAGGGATAAAACTCTTGTGTTTATCATTCAACCTAATTCTGCCGCCAACCAAGTGAAATTCGAGCTACAAGTTTCGGGTCTGGCAGTTGGCAGTGCAGAAGAGATAGGAATTCAACTAAGATAAAGACTAAGAGACCTAATTTGTGTTGAATTAGGAGTCTGCATTAAAAAGCAATTGAGAGGAGGCTGCACTATAAAAAGGACCACAAACTCAAGGCAAGGGGGCACATCCTTAGAGAGAATTCAGCAGCAGTCTCAGCACATCAAAAGAGAAGAGGAAGCAATTTCAGCATGTTAGAGAAGGAGAGGAAGAATCCGAATTCTAGAGGGAAAAAGGCTTAGTTGCTGCACTTGTCTTCTACCTTCAAAGGCTAAAGTTTTCTTGTTATTCTATTCATTCTTTGATGTATTCTTGTTGTGTTTCCTCTTTAATTTTCTTGAGTATGTTGAATTTAATGATGTCCAGCTAAATTCTCTTAGCTAGGGTTTAGATGGATTTTGATCTTAAGATTATATAGTTATTTGTTTAATTCAATTCAAGACCTTTATTATTTGCATGAGAAATTTTTATTGCTATGCTTAATGCTTAAAAAGAATTGGCCAATCTTTTAATTATTTGATGATTCATGCATGACTGACCAAAGGATTGTTATGAATTAGATCCCTAGGCAATAAAAACTGCATGATAGACTATGATATTGAAAGATGATTAGCTCATGTGTGGGAATCAAGGAAGCTTAGTGAGTCAAATCCCCTTCTACGATTAGAGGTTTCCAAAGAAATTAATGCATATTTTTCCTTTTGACAACCACTTAGAAATTTGATGGTAGAATTGGATTAATAAAGGATTAATATGACTTGAGAAAGCTTACTAATTGATTTAGGGAAATCCACCATCACATGCAAATAACTTTAATATACCTTAGGGTGATTTTGATCTTGAATTGGATTAAATAGGGAATTATGTAACCTTGATTTAATGAAATCTAAACCCTAGCTGCATTCATCCATCAATTCAGTTTTTATTAAGTTCTTGGATTTACATGAATTCTTTTAGTTTTTATTCATTCAATTGATTCACGAGTTCAACTTAGGTTAGTTTAAAATTGATTTGGTACTGTGATCTAGTCTTTGTAGGATCGACACTTTTCTTGTCAATATAGCACATTTGACTAAGGTACACTTGCCTGAATTAACTGTGCATAAATCACACAACAGCCTTCCCTTGAAAAACCTAATTTAAGTTAAGTTAAATCAACATTAGCCCAACTGATACGGGGGACAAACTGCTTTTTGCAGTTTAACCCATATACCTAGATGATATTATTGGATAATTCATGGGCCTTTAATAGGCTGATTGTGTGTTAATTTAAATTAATTAGGGTTTTACAAGCCTCTTGATTGATTGGATCAATTTGTGGTTGTGTGTGCTTGTAATGTGTTGAATGTGATTCGTACATGGGCCATAACTGCTTGGCCCATGTTTACTCATCTGTGGCTCTCTGTGAACATCATGGCTGAATGAAAATCATTGCCATGATGCCCTAAAGATCATTGGATGATCTCCCTTTTCAATGGGCCCCTGATCAGCTTCCTCCCCAAGAGGAACCCTACGAAATCCTAGCCCGTTTTAGGCCCATTTGAATCTGACTTTATGAAAGTCTGTGGGAGCCACTTTGGTATGACCTAAATCAAACCTAGGGATTGTTTTTGTTCCCTCTAGATTAATATAAGTGCAAGAGATAGGGAATATCATATGATGAGTTCTCTAAAGGCCTTTCGTCATTAGCATGAAGGTGGGCTGAATGGGTGGGTGGAGATGCACCACAAAATTGGGTTATCCATTTTGCTGGTCCAGTCAGTTGGATTGCTTCATGAGATGATAGGGGCATCATAAGCCATTGTAGGAGAGGCCTATCCTAAAATGGAAGACTCTTTCATGGTACCTTGGGGTCCATGATATGACGGGTAGACCTGTTCATGGGTCGGGTGGCCTGACGGGCCGGCCCAGCCCCCGGACGTGATTGAACAGGTATATAGGCCTGTGGGATTAACCTCGGGCCAAAAAGCCCAGCCCACAATAAATTCAAGCCGGGCTCGGGATTTGCCAAAATAGCCTGGCCCGAGCCCGGCCCGGCCTGACCTAGAAATAAATCTAAAAACCCTAATTGAATACCCCTCTTTTTTTCACCTCTTTCCCTTCTTTTTCCAACCGAATTCTTATTCTCCACATCCTCTTTCCCTTCTTTATATATTCTTTTTAATATAAATAAATTTTGAATTTATATATTTTTTTAATGTAAATAAATTCTGATTTATATTGATTATTAAATAGGTTAAATTTCTAATTTTTTTATTAGGTCGGGCTTTGAACTTTTTATTAGGGCCGGGCTCGGGCCCAAGTTGTTGGCCCGTTGGTTAGGCCGGGCTCGGGCTCGGGCTCGGGCCTAACATATTTTTGTTAATGAAGAGTAAAAGCCCGACTCGAGCCCGGCCCAACCTGGCCCATGAACAGGTCTAATGACGGATCAACACTTACCAGATAGAAAGGTTTAACCTAAAATGGCAATGAACCTTATCTAATGGAGGCCAAAGGGAAAGCTCATTGGCTGGGTGGATATGATCCTTCACAGAAAGTGGTGTGGTTTTGTAGATAAAACAGTTGGCTCCATGTGCCTATGTGATTTCCCACATTTCTAGGGACAGGCACAGTGTCCCCCTCACTAAGATAGGAGGGAAATCTCAGAGATGAATAAATGGAGATGGAACATAGATAAAAGACCATTCAATGTAATATAACATGAATCAATTTTAGGTCGTGGACTAATATTTGTTGCCTTTTATTAGAAATTGCACACGAACAATTCGCCAAACAATTGGATGATAACAAACTTAAGGGACCCAACTATGCTGGCTAGTACCATAACCTTAATCTAGTTCTAACATCCGAGAAATTGGACAAGGTTGTCAAGAACCCTGCTCTGGAACATCTGGGAGACAGGGCTTCTAAAGCACGTAGGAGGGAATACCAAGAATGGGAGGAGAAAAATTCTCTTGCCTAGCGTTATATCGTAGCATCTTTAGATAAAGCTATCCAGAGGCAATTCGATAAGATTGAAGTCTGCAAAGATATTTTGGATAGTCTAAAGACCATGTATGAGGAGCATAATCATTCTGCCCGTTAGAAGGTCCTTGAGCTGTTGATGACCACACGGATGACTGAGAGCCAACAGGTTCATGACCACATCATGTGGATGATGGGGTATATTAATGAACTGGAGGCTCTTGGATCCCAACTCCATGATGACACCAAAACTAATGCCATCCTAAACTCTCTGCCTCCCACCTTCAATCAGTTTGTCATGAACTACAATATGAACAAGCTAAAATTTAGCCCTTAGGAACTTAGCAATATGTTAAAGAGGGCTAAAGAATTGATAAAGAAGGACAATCTAGTACCCATGCTTGTGGAAGGTAGCAAATCAGGAAAAAGAAAGAGGAAGGGCAAGAAGAGGCCTTAGAAGAAATCGGGCAAACCGAAAAAGTAGAAGAAAGACAAAGCATCAGATGAATGTCACTTCTGCAAATAGACCAGACACTGGATAAGGAATTGTCCTTAATATCTAGAATCAAAGAACAAAGAAGGTAATTTCAAATCTCTTGTCATAGAGACCAATATGTTGGTCACTTCTGCATCCTGGTGTATTGACTCTAGGGATTCTACTCATGCATGTAATACATTGCAGGGGTTCAGAGAAAGCAGAAGGCTGAATGATGACACGGTGGTTATTTACTTGGGGACTTCTGCAACAGTTGCAGCTATAGCTATATGAACTGTTGATTTAATTTTCAGAGAAGGAATTGTAATGCTTAAAGATTGTCTTTATGTACTATTACTAAGAAGAAATTTGATTTTAGTTTCAAAACTATGTAAGGATGGTTATTTTGTTCTATTTAGTGATACGATTACTATCAAATTAAATAACAAATTCCTTAATCATGAAGAACTTGAGAATGGTCTCTATTTCCTCTGTCCTTCTCTAGAAATGAATATAATTAAAACTATATTGGAACCTAAACCCAAGAAGAGAACATGTGATACGATTAATTCCACGTGCCTGTGCCATTACGGACTTAGCCATATCAACATAGATCGTATCACAAAATTGGTAAGGAATGGTCCTTTAGATTTTCTAACTACAGAAGATCTTTCAACTTATGAACCTTGCCTTCAGGGTAAGATGATGAAATGGCCATTTACAGGAAAGCCTGAAAGATCTACGAACACACTTAACCTGATACATACTGATGTATGTGGTCCCATGAATGTTAGGACACGAAACCAGCACTGTTATTTCATAACTTTTACCGATAATTACTCTCGGTATGTTTACATGTACCTAATGAGTCATAAGTTTGAATCCTTTGAAAAGTTCAAAGAGTTCAGACAAGAAGTCGAGAAATAGTTGGGGAGACAGATCAAAGCCCTTCAATCAAATCGAGGAGGTGACTTTCACTTCGACGAAATCAGGGACTACCTTAAGGATAATGGGATTATATCGCAGTTGTCTCCTCCTGCTACACCACAATTAAATGGTGTGTCAAGGAGGAGAAACCAGATTCTATTAGATATTGTCCGATCATTCCTTTTACATTCAGAACTACCTATATCCTTTTGGGGACATGCATTGGAGACTGCTATATATGTGCTGAACTGGATTCCAACCAAATCCATTCCTAAGACTCCCTATGAGCTAGAGGCCAGTGAGAAACCAAGTGTAAGACACTTGAAGATTTGGGGTTGTCCAGCACATGTTAAAAGAACAAGTGCTGACAAATTGGAATCCAAGAACAGTTGTCGCCTATTTGTAGGCTACCCCAAAGGCTCTGTATGATACCTCTTCTATGACCCAAGAGAGCAAAAAAGTGTTTTATAGTCGAAATGCCTACTTCTTGGAAGAAGATTACATCTTGAACGATTATCGTCAAAAAAATTTTCTTGATGAGGAGAGCTCAGGAGTAGTGGGAGATGTCCCACAAGTTCCAGATAATACCCAACTAAGAAGATCTACCCAGGTATCTAGGCCTCTAATTCATTACGGCTATGATCAAGAAAGTTACTAGATGGAAGCCACAATCAATGAGGAAGATGAAAGAATGATAGGATCCATCTAATGGACGCCATGAAGGTTGCGGAATGGGTGAGCGAATTTCAAAAATTTTCCTACCTTCTTCCAACTGGGAATCATATTCCCTAAATTTAGAATACAATATTCAAGGATCCTACTTGAACCATAATCGAACCAGATCTGAACCAAAAGGAAATGGAGAATTTATACCTGATCCAGAGAAGCAGTATCTCCCAAAGTTGGTGTTCACACCCAAAGAGGACACCAAGATCCACTCCCGCTGAAGATGACACATCTGTATGTGGAACGAAACCAGCAGAGTGCATCCTACACTCTGGAAACTCTGATCACCAGATCTTTTTCAATCTTTTCTACAAAGCTGATGTCAAGAAACAATTTCTTGATCTCTTTCTTCTTCAAAGATCGAATCTTGAAGAGAAGAATGGCGGCGGCTGGAGGAGAACTCCTGGGATGAAGATGGCCAAACAGCTTCTCTTCTTTCTAGAGTCTGTATGAGATCCAATCTCTATTTGCAGGATGCTTTCTTGCTTGCACCAAAAACCCTAGGTTCGAAATCTGATATTAATCTCTCTTAAGGTTTCTCCTCCTTTCTTCTTGATTAAGAATCCTCCTAATTAGGAGTTATCCCAATCCAAATCAGTATTTGGATAGGGGATGATCTTAATCCTATCTACAGATTAAGTTAGCTTACTCCTGATCTTATCAGGAGGTTACCAGATTCAAATCTGGTTTGAATTTGGTCTCCCAGAGTGGATAAGGTTAAAAGGCCCAATCATTTTCTAACTTTAATCCCATATACGCCCCATAGATGGGTGATCATATCAACCTAGCTCGAAATGGGCTTTTGGCCCATTTAAGTGTTCAGTGCTTAACTAGTTTAGAATCTACTGCCCAGTTGGGCTTCTTTGTATGGCGTGGGACCCAAGCATTAATCTACACACCAGCCACATGGGTTCGGCCCAGCTTTTATTACAAGGCCCAGCTGAATTCACTGAAAATCTCAGTAAACCCCTGAGCCCATCACATGGACCCTATGGACCCAATACTTACATTAAGTGATCCCTGGGCCAAGCCATCTTATAAAAACCCAGGGACTGTGGGCAGGTCCAAGATTAGCCCATCAGGTACTATCCTTAATGGTCTTACACTTAACCTCTCAGCCCTTAATGATCAAGCACTGCTCGACAAGAGAGGACCTCTCCCTCGGCTACAAGGAACAGTGCCGCACTCTCCACTCACATGGATCCCGGGAATTAAAACCATTTGCAAACATTTTAAAACCGTACAAATATATATATGTATATTAATTTTGCAAAACAAAATTCCAACGATTGAAATCAACTGCCGGCAGTTTGGTTTCCATCAGAGAGATTGCATTCCCGATCATTACCTTTGTCCGACAAAGGGGCTGATCCTGTCACTATGATCACCCACTCAAATGAATTCTTAGACTGTCCCAACATACCCAGGTTTTGATCCCCGCTAAGGAACTCACTGATTGGCATATCAAAGATAGCCCTATCCGACACCTAGTGAAGTGTCATATTCAAGTCTAGGGGTCAGGTGTAACTTTCCAATTTTGCCCATCTGTCTCCAAGGTCCAGGGCAATACTGGAAATCTGGTCCAGTTCAAGGATTCGAGTAATCCCATACTGCATGTGCCTTGGGTCTTACCCTGGTGTCTGAGACAGGCCATCCCAACACTTGGTGGTACACCAATATCAGCCTTGGCAGGATAAATCTCCCCAGACTTATCCAATGGCTGTGAACATTTAAAACTAACACGAGCCTCAATAAGTGTCCAGTTTTAGGGTCTTACACAGAATTATACCAAACAATATGAATCAAACATGCACTTTATTTATTTACACTAAAAGTCAAAAGTACATCAAATTGGATTGAAGCTAAGGGCATACAAAACTATCTAACAGCTCCCACTTGCACTTAGGTCCAATCTGGTATAAGTCGGAGTCCCATACTTTCCACGTGTTTCTCAAACACCTTTTGTGTTAGTGGCTTAGTCAATGGGTCTGCCACATTATCCGTTGATGCTACCTTCTAAATTAGGATGTCCCCTCTACCAATGATCTCCCCTAGTATGTGGTACTTCCTCTCGATGTGCTTTGACTTCGAGTGGGCCTGTGGCTCTTTAGCCTGGGCGATCGCTCCATTGTTGTCACACAACAACGGGATGGGTGATGTGCTGGACGGAATAACTCCCAATTCGTGTATGATATTCTTCATCCACACAGCTTCCTTGGCAGCTTCACTTGCGGCAATGTACTCGACCTCGGTTGTGGAATCTGCAGTGGACCCCTGTTTGCTGCTTTTCTAGCAAACAACACACGATCCTATCGTGAAAACATATCCAGATATAGACTTTCTATCATCTGGATCCGACTGGAAATCGGCATCAGTATACCCTAGAACTTGTAGTGAACCACCCTCAAATACCAGACAAAACTCTTTTGTCCTTTGAAGGTATTTGAGTATGTTCTTCACAGCAGTCCAATGCTCCTGCCCTGGGTTGGCCTGGAATCTTCTTACCTAACTCACCGCCTGAGCAATGTCCGGGCGAGTGCACAGCATGGCATACATGATGCTCCCTACGGCTGAGGCATAGGGAACATCTCTCATGCTCTCAATCTCCTCAGACGTCTTTGGAGACATCTTCTTGGAGAGAGTGACTCCATGCCTGAAAGGAACGTTTCCTTTCTTGGAGTTCTCCATGCTGTATCTTTTGACAATTTTGTCAATGTAAGTGGCCTGGGATAATCCAATTATCCGCTTCAATCTATCTCTATAGAGTCGTAGACCCAGTATATATGAAGCTTCTCCAAGATCTTTCATGGAGCAGGGATAGCCATACCTTGACCGAAGTCAACATTCCTACATCATTCTCAATGAGTAGGATATCGTCTACGTACAACACCAAAAAGGTGATCTTATCTCCACTGGACTTCTTGTAAACACAGGGTTCATCCGGATTCTGCTCAAAGTCAAACGTTTTGACAGCTGAATCAAAAACGGATGTTCCAACTCCTAGAAGCCTGCTTAAGTCCATATATGGATCTATTAAGTTTACATACCATGTGTTCCTGACCAACAACAATGAAGCCTTGTGGCTGCTGCATGTAGATATCTTTACCAAGATCTCCATTCAGGATCGCAATTTTGACATCACTTTGCCAAATCTTGTAGTCATGGTACGCTGCTACAGCTAGCAGGATCCTAATGGATTTAAGCATGGCCACGGGCGAAAAGGTTTCCTCATAATCGATGCCTTCTTTCTAAGTACACCCTTTCGCCACCAAACGAGCTTTGTAGGTCTCAATCCTACCATCGGGGCCCTTCTTCCTCTTGTAGATCCATTTGCAACCAATTGCTTTCACCCCGGAGGGCGGATCTACTAGAGTCTAGACTCCATTGGTCTCCATCGAGCTCATCTCAACTCTCATGGCCTCCATCCACTTCTGGGAATCTATGTCTAACATAGCTTCCGCATAAGTTACAGGATCCTCCTCACTAGTCAAGGCTTCCACTAGGTAACTATCTTGGTTATAACCATATCGGACTGGTGGTCTGGATACCCGAGTAGATCTTCTAGGTTGGTCACTACCTACAACTTGTAGGACATCTCCCACTGCTCCTGAGCTCTCCTCATCAATAACTATTTCCTGACGATGGGTGTCCAGGATGTATTCGGTTTCTAAGAATTGGGCGTTTCGACTGCAGAACACTTTCTGCTCACTTGGGTCATAGAATAGATAACCCACCGAATCTTTTGGGTAGCCTATAAATAGGCAACGGCTGGTTTTGGACTCCAACTTGTCCGCACTTGTTCTTTTAACGTGTGCAGGACAACCCCAAATCTTCAAGTGTCTTACACTTGGCTTCCTTCTGGTCCATAGTTCATATGGAGTTTTCGGAACCGATTTGGTTGGAACCCGATTCAACACGTAGATAGTAGTCTCTAATGCATATCCCCAAAAGGATGTGGGTAATTTTGAGCGTACGAGAAGTGACCGGACCATGTCCAACAAGGTTCTATTCCTCCTCTCTGAAACACCATTGAGTTAAGGTGTATCAGGAGGAGCTAGTTGTGACACTATCCCGCTGACCTTTAAGTAGTCCCTGAACTCATCAGAGAGATACTCGCCACCTCGATCCGATCGAAGGGCCTTAACTTCTCTCCCTAACTATTTTTTGACTTCTTGTCTGAACTCTTTGAACTTTTCAAAGGATTCAGACTTGTGTCTCATTAGGTATGCGTAACCATATCGTGAAAAATCATCTGTAAAGGTGATGAAATACACGTGTTGATTCCATGTCCTAACACTCAGGGGACCACATACATCAGTATGTATTAGGTCAAGTGTGCCTGCGGATCTTTCAGGCTTACCATCAAATGGCCGCTTAGTCATCTTACCTTGTAGGAATGGCTCACAAGTAGGAAGATTTTCTACGGTTAGAAAATCCAAAGGACCATCCTTTACCAGCCTTGTGATTCGGTCAACACCGGTATGGCCAAATCAATAAGGCCAGAGGCACGTGGGATTTACTGTATCACGATTCCTTTTCTTGGGATTTTCGACCGACGTAGTTTCGGTTAAGTTAGTTTCCAGAGAAGGATGTAGAACATAGAGACCGTTATCCAGTTCCCCGCATGCGATGAATTTGTTATTCCGTTTAACAGTAATCATATTACTAAAATAAACAGTATATCCATCAGCACACAGTTTAGAAACATAAATTAAATTTCTTCTCAAGTTCTGTACATAAAGACAATCTTTAAGTACAAGCACTCCTTCTCTAAATACTAATTCTACGGTTCCTATTGCCGCAGCTACAACACTTGCAGTCGTTCCCAAGAATAGTGTCACTTCGCCTTCACTCAATCTTCTGCTAACTTTGAACCCCTGCAGTGAGTTACATGCATGAGTTGAAGCCCCAGAGTCAACACACCAGAACACAGAAGTAACTAACATATTAGATTCTATGACACAAGTTTCGACGTTACCTTTCTTAGATTCCAGGTAGGTAGGACAATTCCTCTTCCAGTGGCCGGTCTGCTTGCAGAAGTGATAGACATCAAATGCCTTGTTCTTCTTCTGCTTCTTGGGCTTGGCAGCTTTCTTCTGGGGCTTCTTTGCCTTTCTCTTTTTCTTGCCCAATTTGTTAGCTTCAGCAAGCATAACCACAGGCTCAACCCTCTTGAGTAGATCCTCAGCCCTCTACAACATATTGCTGAGTTCCTGGACGCTGACATTCATCTTGTTCATGTTGTAGTTCATTGTGAACGCATTGAAGGAAGAGGGCAAAGAATTCAGGATGGCATCCACTTACGTGCCAAGATCTAGCCCGGATCCAAGAGCTTCGAGTTCGTTAATGTAGCCCATCATCCGAAGACAATGGTCATGAACTTTCTGCCCTTTGGACATCTGCGCGGTCATGAACAGTTTCAGGACCTTCTGTCGAGTAGAACGGTTCTACTCTTCATACATCGTCTTTAGACTATCCAATATCTCCTTGGCTAGTTTGATCTGATCAAACTGCCTCTGTATTGAGTTGTCTAGTGAGGCAATGACAAAGCAGCGGGCTAGGGAGTTCTTATCCTCCCAATCTTGGTAGTCCCTCCTACGGGCCTCAGAAGCCCTATCACCTGGACGCTCCGGGGCAGGATTTTTCACTACCTTATCTAACTTTTTAGAAGTTAGGACCAGCATAAGATTTCTGTACCAGTCGGCATAGTTTGGGCCCTTAAGCTTGTTATCATCTAGAAGCTTTGCAAATTGACCATTTGCCATTTTCTGATAAAACAGCAAAGACGTTAGTCCACAACCTTAGTATGATTCATGTTACCTACATAGATATTGTTTTTAATCTATGTTCCATTCCCATTTTTTCATCTCTGAGATTTCCTTCCTTTCTCAGTGATGGAGACGATGAAATGTCTCTAAAAATGTGGGAAATCACATGGGGTGCGTGAAGCCAACTGTTTCAGCTGCATTACCCCACCACCTTTCTGTGACGGATCATATCCACTCATCGAATGAGTTTCCCTTTGGCCTCTGTCAGACAAGGTTCAGAGCCGTTTTCAGGTAAACCTTTCTGTCCAGTGAGTGCTCACCCATCATATTCAGGTTACACCAAGGTACCGTGAGAGAGTTCCCATTTTCTGGTGAAGCCCCTCCCACATCGACCTATGACACCCCTATCATCTTATGAAACACTCTGACAGATCCAACAGCAAATGGATAGCCCAATTTTATGGTGCGTTTCCTCATTACTAAAGGACCCATCATCGTGCTAATGATGGAAAGCCTTTAGAGAGTCCATCATATAGATTTCCCTATCACATGCACTCATATTTGTTGGAGGGAACAAAATTACGCCCTAGTTCTAATTTAGGTCAAACCAGAGTGGCTCCCACTGACTTTCATAAAGTCAGATTTGTGGTGGGCCTTAAGCGGCTAGGGTTTCCGTACGCATCCCTTTTCAGGGTTGTAGGGCCCACCAAGAAAAGAGGGGTCATCCAATGACCTTAAGGGACACCATGGCAATGATGTGCATTAAGCCATGGTGTGCGCAAGAGCCACTAACGAATTATCATGGGCCAAATGCTTATGGCCCATGGTCGCAGCACATCCAACATCCAAACATCATATGTAAAAGAAGAATTGATCCAATCAATTAACTACTGTAAAGCCCAATAAACAGCCCATTAACAATTAATGTCTACTAGGTGTATGGGCTGAATCGCAGATAGCAATTCGGCCCATACAGCTTTTCTCACAAGGGTGGGCTTTTACAGTTTTAACCTTTTAAAACTGGGCTTTACAGGTGGGCCGAATTAATCCCTGTAATTGAACATCAGATTTGGAACTGCAAGAGGGAGAAAAATGGACTGAAAACAGTCCCCTTCGAACCCTAGATTCGATCCAAACAATTTTGGTCCAATCTAGTCCGAAATTGTCCGAAACTGATTTTCAATTAAGAGTTAATTCATGAAAGATCTGAAATTAATAATTTCGATTTTAAACAATCACAAATCAAATATGGACTGTTTGCACCACCTGCAAAACAGAGGTTAATCACTAGGGTTGCAGTTTCACAAACTGCAAATCGCAAAAAGCGATTTCTCCTTCTGCAAATCTCCAGCGCCGCCTTCTTCTTCCTTCTTCTTTAATCAAGAAAATAAAAAAAAACAGAAATCCTATTTCTACTAATTAATTACATTCTTGATCAAATCCTATACATTCAGTCTAGAAAATAAAAAAAATTATTTACAGACCGAATTGAATAAAAAAAGAATAAAGGGTGCGCAGACCATCTGCGCCAAATGTGCACTACGATCTCCAGGTTCGAACAGTCCATTAAATCAAAATAAATAAAGAACAGTTCTAAATAAATTTTGGATTTAAAAAAATTAATTTCAGATCAATCGCCCTTAACAAGAAACAATTTCTTGAAATAAAGAAAACAATTTGCGCAAATCTTGGCAGAACATCTTTTGTCCATCTACGCAGGTTCAAATTTGATTTTCTTTTGGTTCAAGATTCGAACCCATGGCTCTGATACCACTGAAAGAACGGTAGGATCCATCTAATGGACACCATGAAGGTTGCGGAATGGGTGGGCAAATTTCAAAAATTTTCCTACCTTCTTCCAACTGGGAATCATATTCCCTAAATATAGAATACAATATTCAAGGATCCTACTTGAACCATAATCGAACCAGATCTGAACCAAAAGGAAAGGGAGGAATTATACCTGATCCAGAGAAGCAGTATCTCCCAAAGTTAGTGTTCACACCCAAAGAGGACACCAAGATCCGCACCTGCTAAAGATGACACGGCTGTATGTGGAACGGAACCAGCTGAGTGCGTCCTACACACTGGATCCTTCGCAAGAATCCTTGGAAACTCTGATCACCAGATCTCTTTCAGTCTTTTCTGCAAAGCTGATGTCAAGAAACAATTTCTTGATCTCTTTCTTCTTCAATGATCAAATCTTGAAGAGAAGAATGGCGGCGGCTGGAGGAGAACTCCTGGGACGAAGATGGCCAAACAACTTCTCTTCTTTCTGGAGTCTGTATGAGATCCAATCTCTATTCGCAGGATGCTTTCTTGCTTACACCAAAAACCCTAGGTTCGAAATCTGATATTAATCTCTCTTAAGGTTTCTCCTCCTTTCTTCTTGATTAAGAAACCTCCTAATTAGGAGTTATCCCAATCCAAATCAGTATTGGGATAGGGGATGATCTTAATCCTATCTGCAGATTAAGTTAGCTTACTCCTGATCTTATCAGGAGGTTAACAGATTCAAATCTGATTTGAATTTGGTCTCCCAGAGTGGATAAGGTTAAAAGGCCCAATCCTTTTCTAACTTTATTCCTAGATACGCCCCATAGATGGGTGATCATATCAGCCCAGCTCGAAATGGGTTTTTGGCCCATTTAAGTGTTCAGTGCTTAACCAGTTTCCAATCTGCTGCCCAGTTGGGCTTCTTTGTATGGCATGGGACCCAAGCATTGATCTACACACCAGCCACATGGGTTTGGCCCAACATTTATTACAAGGCCCAGCCGAATTCACTGAAAATCTCAGTAAACCCCTGAGCCCATCACATGGACCCTATGAGCCCAACACTTACATTAAGTGGTCCCTGGGCCAAGCCATCTTATAAAAACCCAGGGACTGTGGGCAGATGCAAGATTAGCCCATCAGGTACTATCCTAAATGATCTTCAACTTAACCTCTCAGCCCTTAATGATCAAGCACTGCCCGACAAGAGAGGACCTCTCCCTCGGCTGCAAGGAACAGTGCCGCACTCTCCACTCACATGGATCCCGGGAATTAAAACCATTTGCAAATATTTTAAAACCGTACAAATATTTATATGTATATTAATTTTGCAAAACAAAATTCCAACGATTGAAATCAACTGCCAGCAGTTTGGTTTCCATCAGAGAGAGTGCATTCCCAATCATTACCTTTGTCTGACAAAGGGGCTGATCCTGTCACTATGATCACCCACTCAGATGAGTTCTCAGACTATCCCAACATACCCAGGTTTTGATCCCCGCTAAGGAACTCACTGATTGGCATATCAAAGACAGCCCAATCCGACACCTAGTGAAATGTCATAATCGAGTCTAGGGGTCAGGTGTAACTTTCCAGTTTTGCCCATCTGTCTCCAAGGTCCAGGGCAATTCTGGAAATCTAGTCCGGTTCAAGGATTTGAGTAATCCCATACTGCATGTGCCTTGGGTGTTACCTTGGTGTCCGAGACAGGCCATCCCAACACTTGGTGGTACACCAGTATCAACCTTGGCAGGATAAATCTCCCTAGACTTATCTAATGGCTGTGAACATTTAAAACTAACACGAGCCTCAATAAGTGTCCAGTTTTAGGGTCTTACACAGAATTATACCAGACAATATGAATCAAACATGCACTTTATTTATTTACACTAAAAGTCAAAAGTACATCAAATCGAATTGAAGCTAAGGGCATACAAAACTATCTAAGAGAAGATCCCTTGACTTATGCCGAAGCTATGTTGGACATAGATTCTTTGAAGTGTTTAGATGCCATGAAAGTCAAGATGGACTCAATGAAAACCAACAAAGTCTGGACTATCATAGACCCACCCCACGGGGTGATAGCAATTGGTTGTAAATGGATCTACAAGAGGAAGTAGGGCCTTGATGGAAAGGTTGGGACCTATAAAGCTCGTCTTGTAGTGAAAGGGTACTCTCAGAAAGAGGGAGTCGATTATGAGGAAACCTTTTCACCAGTGGCCATGCTTAAACCCATACGGATCCTACTAGATGTAGCAGTACATTATGATTATGAGATTTGGCATATGGATGTCAAAACCGTGTTCCTGAATGAAGATCATAGTGAAGATATCTATATGCAGCAATCGCAAGGATTTATTGCATCTTGTCAGGAACACATGGTCCGTAAACATAACAAATCCATTTATGGACTTAAGCAAGCTTCAAGAAGTTGGAACATCTGATTTGACTCTATGGTCAAACAGTTTGACTTTGAGAAGACTCTAGGTGAGCCCTGTGTTTATAGGAAATGATTGGGAGATAAGGTTATATTCCTTGTTCTGTATGTAGATGACATTCTGCTCATTGGGAATGATGTAGGAATGTTGACTATAGTGAAGGTATGGCTTCATAGAAATTCTCCAACGACGCGCTTCTGGACACACCAATTTTATGGCGCCATTGCCAGGGAAGCAACGGAGAAAATGTTTTATTTGCTTTGTTTGGATCCATTTCATTATTTTTTTATTTTCGTTTGGTTACTTGATCTATAATCTTATTTTAATTCTTGTTTCTCTTGGATTTTGCAGGACGTAATAGCGAAAGGTGGAGTATCGAAGCGTTGCGGGACTACGAGACGGAAGAGAAGAGAAGAGAAATTGGGTTGTGTTTCAAGTGTAGTTGTTCCATTTTACTTTTGATTTTTTTTATTTTTATTTTCGAACACTTGTTTTTCAATTGAATAGTGATTTTCAAATTTTTAAATTTTTTTCCTAGATCCGATTTATATTTTTTTAGTACTATTTTTTTTTCTTTCAGTTTTGTTTCTAGATCTATTTTTCTTTCTTTATTTTAATTTGTTGTTCAAATTTCTATCTTCTTAAGTTTGTGTTTTTCTTTTATCTCAAAACAAAATTCATTTATTTTATTTATTGCCGCATAATTTTATTTTGTTTATTTTATTTTCGATTTAATTTTTAGAATAGCAATTTTCTTGTTAGGATTTATTTTGGTAGTTGTTAATCTTTTTAGCATAATTATTTCCTTTATTTTCGGATTATTATAATTATTTGTTGCCTTATTTAATTTCCTTTTTATTAGTGCTTTAATTGAATAATTAATTGTTAAAGAGGAAATTGTTTAAATTTTTTAATTTGAATTTAAATTTCAAATTTGAACTTAAATTTAAATTTTAATTCAAATATGAATTTGAATTTGAATTTAAAATTTTTAAATTTAAATTTAAAATTTTTAAATTTAAATTTTTAAATTTAAATTTAAAATTTTGAATTTAAGAAAAATAAAAATTTAAAAAATATATAAAAAAATCGAAAAAAAGTTTTGTATTCCAACATTTAGGGTTCATATTCTAGAGCATGTAGATATATAGTTTATTTAATTGTTAAATTGTCATTGCTAGTTGTGAATGTGTTAGGATTTCTTTCTTTTTATCATTTTAACTGCTTCTTGTGCTTAGTTTATTTTATTCTTTTATATAATATTGCTGAATTGCATTTTAAAAATAATTATTCATGTATTGCAGTTAGTTGCATTCATTTTGTCTTTCTGTTAATCCATTTTAAGGGCATCCAACTTAAATAAGATAAGGTGGGGATTTCATCACCCTTCCTTGGCCCAAAAATCACCACCCTTCACGTGCGGTTTACCCTAACCCTAATTTAAAATTTGGATAGCAAGATCCTTTAGGGAAGCCTCACATTTGGTTCAAAGGTGTGCTGAATTTTAGGAAAGCTTGTGATTACTTTCCATAACCGGCGGTTGATGTCTAAGGAAAGAGGTTAAACGGCTACGCCAAAGCGGATTTTGTGGTTACTTAATTAGGTGCTTGCGAGAGCAAGGGAAGCCTCCCACATCCCCACCTCTTACCTGGCTAACCAAAGGAAGTGCGGTAATTCCAAGTGAACCTAAAAGGATTCACATTGGTTGAACCACTAGTTTAGGAAACCCTAGGTCAGCCCTACGTCTTGTAGTTGATTTTCTTGCACTTTTTAAAAATTTAAAAACTCAAATTTGAATTTAAATTTCAAAATCTGAATTTAAATTTAAATTTCAAAAATTTAAATTTCAAATTTCAAAAAAACAAAAAATAATAAAAAATAATAAAATAATAAAAATTTAAAAACTCAAATTTGAATTTAAATTTCAGGAATTTTAGTTTCAAAATCTAAATTTGAATTTAAATTTCAAAAACAGAAATAAATAAATTATTAAATTTGAGTTTAAATTTCAGGAATTTAAATTTCAAAATTTAGATTTCAAATTTCATAAAAAAGAAAAAAAGGAAGAAAATGGGGGGTTAAAACAAAATAAGAGAAAATGAATTGATTAATGGTATGGCCACAAATTGATTGGAACCACGTGTCTTGACAACTAGACAAGATTAATGGTATGGCCCAAAGACTTGACAAAGTCCTTGCACGTCGTCAACAAAGTGGCCCATACCCAACCTTGTCATCCATGTTCCATCTGTGCAAGTCAGGCCCACCATGTTAGCCAGTGCCCTGTGGCGGGCCCATGCCAACCAGTCATTCCAAACCAAGTACATGTGGCCAATAGATTTTTCCAACCCAATGCTAACCCATTCTTTAGTCTATATAACCCTGGGTGGGAAAATCAGCCCATATTCAATTATAGGGCCTAAACCCAAGGAATCCCCCTGCCAGATGTGCACTCCCAATGGTTTGAAGCCCAGACTCACTGGGAGAGTAGGGAAGTCCATATTAACTTCCCTCTTCTCGACGCGATCCAACAAATCCCGACCTATGCCAAGTTCTTGAAAGAGTTGTGTACTCAAATGATGGAGCCACGATCTGCCCCACAAAAAATGATGCTCCCGATAGATGTTAGTGCAACTCTCCTGAACCAACTTCCCCAAAAACTGAAAGATCCTGATGCTCCTCTCATAAGTTGTGTCATCTCTAGAATAATCTCCGATCGGGCCTTATTGGATCTAGGGGTTAGTATAAATATGCTTCCATCCATTTATGATAAGTTCAAGATCGATGAGTTAAAACCTACCCCGGTAATTCTCGTTGATTGGTCAGTCAAGACTCCTCTAAGTGTTATTAAGGACATCATGGTCAGGGAAGAGGGTCATCACTTCCCAATGGATTTCATCATCCCAGACATGACCCTAACCGAGGAACTGAACCACATCCCGATAGTCTTAAGATGTCTGTTTCTAACAACGGTTAATACAAACTGTAAATCGGGGGAAATGAACATTTCATTAGAGGAGCAGAAAGTCTGGTTAAACGTTTTTAGTGCCTCTTAAGTATCAAAACCTAGGGGAACATGAATGCAAGGTAGATATAGTGGACAATCTTTTAGATGCCTTACCTACCCCTTGGTTAGCCTAATCTGAATCCTATTTGTTGGAAGATGAAATTGAGTCGAAGAGTTTAGATGAAGAAAGTGTGTAAATGTGTCCAGTTGAAGACATTAAACTTAGCACGGGTTGGGAGGCAACCCAACGTAATTTTTAGTTACTTTTAGGATTAGAGTTTTTGTTTCGTGATTCGAGACCAGGTGAAAGACCTTGAACCCCACAAGAAAACCCTATTGATTGTTCCCTTTTGCCCAAGTCCTTGCATCATTCTAGTCATGCCATTGGGTACAATGGCACTTAAGTTGAGGGTGAGGAAAGAGAAAGAAAAAAATGAAATTTTGAAAAAAAAAATTGAGAAACTAAGCCTTTAAATATGTAAAATTAAAATTTCATTAAATTTTTTTTAAGTTTTTTCCATTAAAAGATATTCCCCAAACAGAAAAAGTTAAGGAAACTGATAAAAGAATATTGAATTTTGTAAAAATTGGTAGCAACTGATAGGAGACAAAATTGGTCTCATTTGAATATTGTCGAAACTGTTTAAAAATTAGAAAATACTCCCAAGTTTGCCCCTACCAAGATAAGAAGAGAAAGATGGAGAAATTTGACAAAAAAAATCTTCAAATTGTTAGAAACAATGGACTACCCTAAACAATGTTGCAAAAAAGAAAAAGAGAGAGAGAGAGAGAGAATAAAAGGTCAATGGACACCCTAGACATAGTAATCGGGTATCTTCACTTAAGTCAAATGTCGAGATTTGTGTCAAACGGTTAAGGAAATGCCAGAGACAATCACCTAACACTTAGTAATCGGGTCTCTTCACCTAAGGCAAGTGTCGAAATTCGTGTCAAACAGTGGAAGGTAACAATAGAAATAAGTGTACAAATCAAATTTATGGTAGAAAATCCACTGTCAAAAATGATAAGAAGAATACCTGTCTGATTTTAAAATCAATCTCAGATTATCAGGCCAGTCTGCAAATGGAAGGGTAAATAAGATTTTTAAGCCAAGTTTCTATAATATTCAAAACAAGACAGTTTTACCCCTAAAGCTCAATACCAATCTATACAGAGTTTGAGAATGTTGGAATCAGGATGCTTGAGTAATTCTGTCGAGGATGATCTTGAGATGGGAAGGATCTCTATGCTCAGTGCAATTTTAAGGTTGCATTGCTAAGGGATTAGCAATGGTTAAGTTGGGAATGTAATAACTCTACATTTTGATGCCTTAAGGGCATGAATTCAAGAGTATTTTTGGCCTTAGAGAAGTAAAATTGTGTCATTTTCTCAATCAATTTCAATGTTGTGACCTCTGAGGATTTCAGTGTAAATTCTGTGCAAAACTAGAAAGTTTTCATTGCTGAAATGCAGATTTTAGGAAGCTGGTGTAAAGTCTACTTGAGCGATAGGGTGTTTTTATGAAAAACTGAAAACAGGAGGGCGCCTTCTAGTTGATAAACCCAGTTTGGCGCCCCTCCAACTATATTAGCATGCTCCCAACATCTTAGCAAACCATAGGGCGCCTTTTAACCCATTCTTTTCACTCTTAACAAACCCTAGCCACCCCTAACTTCTAAATCCTCACATTCCATCCCTTCTAATCTCCACCATCCATTCTAGGGCACTCTCTTTTTAACATTCTAACCCAAGGAGTCACATAACTTCTACTCTTCACCATTCAGCCTTTAACCATTAAATCTCGGTCTTAAATAATATTGGGTGTCTTCTCCTTTTCTTCTCAACCTTAGGATCACCCTAGTGTTAGACAGTTCTGCTCTTAGCTCCAATCAAATTGATGTATCTTTTGACATTTATTGTAAATGAATAAAGTACATAATTGATTCATGTCATTGTAGTTTGTTTCTGTGTAATATCCTAAAATTGGACACTTATGAGACTCGTATTAATTTAGAATCTTCACAGTCGTTGAATAGATCTGGGGAGATTTATCCTGCCAAGGCTAACACTGATGTGCCGCCAAGTTGGTTGGGGTGGCTTGTCTCAACTGTTAGGGTGAGACCTGAGGTACATGCAATGTGAGTGTTCTTTTAACCCGGAACTGGACCAAAATTCCAGTATTGCCCTGGACCTTGGAAATAGATGGGCAAAACTAGAATGTTACACCTGACCCCTAGACTCGATTATGGTACTGCACTAGGTGTCAGATTAGGCTATCTTTGATATGTCAATCAGTGAGATCCTTTGAGGGCGTCAAATCTTGGGTATATTGGGACAGTCCGAGAATTCATCTGAGTGGGTGATCATAGTGATAGGATCATCCCCTTTGTCGGACAAAATGAATGATCGGGGATGCACTCTCTCTGATGGAAACCTAAATTGCCGACAGTTGATTTCAACCGTTGAAATTTGTTTTTGCAAAATATATTTATATAGAGATATACATATACATATACATACATATACATATATATATATATATATATATATATATATATATATATATATATATATATATATTATGGTTTCAAAATATTTTGCAAAATGTTTTAATTCCCGGGATCCATGTCAGTAGAGAGTGCAGCACTGTTCCTTGCAGCCGAAGGAGATGTCCTCTCTTGTTAAGCAGTGTTTGATCATTATGGGCTAAGAGGTTAAGTGTAAGACCATTGAGAATAATACCTGATGGGCTAATCTTGTATCTGCCCACAGTCCTTGGATTTTCATAAGGTGGCTGGACCCAATGACCATTTAGTGTAAATGTTGGGCCCATTAAGAGTCTATAGTAATGGACTCAGGGGTTCACTGTCTCCTATAGTGAATTCGGCCAGGCCTTGTAACAAAAGATGGGTTGAACCCATGTGGCTGATGTGTAAATCAACGTTTAGATCCCACACCATACAAAGAGAGCTAACTAGGCAGCAGGTTAAGAGGTTAAGTGAGCACATAAACTTAAAAGGGCCTAAAGCCCAATATCGAACTGGATTAATTAGATTAATTAAATAGGGGCATATCTGGGTTTGGAAAATCAAATAAGGATAAGAGGATAAGTCTTATCCACTTAAAGAGTCCAAATCCAAATAAAGATTTGTATCAGGAAACTCCTAATTTGATTAAGATTAAGCTGATCTTGAAATGCAGATAAGATAAGGGATTATCATTACCACTTAAAGAGTCCAAATCCAAATAATGATTTGGATCAGGAAACTCCTAATCAGATTAAGAGGTTGTCTCTTTAATGCTATAAATAAGAGAGCAGGGCGGACATGAAAAATACACTAGACAAGACACAAAAAAGTGTAGAGTTCTTCCCTATTTTTGCCACCCCCACCCAGTTCGATCTCCACTTGTGGGAGTGATCAAGAATTGTTCTTGATATTGCTTCTTGGTAGAAGAAGCAATCTGAACTTGTGCCCACCAGCCCTCTACTCCATTCTTGCTGAAGAATTCGGTTCTTGCTAAAGAGTCGTCATTCTGATCCTGCTTTACCTCACATTGTATCATATTCAGTGGAAGTAGGTTTTGGTTTTCTCCTTGGGCGTGAACACATCTATTAGGTGTTACTGCTACTCCGTATCAGGTATATCCCTCTCCTCCCTTTTGGTTTCAGGTCTAGTCCAATTTGGTTCAAGATTAATCTTTGAAAATGTAGTTTTCTAAAATAGGGAATGTGATTCCCACATGGGAGAGAGAATTTTTAAAATTTTGCCCTACCTTCCTATAGGGTTTAGCCATCCAGATGATGGATCACTCATCCCTTTAGTGGTATCAGAACTAGGTTCAAATCTTGAACCAATTTAAACCAGATATGGATTTACGCAAATAGGTAGAAGGCGTTCTACCCGATTTGCGCAGTTAGGGTTTTTCTAGGAAATTGGTTCTCAGTTTTTGGACGAATGATCTAAAATTAAATCTTTACTAATCTGATTTATATTTAGAATTATTCTATATATCTTTCTTGGAATTTGGGTTGTTCGTATGGTGGAGATCGAATTCTTTTATTGGCGCAAGAAATCTGTGCACCAGCTGATTTATTATATTCATTCTTATTCCATAATTAATTTTATTTTTAATTTTGAGACAGAATGTATAGGAATTCAAATCTGATGTAATATTAATAAAAAATTAGGTTTTATATTTTATTTTATTTGAAAACGAAGCAGAAAGTGCAAAGGAGAGAATTTCACAGATTTGGTTTCAACGATTTGCGATTTGCAGTTTTGAAAACTGCATACTACGAACTGATCTTTGTTTTGCAGGGTAGCAGTCTTACAAACAACCCTCTTACTGATTCTTGATTGTCATATATCAATTGTTTAATTTCAAATCATCTTCTTGAATTGAATATTGAATTAAACATCAAACCCTAGGCCCATTCGAACCAAATTGGACCAAACTGGTTGGACCGAATATGTGATTCGATGGGGGCTGTTCTCAGCCCTAAAATTTCCCATATGGGCCGAGGGATTGATGGTTAATTGCAAGATGCTATTTGGCCCACATCTGTAAAACCCTGTTTTAATCTGTTAAAATTGCTTTAGCCCAATTCAGCATAATTGCTATATGGGCCGAATTGCACTTTGCAATTCAACCGATATACCTAAATAATATTAATTGGTAAAATTAGGAAATTAAATGGGCTTTATTTATGGATTTTACAGTTATTTAATTGATTGGATCGATTATGGATTTCATGCATGTAATGTATGGATGTGTGATGTGCTATGTTCATGGGCCATAAGCACTTGGCCCATGCTAATTCGATAGTGGCTCTTTCGCACACCATGGCTGAATGCACATCATTATCATGGTATCCTTAATATCATTGGATGATCTCCCTGCCTAGTGGGCCTCACACCAGTTTCCTCTCCAAGAGGAACCGTGCGGAACCCTAGCCGTTTAGGGTTCTTCTAAATCTGGCTTTATGAAAGCTAGTGGGAGTCACTTTGGTTTGACCTAAATCAGATCTAGGGAGTTTTCGTTTCCTCCATTAAATATAAGTGCATGTGATAAGGAATTTCGTATGATGAATTCTCTAAAGGCCTTCCATCATTAGTATGAAGGTTGACTGTATTAGTGGGTGGAGATGCACCATAAAATTGGGCTATCCATCTACTAATGCAGTTAACTAGATTGCTTCATGATATGATAGGAGCGTCATAGACCGATGTGGGAAGGGCCTATCCTAAAATGGAAGACTCTCTCACGGTACCTTAGCGTTCACGAACATGATGAGTGAGCACTTACTAGACAGAAAGGTTTAACCCAAAATGGCTATGAACCTTGTCTGATAGAGGCCAAAGGGAAATCTCATAAGATGAGTGGATGAGATCCTTCATAGAAGGTGGTGGGGTTTTGCAGCTGAAACAGTTGGCTCCATGCATCCCATGTGATTTCCCACATTTCCAGAGATACAACTGTCTCGGTCACTGAGATTGGAGAAAATCTCAAAGATGCCCTAAATGGAAATGAAACATAGATTAAAAGTCATATATATGTGATGACATTAATCAATTAGGTTGTGGACTTACAAATCTGCCTTGCCTTTACCAGAAATGGCAAACGGAAACTTCACCAAATTGTTGGATGATAACAAACTCAAGGGCCCTAATTATGTTGACTGGTTCTGAAACCTTATGTTGGTTCTGACATCCGAGAAATTGGACAAAATTGCTAAGAACCCTACTCTGGATTGTCCAGGTAACAGGGCTTCTGAGGCCCATAAAAGATAGTATCAAGAATGGGAAGAGAAAAACTCTTGCCTGGTGTTATATTATTGCCTCTTTGGACAATCCAATACAGCGACAATTCGATAAGATCGAAGTATTCAAGGATATATTGGATAGTCTGAAAACTATATATGAAGAGTATAACCGTTCTACACAACAAAATGTCTTAAAATTGTTTATGACCGCACAGATGACCGAGAACCAACAGGTTCATGACCACTGTCTAAAGATGATGGGTTATATCAATGAACTGGAGGCTCTTGGGTCAAGGCAAGATCATGACACCAAAATTGATGTTGTCCTCAATTTCTTGCCTTCGTCCTTCAATCAGTTTATCATGAATTACAACATGAATAAGCTAAATGTTAGCCGTCAAGAACTCAGCAATATGTTGCAGAGGGCTGAAGAACTGATTGAGAAGGATAAGTCGATAGCCATGCTTGTTGAATGTGGCAAATCGAGCAAGAAAAAGTGGAAAGCTAAAAGGAAGGCTCAGAATATGGGTAATAAAACTAAAAAGCAGAAGAAAGATAAAGCATCAGACGCTTGTCACTTCTGCAAACAGACTGGCCACTGGAAGAGGAATTATCCTCTATCTGGAGACTAAGAAGCAAGGTAATTTCGAATCTTTTATCATAGACCAATTTGTTGGTCACTTTTGCATCCTGGTGTATTGACTCTGGGGTTTCAACTCATGCGTGTAACTCACTGTAGGGGTTCAAGATAAGCAGAAGACTGAGTAACGGAGAAGTGACGCTCTACTTGGGAAATTCTGCAATAGTTGCAGCTACACCCATAGGAATTGTAGAACTAGTTTTCAGATAAGGAACAATTGTACTTAAAGATTATCTTTTCGTACCTAATTTAAGAAGAAATTTGATTTCTGTCTCAAAATTGTGCATTGATGGTTATTCTATCTTATTCAGTAATGTGATTACTATTAAACGGAATAACAAACTCCTTGCATACAGAGAACTTGAGAACGGTCTCTATGTTCTCCATCTTTCTCTATAAATCAACATTACCGAAACTACGTCGGAAATAATCCCCAATAAGAAGACTTGTGATACAGTTAATCTCATGTTCTTCCAACCTGTGAACCTTGCCTTCAAAGTAAGATGACGAAACGGCCATTTACCGGTAAGCCTGAAAGATCTACAGGCACACTTGACCTTATACATACTGATGTATGTGGTCCCCTGAATATTAGGACACGTAACCAGCACGTTTATTTTATAACATTTACTAATGATCACTCACGGTATGGTTACGTGTACCTAATGAAACATAAGTCTAAATCTTTTGAAAAGTTCAAAAAATTCAGACAAGAAATCGAGAAACAGTTAAAGAGAAAAATTAAGACCCTTTGATCAGATTGAGGCGGCGAATATCTCTCTAAGGAATTCATGGACTACGTAAAGGAAAATGGCATTGTATCACAATTATCTCCTCCTGCTATACCACAATTAAACGGTGTCAGAGAGGAAAAATTGGACTCTATTAGATATGGTTCGATCACTTCTCGTCCACCAGTTCTAGAAAATAACCAACCTAGAAGATCTACCCGGGTTTCCAGGCCTCTAGTTCATTACGGCTATGACCAATAAAGTTACTTGGTGGAAGCCACGACTAGTGAGTGTTAAACAGTTTTGTATGCCCTTAGCTCCAATCAGTTTTGATGTACTTTAGACATTTAGTGTAAATGAATAAAGTGCATGTTTAATTCATGTTGTGTGATATATTTCTGTGTAAGACCCTTAAACTTGACACTTAATGAGACTCGTGTTAGTTTAGAATGTTCACAGCCGTTGGATAAGTCTAGGAAGATTTATCTTGCCAAGGTTGACACTGGTGTGCTGCCAAATGTTGGGGTGGCCTGTCTCAGCCGCCAAGGTGAAACCCAAGGCACATGCAGTATAAGATTACTTAAATCTTTGAATCAGACCAGATTTTCAGTATTGCCCTGTACCTTGGAGATTGATGGGCAAAACTGTAAAGTTACACCTGATCCTTAGACTCGATTATGATATTGCACTAGGTGTCGGATTGGGTTGTCTTTGATATGTCAATCAGTGAAATCCTTAGCGGGGGTCAAAACCTAGGTATGTTGGGACAGTCTGAGAATTCATCTGAGTGGGTGATCATAGTGACAGGATCAACCCATTTGTCAAACAAAGATAATGATCGGGGATGCACTCTCTCTGATGGAAACCAAACTGCCGGCAGTTGATATCAATTGTTGGAATTTTGTTTTGCAAAATATATATATATATATATATATATATATATATATATATATATATATATATATACGGTTTCAAAATGTTTGCAAATGGTTTTAATTCCCGGGATCCATGTGAGTAGAGAGTGCAACACTGTTCCTTGCAACCGAGGGAGAGGTCCTCTCTTGTCGGGTAGTATTTGATCATTATGGGCTGAGAGGTTAAGTGTAAGGCCATTTAGGGTTATACCTGATGAACTAATCTTGCATCTACCCATAGTCTATGGGTTTTTATAAGATGGCTTCGCCCAAAAACCACTTAGTGTAAGTGTTGGGCCCATAGAGTCCATGTGATGGGCTCAAGGGATTCACTGGGTTTTCTAGTGAATTCGGTTAGGTCTTGTAACAGAGGCTGGGCCGAACCCATGTGGTTGATGTATAGATCAATGCTTGGGTCCCATGCCATACAAAGAAGCCCAACTGGGCAACAGTTTGGAAGCCTATTGAGCACTTGATACATATTGGGCCTAAAGCCAATTTCGAACTGGGCTGATTTGATCAGTCACTTAAAGGGGCAAATCTGATATTAGGTCAAGCCAAAAGGATTGGGTCTTAACCCTATCCACTCATGGAGACCAAATTCAAATTATGATTTGAATATGGTAACCTCTTGATAAGATCAGGAATGGGATGATCTAATCTACAGATAGGATTAAGAAGACTTCTTATCCAAATACGGATTTGGATTAGGATAACTCCTAATGGGATTAAGAGGTTTCTTAATCACTAAGAAAGAAAGAGGAGAAACCCTAATTCGAATTACAAGAATTTGAACCTTAAGGGAATTCGTAGAGAACATTGCAATCTAGAGATTGGATCTCAGAGAAACCCTAGAGAGGAGAAAGCAGTTTGCTACCTTCTTCTCTAGTCTTCTCCTCTAGTAGTCGCCGTCATCTACTGCCAGTTCGATATCTCTGTGAGGGAAAAGATCAAGAAAGCTTCTTGATATCAGTCTTTGCTGAAAGACTGATCGTGTGTAGTGCTCATTGCTTCCATTAAGTTTTTCAGAAAGACCTAGTTCGTGGGACGAACACTGTTGGTTCTGCTCCATCATCACTGTCATCTTCAGTGGGACAGGTTCTTGGAAGTTTCTTTGGGCGTGAATACCGACATTGGGAGATACTTTTGAAATTCATCCACCCATTCCACACCCTTTTTGGCGTCCATATGATGGATCTTACCATTCTTTCAATGAGGAGGATCCCATGACTTATTCGGATGTTATGTTGGACATAGATTCCTTGAAGTGAGTCGATGCAATGAGAGTTGAGATTGACTCAATGAAGACCAATGGAGTCTGGACTCTGGTAGATCCGCCCCCTGGGGTGAAGGAAATTGGTTGCAAATGGATTTATAAGAGGAAGGGCCCCGACGATAAAGTTGAGACCTACAAGGCTCGTCTTGTGGCGAAAGGGTACACTCAAAAAGTGGGAATCGATTATGATGAAACATTTTTTCCTGTGGCCATGCTTAAATCCATTAGGATCCTGTTACCTGTAGTAGCGTACCATGACTATGAGATTTGACAAATGGATGTCAAAACCACGTTCTTAAATGGAGATCTTACTGAAGATATCTATATGCAGCAACCGCAAAGTTTCATAATTACAACTCAGGAACATATGGTATGTAAACTCAACCGATCCATATATAGACTTAAGCAAGCTTCTAATTTGAACATTTGGTTTGACTCTACCGCCAAACAATGTCTTTGAGCAAAATCTGGATGAACCCTATGTTTACAGGAAAACCAGTGGGGATAAGGTTACGTTTTTGGTTTTGTATGTAGATGACATTCTACTCATTGGGAATGATATAGGAATGTTAACTACGGGGAATGTGTGGCTTTCACAACAATTCTCCATGAAAGATCTTGGAGAAGCCTCCTACATATTGGGTCTTCGACTCTATAGAGATAGATCAAAGAGGATAATAGAATTATCCTAGTCTGCTTACATTGACAAGATAGTCAACAGATACAACATGGAGAACTCCAAGAAAGGAAATGTTCCTTTCAGACACGGGATCACTCTCTCCAAAGGTATGTCTCCCAAGACTCCCGAAGAGATTAAGGACATGAAAGAGATCCCCTATGCCTTAGTCGTAGTGAGCATCATGTATGTCATGTTGTTCACTTGTCCTGACATTTCTTAGGTAATGAGTGTAGTAAGCAGATACCAATCTAACCCAAGGCAGGAACATTGGACCACTATGAAAAATATACTTAAATACCTTCGGAGGACAAAAGAGTTTTGTCTGTTTTTTTATGGTAGTTCACTACAGATCCAAGGGTATACTGATGTCGGTTTCCAGTCAGATCTAGATGAAAGAAAGTCTATATCTGGTTATATCTTCGCGATAGGATCATGTGTTGTTAGCTGGGAAAGCAGCAAACATGGGTCCACCGCAAATTTCACAACCGAGGCCGAGTACATTACCGCAAATGAAGCTGCCAAGGAAATCGTTTGAATGAAGTTCATTCAGGAATTAGGAGTAGTTCCATCCAGCACATCACCCATTCTAATGTTGTGCGGCAACATTGGAGCTATGAGCCCACTCGAAGTCGAAGCACATCGAGAGGAAGTACCATGTACTGCGAGAGATGGTTGGAAGAGGGGACATCCTGATTCAGAAGGTAGCATCAGCGGAAAATGTAACAAACCCATTAACTAAGCCACTAACACAGAAAGTGTTTGAGAAATACGTGGAAAGTATGGGACTCCGACTTATACCCGATTGGAGTCCCATACTTTATTAATTTCTCTCTAATCCTAGTTTTATCCACCCTTCTCTATAAAAATGACCTCAAGGGCCTTGGAGAAGGGGTTGGTGAATTCACGCAGTTAACAAGGCTAAGGTTTCTTGAGGAGTTCAAGGGTTGTAAAAGAGGATGATGCTCAGATCTTGTCAAGAGGGATTCCTGCAAGCTGTACTAGATCTAATCAACCATTCTTCTTTTTTCTTTATTGTCTCTTCTGTTATTTTTATTTTTGTAATCTTTTAAATTTAATTCTTATTCGTTTCTCTGTTTTGCAGATCTGAATTCGTTCGATTCAAGGCTAAGGTGTCTCGAGGGGTTCGAGGGTTGTAGAAAGGACGGACAACCGGTTCTTGTTTGGAGGGGTTTTTACAAGCTGTCTGTTGATCTGCAGCTACCGCCACCGGATCCGGATTATGGATCATTTTTTTATTTATTTTATTTCCTTTGTTGATTCTCATACTTTATTAATTTCTGGTTTTTATTTATTGTCTTGTTTAAATTCGAAACATTTAATTTCAGCAATAATAGATTTTATTTTCGTATTTTTTGCCATTCCCAATTGCATTTTCTTGTCCGGATCTAAGTATATATTAATTTTTCACTTGCTTCCCTGTGGATACGGCCTGTTTTCATCCCTTGACTGCATTAGTAATTGTTTAAGAAACGGTAAAAACTATAAATGTTTAAACTAGTGTTTCAGAATGTTTAACAACGCGCTTCTGGACACACCACAAGGTAGATGTCCAAATCGGAGTCTAAGTCACTAGACACGAAGGAGCTTCCAGATTGCACGACATCAGAACCCATTACCTATGATCAAGCCTATAAACATTCATGTTGGAAGTAATCCATGTAGGCTGAACTTAATGCCCTTAATAACACCAATACATGGATTTTGACAATGCTACCTCATCGTAAATGAGCCATCAAATGCAAGTGGGTCTATAGGACCAAGCCATCGAATGCAAGTGGGCCATAGGATTCAAGGCCCTATTAGTGGCCAAAGGATATACTTAGGCAGAAGGTACTAACTATACCCTATGCTCCAGTTGCAAAACTTGTGACAATACGATGTCTTCTTGCACTAGCTACAATCCGTTAATGAGAAGTCCATCAAATGGACAACAATAATGCATTTCTCCATGGCAAACTTCGTGAAAAAATATACATGCTTCCACCTCCTGGATTACTTACACTAGAGGATCCTTGGGTCTGCCGCCTTAACAAATCAATCTATGGACTAAAGTAAGCCCATCAGAATTGGTTCTATACACTAGATCAAGTGCTTAAACAACGGGGTTTGTCCAATCTTCTACTGATAACTTTTCACATTGCATAGTCATGGCTCTACTCTTGCCACATTTGCATAAGTTGATGACCTACTCATTGTAGGAGACAACCCCTCTCAGATTGTAGCATTGAAGCTATATCTTCAGCGATGTTTTCCCATCAAAGATCTTAGGCCCTTAAAATATTTTCTAGGCATTGAAGTCTCTCGGACTGATGATGGCTTCTTCCTCTATCAAAGGAAATACACTTTAGACATACTATGTGATGCAGGAATGCCAGCATGCAAGCCATGTACATTTCCCATGGAGCAACAACATCGACTCGGGCTTGATGATGGACTGCCAATTATAAATCCAAATTGGCATCGATGTCTAATTGGCTGACTCATATACTTGACCATTACCCGGCCAGAGATCACATATCCAGTAAATTAATATTCTCAGTCAGTTCATGAACAAGCCATGCCAGTCTCATATGGAGGCAGCTTTGTGCATTCTTTGATACTTGAAGTCATGTCCAGATCAAGGCATCAAACTATCAACCAAGAGTGACTTAGTTATTAGAGGTTACTATGACTCCAATTGGGTTGGTTGCCCGCTTACACGTTGGTCCACTATAGGCTATTTCACCACTCTAAGCTACTCACCATTATCTTGGAAAACAAAGAAGCAAACAATGGTTTACCGTTCCTCCACCAAGGCTGAATATAGGTCTATTGTTGCTACTACTAGTGAATTGCTATGGGCTGTGAAGGCTCGTCAAGGATTTAGGTCTAAATCATTCTCAGCCCATGGAGCTCTACTGCAACAACAAAGTAGCCCTTCATATTGCGGTTAATCCAGTTTTTCACAAGCAAACCAAACATATATCGACATTGACTGTCATTTTATACGTGATCATCTTCAGTCCAGACTTATTGTTGCTGCTCACTTGCCTATCAAGCTCCAACTAGCCGATATTTTTACCAAAGCTCTGGGACAAGATCAATTCTGAAACTTAAGCCTCATTTGGCATTGTTCCTACTTGTTCCTACTCCTAGAGAAATTACTATTCCGAAACAGGAATGGAATTTCTGGTTCCTGGGGAATAACACTAGTGTTTGGCAAATTGTTACTTGGGGGGCATTCTTTTTTTGGATTTTGAGAAGGGGGAAAGCTGGTCAATGGGATTTTGGTTCCCATTGACCAAGAATCCCATGTTGGGTATGCTTTTTATTGTTATTTTTTTAAGGTGGGAAAACCGCAAGTTTGAAGGTGGGAGAACCAGGATAAGCCTTTAGAGTTTAGATCATGCATGACAGTTTATTTGAATGGCTAAGACTAGTGGTTTGATCTAATCAAACTACTTAAATAAGCTAGATCAATTCAATGGCATAAACCGATACTTTTTTACAATACATTTTTTCGTTAATCTGAAGAGGAAGTTCAAACCTAATACATTTCTACAAAAAGCAAGCAAATTGCATGTCAAATAGAGATAGAAAATAAAAAATAAACAAGGGTAAAAAGCACAGCGAAATGAACTAAGCAAGGAGTGAAGGCTCTTACCTATGCGGCATAAAGAAGGTGAAGATTGATTGCAAGAAAAACAGCTGAAAAACACAACCGATCGAATGATTGTAGCCTAGTCGAAGCTCTGCAAAGGCTTGAGAGTGTGTTGGTGGTACGAAGAAGAAGAACCCAGCTAAGCCTAACTAAGGTGGCATAAATCTGAAATCTGAGATCTGAAATGTGAGAAAGCTATTATTTAGGTCTGAAATCTGAAAACCAATATGGATGCTTTCTTGCTTTTTAGAGACTCTGAAAAGATAATATTGTTTGTGTTAGAACATTTCTCCAACATCTGAAATGGTTGGATTTTACTATTTTACCCAAAAACAAAATATTTGCGTAAATTTGAATTCAAATTAAAACCCTTGTATTCATTGAAACAATAAAACAAACAAGTAAAATGCAATCAAAGTACAAAGGTGGACTTAAAAAAACACGAAAGGCATAATTCTCTCATAAACCTACAATCACAAGGAAAATAAAACCCTCAAACACAATACATTCAAAATTGGAGAAGGAACATTAGTTGTTTAGAAATTCCTTGACCAGTTCAATGGACAAACAAAAACTTCTAGGGCAAAGATTAGAGTTCTTCAATTCAATTGATGTTGGTATCATCCAAATCGTCCTCAAACAAGTTGAAGAAATCAACATCCACAACTGTATTGTTGGCATTGACAACAAAAGAGGAAACAAAAGAATAGCTGTGAGAAATCAACATCCACAAAAGAGCTATGAGTGGAGCTAGTTGGAGTTGTGAGAAATCGACCTCCCAGTATGACTTCATCTTCTCGGATATAGAGGAAACAAAAGAATAGCAATGCCATCGTCCCCCGTGGAACTGTGATCGTCTAAGGATGGCTTCATCTTCTTAGAGACAAAGGAAGCAAAAGAATAATAGTGCCATCATCACCGTGGAGCTACTTGGTGATGGCATCTTCTCTTTTCTCTGTTCAGAGATAGAGAAGAATAGCAACGTAGGATGAATGGCGCAAGGAAACAAAAGGAACAAAAGAAAAAGTAGAAAAGGATGAATGGCATAGGATGAACTAGCAACAAGAGGATCCATTTCCCATTTGAAAGGGGCATCGATGTTAGGGTTCGAAATGGGTATATTAAGAGGTAATATTGGTCATTTTCAAAATATTTAGGGGCATTTAAGACATAAGGCAGCATCTAAAATGTGTTTGAGCGCATTAAGTTACTAAGTGAGCTCTTACCATTTCAGATCTTAATTTGTGATTTAGACCTTCGAATCAGACGTTAACCAAACACATCCAACGTCTGAAAACCAAGTTTTTCAAACGTACGTCTGAAAAGTGTTTGCCACCTAAGGCTTTCTTATGGCTAAAAAGTTATGAAATTACCATTGTAATCCCACTCAACGTGTGGGGAACCTATACACGTGTTCGTTACTTAACAATGACGTCGTGGGAACCACGTGTTCCTAGTTTCTCATTCCTACAGAGCGATGTCCTAGTCACTCAAAAATAATGAGCTGGGAATGCATCATTTCCGCTCCAAAAGAACACGGAATAATCGAAAGTGTCATGCCAAATGTATTCCCGTTCCATGGGAACATTGGGAACGCGAGAAACACTCCCACATAACGATGTTAGATGGGACCGACATATCCAAGTTGGGCATTGATACTCCATGCTCCAACTCGAGATCTCTCGAGGATGTCTTGTCCCTTCAGTTCTTTGTTTGTTTTTCTCTGTTTTTCTTCTTCTGTGCTCCATCTGTTCTCTTGCTTTTCTGTGCTCCATCTGTTTTTCTTCTTCTGTGCTCCATCTGGTTTTCTTTTTTTGTTCTCCATTTGTTCTCTGTTTTTTAGTTTTTTTTTTCATTTTATGTTCTTTTGTTCTCCTTCTCCTTTTTATGTTCTTCCGTTTCCCTTCTGTTCGTTTGTTCTTTTGTTTCTCCTTGTTTCCTCCATTTCTCTCCTCTTCCTTGATTTTCTTTGTTTGCTTTCTTTCTGTGTGCTTTTTTATATGGAATTCCTGCTCAAGTCTCCTTTTTGCAAAATCACCGGTGGATTTGCCCCTTGTTTTGCCATTTCCAGCGTTTTGGACGGTAGTTTCAATTCTCTGGCGTCCTAGATGGCCGTGATATTGCTCCTACGTCCTGGATGGCAGTTTCAATTCTTTGGCTTTTCATATGGCAGTTACAGTTTTTCGGCATTATGGATGGACGTTACAATTCTCCGGCGTTGTAGATGGGTGTTACAGTTCTCCGGTGTTCTTTGGATGGCAGCTTGCAGTCAACAGTTCTTCGGTGTGTTGGCAATTACAGATGATGTCGTCTTTTGTGGTTTTTTTGGAGTGGTTGGAAGTTACAGTTCATGACTTGTGGCTATGCAACCTCCTCCTTCAGTTTTCGTTTTAGTTAGTAATTCCTCTTGTCAGTTTGCTCGTCAGTTATGGTGGTATGGAAATGTATTTATCCACTTCTGTTGGTGATGTCAAGTCACCTTGCTTTGGTTGCAGAAGTTCTTTCAATTCTCCTAAATCCATCTTTTTGTTTTGTTCTTCTTGAGAATGTATCTCTAATCTTTACTTGGCCTTGTTGGCATCTCTTTGTACCAATCTCTTGAATGAATGGAACATGATTAAAACCTTCAAAAAAAAAAAAAAAAACCGATTGAACAAACTAGTCTCTATCAAAACTAGTAGGAAATCTAATAAAAAAGGGTTTATCACCAAAATCCAATACTGGAGAATCTTCATACTTCCAAGCCTTACAAACAACTTCCTTAATCCAGCAATCTTATAACTAAGATCATGAGAACCGTAAAAATAAGTGACCAATTCCATTCTTCACTTGGGAGAGAGCATCCTCTTTAGCAGCCTGAATTGGTTCAGTTGGAGGAGGTAGACCCAGATTTGATATGGAATGCAAAAGTTCGTCATCATCCATGAGTAAAAGTAATATTAAAAAGATGAAAATTGCAGGAGAGGAGTATGATGAGAAAAAGAGTTAATTAAACAGGTGGACAAAAGAGGAGAAGATGTAGAGGGAAAGGAATTCAAAACCCTGTGTGAAGACAGGAGGTAACCCTGTTCGAAGACAGGAGATCCAGGGGTGTTTTAATAAAATGCAAACTAGAGGGTATAGCAGCCATATAGGTTTTAATAAATCCATATGCTTTAGTAAATGATCCTTTATTAAGCAAAAAACTACTGAAACTTGCAGAAATATCAATGAGTATTGCTCTATGGAGATTAGCTAAAAAGACCTAAATTTTATTGAAAAAAAAAAAGAAAAGAATATATCCGATTACACACAAAATTGTGAATATACTGTACATGGACCTTTGTTTTTAGTACTTTCTGTACATGAACATCAATGTATACTACTTGGCTTCTCCAACACAGGACAAACTCATATACTCCATCAATTCTGCATTACACCTCACTCGAAGTTTTAAAATTAAAGCATATATTAATTAAGTAACAAAACATATACCGAATTAATAACACCAACAATATATATAATCAACAAAACGAAATGCGTACTCAAATTTCAATTAACAAAGAATGCAGTTTTGTTCCTTTTTCAGCAAAACAAAGGTGAGTCCGCACTTCCGCAGAGGCGCGCGTAGGAAATCGATTAAGAGCAAATCCTCTTTGCCCGGCACCACGACCGTGTGAGACATATATGGTCTTTTTACTAGTCCTTATGTCTCTGCCAAAACATAGTAATCATGATCACACTTCAATGTGGGCAATCTGAACTTCAGTACTGTTGGTATTGTCTCTCTAGTTGGTCAAGAAAGTGGTGCAGGATTGGGGAAGTTGTGGTGATTCAGGCGATGCGCGAGCCCCAGAAGGGGAGCTATTGTTGTTGCTATTGCCGCCATTATTGCTACGGGGTGTACCTATTATGGACGAAATAGCTGCAGCTAGAGCAGCGGTGAAATTAGGATCGGTGGTTATTGCCGCAGTTACGGTCTCGACCATAGAAAGTTGTCGCTGCCCCACTTGCATTTCTGCAGGCACTAAGGGTAGTTTTGGGGGAATGTACACGGGCTGCCCGCCAAGGAGCTGTGTGCAGCCATGCAAGGGAACTGGGAAGGGTGGTGTTGTGGGAGGTGGAGCTTGTAGGAATTGCATAGAATTCAGTTTCTGAGTCAAATCGAGGGTGATCGTCGGAAAAGGTGCGGAGGCAGATAGAGTGGCCATGGTAGATGCATGGGGTAAAGGATGAAAGAAGCCGGAGGTCGCTAGGGTTTCCTTACTAGTCGTGGACCCTGAGAGTAACATGTCCACTGCTGCCGAAGTTGTGTTAGCCATTGCCGTCGCTGCTAGTGGAAGGGGGTGGCTGTGGTTTCCTTCGTAGGTTGTTATAAGAATGGACTTGTCCTCAGCACATCTTTGCACCTGTTCACAATAGAAATCACATTTTAATTATATAATGGTGCATGGTTGCTGAAATTGGCAGAAGAAGTGCGATGACATGAAGAGTTAAAAACTCTGATGATCTACTACCTGAAAGATCTCCCAAGTTCTACCTGATTTGATGACCATGGCCATCTATCTCATCCTCTGTTAATTTGTTTCATCATTTATTTTTAAAATTTATATGCAAAGAGCACTTTCATGAGTTCATCCATGGATTCTGGTTAGTAATTAAGAGAAGATATCAATGGGAGGTAGTGACCAACACTACATCCAATATCTATATACAATACATTATAGCACAGAGACGATTAAATGGCTCTCCCTACGATTTTTACCAAAGATGCATAATTTAATTCAAGATGTGAGGTTCATATCCTCCCTACTTCTAACTTGCTTCCGATTCCTGAAACTCCTACCACTTCGTTTCTCCAAGATTCTCTCTCCTATCTCTTCTCGTATTTAACACTCTTCCATCCCAAAAACTGCTCCGCAATCCTCTGCTGGTTCAATGATATCATGCTAATTCATTCAGTTGTGATTTGACATTTAGTAGGTAAAGAAATCATCGAGAAATACACGATATTTAACGAGTTGGTATGTGCCATCAGAGGAATACTCTCCCCACTAGCCAATAGAGAATTCGGAGCCCCCAAAAACCTAACCTCTCATATTGTTTCTTTTATTCTCATTTTCTTATTAAATATTCATGCAATCTTTGTCCAATGTCCACCCATTACAGGACCGGCTTTCCTATGTATGGGTAGCCTTCGGAATAGTGTTGTTTTCTAATTGATCAAGTTAGTCAATTAGCTCAAATATAACAAATCAAAATAAGTAATTAAAAATCAGAACTAATTTAATGTCTTAAATCCGAGAATAAAAAATGATCAGCTTAAATGCTTCCAGATTTATTGCTTGGATAATGAGACTCAAAACAAAATATTTACCACATAAATTTCCCATATGAGTTCGGGGCCGTTCCATGTGTATTATAGAAGAGAGCCCTTCTAACTCCAAGCTCCAATTTAGAACTGATCCAACGATTGATGGAGATTTTATGTCTTTTCCAATTTTACATTGATCCCCTTCATTGCATCCGAACACTTCCCTTTGACTCAGTTTTGGAAGGAGTACAAATATATAAAATGCAAATACATATAAAATAATACAAAATATAAAATTTTGTACTCTACAAATTTGTATTTGTACTCTTTTCAAACTCAGCCTTTAAAACTAAAACCATTATTCAAATTGTGAAAAGGCAATAGGATCCATTTTATTTGTTTTCTGTTAAGAACTTATATGCTTTCAGTTACTTAATTTTTTGTTATATATATATATATAGTGATTTTTAAATTAAAATAAAACTAATAGATTTTGCTCTATAAAATATTTGTGAATTAAGGACAGTTTGTAATGGATTTAAATTGCCTTTAACAACAAAACAAAGGGGGCTGTGCAAAACCAAAAAATCAACTAATCGAGAGATACAAATTTGCGAAAACATGGAAGTGGAGCCATGCGTTCGAAAAATCAGAAAAAAAAAATCCATTTTTATGAGTTTGATAATATATCATTTTACTTAGGAGACAAGAAAAGAGAAATTAATTACCTGCTTACGAACTGGACATCCAACTGCCATGGTGCAGCGGTAGTAGGCGCGTGGACAAGGGTTACCCTTCGCCATCTTTTGACCATATTTCCTCCATTGACACCCATCGCTGATCTGATCCAAACAATTTAAACTGTTCGTAATCTAATAGATAATAATAAAGGTAAAGTGCTAAAACCTTTCCTGAACTTTCTGACATAATTGCAATAAGTATACTACCTTTGAATACTCTAAAAAAGAGGCATTAAAATGTTTAAAATATTTATTTTTTAAATTTTTTTTCATATAAATCACTAGTCCAAACCTTTTCAATCTTTTTATTGAAATTGAATTATTTTTTAAATTTGTCCTTTATATCAATCATTCAAAGATGAAATTGCAACTTTAATTCTCTATTTTTTTTTATTGTTTATAAAGTTTGTATTATTTTTTTCTGAAAAATGATTGCAGTTTATATTAATATTTTAGACATTTTTATGTCTTTTGTTAAAGGATTTAAAGAGAGGGCAACTGTATCAAAAGTTTAGAAGAAATGATTGCAATTACCAACACCCTTCAATAAAGGTTTCAGCAATTTACCCTAATACCACTAGGAAAAAATGAAGATGGGGCTTAGCTTACCAAGGGCGCGTCAGATCGTGCTCGTACCGAGACTCTGGCCTTTCGACAAGGCACCTCAGAAACTTGCTCCACACCCTTGGCCTTGGCCAACTCGGGACTCTTTTGGCCACCCCAACTCTGCGGTGTTTGCTCAGGACCATCGTCAATCGACTGTCTTTTCTTGGAGATCTGATTGGTGTCATGAACATGATCGCGTTTATTGCTAGTTGGAGAAGGCAACTGTTCTTGGGTCTCTTCGTCGTCGGAATGCAGCTGCTCATCAAGGTCTAGTGCACCAGATGGACCAGGGTCCATGAACTGCTGGGCGGACAATGTGGAACTTGACATGCCATTTCTATCGTCCCTCTAAACAAGAACCAAAGAGTCTCTCGTTAACGAGATTCATCAACAATATAACCAAGTACAGGGAGAAAAAAAGGTTGTAAACTTGAAATAAAGAACACTTATTTCTCAACCAGAATTAAAGCTTATTAAATACTTGGATATAAGTGTATATCACATTAACTGAAGTACATCCCAAATAAATACGATGTAGTATATAGTGTAACTATGACTACTCTAAAAATTGATAGAATAATTGAGTGGTGATTCATTAATTCATATATACATGATAGATCCAACAGGAACTTCAGAGACAAACAGATTCAAAAGGAGATTTATTCATTTACATGAATGCATGCACTCTCTCATAATCTGAACAATCTCAACAGGAGCTTCATAACTTCAATTTTGTTTAAGAAACACTTATACAAAATAAAGTGCATGTAAATGGTTGGTGTTTTGTTGCAAATCAAACAGTACAACATGGAACATGTTAGATAGTTTTGTATGCCCTTAGCTTCAATCAGAATAATGTACTTTATGAGTTTATTGTAAATGAATAAAAGTGCATATTTGATTCATGTTCCCTTGGTATGTTTCTGTGTAATACCCTTAAACTGGACACTTAATGAGATGCGTGTTAGTTTAGAATGTTCACAGCCAATGGATCGGTCTGGGGAGACTTATCCTGACAAGGCTGACACTGTAGTGCCACCAAGCCGGTTGGGGTGGCCTGTCTCAGCTGCCAGGGTGAGACCCTAAGCACATACAGTGTAGGATTAATTGAATCTATGAACTGGACCAGATTTCCAGTATTGCCCTGGACCTTGGAGATTGATGGGCAAAACTGGAAAGTTACACCCGACCCCTAGACTCGATTATGATACTGCACTAGGTATCGGATCGGGCTGTCTTTGATGTACCAATCAGTGAGATCCTTAGCGGGGGTCAAAACCTGGGTATGTTGGGACAGTCCGAGAATTCATCTGAGTGGGTGATCATAGTGACAGGATCAGCCCCTTTGTCGGACAAAGGTAATGATCGGGGATGCACTCTCACTGATGGAAACCAAGACTGCCGGCAGCCGATTTCAACCGTTGAGATTTGTTTTGCAAATTATGTTTTATATGAGATATAAAAGTATATATTATGGTTTCTAAAATGTTTGCAAAAATGTTTTAATTCCCAGGATCCATATAAGTAGAGAGTGCAACACTGTTCCTTGCAGCCGAGGGAGAGGTCCTCTCTTGCCGGGCAGTGTATGATCATTATGGGCTGAGAGGTTAAGTGTAAGACCATTGAGGATAATGCCTGATAGGCTAATCTTGCATCTGCCCACAGTCCCTGGGTATTGTTACAAGGTGGCTTGGCCCAGGGACCACTTAGGGTAAGTGATGGGCCCATAGAGCCCATTCGATGGGTTTCAGGAGGTGCACTGTCTTTAACAATGTATTTGGCCAGGCTTTATAACAAAGGCTGGGCCGAACCCATGTGGCTGATGTATAGATCAATGCTTGGGTTTTAGGGGGTGCACTGTCTTCAACAGGAGCATCATAACTTCAATTTTGTTTAAAAAACACTTATACAAAATAAAGTGCATGTAAATGGTTGGTGTTTTGCTGCAAATCAAACAGTACAACAGGGAACAGACACAGTACGAGCTATTTATATACTTAAAAAGTATAACTAAAACTTATATAGCACATATTGAAATAGAGATAAATCAATATTAGTTAGAAATAATGTATAGAAACAAATACTGTATAGACTGCATGTGCACGTATAAGAATCAAGTTAATTATCTACAAGTACGGGTTCCAAACTATTAATTAATTAATTAGGCTAGCTCTTGCATGCCTCTTTATTAAAGCAAACCAGACATAGTTTGGAATCCTAGTTACTAATATAATATAAAATACGTGGAAACCATGTCTGATGATTTTGATGGAAACTGTTCAGGTGTTAAATGGAAAGTTAATTGGATTTTAAAAAGGCTAGATGAAGCACAACTTTCCAAAAAGAGGATTAATTGCTCGTTGTATGTTTATGGATAGATAAACTCTTCCTTTTTAAATGGGAATTTGTACAATCTATCGCATCCAA
This sequence comes from Nelumbo nucifera, assembly GCF_055504915.1. NCBI lineage: Eukaryota > Viridiplantae > Streptophyta > Magnoliopsida > Proteales > Nelumbonaceae > Nelumbo > Nelumbo nucifera. The sequence goes on from NC_142652.1 coordinate 66,161,493, forward strand.
CTTACTCACAGTTGTTGCTTACTAGATGAGAGATCGATGGTCAAACTAACCTGCTCATCATGTTCATTCTCACGTTTCTGTCGTTGCATCACCAATAGTAGTTGCGTCTGTAAAGCACTATAGTTCTTTGTTATCTGATCCAGCATGCTTCTAAGTTTCCTGTTCTCCTCGATCAAACGGTCCCGTTCCACTTGAAGTGTGCTCAACTACATTAATCCAAAGCAAAGCCTTCGAAATATTTAAAAATAAATAAATAAACGAAATGAATCAAGATCTCACGAATCACCTTGTAAAATAAAACCTTACCTGGATTTTAGGTTTTTCTTCTGTAAGAGATCGTTCAGTTCCAGAATTCAGGGTAAGAAGATTCAATCCAGTCTGCAAAAGATAAACCGGTGTTAAAATTAATTCTCAACAAAAAAAGTTAAAAGAATTGGGCGCAACATACCTCTATTAATATTTCTAAGTTATAACAGAAAGCCAGGAATCTTGAATCATATACACCATAGTTGGAGTGAAGTCAAAATGTGCAGTAAGGAAGGAAAATTTTATAATTCAAGCACTTACTTTCACTCCTGGCTCTGTCCGAGCCAAGACATCCCTCTTCTCCTGGTCCTGGAGACAACCATTGGATGATCTAGAAGCTTCAACTCGTCGATGATGATCAGAGAAAAAATCCATCTCTTTGATGGTGTGCTTCCGATCGACGGAATTATCGGTTACGTTATCGTCGCCGCCGGGAATTTTCCGAACAAATTTACCGGGGTGTAAGAGAGTCATTTCCAGTCCCTTTTCCATAAGAAAGGGGAAAAGAGAAGATGAGTAGAGAGGTTTTCAACTCTTTGCTGGTCTGGTAGCGGTAGAAGTAGAACGAACGATTGAGAAAATAAAAGAGACGAGAAGGTGAACGAAGACCAGCCGTTTCGTGTTTTGGCTAGAAAGATGACGTCACGTTACATTGCAAGGTTGACAGCTGGCAGATTTTTGGAGGGGGAAAGAAGCGGCACCACGCGAATCGGGGAGTAGGAAAAATGGATCTCCGTTTCGTTCCGTCAACGGGACGGTGAGTCCGCCGTTATTTATAGCGTGATCCTGGTGATGGAGTCATGGAGAAGCGGTAATAACTTTCCACGTAGGCGTCGCCTCTGGTCAACACATTTGACGGCACGGCTCTTCGACGGTGGATGGAATAGGGGTCCCACAGGTGAAATTACCTAATCCCACTGACGGTGCGGCAACGATACGTCAGTTAATGAGCCACGTCATCGGAGATAAAAGAAGACAAGACCGTCGCGGGAGAATTGAGATCTGCTGCTCACATAGCGCGCCTCACACCGATTTTACAGTCACATCTCACTCTCTTTATAGATATAAGTACGAGAAATATTCTTAATATACGGTTAGGACATGCTATGAGATCGGTATGAGACGCGCTCAATAAGGAGCAGATCTGCATAGGGGTTCGGGCTCAAAATACACGTCATTCAGTGAATCATGCTCACAAACGAGCTTTCTATTTTCTTCCGATTGCGGTAACATAAAACATTGAGGAACAGTCTCGAAAATTGAAATTCATTCAATTGAAAAAAAAAATAGTATAGGCCAAAAAATAAATAGAAAAACAAAAAATAAAATGAAAGGTATAGGGATCATCAAATTAGATGTTCCCGAGCTACTTGCAAGGTACGCTCAGTGACAGCATGATTTTTTTTCCTGATTATATTGAATCTCGTTCTATGATTTTGCCTAGTTTAATAATTGGGTCAGGTTCAGCTGTTGCTGTTTCCAATTGATTCAGATCTGAATCAATCATAATTAATAATATATATATATATTGTATTTTTTGTTATATTTCATATTAAAAGAATGAATTTAATAGATATTATATAAGATAATTTTAGTTAAGAATTGATGGTGCGCAATCCGGCCGATTCTAACTGTCAACGATCTTGCTTCGGGCTGGAGTAAAAGGTGCCTGAAACGGAGGAAAAGCGAGTAATCTCCGGGGAAGAACCCGGTGAGAGTGCTCCGAAGCTCAAGTTAGTATTTCCTCAAAGGCAAGATAAAAGACCAGATGGCGCAAAGTTATCACATACCTCTCTTCTTGGGGGCAAGGGGGCCTTTTATACCAACTTCGCGCACTCACTCCCAAGCTCCTGTCAGGTCGGGTATCATTACCTCTGCACTTCTACCAGTTTGGGTGTCATCACCTCTGCTGGGGCAGAACCGCCACTGCTCTCTTTGTCGGAGCCGTCTTTGTAACTAGAGGCGGTGGTGGCAGGTGGCCGTTGAAGGGCGACTGTCAAGCGTCAGATCCTAAGTCAATCAGGTGCACCGCCTCAGGATACGGACTCCTTTGGTGTCAGGTACGGTACGGTTGTTCAGTTCGGCAACTTGGAGACGAAGTGCTGGAGTGGTGTGCGAGGAGAAGTCTTGAGTTCGGATAGAGGTGTGGCCCGAACTGCCCTGGGGCGGGCCAGTTCGGGTTGTTGCCCTTTGCGCTCCTCGTAAGGCTCGGGGTCAAAGGGAGAGTTCGGGCTCCTTTTGGGGAGCTCAGACCGCTGGTTCCTCCTTTTGGAGCTTGCACCTGGGGCGTACTGTCATGCCGAGCTGTTGCCTCTGCCACGTGTTGAGTGGTTACAAGGTCAGGCCAAATCTTCCTTCATTAATTGCCCCCCACTCCTCGCGCTAAGGGGCTCGCCCTGGCGCGGGGAGTTTGCGAGGTGGCGGGTGGATTTGACCCGTACTTCGAACTAGTTTGACTGATAGCGTGAAGTGCGCATTTGCCGGGAGTTTTCCGGGTTTCTTGAGCGCCAAAAAGTCAAGAAAACGTGCCAATCCGTCTATAAATGCTGAAAGACGTGACAGCGCGCACTTAATTCAAAATTTAAAAAACGTGCCGCTGGGAGACATGACAGTGGGCGCTATTTCAAATTTGAAAAATGCGTTGTTGCCGCCTTTAATGCGGGGAGACGTGCGCTGGCTCTGCTTCAGTTTCAAAAGATATGCGGCCAGTCACGTCTCGGTCTTAGGAGACGTGCGGTCAGCGCGATCGTGGGCCGTTGGATTTGCCTCGATCAGAACCGTCGGTTTTTGGTCACTTATGGGTATAAATAGTGGGGGACCCTAGTCGCTTTTCATTGCCATTCTCCTGCGTTTTTCTTCTTGAGCTCGCGTCCAAGTTTTAGCTCGCGTCCAAGTTTTTAACTCGTGTCCAAGTTTCCGTAGTCCGTTTGCCTTTTTACCGGGTGAGTCTACTTTCTTCCTGGTATCCTTTTCCTCCCAATGTCTAGCTCAGATAGCTCAGACAGCTCTTCGAGGGGGTCAGATGCAGGTTCTACGAACCGAGCTGTATCCCCCAACAGCCTTAGTGACCCGAGGTAGAGCCCGAGCTCGAGGAAGAGTTCGAACCTGTAGGCCAAGTTGCCTCGGGTAGTTTGGCGTCCTCCTCCCGTCGAGGTCAGACGTTAGACAAGTTTGGGCCCACGACCATGACGCCTGAGGGGCTTTACTCCCTTATCACCCAGTTCAACTTGCCTAGGGAGTACACTTACTTTATACCTTCGGGCAACTTCCCTTGGGAACACGGTCCCGATGAGATCATGATATTCCGGGAGCAGCTCGTCGCTAGGTTGCGCCTACCTGTCCACCCCCTTATCGTCGAGGTTATGAACTACTTCGGCATTACCGTCGGCCAGCTTCACCTGAATTCTATTCGTAACTTGGTGGGGACTATCTCCCTCTTTTGCGAACAGATCTTGCCTTTAGACCTGGAGATCTTTTCTTCTATTCTAACGCTTAAGAAGCAAGCGGGTCCCCTCCCCGGGCGTAGGCGGGCGTACTACCTGTCTCCTCGCCTGGGGTTCAAATTTTTACACGATCTTCCTAACAAGGTCCCAACGTGGAAACGGGACTACTTCGGGGTGCGAAGTGCAATGGGGTGGCCGTTCCAAACCGGGTGGGGGATGGCTGCCCCCAATGCCGGTGTCACGCTTGATAGGGAGACGGCGAAGGGCCTCTGAGAATGGGCACGGCTTGGGCTAAAATGCCACCATTATCTGACGGAGGCCAAGCTCATCGAGGCCGGTCTGAGTTCGGATAGGTTCCTTGCTCAGAGGCTTGCCTTTTGTTTTGCTTTCCATTTTTTTTTTCGTTTTCCGGATGCTGAGCTCTTTTTGCAGGTGCGATGGACGCAGAGAAGACTCACGGTGGGAACCTTTTCCATGTCATGAAGAGGAGGAAGCGAGTCGCCAAGCGGACTCGTGCCAAAATGCCCCGAGATGCGGAGTCCGAGGTACCGGGCTACCCGTCAGTGGATCCGCCTAGGGAGCCCGAGATGGCCCCTCCCGTACAAGAAGCGGCAGGGGCCCCTTACGCCGAGGCTGCTTATACGGGGGCTCCTGCTTACACTGAGTCTGCTTATACGCGAGCTGGGCCTTCAGGCTCAGGAGGCCAAGGCGAGTTCATGAGCATGTTGTCGTCGAACCACGCTCTTCAAAAAAGTAGGGAGGCCGTTTACCCTGAGGAGGTCGTGGTGTGGACCGAGCTTCCTTTTAACAATGTAGCCGTGCGTGCTACCTCTCACGTCATGGTGGTAAGTCAACGACTTCTTGTCGGGCTCCTTGTCATTACCTTTCTTGCTATTGCTCTTTTGAACATTCGTTATTTTTTCTTTTGGTAGGTGAATTCCTCTATCCATGCCTTGGCGGCCCAAGCGGAAAGGAGCTCGCGGCGGGCACGAGCTGCCGAAGACGCTTTCCGCGCTGTCGAGGTGCCTTCTCGGGCTGCTAAAGCGGCTTCTCGCGCTGCACAAGCCCGGCTGGCGAGGTCTCAGAGAGACACCGAGGCCATGGGAGTGGTGGTGAAGCATATGGCGGACCTGAGGCTGGACTTGCAGCATCAGGTTGAATACCTTCAAGAGGATATTAGGGAGAGGACAGAGATCTTTTCTCAGGGCATCAAGGATGCCAAGAAGAAGGCCGTCGATGAATATATCGTCTCGTCGCGCTTTGACGACCTGATGCTGGGCTCGTACAGAAGGGGCTTTAAACTGAGCCGGTGGATGATCCGGAATACGTACCCCGAGCTCGATATTAGCGCCATAACCACTTCGCGCATTACTCGGGAGATGGCCAACGCTGCTGACGGTGAACCAGATTCTGAGGACGAGGCAGGACCTTCGAGTATCATTGAAGTGCCTTCTGATGGTGAAGAAGTACCTCCGGGCCTATGAGCTCGCTTCTGTTGTTTTTTTTTTCTTGGAAATGTACACAAAGTATTTTGCAATGGAATGATTTTCTTTTGGTTAAGTGTTGGTCATTATTTCATCCGAACTGACCGTATTGCCGAACTGACCATATGCCCAATCCGTTTTGCCCGGGTCACTGCACTCGTGCGGCATGTTTTGGTGTTAACACTTGGCCTCTGAGATGCCAATGTCCCTATTAGTTCCTTGTTAGCACTTTGCTTGAGCTTTTGGTTGGCATTTTTTGCCTTTGCTTGCCCATGCTGAGGTCCTTGTTAGCTCGGCATTTTAGCCTTTAGGCTCTGGTAGCGACTTAATCCACTTCGCTTGGTGATCTATAGGTAGTATCGTCTCAAGTTAACGACTTTCCACGCTCAGGGTACTTGTTTGCCCTCTAAAGTTTTGAGCTTGTATGCCCCCCCCCCCGAACGCTCTCTTTACTCGGTAAGGCCCTTCCCAATTCGGTCCAAGTTTGCCTACGCCAAGCTCGGGTGCCATGATCTTACGGAGAACCAGGTCGCCAATGCGGAAGTTCCATTTTTTTACTCTGGCATTGTAGTACCGAGCTACTCTTTGCTGGTAAGCTGCGGTCCGGATGTATGCGAGGTCTCTTACCTCGTCCAGTAGGTCGAGGTTGGTACATAGCTCATCTCCGTTTGTCTGATCGTCATATGCTTCTAGTCGCAGTGTAAGTACTTCAATCTCTGCCGGAATTACCGCTTCAGTGCCGTGGGTGAGGTTAAAGGGGGTCTCTCCTGTGGCGGTTTTTTCCGTAGTTCGGTGAGCCCATAGAACACTTGGTAGCTCGTCCGCCCGCAACACTTTAGCTCGGTCTAGTCGCGCTTTCACTCCGCGGAGGAAAGCTCTGTTCATTACTTCTGTTTGACCGTTTGCCTGCGGGTGCGTGACCGATGTGAAGTTCTGCTGAATCCCCATATCTTGGCACCATTCCTGAAACTTGATGTCCTCAAACTGCTTGCCATTGTCGGAGATCAGTACCCGAGGTAACCCGAAGCGACATACTATGTTTTTCCAAAAGAAGTTATGTATGTTTCGAGCTGTAACTGTTGCAAGAGGTTCAGCTTCTATCCACTTTGTGAAGTAATCTACCGCCACCACTAGAAACTTCCTCCCACCTGTTGCTGGTGGGAATGGCCCCAAAAGGTCGATGCCCCATTGCACAAAGGGCCATGGGCTGGTGAGATACTTGAGGTCGGCGGCAGGATGATGGTGGATATTGGCATGCTTCTGACATTTGTCGCATTTTCTGACGAGCTCAACGGCCTCTGCCTTCATCGTTGGCTAGTAGTACCCTTGTCGAAGTGCCTTTTGGGCGAGGGCTCTACCCCCAAGTGTCCGCCGCACAGACCTTAATGAGTGTCGCGGAGTACGAGCTCGGCTTCGACAGGTCGCAAGCAATGCAGGTAGGGGAGCGTGTAGGACCGTCGGTATAGTCGTTCGTCTATTATGACATATTTGGCTGCCTGGCGCTGCACCATTCTGGCTGCATTGCGGTCCGCAGGGAGGGTCCCATCTAGCAAGAAGCTAGCGAGTGGGTCGATCCAGCTCGGCTCAGCTTCAAGGACAGGAGCGACCTCCTCTGCTCCACCGAGAATGCTAGGCCGAGGTAAGTCCTCTATGTACACGGTTCTCATGGCGTTGTGACTGATGCTGGCTAACCGGGACAAGGTGTCGGCCTCAGTGTTCTCTGACCTCGGGATTTGCTTGATGAAGTGTGACTGGAAGTTGAGCAGAGCCTCCTTTACTTTTGCCAAGTAGGCGATCATAGTTAGCTCGCGTGCTTCGTATTTGCCCGTAACCTGGTTGACCACAAGCTGGGAATCGCTGCAGATAACTATGTGTTTTGCTCTTACCTTTTGCGCTAGGTTCAGCCTGGCTATCAATGCCTCATACTCCGCCTTGTTGTTGGATGCTGCGAACTCGAAGCGTAGTGCGTATTCCAATTTCGTGCCACTCGGGCCACGCAGGACTATTCCAGCTCCGTTGCCCTATTGGTTCGAGGAGCCATCTACGTGAAGGATCTAGGGCTCCTCATCCCAGTTCGCATTTGGCCTAACTAGTAGAGATGCCACCCTGGCTGCTGCTTCACGGGGTTCGGACTCTATTGGCTTGGGAGCTCTGGGCTCACCCAAACTGGGGATCTCGGGCTCAACCGGCCTAGGGACTTCGAGGCTGAACGTGCACTCGGCGATAAAATTTGCTAAGGCTTGGGCCTTAATAGCAGTTCGTGGCTTATACTGGAGGTCGTACTCGGTGAGCTCGATGGCCCACTTCGTCAGCCGACCGAAAACCTCGGGCTTGAGTAAGACTTGCCTCAGAGGTTTGTCAGTCAAGTCGATGACAGTGTGAGCCTGGAAATATTTGCGGAGTTTCCGAGCTACATCTATCAGTGCGTATGCCAGTTTTCTATCTGCGGGTATCTCGTCTCTGCTCCCTACAGAATTTTACTAACATAATAGGTGGGTCGTTGAACCCGATCTACTTCTTTTATTAGTACCGAACTGACCACCTCGTCGCTTGCCGAGAGGTATAGTTCTAAGACCTCGCCCTCCTTGGGCCAGGTTAAGATCAACACACTAGCGAGGTAGTTTTTTAGCTCGTCGAATGCGAGCTGGCAGTCTCGGGTCTATTCGAACAATTTTCCTTTGATTGCTTTAAAAAAAGGCAGGCAGCGGTCTGCCGACTTGGACATGAAGCGGCTCAGAGCGGCTATGCGGCCGTTTAGCCTCTGAACCTCTTTTACTTTTCGGGGTGGTCTCATATTTAGGATGGCCTTTATCTTGTCCGGGTTGGCCTCAATACCGCGCTGGTTGACGATTGTACCCTAGGAACTTACCCGAGGTGACACCGAAGACACACTTGTTTGGGTTCAGTTTCATGCTAAATTGACGCAGAATTTGGAAGACAGAATCAAAGTCTTGTATTAATTCCTGTGAAAATTGTGTCTTGACGACCATGTCGTCTACATAACATTCTATTTTCGTGCCAATTAAGGGATGAAACAGCTTATTCACAAGTCTTTGGAAGGTCGCCCCAGCATTCTTCAGTCCGAAGGGCATGACCTTGTAGCAGTACAGGCCGAACTCGGTTATGAAGGTGGTTTTTTCCTCATTGGACTGGTCCATCCTGATTTGGTTGTAGCCCGAGTAGGCGTCCAAGAAGCTTAGCAACTCATGTCCCGAGGTCGCGTCCACTAGGCGGTCAATTCTAGGGAGGGGGAAGCAATCTTTCGAGCAAGCTCGGTTCAGGTCGGTGTAGTCGACGCACATGTGCCACTTGCCGTTTGCCTTTTTTACCAGCACTGGGTTGGCTACCCAGCTTGGGTAATGAACTTCCCTTATGAAGTCCGCTGCGATGAGCTTTTCGACCTCCTCGTCGACCGCCCTCCAGTGCTCTAGGGCTAAGTTGCGTTTCTTCTGTCTAATGGGTCTGACTACATAGTCAGCATTAAGTTTGTGAGTTATAAGGCTGGGGTCAATACCGGGCATATCGGCCGCGAACCATGCAAAAATATCTAAATTTTGAAGTAAGAAACTCACCAATTCAGTTCGTAGAGGTTCCTAGACGGAAGCACCGATCTGTAGCGTCCGAGCCGAGTCCGTAGCTGAAGTTGGGATTGCGACCGTTTCCTCTATGGGCGAAACTCGTTCTTCGCCTTGCTCCGTAGGTCGCTCCAGTTCGAGGTCGTTGGCCACCTTGGTTTTTCCCTTCAGGGCGGCAACATAGCACTTGCGGGACTCAAGTTGGCCGCCCCGCGCTACCCCCACACCGAAGTCTGTTGGAAACTCCATTGCCAAGTAGTAGGTGGAGACCACTGCCCGTAGGACATGAGTGATTGGCCACCCTATTATGGCATTGTATGGGGAGGGGGTCGCGACCACCAGGAAATCATGGTTGAGTCTGACCGCACAGGACCATGTGCCGACTTCCACAGGCACTGTTATTTTCCCGAGGGGCCTGACTTCCTCTCTGCTGAAGCCCACCAGAGGAGTGTTCACGAGCTTCAACTCGCTTCTCTGGAACTAAATCTGGTTAAACGCCAACTTGAAGAGAATGTCCGCCGAGCTGCCTGAATCAACAAGTATGCGCCTGGCTTCGAAGTTGCTGATCCTCAGTTTTATGACAAGCGCATCATCGTGGGGGTAGTGGACCCCTCGCGCATCGTCTTCTATGAAGGAAATCGGTTCCTCCGTCTTCGGCCTCTTCGGATGGTTTTGTTCTTCTCGCGCAGCTTCGCAAACTGACGCCTGGGCCGCTGCCGAAGTACATCCCGCAACCACCGAACCTTCCACTATCACGTGGACGGTTCCCCGAACTGGCCTCTCTTCCGGAGGCTGTCTTTACGAAGGTTCGGCCGGCCTGCTGCTGGACTCGGGGGCATCCCTACCGTGCTCCCCTTGCCAACCTGTCTTATTATTATTATTATTATTATTATTATTATTATGTTGTACAAAATTTCTCAAGTACCCGCGACGGATGAGTCCCTCTATCTCGTCTCGGAGATTATTACAATGCTTGACACTATGACCGTGATCTCTATGGAAACTACAGTACAAGTTTTTGTTCCTCTCGTTTGGGTTCCCTTTTAGGCGAGGTGGCCATTTTACGTACAGGGCATCTTTGATCGTCATCAAGATCTCGGCCTGCTTCGTGTTCAAGGGTGTGTAGTCCGTTCGAGCTGCTAAGGGAGCTCGGAACGGCTGGCTCGGCTTCGCCTCCCGGGCTGGATCTTTCCTCCTTCTGTCATCTGGGTTGGAGGGCTCGCCTTCCCTCTTCCTTTTCTCGATCCCGCTTTCGGTCCTTTGGTTGATTTCCTCCTCTGTTCTCATGAATTTATCTGTGAGCTTGAGGAATTCAGCTACGGTCGCGGGCTAACTAGCTACCATGTGCCACTTGAACTCCTTATGTGTCACTCCTCTCTTGGCTGTCGTGAGCTGCACCGCGGGGTCCAGTTGCGGTATCTACAAGCACGCATCGTTGAGCCGCTTGATGTAGCCCCGGATGGACTCTCCTTCCCTCTGGACTACTCCGAATATGCTTTCCTCGGTTCTGGGGCACCGCTTGCTGGTAACGAAGTGTGCGGTGAAGACCTACACGAACTGGGTCCAGCTTCTTATTGACCCGAGGGCCAGGTTCCTGTACCAGGTGCGGGCCACCCCCCTGAAGGTGGTAGTGAAGGCCACGCACATGCATGATTCACTGGCCCTTGCAAGGTGCTTTTGGGACTAGAAGGCATCGACATGGTCGTTGGGGTCGAAGGACCCATCATACTTGTCTAAAGGGGGGAATTTGAAATTTCTGGGCATGGGTACTGTAAGGAGTTCTGATGAGAGGGGGGAAGGGGCTGAGAGAATGGGGGCAGCATTTTCCTCGTCCGAGCTTGTCTCTTCTTTACCTCGGTGCTCGGGCAGGACACGGGTGACAGTTCAGCGACTTCGCCGGCGTCTTCGTTGCTGAGTGGGCCTGGTACTAGCATTGTTGGCCTCTGTGTTGCCGAGCTCGATGGGCCCGGACTGTTGGTAGTCTGCCGCTAGGACGTTGAATCGGTTCTCTGTGGGCGGGAGCTCAGACTTGGAGTGCCGAGGTGCTGACTTGGCGGGCGAGGTTCCCGACCCACCGGCAAGCTGCGAGGCGGGGGTGATTTTTCTTTCCCCCCGGCCAAGGATGAGGCCTGGCTCTTGGGGGGGTTCTGAAGTTGGGAGGCTTCTCCTCGGTGATGGCGTCCGCCCTGAGGGGAGGGCTTAACCGGCTTTGGAGCAGGGTGCCGAGGTGGAAGCAGTGGTTGGTTCAGAGGAGGCGGTTGGGGGAACTGCTGCTGATAGTGATACTGAGGGATGTGGTGCAGTACTTGGTACTGCTGGAGCTGATGCTGCTGGAACTGCTGCATTTGGGCTTGCATTGCCCGCATGCACTGCATTAAGTCATCAAGCTGGTTATGGCTAGTCGCCAGGGGGACAGCAGTTGGTTCGGTAAAGGTTGTCTCGACAGGAAGAGGAAGGGGGACGTTCACGGCGAGAAGGTTCACGGGCGCCACTATTCGCGGCACATTCAGGCTGGGAATCCCATCCCCCGGAAGGGGGATGGTGAACTGTCCAATACATACCACGAGAACTTGAAGTTGTTCCTCGGGGGCGTTCATCTCCGTGCTACGTCCAGCATTGTTGGAAGAAGCCATGAGTGTTGGGGTTTCTTGGAAAAGAGGGGGTTATGAGAGTTTTAGATGGAGGATTTTAGAAGCAATTCCCACAGACGGCGCCAATTGATGGTGCGCAATCCGGCCGATCCTAGCTGTCAACGATCTTGCCTTGGGCTAGAGCAAAAGGTGCCTGAAATGGAGGAGAAAGCGAGTAATCTCCGGGGAAGAACCTGGTGAGAGTGCTCCGAAGCTCAAGTTAGTATTTCCTTAAAGGCAAGATAAAAGACCAGATGGCGCAAAGTTATCACATACCTTTCTTCTTGGGGGGAAGGGGGCCTTTTATAGCCACTTCGCGCACTCACTCCCAAGCTCCTGTCAGGTCGGGTATCATTACCTCTGCACTTCTGCCAGTTCGGGTGTCATCACCTCTGCTGGGGTAGAACCGCCACTGCTCTCTTTGTCGGAGCCATCTCTGTAACTGGAGGCGGCGGTGGCAGGTGGCCGTTGAAGTGCGGCTGTCAAGCGTCAGATCCTAAGTCAGTCAGGTGCGCCGCCTCAGGATACGGACTCCTTTGGTGTCAGGTACGGTACGGTTGTTCAGTTCGGCAACCTGGAGACGAAGTGCTGGAGTGGTGTGCGAGGTGAAGTCTTGAGTTCGGATAGAGGTGTGGCCCGAACTGCCCTGGGACGGGCCAGTTCGGGTTGTTGCCCTTTGCGCTCCTCGTAAGGCTCGGGGTCAAAAGGAGAGTTCGGGCTCCTTTTGGGGAGCTCGGACCGCTGGTTCCTCCTTTTAGAGCTCGCGCTTGGGGCGTACTGTCGTACTGAGCTGTTGCCTCTGCCACGTGTTGAGTGGTTACGAGGTCGGGCCAAATCTTCTTTCATCAAAAATAATTTTAATAGTTTATTATTTTATTATCAATTTTATTAAGGTTAAATTATCAAAATAAACTTTTAAATTATTATTATAGTAAGTAATATGATTATACATCTCAAGCATAAATGCATAATCACGTCAGACCTTGTCCCAATTCATAATCGGAACAGTTTATATAATGTAAAATTTTCAAATCAGATTATTGGCTTTATCACGGTTACCCCGGCAGTTGTAAGCATTTGCACTTCATATTTTGGAGGGATGTCAAATGACCATTTCAGCTACTCCTACTCCTAGACCAGTAACGACAGAATCAAATGAGATTTCTTATTTACTTTTTCTATCTATAGTTTATTCGTCATGAATTACAGTCACATATCTTTATTATTAATTGAAAGATGTAGATAGAGAATGAATAAGAAAAATGAATAAAAATCTGAACTCTCTCCACAATCACTATAAACCTGCATGAAATCTTCGTAGAACTCATTAACCAGTATGTAGAGATAGTAAAATTCCAAATAAGAAACAACAGAATCCGAACTACATACCAAAAAGAGCTACGTAATTATAATTAAAAGTGATAATCAAATAGTTAATATAATGAAATCAATCATCGATTAGGAAGGAAACATCCAGCACAAAGTAGAAACTTCATTTTAGATGGAGAAGAAAATTTCTCAATGCGTTTACCATAAAGAAGGGGGGAGTCTTCGACTGTATCCTCCCACCCTTTCCGGCTATTAAATTGTTTTTAATAGATTAGATGAGATTACAATATCTTAAGCTATTAATGCCAATAGTTTGCATTCCCAAAGAAAGTCAGTAGCTTCGTTTTTCAAAATAAATAAAGAACAAAATGACACCAATCCAGACCCATGACTTGATGTCTAATAAAATAAAATAAAATGGGTTTGAGATGAGACCAAAAGATTATAACTATTGTCATACTCATTATCAACAATATTGTTATTGACACATATATCTCAATTTGGTACTTGTATGAGACGATAAGGAAACCTGCAAGGAATAACCTAGCTCCCTTCATTCTGATTTTTTAATAGACATTGGGGACGAGTGGGCTGTCTCTTGCTCCCATGTATACTAGCTAACACAAAACGGCTAGGTCTTGCTTTTCCATGTGAAGGAATATCTACTTTTCAAAGCTAAGAAAGATGACAAAGAAAAAAGTCAAACTCATCCAACTATGTCAACAACTTAAAGACCCCTCCAATCCACCACTCCAGATGATCAACCTCCACTGTTCTAAAGACACCCTTTTCAAAATATCAACTTAATGCAACGCCCTTCCCTTCTAAGAGTTGAATGGAACCTATTTTTTAGAACTATTCAAATTTTGAATTTCTCAAAAATTCCAGATCTCTTCTAGGACTTTGGAATGAACAAACAAACATCCTTGATGTAATCTCTAAAATTAATACTACTTTTCAACCATAGCGAATTTGTCTTTTGAGGAAAACTTGTCGTCTTCAACTTCAGAAAAAATAAGCAAGAGAAAAGAGGGAAGAAAATGGAAGTGAAGAAAAATATCTTGCGGATCATAAAGTCATATCATGCATAATATTAATGTGGAGTATATAAAACAACAAACTCATCTCATCAAGAAAGTGACATTGAATTTGAACATCAACCACAGTGGTTACACCGTAATAGTCCTCAGTGCCGTAGCCACAACGATGATAGCTACTTGCCTACTTACCAATGATAAATAAAAGAAATGAAGAAATAAATGTAGAACATAACCACCACTCTTTTTAATCAGTTTCTTTAACAAAATGATGTTTAAGATTTAATAAACGGAGTTCACATCTCCGCCTCACAACACATCCCGGCCGTGTATTAAGAATATCTCTAGATGATACTATCAGAATCGATGATGTCATCGTCGGGGGATGTTCCTGTTGTCGTACGGGTTAGCCGAAGGCAACAAGGTAAATTCATTCTTCAAGTTCCGAGCGTTAACTGAGGACCCTGAGGCCTTGGAAGAGGTTGATCGAAGCCAAGGACAGGAAACCGAGGCGAAGTGTAACTTCTGAGGACTATGATAACCGAGGACTGCTAGCCGAGGTGAGGTCCCCGGTGATCTGAGATGCTGCAAGACAAGAAGTGTCAGAAGCCTCGGGGTGGATACCTGAGGCGGAGGCTCCGACACTCAAGTTAGTAAGAGATGTGAAGAAGGGGAGAGTGCAAGGGTGCTCCTGGAGAGAGTCCTCCGATGCACTAGATCTCCCTAAATTAATGCTAGGTAGACAATGTAGTGCAAGAAGTAAATGAGTGAGTAATGTTGGAGTTACTCCATTCTAGCCCCTTTAAGGGGCAGTTACCTCTTATTTATACTTGAGCATGCTAGTGGTAGGTGAAGATGAACGCCTCGGATGAGAGCCATACGATGTCAGACTATAGGCTCTGGCAGTACGCTAGGTAGTTATGTGATTGGCTCTATACGAAAGCAGCAGGGCTCTCGCCTACTGTGGTTGACATTAGTGGGGGGCCTTCTAGCCCTATGTGGGCTGGGCCAAGCTAACCCACATCACTTGCCCCCCACTCTTGAGACCGAGGTGAGGCCTCGGCTTTTGCACATAATGAGGGTGGTAATCGAAGTGAGGCTTCAGCTTCGGTCATTGGGAGTAGTGGTCGTTATGCCTTCGGAATCATCAGCCGGGGGATGCCCTGTAGTGGCGTCATCTTCATTGTTCACACCGTCACTCTTCAGTTGGGAAGCGCGAGCAATGTGGATGCCTCGGCCTGGCGGGGGTGTCCCGTATCTCGCACGGGCAGGTTACGTTAGTGGGGCTACCGTGCAGGGGACGGTCGTCCCAAGAATCCTGTGTTTGCCGGGTTGAACGGTCCGTCCGGTGGTCCATGACATGCAGACTTTTCGGTTCGCTTGGCGGGTCGCCTTTCGAGGGCATGCACTAGGAGGTGCGGTGAGACTGGTTCGCAGGAGCGCGGGGCTCCCGCATCCGTTGGATCTGTGTCGATCTGAACCATTGCTTTGGGCATTGTTTCGTCTTCCGAGGGCCTGCGTAGGGGGGCTCCCGCGTTTGTTGGGTCTACACCGATCTGGACCTTTGCTTTGGGCATCGTTTTGTCTTCCGAGGGCCTGTGCTAGGTGGCACATCGCAGTTGGATGGTGGGAGAGGATTGATTTCAGCCATTGGATTTGGAGAAATCCGAGCCGTTCATTTTCCTATAAATAGGGGCCCTGGCGGTGCTTTTCTTCCCCATTTGGACTCAGACACCCTTGCTCTCAAGTGAACACAGCTCCCTAACTCCCAAGTCTCCATAATTCTTTTGCTTCTTTCTTTCTTCGGGGACATTCCATCCTTTTTAGGTAATCTCAAAATGTCGTTTTCAGACTCTAGTCCCAAGTGCCATGAACTCCCAAACATCTCGAAAGGGAGCTCTCCTGCAACCCCCTCTCCCTTGTCTTCTTTAGGTTCCTTGGTCGTAGTCCCCCATCGACGGGAGGTGGTCGTTTTGAGGGAGAGGTTAACCTCGGGGGGTGCCGAGGGCAGTCACCAGGGAAATAACTCTCCCCACAAAAGCGTCGCCTCGGCGTTGCCAAGGGAGCCTGAGGGATCTCCTCTCTCCGAGGGTGATGCCGCGGAACTCATCACCGGACCAATAGAGAGGAGTGCTACCCGAAGGGTGGCTAATGCTGGCATCCCACGTTCAAAGTTTGACAGCTCCTTGGACGTGTGCCAGGTCAAATCCCTGGCGAAGATGTTCCACATACCTCGGTCCTACAGCCTGAGGGTCCCCGACGTGGGCGATAGGCCATGGACCCCCGAGGAGGGGGAAATCTGCATCTACCAGCATTTTTTAGAGTTTGGCCTTAGGTTTCCCCTCCCAACATTGATCTCTGAGCTGCTGGAGTGGTACGACATCACTATCAACCAGCTCGTACCTAACGCCCGTAGGACCATCATGGCGAGGATGGTGTGGGCTCGGCTCAGGGGCGTGGAGTTGACGTTGAGACTAATCCGCACCATGTTCATGTCGAGGAAGTATGCTTCCGAGGTCAACATGTACTACTTCCACCCGAGGTGAGGGAAACTAGTGCATAACCCCTCTTCCGTTCACGGGTGGAAGGACAAGTTCTTCTATGTCTCCTGCCCTGAGGGTTGGCGCTTCAGGTCCGAATGGGGGGAGTTCTACATCGTCATTGAAAGATGTCCCCCACCGCTCCGAGATGAAAAGGCTGCAGTAGTGGCTCATCTACTTTTAATGGGGACATTCCAGGCAAAGCTTTTGGTGGAGTAGGAGGTTCCCCTAGTCTTCGCTAGGATTAGCTCAACCTCCCTCGATAGGATAAGTTCTGTAGTTGGTGCGTCTTCTACGTTCTTTTCTCTTTCCTATTGATGTGCTACTAACTGCTTTCTTTTGTTGTTTTGCAGAAGTGCCAATGGATGTCAAGGAGCGCTTGTTGGCAAAGGCCCGGGCAAAGCAAGTCAGAAAGAAGGCCGGTGGACAGACGCTGGAGAGGCCCGGCAACGAAGCTGCCCCTTCCCCGGGAAAGGGGGGATTCGCAAGTACCTTCCAAGGGGAAGGAGACAGTGGTGGCACCGAAGGGGATGGGGGAGGTGTCGAGGAAGCCCACCACTTGAGGAGAAGTGCCGAAGGAACCGACCACCTGGGAAGAGGCGCCGAAGAGACCCACGGAGGGGGTTGAGGCGAGAAAGAAGAGGCCCGCCACTAACATGCCGAGGGAGGAGCCCCCGCGGAAACTTGCCAACACAGATAGGCAGGCCGAGTAGGTGGTGCGGAGGTCCGCACACAGGGAGCGCCCATCCGAGACTTCGTCATCCCCTCCCTCAGTACAAGGTGCCTCCAAGAGGACCGAAGGGGCTGGCAAGACTTTCCGCCCCCAATGGCAGCTCTGAGAGGAGGACTCCATCCGCAACAAGGGGGTCAGCTAGGAGCTGGTTAGCGGATCCGTTCTGCCAAAGGATCGCTATCGTCTTCTGTAAAGTGACCCCAATTCTATTTACGATGAGGATCTGTACCACTTGGCCGAGGTAAGACGTTCTTCAATATATCACTGTGTATATGTTTATATATATTTTTTTTGTTTTCACTTATTGGTTTTGTGGCAGGCCTGTCTACACATCGTCGGCTTGGGGAACCGAACAAGGCTGGCCATGGGTCACGCCAACAAGGCCGAGAAGGAGAGGAAGGCTGCGGAGGAGAAGCTCCAGAAGGTGATAGCCACCGCCGAGGAGAAGCACTAGAAGTTCCGCAAGGCGCTTCTAGACAAACAGTCGCTTCGAGAACGCCTCGAAGTTCAACTGCAGGAGGCGCGGCAAGGGCTCTCCAAAGAACAAGTGGAGCAGGTGTGGCTAGAGAGAATCGTCATGGAGGCAAAGAGATGAGCTGCCAAGGCCGAGAAGAGAGCTGTCAAGGCGGAGGCGAAAGCTGCCAAAGCCTTAGCTACGACAGAGAAATCAAAGAAGGTAGCAGCCGACGCAGTGGAGACGTAGAAGAAGTCTTCCGACTACCTGGATGCGTTGGCGGAGTATGCTTCGTCAACATACCTCAACAGCATAGAAGATAGTAAGAAGGCACTCCTGCTGGTGCTGCTAGATATTGAGTTTATTGTAAATGAATAAAAGTGCATATTTGATTCATGTTCCCTTGGTATGTTTCTGCGTAATACCATTAAACTGGACACTTAATGAGACTCGTGTTAGTTTAGAATGTTCACAGCCAGTGGGTCGGTCTGGGGAGACCTATCCTGACAAGGCTGACACTGTGGTGCCACCAAGTTGATTGGGGTGGCCTGTCTCAGCTGCCAGGGTGAGACCCTAGGCACATACAGTGTAGGATTAATTGAATCTTTGAACTGGACCAGATTTCTAGTATTGCCCTGGACCTTGGAGATTGATGGGCAAAACTGGAAAGTTACACCCGACCCCTAGACTCGATTATGATACTGCACTAGGTGTTGGATTGGGCTATCTTTGATATACCAATCAGTGAGATCCTTAGCGGGGTCAAAACTTAGGTATGTTGGGACAGTCCGAGAATTCATCTGAGTGGGTGATCATAGTGACAGGATTAGCCCCTTTGTCGGACAAAGGTAATGATCGGGGATGCACTCTCACTGATGGAAACCAAGATTGTCGGCAGCCGATTTCAACCGTTGAGATTTGTTTTGCAAAGTATATTTTATATGAGATATAAAAGTATATATATTATGGTTTCTCAAATGTTTGCAAAAGGGTTTTAATTCCCGGGATCCATATAAGTGGAGAATGCAACACTGTTCCTTGTAGCCGAGGGAGAGGTCCTCTCTTGTCGGGCAATGTATGATCATTATGGGCTGAGAGGTTATGTGTAAGACCATTGAGGATAATACCTGATGGGCTAATCTTGCATCTGCCCACAGTCCCTGGGTGTTACAAGGTGGCTTGGCCCAGGGACCACTTAGGGTAAGTATTGGGCCCACAGAGCCCATTCGATGGGTTTCAGGGGTGCACTGTCTTTAATAGTGTATTTGGCCAGGCCTTGTAACAAAGGCTGGGCCGAACCCATGTGGCTGATGTGTAGATCAATGCTTGGGTCCCACGCCATACAAGGAAACCCAATTGGGCAGCAGTTAGGAAGGTTAAGTGAGCACATAAGCTTGATGGGCCTAAAGCCCATTTCGAACTAGGCTATTCATTTAGTTAATTAAAGGGGCGAATTCTGAGATGGATTAGCAGATAGGATAGGGTCTTAATCCTATCCACTCAGAGAGTTCAGATCTGAATGTGATTCAGATTTAGAAACCTCCTAATGAGATTAGGAGAAAGCTAATCTAATCTGTAGATAAGATAAGGGTTTATCCCTATCACCTAAAGAGAAGTCTCATCAAAATATGATTTGGATACGCTGTTCCTAATTGGATTAGGAGCTGATCTTTTAGGTTAACAAAAGGAGGGGGCAGCAGCCTAAGAGACACACAACATCAGATTTTCTTTAGTGCTGAAATCAAGAAGAGAGAATTCTACACCCTGCGAATACTCTCTTGCCGCCTCCTTGTTCTTGTCGCCCTGTTTGCCAGTTCGATCTCCAGTTGTGGAAGAAGTCAAGATTGGATCTTGACATCAGTTCTTTGAGAAATGATTGAAAGGAAGCTGTGCTCACATACCATCCTGCTAATTCTTGCGAAGGACAAAGTTCTTGGAGAAGAACACTGCTGATTCTGCTCCATCCCGCACTGCGCCATCTTCAGTGCGAGCAGTTTTTGGATCCTTCCTTGGGCATGAACACATCCGTTGGGAGATACTACTTCTCCGTATCAGGTATACTTCTCCCCTACTCCTTTTGGTTCAGATCTGATTCAGTTTAAGGTTCAAGAATGATCCTTGAAAATATGATTTTCTAAATAGGGAATGCAATTCCCAGTTGAAGGGAGAGAAAATTTTTTTGAAATTCGCCCCTTATTCCGCAATCTTTGGGCGTCCGTGGGATGGATCTCTCATCCCTTCACTCTCCAAAGAGCAAGTGGAGCAAGTGTGGCTAGAGAGAATAGTCATGGAGGCGAAGAGATGAGCTGCCAAGGCCGAGAAGAGAGCTGTCGAGGCGTAGGCGAAAGCTGCCAAAGCCTTAGCTACGGCAGAGAAATCAAAGAAGGTAGCAGCCGACGCAGTGGAGACGTACAAGAAGTCTTCCGACTACCTGGATGCGTTGGCGGAGTATGCTTCGTCAACATACCTCGACGGCATAGAAGATAGTAAGAAGGCACTCCTGCTGGTGCTGCTAGATTTTGATGTCGAGGGACTGCAAGTGATCCCCAACTCTCCTGCCGAGGCTCCCCCAGCTGAAGACGTCATTCTCCCTCTGACCCACAACGAGGCACAAACATAGACTTCCCCTCTTCCTATTCTGCTCTGTTGTTGTAATAATTGTCATCCGCTTTGTTTTTTTTTTTGTTCGTTATTTTGTTTTTGTTTTTTGAACAGAGTACAAAATTTTGTAAAGGCTTGTACAAGCTCAAAGTTGAATAGTGAATGAAATGAATGAAGCCATTTTTTTGTGTACATTGTGTTTTGTGTATGTTGTCTCCTTTCCTCTCTTCTTCTCCTTTCTTTTTTATCTTTTTTTTTGCGAGAGGTCCTTGCCCCTCCGAAAGGTTGAAACCACGATACTTTTTTTTTCTTTTTTTTGTGTACATTGGAGTGAAGAGGAACTTCACTTCATTCATTCATTCATTACTTTCATCAAAAAATTACATTCATCTGTAGTACATCTGGAGGTTCTCCGAGTTCCACGTCTGAGGGACGGGTCTTCCATCTAAGTTTTCCAGCCAAAATGTGTTGGGGCCGAGAGCTTGCTTAATTCGGTAGGGGCCTTCCCATTTGGGGCCCAGCTTCCCTACTCCAGGTTTAGGAACCATGACCTTCCTAAGGACGAGGTCTCCCTCTTTGTGGTGCTTTTTTTTTCACTCTAGAGTTGTAGTAGCAGGCCACTCGCTGGTGATAGGCATTCATCCTAATCTGTGCTTGTTCTCAGGTCTCTTCCAGCAGGTCTAACTTTACTCTGAGCGCTTCGTCATTCTCGTCATCGGCATACTCTTGGATCCGAAGCATTGGCTATCCAATCTCAGCTGGGATCACAGCTTTCGTGCCATAGGTCAGGCCAGAGGACGTTGTGTAGTTCGTCGGCCCACAGGCCTTTAGCTCTATCTAAATTGGTCTTCAATCCGTCTAGGATTGTTCTGTTCATGACCTTGGCCAGTCCGTTCGTCTGGGGGTACCCTACCGAGGTGTACTGTTGCCTAATGTCGAGGGAGGTGCACCATTCTCAGAATTAGCGTCCTTGCGACACTGATCACATTTTCACACTAGCTCAGTCACATCCTTGTGAAGTGTCGGCCAAAAGTACCCCCGCCTTAATGTTTTATGGGCTAAGGTCCAGCCGCCGAGGTGATTTCCATAGATGCCTTCATGAATTTCCCGAAGCACGTACTCACCCTCCTCCCTGCGGAGGCATCGGAGGTAAGGCAAGGTGAAAGACCTCCTATACAACTTTCCTTCTAGAAAAGTGTAGTGCGTTGCTTGCCATCGGAGTTTTCGGGCTTCTTTCCTATCATCGAGTAGCCTTTCTGTCAGTAGGAAGTCGATGATAGGATCCATCCAAGATGGTTGGGCCTCTACGGGTAGGATTTGGATGTCCTCTATGGAGGGTCGGGCTAATCTTTCCATGTGCATAATGCGGCCAAGGGCCACATCCGAGGTGCTCGCCAATTTGGAGAGGGTACCGGCTTGGGAGTTCTCGGCTCACAGGACTTGCTGCAGAGAGAAGCATTGGAAGTGGCTGGCTAACTCTCGAACCTTAGTGAGGTACTTAGTCATGCTTTGTTCTCTGGCTTCATACTCACCGTTGATTTGATTCACCACCAGTTGCGAGTCGCTAAGGACTTCGACGTACTTGGAACCGAGGTCTCGAGTGAGCTGCAACCCCTCCAAGAGGGCTTCGTACTCGGCTTCATTGTTGGATGCAGGGAACTCGAATCTCAACGCATACTCTATGACGGCATTGTCAGGGGTGAGGAGAATGAGGCCCGCTCCACTTCCTTTGGCGTTGGATGAACCATCAACAAAAAGTCTCCACGCGGGGGGGATCTCCTCGGCCAGTCGTGCTTCTTATGCCTCATCTTCGTGAGGTCGGCCAAGGGGCTTGCTAAAAGTGCTCTCTGCTATGAAGTCAGCCAAGGCTTGCGCTTTGATCGTGGGCCTCGGCTGGTACTGTATGTCAAACTCCAACAGTTCTATTGCCCACATAATCAGGCATCCCGAGGTCTCTAGCTTGGCAAGGATGGCCCAAAGGGGCTGATTTGTCAGGACCACTATGGAGTGGGCTTGGAAATACGGCTTGAGCTTTCTGGCCGAGGTGACGAGTGCGTAAGCTATCTAAACTGGTCTTCAGTCCGTCTAGGATGGTTCTGTTCATGACCTTAGCCAGGCCGTTCGTCTAGGGGTACCCTACCGAGGTGTACTGTTGCCTGATGCCGAGGGAGGTGCACCATTCTCGGAATTTAGCGTCTTTGTGACACTGATCACATTTTCGCACCAGCTCGGTCACGTCTTTGTGAAGTGTCGGGCAAAACTACCCCCGCCATAATGTTTTCTGGGCTAGGGTCCGGCCGCCAAGGTGATTTCCGTAGATGCCTTTGTGAATTTCCTAGAGCACGTACTCGCCCTCCTCCCTGCGGAGGCATTGGAGTTAAGGCAAGGTGAAGGACCTCCTATACAACTTTCCTTCTAGCAAAGTGTAGTGCGCTGCCTGCCGTTGGTATTTTTGGGCTTCGTTCCTGTCATCGAGTAGCCTTTCTATTAGTAGGAAGTCGAAGATAGGATCCATCCAAGGGCCACATCCGAGGTAGGATTTGGATGTCCTCTATGGAGGGTTGAGCTAGTCTTTCCACGTGCACAGTGCGGCCGAGGGCCGCATCCGAGGTGCTCGCCAATTTGGAGAGGGTATCGGCTCGGGAGTTCTCGGCTCACGGGACTTGCTACAGATAGAAGCGTTGGAAGTGGCTGGCTAACTCTTGAACCTTACCGAGATACTTAGTCATTCTTTTTTCTCTAGCTTCGTACTCACCGTTGACTTGATTCACCATCAACTGCGAGTCGTTGAGGACTTCGACGTGCTTGGAGCCGAGGTCTTAGGCGAGCTGCAACCCCTCCAAGAGGGCTTTGTACTCCGCTTCGTTGTTGGATGCAAGGAACTCGAATCTCATCGCATACTCTATGACGACATTGTCAGGGGTGAGGAGAATGAGGCCTGCTCCACTCCCTTTGGCGTTGGATGAACCATCGACAAAATGTCTCCACGCGAGGGGGGGGATCTCCTCAGCCGGTCATGCTTCTTCTGCCTCATCTTTGCGAGGCCGGCCAAGGGGCCTGCTAAAAGTGCTCTCTTCTTCGAAGTCAGCCAAGATTGCACTTTGATCGCGGGCCTCGGCTGGTACTGTATGTCAAACTCCAATAGTTCTATTGCCCACTTAATCAGGCGTCCCGAGGTCTCTGGCTTGGCAAGGACGGCCCTAAGGGGCTGATTTGTCATGACCTCTATGGAGTGGGCTTGGAAATACGATCTGAGCTTTCTGGCCAAGGTGACGAGTGCGTAAGCTAGCTTTTTCACTTCGGGGTATTGGGTCTCAGTGTCACTGAGGACCTTGCTAACGTAGTACACAGGTCTTTGAACTCCGTCATCTTTCACCAGGACCGAGCTGACGGCCTCCTCTCCGGCTGATATGTACAAATACAGGGTTTCCCCTAACACCGATCGAGCGAGGAGCGGGAGTGAGGCGAGGTATAGCTTAAGCTCATCGAAGGCACACTGGCACTCCTCCATCCACTAGAAATCTTTCAGCTTCTTGATGGCACAGAAGAAGGGAAGGCAGCGGTCTGCCAACTCCGACATGAAGCGATTGAGGGCGGCTATTCTACCAGTGAGCCTTTGAGTCTCCTTCACTGACCGAGGGGGTGCCATGTCTAGTATGGCTTGTACCTTGCTTGGGTTGGCTTCAATGCCCCTTTGAGTGACGACAAAGCCTAAGAATTTCCCCGAGGTAACCCCGAAGGCACACTTGCTCAGATTGAGCTTCATGTTGAATTTACGCAGAGTATCAAAGGTCTCTGCCAAGTCCGAGGTGTGCGCATTGGCCTTCAGGCTCTTCACCACCATGTTGTCTACGTAGGCTTCAATATTCCTCCCCATCTAATTCTTGAAAATCTTGTTGACGAGGCACTGGTAAGTGGGCCCTACATTCTTAAGGTCGAACGGCATTACCTTGTAGCAATACGTGCCATGCTCGGTGATGAAGGATGCCTTGTCCTCGTCGTCGGGGTGCATCTGTATCTGGTTGTACCCAGAGAAGGCATCCATGAAGCTAAGTAGTTCATACTCTGTAGTGGCGTAGACAAGGTGGTCTATCCTCGGCAAAGGAAAACTATCATTCGGGTAGGCTCAGTTAAGGTTTGTGAATTCAATATAGATCCACCATTTCCCATTAGCTTTCCTTACCAAAACCACATTAGACAGCCAGTTGGGGTATTGTACCTCACGGATGAAGCTAGCATCGAGTAGCTTATCAACTTCCTCTCCTATAGCCTTCCATCGTTCCGGTGCAAAGTTCATCTTCTTTTGTCGAACTGGCTTAAAGCTCGGGTCCATGCTCAGCCTGTGAGTAATGACCGAAGGGTCAATTCCGGGCATGTCAGTGGTAGACCAAGCAAAGACGTTGGCGTTAGTTCTATGGAAACTTATCAGTTCAGATAGGCATTCAAGGGGGAGGTTGGACCCAACGTGGACTGTCCTTTCTGGGGCTGACTCATCCAAGGGGACCGAGACGAGGTCCTCGGCTGGTTGGCCTCGACTCGCTGGTTCTTCCCGGGGGTCAAAGCCTTCTAGTGATAAAGCCTCCTTATTCTTCCCTTTTAGAGCCACCATGTAGCATTAGCGGGCAATCTATTGGTTCCCACAAACGACTCCGATGCCGTGCTCGGTGGGAAACTTGAGGGCCAGGTGATAAGAGGACATGGCTGCCCTTAGTGCATGAAGGGTTGGTCTTCCCATTATCGCGTTGTAGGGAGAGGCAACCCTTGCCACTAGGAAGTCATGCATCCAAGTCACCTGGTGTGGCACTGTCCCTACCGTGATGGGCAGGGTGATCTTTCCTTTCGGCCTGGTGAAGCTGCCAAAGAAGCCAACAAGGGGAGTGTCAACTGGCTGGAGTCTCTCTGGCGCAAGCTTCATTCTCTCATAGGTGTCGTAGAAAATGATATCGACTGACGAGCCGCTATCCACCAAAATCTTTTTCACCATAAAATTGAACATGATGGTTGCGACCACAAGGGCATCATCATGGGGGACAGTAGCCCCCTCTAAGTCCTCGTCGGTGAAGACAAGGGCATGTGGGCATCTCTACCTCTTCGGAGTGTCCAGATATTTCTGCTTCTTCGGGGCAGGCTCCTGGATGTTAAGCTGCCTAGTGTAGGCCATTCAAGCCGAGGCCGACGCTCTACCCGAAGTCGTGCCCCCAGCGATGACGACGATGACGCCTGCCACTTGCTGATGCTGTTGTTGCTGCTACTGGGACGACGAGGTGCCAGCCTCTCTTCTGACGAACTGTCTAAGGTGTCCTCGGCAAATGAGGGACTCTATTTCATTCTTTAGGTCATAACAGTCCTTGGTGTCGTGCCCGGTGCCACGGTGGTACTTGCAATACTTCGTAGGGTTCCCCCTCTTGGGGTTCCGCTTCAATTTCGTTGGCCACTTCACGAACTTTTCTTCCCCTTCCTACATCAGTATCTGGGTGCGGGTGGAGTTGAGTGGTGTGTAGTCCCTGTAGGCCAGGGTGGCGGACTTCTTGTTGTCTTTGCCGCCATTGTTGCTAGGGTGGCGCTGGTCTCCACCTTTCCTCTTCTTCTCTAGGGCCCCGTCGTGGTGCTCGGCTTCCCTTTCTTTGTCGTCCCCGGCCAAAACCTCTTCGGCTGCAATGTATTTTTGGGCCTTTTTGAGGAATTCGAGTTTAGTCTCCGGCGGGGTCTTGGAAACCGAGCACTTGAGAGCCGAGCCGGGGTGGAGTTCGTTGATGGCCGCATGCATGGAGACCATAGGGTCGAGGTCTTGCACTTCAAGCTCTTCTTTCTTAAAGCGGTCAATGTAAGACCGTAGGCTTTCACCCAGCTCCTGTTTGAACGACATTAGAGAGACTACGCTCTTCTAGCATCGTCTACTACTGATGAAGCAGGCGAGGAGTAGAGTTGTAAACTGCTCCCACGAGCTGATTGATCGAGGAGGAAGGCTGGAGAACCAGCGGCGAGCGGCCCCCCTGAAGGTAGCCTAGAAGGTCCAACACGTCACGGCGTCGGAATAACCGTATAGTATCATAAGCACCCTGAAACCCTCTAGGTGGTCATCGGGGTCGGTGCTTCCATTGTATGTCTCCAGTGTGGGAGCCTTGAAGTGTGGGGGGAGAGGCTCCGAGATGATTTCAGAAGTGAACGCGTCCATGCGACCAGCAGAGTCACCATGACCGGTTGAGGGGTTGGCTCGACTCTCCTCGACTTGGCGGAGCTCGTCCTTGACGGCCCCAATCTTGGCTCGTAACTCAGCAATCCTTGGGTCAGCACGGGCACGGGCCCTGCTCCTGTCTTCGCGGACCCAATGGGTGTCGTCTCGGACTCCCGAATACTCCGAGACGGGGTTGCGCGCTTTTCTACGGGTGCGACGATCATTCAAGACGTCCCTGAGGTTTGAGACAGGAGGTGGGGTGGGATGGCATCAGCTCTCACCTCGGGAGTGAACTCCAGGCGGCCGAACTACCCGCCATCTTCCTGGGTAGCCTACCTACGGCGGCGGTGGTGCTGGTCCGAAGATTGATGACTGTTTTCGGATTGAGCGGGCATGCTCTCCCTTCGGCTAGGTGGACAGACATTCCTTCGAGGTGAGTCGGTGAGGCGATTATTGCCCGATTCTGACGGTTCGGCTAGCGGATTACTGTGACCGAGGGCCAGTACCTCGATGTTCTCGCGTCGGCCCTGATCTTCTGTCACCCTAGCGAGCGGTCGCCTTGAGAGGGACCTCCTGCTCGAGGGCAGACTTCTTCCATTCTTTGGGTGAGGTGGTCCAAGCGATCGATGACGGCCTGAAACTATTCATAGGTAACTAGGTTCGGATTGTTCCTGGCTTCTGAGCTTATAGGGATTTTGGATCTTAGAGTGTTATTATTGTTTATTTTGAAGTGGGGGTCATCTTAGCAACTAGTTTCCCACAAACGGCGCCAATTGTTGCTATGCGGGTTGGCCGAGGGCAACAAGGTAAATTCACCCTTCAAGTTCCAAGCATTAGCCGATGACCCTGAGGCCTCGGAAGAGGTTGACCGAAGCCAAGGACAGCAAACCGAGGCGAAGTGTAACTTCCGAGGACTATGGTAGCCGAGGACTACTTGCCGAGGCGGGGTCCCTAGTGATCTGAGATGTTGCAAGACAAGAAGTGTCAAAGGCCTCGGGGTGGATACCCGAGGCAGAGGCTCTGATGCTCAAGTTAGTAAGAGATGTGAAGTAGGGGAGAGTGCAAGGGTGCTCCTGGAGAGAGTCCTTGGATGCACCAGATCTCCCTGAATTAATGCTAGGTAGACAATGTAGGTGTAGGAAGTAAATGAGTGAATAATGTTGAAGTTACTCCGTTCCAGCCCCTTTTCAATGAGCAGTTACCTCTTATTTATACTTGAGTGTGCTGGTGGTAGGTGAAGATGAACGCCTTGGATGAGAACCGTACGAGGTTAGACTGTAGGCCCTGGCGGTACTCCAGGTAGTTATGTGATTGGCTCCGTATGAAGACAGTAAGACTCTCGCCTAGTGTGTCTGACGTTAGCAGGCATTAGTGGGTTGGGCCTTCTAGAATACACAACGAGGATGTACTATGGAACATTGTGGGGGGGGAGATGTGAATTCCAGTAAACGGGATCAAAGTAAAAGCCTAGAGGTTGGCACTTGTCATATACCTACGTATCACCATGGATTTTCCGTCAAATAGAGATGAAGTGATTTCATCGGTTTATATTTTTAGAGCAACACCAACATTCTATCATCATCTTTATCATGTTAAACATATCCTTTGCCTTTTCATTCATGAAAATAAGGCCACGTTTGGTTCAAAGGAATAGGGGTCTCGAATTGGAATCGGAATGGATTATTCCAATTTCAACTGTTTGATTGGGCAGGATCGGAATCCCATTTCTAGTGGAATGGCGTTCCCCAATTTGAAGGAATGACCATTCCCTCCCCCTCGCTTGGAAATTAAATCTCATTCTACTGATTCCAATTTTTATTTCTATTCTTATCTGAACTAAGGCCCTATTTGGTTCACAGGAATAGGGGTCTGAAATCAGAATCAGAATGGATTATTTCGATTTCAATTGTTTGGTTGGACGGAACCAGAACCCCCATTCCCATTCTTGCTGGAATGGCATTCTCCCATTTGAGGGAATGGCTGTTCCTTGCCCCTCTTTGGAGGATGAGATTCATCTCATTCCTATTGATTCCAATTCCTATTCTCATTCCTGTCTGGACCAACACAGAGTATAAGAATGGACCATTCCGATTCCGATTTTAAAAGATTTCGATTCCAATTCCAATTCCAATTCTAACTGTGAACTAAACGGACCCTAAATAGACCATTCCAATTCCAATTGCGAAACAAACGGACCCTAAAGATAAAAAGAAAAAAGAAATCATTACATGATAAAATAATTGAGCAATGAGAAAAGTCCTCTCTTCTATAAATTATAAATTAATTACCATGCAATAGAAAATTTTATGAGAGAAATTTGATACGTGTTCACCGCTTGTTGAAAAAGAAGAGGCAAAAACAAAATAAAAAGAGGGGACTAAAAGTCTAAAATTGGGGAGGTCACATTTCCTGCGACAGTGGTCGCAGGACAATCTTTTCGAAAGGAAAAACAAAATATTACATCAACTGGCGTTTGATTTAAAACACTGGCGTGTGAAACAGTTTTATTGGGGCCGTATGCGATCATGGCCGCCGGAAATCTTTTCTCAAGATTGGGCCTTTAACGCCTTAACGCGTGCCAATTAAGTCATTAACCAATCTTTAATTTCTTTGGGCCTTTGCCACTGTATCAGTTATCACTGTGATCGGCGGCCAGACTGTACTTGAGCAGAACGATAATTCCTGTTTGAAATTTATATGGAAAATCTGTAGCCTCACTAACTTCAATCAATGCACAGCCATTATGAAAAGAAAAAACAGAAAATTTTGAATAGGCCCATTATAGATTTCTGAATTCCATTAGATCTATAATATTTAAAATATTTCATCCGTGAATTAACATTAATTTCTAACGGTACTTATCAACTGTACTTTGAGCCTTAGAATTCTAATCCTAAACTGATAAGAGGAGCAGAAGAAGACATAGTCAAGGAGTCGTAGTCGTAGTCATGGAAGAACCACGTGCAACGTGGGTTTGAGTCAATAATAGACAACTGGGTGGTACTCGGCAATCCAGCCCTAACTCCTAAATCCACAGACGGATAGACCCACCACATCCACACGTGACACGCCAATGCCCTCAAGCCTCAGCCCCATCGACAACGAGATGCTTATTGCTTGGACATTCGGTGTTGTATATTTTTTAAAACCTAAGACAAACATTACGAAGGCCCACACCAACGTGAGCTTGCGTTGTGGACTTCTATTGACTCTGTCCTCACGGCCTACCTGTAGATTGGCTTTTATAAGATTAGGGCAATTCATTTGAGTTGGGATTTACTGACCATAGCACATAACACATTGCTTGGTCATGTTCATTCAGCCGCATATTGACAACATCTCTTTTACTTTATACCACCACCAGTATTCCTAATGTGCGGCTGGACCGACATGACCAGCAACGTGTTGTGGTCCACTCTATACCATAGAGTCAATAGAAATCCATTCTACACGTTCTTTCCTCTTTCCATACTCCCAAGTTACAATGACAATTCTTTCCATTTTTAAATCTTGAGGCTTGAGAAATGGTCTTCACATTACATCTGGGGCTGTTTATAAATAAATCCAAACCGATCAACCTGGTCCGATTCAACCCGAGTTTGTCGGTTTTTTTTTTTACTATCAGTTGGTTTCGGGTTGCAAAGATAAACAAACTGATAATTTGGTTCAGTTTCGATTTTCACAATATATTCTGAAAAAATATCTGTTAAATATAGCAATTTTAGTTTTAAATAATAAATATATATCTGAAAAAAATATATATTATGAAATATATCAGATATATATTTCCAGAAATTAGAAAATATATATTTTGATATATTTGTATATATTTTGGTTTTAAATATATATTTCCAGAAAATATATTTTGAAATATTATATATAATATTGGCACTTTGACTTCATGTGCATTGTGCAAACTTGGAGTTGGTTGAAACCCAAACCGACCCAAACCAACTCAAACCGACCAGGTTGGTTTTACTTAATTGAGGGTCAGTTTCGGTTTGATCTATAGGTAACCCGACTAGGTCGGGTCGGTTGAAAAAACACTAGTAAACCGACCCAACCCAACCCATGAACAGCCCTAAATATAGGCATTAAATTGGGTGTTGGCATTTATAGTAAAAATACAAATTTGAGAATAGGGGTGTTAATGGATTGGATTCGGGTTGGACCCCATCCAGTCCAAATGTCTTTTGGATGGATTGGATGGTCCTAAGAATTATATGGACTCGGACCGGTCCAAATATAAATAGTTTTTACAAATAGTAGATCAAATTTGGACAAAACTGATTGGTATGATGGTCCAAAGTACTTTTATTATATAATGAACTATTATACAATAAGTATAATAAATTAAATTTAAAAAGTTAAATAACAGTAGTTTAATCTTCAATAATTATTGAAAATTTTTTATTAAATAACAAAACAAAAATAGATTTTTACATAATTATTGAAAATATATTTATCACCAAAAATAATAAATAATTTCTAAAAATAAAATAAAAATTAATTTTAGTATATATAAATATATAATAAATATACTTTAGGATTTTAAAGTTATTATTAATAAATATTAATTTTTTAACTTATTTTCTAGAATTATTAATTGATATAAGTGAACTTAGTTATTTACAATATTATTTAGTTATTTAAATTTTAAAGTGTTAATTATTTATTGAATTTAATAATCCATAGAATTATAATTTATACTATTATCACATAATTTCGTTATTAATTTTGTAAAATATTAAATTATAATTAATTTGGATATTATGTTATAATTATTTTTCTATGTTTAAGTAAGGTTTTAAATTTATTACATAATCTCGTTATTTTAACTATTTAAATTCTATTTATGTTAAATATTTCATTATTTAAAATATTTAGTTATTTAAATATTTAAATAATATGTAAAATTTTTAAAATTTTTGTTATTTGAATTTTATTTATTTTAAAGTTATTACATAATATTAAATATGTTGTTATATAATTATTTAGCCATTTTTATTTTTTATTTATATTTAAATTATATTTTATTTTTAATGTTAAAGTTTTATTATTTGAATAACATTTAAATTGAATAATCCGGGAATTCATAATTTACATTATTAGTACATAATTTCATGATGAATTTTATAAAAATGTTAAATTATTAATAATATAAATATTATGAAATCTATTTTAATTATTTTTTATGTTTTTAATAAATATTTTAAAGCTTTTATATGATTTTGCTAGAATATTTACATAATTCTTAAATTTTTAAATCAAACTTTCTTTAGATGGATCTATACTACCTATAAAAGAGTGAATGCCTCTTCTTTCTGGAATTTTCATTGGACGTTTTCTATCCTTCTTGTCTAAACATATAATTCGGGGTGAGCAAAAAAAACCAAACCGAAAAATCGGTTAACTGAACCAGTCAATTCAGCTTCGGTTCGATGTTTCCAAAAAACTAAAAGTTTTGGTTCAGTTTCGGTTAACCATTTAAAAAAAACCGACGGTTAACCATTTTGCCAGTCTGCTGAGATAGGTTCGCCAGTCTGGCACACACTGGCTGCTAGTCTAAGTCGTTTGACAGACTGACACCCACTGGCCTCTCAGTCTTTCTGAGACAGGTTCGTCTGTTTGACAGTCTTTTTCTTTCCCTCGCTCTCGAACTCTCACTCTCTGATACTCTCTCTCTCTCTCTAAACTATCTCTCCCTCGCCTCTCAGTCTCTCTGAACTCTCTCTCTCTCTCTCTCTCTCTCTCCCTCTTGCCTCTCGGACTCTCTCTAGCCTTTGGCGCTCCGTCCTTCAACGGACTCACCTCTCAGTTTTTCTTTTTTTTATTATTTTAAGGGCATAAAAAACTGAAAAACCAAATCGCGGTTAACCGGTTGTATCGGTTCAATTTCGGTTCGGTTGAATGTAAAAACTGAACCTATCGGTTCGGTCTAGAAAATTACCCCACGGTTAACCGAACCATGGGCAGCCCTACATACAATGGGCATAAAGAGGGCATATATGTCATTTACTCTCATTTTAGAAAGTGCCCACTTATAACTGTCCACTTATAACTAACTTTCTAGAAACTACATACTTATAACTATTCAAAAACTGTCCATGAATTATAAATAGTTTTGTCTTAGAGATAGTGGCACGTGCAAATGCACATACATGTTTACTAGTATAGATAAAAAGTGGGGGAGAGGATAAAAAAGAATTAGAAATAATTTATGAGAGAAACTTTCAACTGAATAAGAGATAATTTAGGAGATAAAGAGGAATTATAGATAATTAAGGGGATAAATAGAGATTAGAGATAATTTAGGAGAAAGTGGGGGAGGAAGTTTAGGAGATTTTAGGAAAGAAGATTATTTAGGTTATTTGGAACGTGTGTGTGTGTGGAGAGAGAGAGAGAGAGAGAGAGAATTTAGGTAATTTTTTATGGGGAAGAAGAGCATATCATTGATTGTTTAAAAAATGACATGAAATAAAAAAATAAAATATTTAAAATATTCAATTAATTTTGGTGATAAAATATTATACCAAATACATATTTAGTTTATTTTATTAGCATTTTGATCATTTTTATTTAATTTATTTATATCATTTAATATTTGAATGCAATCAGAATTTGACTCCAAACCAAATTAAATCTAATGGATAAAATCTGACTCAAATTCAAATATAAACAAATCAAATTCTGATGCACCTTTATCTGATCGGCGGATCCCACTTTGTCCAAGTCCGAACTAGGTTATGGAGTCTTATTTTTCTCCAGTTGTGTTCTTAATTGATTATTTTATTAATGATATATAAAGATTTCTTAGTTTTGTTATAATTTTTATTATATTTTATGTATAAAAGAATAAATTTTATGGACAATATATAAAATAAATTTGATTAAAAATACGTATTTATTAATATAAATAATTTTTTATTTTATCATCACAAATTATATTTAAAAAAAAAACAAGTATTATAGCTCAGTCTTATTGGATCAGATTTGAAAAGATTCCGATTATTAATCTAAACTAACTCTACCTACATCTACCCACATAATATATACATGGAAAACATTACATCCTCTTACATAATATTAATACATTATTTCTGAACCGGCCCCGACTCGTGGTGGTCGCATTTTCTCAAATCTCAGCTTAATTATATGATTATTTACAGAATGAAAAAAGAAAAGAAGGTTTTGTTATTATGAGGGCATTATAGTAATTTAAACATGAAATCCGTTATCAAAAATGTGAGGAGAAGTAATGCCGTTGCTTTCGGTTTGGGGTTCCGTGTTTAATCAACCTACGGTGTTGGAAAATGACAAAAGGATGCTTTTTCACCCTTATCCTTCCCACACGCTTGTCTTGTTATCTATCTCTATTCTCTACCCAATAGCGTTATGGCCTTCCCCTAAAAGTCACCTTTTGGTGGGAACATCTCATCCCATCCTGTGTCAAGTGTCAACAGCCCCTAGTTTCAAAGGGGAGCAACACCACCACTGACAGAGAGCGAGAGAGAGATTGTCTCTTTACTCCTGGCTGTGGGGTTGGCTTCTTTTATTCTTTTATCTTTTTATTTTATTTTATTGAATTTATTTATTTTTTTCTACTTGAGTTGAATTTAAATTGAATACATATACACCCTGGTCTTTTTCTTGATCTTCTCACTTGGTTTCTAGAGATGAATAACTCCACCTACCCTCACCACCTTTTCAAAGGTAGCTTGGCTTTGGCTAGCTTATAAGCTTTGTATAAGCATGTTTTAAGAGGAAACGTTTATTAATGATCTATCGATCTTTATCCATTGGACTGTTGGATTTTAATCTCATAAGAGATTAAATCCAATGGGTTTGATTGGTCAATTACATGAGAAATTGTACTTGTACACTTGATTGAAAAATCAGTTTCTCTTATAAAAACCCAATTTTGAACTTGTCCCACATTGGAAAATTATAAGTTTTGTTTTCAGTATTTCAATAGGAGCTGATTTACACTCCTTAGAATTAGTAGAGGAGAGTATGGGGATACGATACCACGCAATGTGCGCGCACGCGTGCGCACGTGTGTGTGCGGCGCAATGAGGCGCACTTTGCTCGCACCCATGTGGCTCGCGATGGACGGCTCTGGTTTTGGTGCGTTGATGACCATTGATCACCATTGATGAGATCAACGGTCACGATCGGGTGTGATCAAGAGGCACAATTCAAAGTTGACTGTTAACTACTTTTTAAATAGTCACAATGTTTGAAATTGTGACTATTCAAGGTGCCTTCTCTAAATCAGCACCTACCTTTTCTTCATACCTCTTCACAAATTATTTAAGGAGCATGAATCAGACTCCAAATCACACAATTTCAAAATTCACTCACTCTCTCTCTCTCTCTCTCTCTGTCTGGTCTGCTATAGTCTCACAGAAGGTTTCTTTGGAGACTCTTCAACTTTGCTGGTTGCAGATTCTCGCCCAAGGCTTTGTTGTATCTTGGGAACGAATTTGCCTGTAACCCAACAGCAAACTCAGTAAAACTGAGTGGGGGCAAATAACGTTCTAAAGACAGTGTCTTCAGACGCGCCTCAGAGCCTCTCCTCCAAAGTTACAGTGACCCCATCTTCCCCAACAATTTTAGAACGTTATTCTGCAATGGAGGCGGAAGCAAGCATGACTTTGATCAAGATGATGAACCAAGATCTTGTTCGACTAGACCAGTTCGATGGAGCAAATTTCAGCCGATGGCAAGACAAGATGATTTTCTTTCTGACCACATTGAATCTATACTATCTGCGGGACCCGAATCTGCAATCACTTCCTGAACCCACTGACAAAGACTCAGAGAAACTAAAGAAGGAAAGAGCAAAACGAGAAGAGGACTCACTTTTGTGTCGAAGACACATATTGAATGCTTTATCAGACCGGCTCTACAACTTCTACAAGGAACTTACATCTCCAAAAGAAATCTGGAAGGCCCTGGAATTCAAATACAAGGTGCAAGAAGCAGGTACGGATAAGTATCTTATTGCAGAATACTTTGACTTCACCATGAACGATCATAAACCCATACTAGAGCAAGTTCATGAACTACAGGTGATAGTCAATAAAATTCGATCCCTTAACATCATCATTCCTGAATCTTTCCAAGTTGGAGCAATCAGGAGCAATCATTCCTGAATCTTTCCAAGTTCATGAACTACTGTCTCGAATTAGAGACAGTAGGGATAAGACCCTGACCGGTATGCGGAACTCTAAGGTCAATTTTGTGGAAAACGGATCGAAGAAGACTAACCCTACATTACAAGTAAAGAAGAAGGATGGGAACTTCAAAAAGAGCAACAATAAGAAAGGATCCCGCTATGTTTGTGGAAAGAAGGGGCATTATGCCCGAGTCTGCCAACATCGGAAAGGCGGAACCAAGTCTGCAAACATGGTAGAAGACAATCTTGTGGCGATGATTACTGAAGTCAACATGGCAGAATCGTCTTCTGGATGGTGGATTGATTCAGGCGCCACAGTCCATATTTGCAAAGACAAGTCCTTGTTCAAGACATATGAAGAAGTGACTGATGGCCAGGAGGTACAGATGGGAAACCAAACATGTGCCAAAGTTGCTGGAAGAGGCAGCGTAGAGTTGAACTTCACCTCCGGAAAGACACTGACTCTCTTGAATGTTCTCCATGTTCCTGACATTAGAAAGAACTTGGTCTCAGTAAATCTTGTTTGTAAGAGGGGATTCAAAGTTGTCTTTGAATCCGACAAACTAATCCTATCCAAGAATGGGATGTTTGTTAGAAAGGGATAAGGTTGTAATGGTATGTTCAAACTAAGTATTAATGAAGGAAAAGTTTATGCTTATATTGTTGATTCTTTCTCTTTATGGCATGATAGATTAGCACACTTGAATTTTAAATCCATAAAGAATATGAGCAAACTTGGTATAATTGCTTACAGTAATGAATCAACTGAAAAATGTTGTAAAATCTAAAATGGCTAAGAAACATTTCCCTAGTGTTGAGAGAAATTCTCAACTTCTAGAACTAATCCATTCTGACATCTGTGAACTCAATGGTGTATTAACTAGAGGAGGTAAGATATACTTCATAACATTTATAGATGACTTTTCTAGGTACACCTATGTCTGCCTTATGAGAACTAAGGATGAAGCCTTTGACATGTTTAAACTATATAAGACTGAAGTTGAAAATCAATTAGAAAAGAAAATTAAAATCCTTAGAAGTGATAGGGGTGTTGAATACCTTAAAAATGAGTTTAATTCTTTCTGTGAAGAATTTGGAATAATAAATCAGTGTTCTGCTCCCTATACCCCTCAACAGAATGGTCTAGCTGAAAGGAAAAATATAACACTTACAGAAAAGATAAACTGCATGTTGTTAAAAGTTAATGCACCCTTAAACCTGTGAGGGGAAGCACTCCTAACAGCTTACCATTTACATAACAAAATTGATTCTAGAGTTAATAACAAATGCCTATATGAATTACGGACAGGAAGAAAAAGCCTAATTTAGCATATCTAAAAGTGTGGGGGTGCTTAGCATATTATAGAGTTTTAGATCCTAAAAGAACCAAATTAGGACTCAGAGCTAAGAAAAGTATGTTTGTTGGATTTACGGAACATAGCAAGGCCTATAGGCTTCTAGACTTAGAGTCCAACATAATAATTGAAACTAGAGATGTTGAATTCTTTGAAAATAAACTGTGTTCTGAATCTACAGAAAATGACAGAGAAACTCAGATCTCAATACCTATTGATAATAATGAGACTGATAGAAGAAATGACATAACTGTAACACCTACAATAGGACTTAGAAAAAGTCAAAGACAAAGAACAGAGAAACACTTAGGTTCAGATTTTATCTCTACTCAATCAATTGTATTTTTGGTTGAGGCTGATAGAGAGAAGATTTTAAATAAGATACCTATTGTCCTAAACATTGAAAATGATCCAAAAACCTACAGTGAGGCCATGACCTCTAGAGATGCTACCTTTTGGAAGGAAGCTATAAATGATGAAATGGATTCAATAATGTCAAATAACACATGGGTACTAGTAGACCTGCCTCCATGATCAAAACCAATAAAATGTAAATGGGTGTTTAGAAGAAAATACAACACTGATGGAACTGTACAAACTTTTAAGGCTAGATTGGTAGCCAAAGGATTTAGTCAAAAGGAAGGGATTGATTACTTTGACACCTATGCACCAGTGGCTAGAACAACTTTCATTAGAACACTCATAGCATTAGCATCCATTTATCACTTATCTGTTCACCAAATGGATGTTAAAACCGCTTTCTTAAATGGTGATTTAAATGAAGAGGTTTATATGAAACAACCAGAAGGATTTGTTCTTCTTGGAAATGAGAAGAAAGTCTATAAATTGGTTAAATCACTATATGGATTAAAACAAGCACCTAAAGAGTGGCATGAGAAATTTGATTCTTGCATCCTAGCTTTTGGTTTTAAACATAATAATGCTAATAGATGCATCTACTCAAAATTCACTGAAAATTATGGAGTAATTGTGTGTCTTTATGTTGATGATATGCTTATTGTGGGTACAAATATGGTTGGCATAAATTAAACTAAAAACTACTTATCCTCTATCTTCAAGATGAAAGATTTAGGAGAAGTAGATACCATCTTGGGAATAAAAGTTAAAAAGCATAGTAGGGGCTATGCATTAAGCCAATCACATTATATTGAAAAAGTACTTGAGAAATTTAAGCATTTAGAGTTTAAAAAATATAGCACGCCATATGATTCTAGTATAAAGCTAGTAGAAAATACTGGTAGAGCAATTGCACAACTTGAGTATGCTAGTGCAGTAGGGAGCTTGATGTATGTTATGCTTTGTACCAGACCTGATATTGCATTTGCAGTAAGTAAACTCAGTTGGTTTACAAGTAATCCCGGTGCAAAGCACTGGAAGGCAATTGGGAGAGTTCTTGGGTATCTCAAGAGAACCTTGGAACTTGGCTTGTTTTATTGTGATTATCTAGCTGTACTAAAAGGGTACATTGATGCAAGTTGGATTACCGGTAATGGAGATAACAAGTCCACATCTTGATGGATTTTCGTCCTTGGTGGGGGTATAATCTCTTGGGCATCCAAGAGACAAACTTATATATCTCACTCGACCATGGAATCCGAATTCATAGCCTTAGCGGCTACTGGAAAAGAGGCTGAATGGATTAAGAATTTATTATTGGATATAAAACTTTGGCCTAGTCCTATGCCTCCAATTTCCATTTACTGTGACAGTGAGGCAACTCTGTCAAGGGCCTACAGTGGTACCTACAATGGTAAGTCCAGACATATAAGTCTGAGACATGAATTTGTTAGGCAATTGATTCAAGATGGTGTCATCACTATAACCTATGTGAGGTCAAGTAAAAACTTGGCTGATCCTCTTACCAAGGGCTTAGCCAGAGAATTGGTAAGAATGACAACAAAAAACATGGGATTAAAACCCTTTACTTAGTCACCTGTAATGGTAACCCAACCTAAACTGAAAAACCATCAGTATTGGATCTAATGGGTAACAGCAAGTTACAGCAATGTGACTGTTAGCACTGACATTGAGAAATTTCCCATCACAACATAAACAGTGTTGTCCGTTATGATGAGAGGTTGAGATAAACTCTTAATGAAGTTCTGAAATGTGTCAAATAACGGAGCACATAGTGGAACTTCACCTATGTGAACATAGAAGTGGTGCCGCTTCTCATGAGGGTTTGGATTTGCTCTCGGGATTGTTCATAAAACCAGGAAAGAAGCACACGGCCATAATAGTGCTGAGCAAAACTTGAAACTTTTGCAGAGACTGGACATTTTTGTGTGTATAGGTGTCTTCGGTCTGTCTTGAGAGTAATTGGTTTAAGATCTTACCACCAATAACTTTGACAAGGCTCTGAGATAACTATACTAACAAGATGTTTAAGTTGATAAACACCTTTTGTATACATAACTGTGTCATAGTAGTTTGGATTGAGAGAGAACTATGTAATTGATCAATCAATGTGGGGGATTGTTATTAAATCCAAAGGGTTTGATTGGTCAATTACATGAGAAATTGCTCTTGTACACTTGATTGAAAAATCAGTTTTTCTCTTACAAAAACCCAATTTTGAACTTGTCCCACATTGGAAAATTATAAGTTTTGTTTTCAGTATTTCAATAGGAGCTGATTTACACTCCTTAGAATTAGTAAAGGAGAGTATGGGGATTCGATACCGCCCAATGCGCGCGCATGCGTGCGCACGCGTGTGTGCGGCGCAATGAGGCGCTTTAGAGGCGCACTTTGCTCGCACCCGCGTGGCTCGCGATGGACGGCCCTGGTTTTGGTGCATTGATGACCGTTGATCACCGTTGATGAGATCAACGGTCACGATTCGATTGGGTGTGATCAAGAGGCACAATTCAAAGTTAACAGTCACCAACTGTTAACTACTTTTTAAACAGTCACAATGTTTGAAATTGTGACTGCTCAAGGTGCCTTCTCTAAACCAACACCTACCTTTTCTTCATACCTCTTCACAAATTATTTAAGGAGCATGAATCAGACTCCAAATCACACAATTTTGAAATTCACTCTCTCTCTCTCTCTCAGTCTGGTCTGCTACAGTCTCACAGAAGGTTTCTTTGGAGACTCTTCAACTTTGCTGGTTGCAGATTCTCGCCCAAGGCTCTGTTGTATCCTGGGAATGAATTTGCCTGTAACCCAACAGCAAACTCAATAAAACTGAGTGGGGGCAAATAACGTTCTAAAGACAGTGTCTTCAGACATGCCTCAGAGCTTCTCCTCCAAAGTTACAATGACCCCATCTTCCCCAACATGGGCAATTTGCAATTGACAAATCCAAGGATTTTAAAACCGATTCGGACAACAAATCGATCAGGGTCCGGTTCCCGAGTCAGGAACCGGTCAGTTGCTCAGGTTAGAGATTTGCTTACCAAATCAACATTTTTTTGCAAAATTCCAATTTTAAGGAAAATGAAATCGGTCACCTAATCGGTTTCCGATTTTCTAATATTCAACCATCCGGTCCAGTAACCATGGAAAAATCTATTCTTCTTTTTCTAGGCTCAGTTCGGAAAGATTACAAATGTAAATATGTAAAATGCAAAATTTTGTATTTTGTATTATCTTGTATACATTTATATTATACATATTTATGGTTATATTTATACTTTGTATTTTATATTTATACTCTTACCAAACTGCTTTCCTATATACTTATTTATATTTATATTTCATAAGGCCTATTCATTCATGTTCTTTTAATGTGGGACCTTTCCTTTTTTTTTCTTTTCTCATTTTATGTTTGTGATCATCATAGACATAGATGGGTGTGATCATCCAACCCATTCATGTTCTTTTTTAACCTATGGACTAAGGGATTATATTGAGAAACCTATAAGGCATTAGCCTCCGATATCAAAGTTGGTACATGACAGTAGTGTTATATGCACTTGCAGTCTTGCACCCTCCATTTGGAGTGTTTTAGAGCATCATCTCACTAGTGGTATTATGAGTCATGTTTAGTAAGTTCTTTTCCTTGTCAGTGAGACTATTAGATGATGTAGATTATCTTATGTATGTTAATTCTTTTAGGGGGCATTTGAGAGAGGGAAAAGTTGGTCAAAGGGATTTTAGTTCCCATTGACCAAGAATCCCACATTCATATTTCAGGTTTATGTGGGAATCATAGAAAATTTATTTTTCTGGATATCACTTAGGTGGGGGTGGGAAAGTTTATCTATCACCTAGGAGATAGGTAACTCCTAGGTGGGTAAATAGCTTTCTCACTTAGGGGAAAGTTGCCAACACTTGAATGAGACAAGAGTACCCCTTTTAATAATTGATTTTTATGGTTAAAATGGTCATTGCCTTATTTACATGAAAAATCAAAGAACATGGGTAAATGCACTTATCCGAGTAAATATTTCACAGAAAAAACTTACCCAGTTAACTACATTTACCCGAATAAAATACATAAATAACTTACCAAAAAGCAAACAGAATCATAAAGGGTCAAGTGGTTATCTGCCTAATCGCAAGTTTTATCATAATAAAAGAATACCCAACAAATATAGATTGTAATGATGTTCATTGTTGAAAATACTGAAGTATTATTGTAGTTTCTCTTGCATTATATATCAAGGATCCTTAGCTCCCAGCTGCCCTTTATCCGTATTAAAAGGATAATACGCCAATCAGACTGCACTAAGTCAATATTTACGGTCTAGTTTGGTGAATTGTTTAATGAGAGGGAGGAGAAAATGGGAGGCTGAAAATGCAGTCTTCCTCTTGTCTTTTAATCTTTTGCTCATTGAAAGTTGGAAAGCAAGTAGACAAATAAGGGTTTGGTGATGAAAATGAAATCTTCTTTATTTATTCAATGATAGAAGCAGGTGGGCTGTTTTTTGTACATGACGAGTAGTGTTTCGATTGTTGAAGTCATTGGAGAGAGAGAGAGAAGACCACAAAACTCAAAGCAGCATTTAAAGCAGCACCGATGCACAAATTTGTCCAATTACTTACACTCTGTAATAAATAAGATAATTAATGAGTAGTCTAACTCGCACAGTTCCTCTCACTTCCTACGCCTTAGTCCGTCCTAGACTTGCATTAGGGATAGGTGTGGAAACTATTTGCACTGATAGATCGGTAGGGGCGTGTCGGGTGATATCCATACTTTTTTTTTATTTTTATTTATTTTTTTTCAAAATCGGTTCAGGGGGCCGGTTTAAGGCTCCGCCACCCCCTGAACAGGTTAGAATCCTGATACCCCCTCTGTAGGCGTATCGGGGATCTCTCGAAATGATACATATTAGCCAATACGGGCCGATACGTGTCGATACTTTGGACCTTGCTCCAAGGTTCCTTCACTTAAGAGATAAATTTTTATGATTTATCAATGAAAGTTGATCTTTTAGACAATTATTAATTAAATAAAATAATATGAAAAATATAAATAAAAGAAATATATGTTTTAACTTTGTAAAAAATACAAAAATGAAAGAAAAAATCCTTCAATTTTGCTGAGATATTTCAGAAGTGATTGGGCAGAGGTTGAATGCAAGGAGGACCTTGGATCACTAAAAATC
Organism: Nelumbo nucifera; assembly: GCF_055504915.1. NCBI lineage: Eukaryota > Viridiplantae > Streptophyta > Magnoliopsida > Proteales > Nelumbonaceae > Nelumbo > Nelumbo nucifera. The sequence continues at coordinate 66,203,915 of NC_142652.1, forward strand.
TCTTGTCCATAAGCCAATTCTGCAAGGATAATGATGCAGCGTTTGTGTTTGATGCCTCTGGTTTTCTTGTAAAGGATCGGATGACGGGGAAGATTCTTTTCAAATGGCCAATTAAAGATGATTTATACAAAGTGCAATCTGTTTCCAACAATTCTGCGGCCTTGATTGGATAACGCACCTCCAAGGATGTTTGGCATTTGCGATTGGGTCATCCCAATCATAGAATTACCCCTATATTATTTCAAAATATGACTTACTTGTTTCTGATAAATCCTTTTCCTTCTGTACGGCCTATCCTAGAGGGAAAGCACATTCTCTTCCTTTCTGTTCTAGTAATTCAGTTGTTACAAAGCCATTATAATTAATATTTTCTAATGTTTGGGGTCCTGCCCCTACCACTTCAATTGAAGGATTCAAATATTATTTATCTTTTGTGGATGCTTTTAGTAAATTTATCTAGGTCTTTCCTATGACTACAAAATCTCAAGCACCATCCTTATTTCTATCATTCAAAAATCATGTTGAAAACTTATTGAATTGCAAAATCAAAGTTATTCAAATTGACGAAGGCATGGAATATAAGCCTCTTACCGATGCTTTTCATTCTATGGGGATCTTCCACCGACGTTCATGTCCTCATACACACCAACAAAATGGTGTTGTTGAATGTCGACACCGTATCATAGTGGAAACAAGTTTAACTTTCATGGCTACAACGTATGTCCCTCAAAACAGGTGGTATGATGCATTTGAAGTTGTTGTCTTCCTCATAAAGAGACTACCTACTCCAACTCTTTCCATGGCTTCTCCTTGGTTACAATTATTTGGCACACCTCTTTATTACACTTTACTCAGGATCTTTGGCTGCTCATGTTATCCATATTGGAGACCATACAGACGTTCTAAACTGGAATATCATTCTGGTGAATGTGTTTTTATAGGCTATAGCCTTCATCATAAAGGCTATAAGTGCCTTCACTTACCAACGGGCCGATTATATATCTCTCGTAATGTTATCTTCAATGAAGGGCACTTTCCATCTACTACTGCTTCTACAAAGGAACCATCCTCTCCACTCATTACGCCCTCAATACTTGAGCCCCCACCACTTCAACCCACTTTTAGTAGCACTCCTCTGGTGCCGATTGCAGCTCCATCCTCCTCTAAGATTACACCTCTCGCTGAATCGCCTGAAGCACCTCCAACTACAACGGTTGTTCCCTCTCTTAAGAATGCTCCTCCTATGCTCTCCACTCATCCTATGGAGACTTGGTCCAAGCGTGGGATTTTTAAACCAAATTCATGCTATGCATTTCACACTAGCACTCATTGAGATAGAGCCAAGTTGTTATTTTAAGGCCCAAAAAGACCCTCAGTGGGTTCTAGCCATGGCGAACGAGTATAAAGCTTTGCTATCCAATAACACTTGGTCGTTGGTGACTCCCCCTCCCAACAAGAACATTATTGGCAATCGTTGGGTATATAAAATCAAGAGGCGGGTGTGGACTATGACGAAACATCCGCACCGTGCTCTCTCTTGCACTCTCTTATAACAGAAGTGTTCATCAACTAGATATCAGTAACCCCTTTTTACACAATATCTTGACTGATTAAGTGTATATGAAGCAACCAATTGGGTTTGTTGGTCCCCGTTATGCTTCCTTTGTTTGTCGGCTAAATCATAGCTTATATGGACTTAAGCAAGCCCCACGGGCATGGTTCACTAGATTACATGATTACCTTCTTGCCTTGGGGTTTATTGAATCACGGGCTTATTCCTCTCTTTTTCTTTGACGCACTCAGGATGAAACTTTATTCCTCCTTATTTACATCGATGACATTCTAGTTACGGGATCCAGCTCCACTTCTATTTCCTCTCTTATAGCCGACTTAGCATCTCAATTTGTCTTGCGAGATCTTGGGCTAGCACATTATTTCTTAGGCGTTGAACTAACTCGCTCTTCCTCTGGCTTCCATTTGTCACAACACAAATATATTGCAGATCTTGTAGTTTGCGCTCAGATGCATGAAGCCAAACCCGTTCCTACCCCAATTCCCGCCAACACAAGACTTCACTCCTCACAGAGTGATCCTCTCCCTGATCCATCATTCTACAGTTGCATTGTTGGTGTGCTCCAATATGTGACATTAACTCGGCCAAACATTTGTTTCTCCATAAACAAAGTCTACCAATTTCTCAAAGCTCTCACCATTGTTCACTAGGTGGCTATCAAGCAAATCCTTCGTTACCTGAAAGGTACTATCTCACATGGATTGTCTCTTCACCTCTCCAAATTCCTCAATATCACTAGTTTTGCTGATGTGGATTGGGTGAGCTGCTCGATTGATAAATGTTCTCAAAGTGGCTATTCCATATTCCCCCGCCACTGTTTGGTATGATAACATGAGTGCCAAGTCCTTAGCGTACAATCCTATCCATCATGATCGCACCAAACACATTGAACTTGATGTTCATTTTGTTAGAGACATGGTTTCTAAGAAGCTCCTCTCTATACACTATGTTCCCAACAATGACCAACTTGTTGACTTACTCACTAAACCACTTCCCTCTACCCGGTTTACTCATCTCAAGGACAAGCTGACCATTGGTCCACCCTTGTCCAGCTTGAGGGGGGATACTAGAGATAACCGCATTCCATCCACGTCATCAGTTGGATAACACTAATCAATAGTTATTTGTATACTTAACTACACTCGATAACTATTATCTTATTGTACTTATCAGTTATCTGTACATTTGATTTTGAACTTTTGAATTCTTTACATCTATATATAAACCTCTATAAACTCAGAAATATGAATCAACAATTTACTTCTTCAATTTAAGTCTCGTAATTTTGTTCTAGTTTGGGTAGCAAGGATGCACACAAGGACCACTAAGCATACACAACGTAGAGAGCTGAGAGCTTGCTTTCCACTGGTTCCAGCTGCCTCCTCAAAGAAAGGGATGCCAAGTAACCACCTTGACTTGACCATACTTTTATAGGCTGAAAAGGAATAGATAATGTTTCATAGACCCATAAAGTTGTGTTTGTTTTCAGTTGAAAATTCATCAATGTAAAACTCAATCGGTGGGTTTAAAATTTTAGTGGACCGTTAGAGCTTTTTTTATGTGATAATTGATGTAAATAATACATCAATGTACATCTACATTGATTATCAATGGAAAAGTGAACCAATGGGAAACCTTACACTGAAAACAAATACACAAAAATACAAACCAAGTGTGGAGTTTTACATCTGTCCGTATTTACACTGAAAAGAACCATGTACAAATGTGAATCAACAATGGAGTTATCCATTCTAGTTGTTTCCTCTCTCTCTCTCTCTCTCTCTCTTAGAGATGGTAATTTCATGAAAATTTTTTGGTATCCGATCCATCCCGACCCTAACAGGACTCGTTTATAAAACCCTTATAGGGCTTGGGACGGGTTTGAGATTTTAGATTAAAACCCTATAGGGTTTGGGACAGGTTTTGGTTTTGACTTCACCATACCTCTTCTTGCTTCAAACCCCCTTCGTAATTTTCTGTTTTTTGAATTTTTTATTTTTTAATTCCACATAATTGCCCATTAAACCAATAAGGAAATCACATATGCTTAACTATTTCTAACAACCATAAAGAAAGAGGGATTTGCTTTTCTAATGTTTAGCCAAGTGGCACCACTTTCCCCCACTTCCTCCTAAATTGTCTCTAATTCCTATTTATCTCTTAAATTATCTCTAACTCCTATGTATCTCTTAAATTATCTCTAATTTAGTAGAGAGATTCTCTCCTAAACTATCTGTAATTCCTATTTATCCTTTCCCCCACTTTTTATCTACATCTATCTAAAGAAAGTTTCAATTAAAAAAAATCAGAACTATTTAAACCTTATAATGAAATTATATACTAAATTTAAAATATCTATTCAAAACACAAAAAAAAAAACAATTAATAGAATTAATAATATTCATATTATTAATAATTCAATATTTTTACAAAATTCATCATGAAATTATGTAGTAGCAATATAAATTATAATTTTACGAATTATTCAATTTAAATGTTATTCAAAAATAAAACATTATTTAAATATTTCAATAACTAAAATCTAAAATAGAAAAACATTAAAATAGCTAAGTAATATAAAAAAAATATTTAATATCATGTAATAACATTAAAATAAATAAAATTCAAATAATGAAAAATTTTAAATATTTTACATATTATTTAAATATTCAAATAAAAAAATATTTAACATAAAAAAATTTTAAATAGTTAAAATAACGAAATTATGTAATAAATTTTAAAAAACAAATCTTAAAAGTAGAAAAATAATTATAATAGAATTCATAATATTCATATTAATAATAATTTATTGTAATAATAGTACAATTATAATTATAGAAAATAACTATCAACAAAAATTATATTTATTAGTAATAATTTTACAATAATAGTGTATATTCATTATATATTTATATATACTATAATTAATATTTTTTATTTTCAGTAATTGTTTATTGTTTTTTATAAATATGCTTTCAATAATTATTTATAAATCTATTTTTATTTTGTTATTTAATAGAAAAGTATCAATAATTATTGTTCATATTAAATTAACAATAATCATTTTTTATAAATCAATATTAAATGAAAAATAAAAATATAATATAACCTAATATAATATATAGTATAAAACAATTTATAATATATAATATGTTTATAGAAATTAATTAAGTAGAACCTAGGAGGAGCCCTATGGCCTATGACATTATTAATTGGTTAATTTGCAAGTTTGGGGCATCTGGTTAGGTTCAAGTCCAATCCAAGCAATACTTCTAAGTGAGTTACTTTTTTATGAAATTTAAATTTTTATTAGTTAGTTTTAAAATTTTACTGACATAATTAAAATTATATTTAATGGATTTTAAATTAATATAATTAGGATTTAAGATTGCAAAATACAAATGGTATCTATTTGTCTAAATTCAAATTAAGATTCAATTGGCTTGGGCAAGTTTAAGTCCACTCCAAGCAATATTTCTAGATGAAATAATTGTCTCTGAGTTTTATTTTTTATCAATTAATTTTAAAAATTTATTGATGTAATTATTTCTAAATTCAAATGGACTTTAAATTAATATTATTAGGATTTGGGATTTCAAATGGTATCTATTTGTCTAAATTTAGATTAAGAGTCAATTGGTTAGGGTAAATTCAAGTCCAATCCAAGCATTATTAATGATTTTTAAATATTTATAATTATTTTTTAAATTTTATTACTATAATTAATAATTCAAATGGTGCTTATTTGTCAAAATTCAAATTCAAATCCAATTTGAAATGAGTCTTAACTCTTAAGTGCTTTGGATCAAATTCAACTCTCACGAGGAATAGGGTTGGGGGTTATGACCTTAGGATATGGAGGACAAGCATAGGCAAACTTCATCCCCCAGCCCCTAACACCATATGATGTCAAAATTAAAGCAGAAAAAAAAAAAGACAAGTGCTTTAGAATTTGATAGGGGTGCTCATAGTTTGGTTGACCAAACCATGGGCAAATTGTTGGTACCCAACCAATTCCTCCGGTTTTGCAATATTGAGAACCAAACTAATTGGTTAACTAATTGATTGATTCAGTTTTTCATCGATTCGCTTCTTTGATTTTTTATAATATTATAATATATATTATAGATGAATATATAAATATATAACATACTAAAAATATATATGTACTTGTCCGTTCAGTTAACAATTGAATTTTTAGGTTAATCGAAACCAAAAGACTTTTCAGTTTGATTTCCTTGGTTTGGTTCATTTTTTTTCAGTTTTTGATGAACATTTGATAGAGTTTCCTTATAAGACTTAAAGTCTCACATATGTTACATATTATAACATATGGTATTATAATCGGTTTGGAAGAGACAGGACGGGTTGGCAAAATTGAGAGGACACAAGTTTAAATGGGCTTGGGATAAATAAGAGAGTAATGCAATAAGGTGCCAATAATGTGGTGTTTCACAATTGCATTTGTATAAAGCTCTTGGTGACAATTTCCTCAATAACCTAACAAACTCTTTTTTTTTTTTTTTGTGATAGGCATGGTGAACATGTTCAGTGCATCCAAAATGGTATTGATCTATCCAGTTCTTATAAATGTTGACTTGATTAAAATTCCTTCAAATACCTATGTAAGTAGCTTTTAGAACCATAACAGTTATTTGTCACCTACTAATGAATTACCTGTGCTTTGATATAGTCAAATTCATGGCCACGTGATATATTAGAGATGTTACTATTGAAATTGTTCTCAAATAGGTCACCGATAAAATTTAGGCTCAGTTTGGGAAGAGTACAAATATAAATATGTACAGTGCAAATACAAGGTTTTGCACTGAACATATTTACAATTGCACTCTTCCCAAACTGAGCCTTATTTATTTCATCAAGATCGATGGATTCTCCTGAAAAATGGTAAATTTGGGACCCGATCTTTCAAGTGAGGCTGCGAATGGATTGAATCAGATATACTTTAGTCCAAATAACATGGTTCAATTCTAAGTCTACTAGGTACTTCATGATAATAACAGTAAACAAAATAGAGTACACTTAGAATTGGAGACAAAGAGAGAACTCAAAAGATGATTCAACATAGCCTCGCCCTTTACCAAGTTCAACAATCCATCACAAGAGGACAAAGAGAGAATGAGGATACCATCCATATTATCAGAGCAGAATGGACAAATAGAAGGTTTTGCACTCTACATATTTGTATTTGTACTCCTTCAACAACCTTTTTTCTCATGGAGATATACAACTGTAAAGTGGGTAGCCCAAGTCATGATTTCCTACCCACACTTAACCACATAAAATTGCAACCACACATGGGAAACATCTTATCCTCTTGCATGTTATTATGCACGGGAAATGTACCCAGGTACTGTTTTTACATATCATGCACGGGAAATGTTCCCAGGTACTGTTTTGTGGGTAAGCATGTTTAGAGTTCTTAACCAGTTGGCCACTAAACCCCCACCCCACCACCCGACATTCCAATCGAGATTGGGTTTAGAAATTTTCGTGTGTAAGATTGAATTTTCCCTGATCTAGCTCCAGGCCCATCCCATTGCATTGATTTACAATTTCAACTTGCTGCCTTGTCAATTATCACAATGAATTGACACTGTTGCCGGTCAGACCAGCAACCCAGTCACAGCTTTGTTCAATTCACCTATAAATTATATTAAAAAAATCGATCATTGATATATTGGCCTGACGGCTGAACCACTGACCTGTTCAACTTGTTTATCTGGTTATTAGGTTTTATATAATAATATTATTTTGAAATTTTTTATTGTTATTACTAGGTAGGTTCCTGAGAGTAGACACATATTATTGATCTTGAACAATGGGAGTTTTTCAGTGGCAAAAGAAAACAGAAATAAATGCAAGTTTAATAATAAGGCAGTCCACCTCCATGCAGTTCAAAAGGAGATTCAGGAATTCAGTACATTTGAAACTTGGCCTTGGTCTTCTCAAAGACTTGTTCAGCAATGATGGCACCGTTACCATCGGCTCTTTTTATTTCTAAATGGGCCTTCTGGTAGAATCCAGTACCCCTTAATGCATCAGCAATGAAATCATCAAACCCAATGGCAATGGCAGCTTCAGCTTTGGCACCGTAGACCAGCCTCTGCATCATTCATATGAGCAAAAATTGGGAAAACCCATGTTAGGGGAACCAACCTAAAATGTTGTGCTTTTAACAGGAATAGAAAATGGAACAACACTTTGACCTTGATTCGCGAAAGGTGAATTGCTCCAAAGCACATTGGACAAGGCTCGCAAGACGCATACATCTCACAGTCGGGCAGCTCAATTTTGTTGAGCTTTTTGCATGCCTAAACAGGGAGACTTTTTGCACATTAGAGATCCATAAGATGAAATATTCGCAACTTTGTGCGCCTTACACATTCCAAATGTATCAGCAAATACCCATATAAAACCTTAGACGCTCGTACGGTTTGCATATGGAATAGGTATAATAGCTTGTTATTGGACTCAAGGAGAAAATAGATCTAATACAAATTTGGATTCTTGACTTGAAAAAAGTTAAACCCTTCATATGAACATGCAGGACTTGTCACTGCCAAAACCCAACCAGATCTCAGGGTCTGTAATGAACCTACGGGCCCTGCAGCCAAAGATATATGGCGTTCATGTAAAAGGCTATTGCTTGCAGCAAGTTGTCAGACTCGCATTTCAATGCCTTTAATTTCCTCCAAAAATTATTATCTTAGTGTAAGAATAGATGGAGGGAAAACTCTACAATCAATGCCATAGCTATAAAAAAAAGGTGGATAGAAACAACTTCAGAAACACCCTATGATATATCAGCTTAACTAGATTCATCTCCTACATGCCGTTACCCAATGCCAGTCCAAGTCTATGGAGCGGTGGACTAGAAAAAGACCTAACCTCCTGCATCTTTAATAAAGTGGCTGCTCTCAAACTCAAACCCTTATTCTCACACTTCTCAGCCAGGGATTTTACCATTGCACCGAGTAATGATAGGTAACATGTGAATAGTCATTATTAATGACAATCTATATTCTATACTAAAAATTGCAGTCAGAGATCCCCAACTTGTCCTGGACTAGTTGCTTCTGGTTTTATTGAATATGTTGAGCTCGAGGCTGTTTAGAGATCCCTTGTCCACTTGCTTCAGTTTGTCATGTGGCAGAGTTCCTTTTGGCAAAAATTCAGCATATAACAAGGTAACTGGCAATATAGCAGAACCAAAGAGCCCCTTCACCTTATCTACCCATGTACAGAAACTAAACCAGTGTTTTGGCATGTATAGAGATAGATGGATTGAATTCTGATTTTTCTACCATATGTAAGAATTACACATTTAAGAGATGACAGACAGATTATAAAACTTCCAAGGAAACAAGTATTCATGAAGAATTAAGGTCATTCAAAAATATGAGAAGTTTATTATCCTTTCTATCACTAACTTTCCTATTGAGTGAGATATTAAGCAAGTGCCTCTCTCGAGTGTGATTTAAGGCCACAACCAAGGCTTCTGGTCGTCTTTGATTACCCATTTGACCCAATTCACGTGTTCATACTATATTGTGAACTACTAAGAACCTACCTAGATGGTTTTTGGTAAGCAACAGTAATCAAAGATTCATTAAATTCCAATTGTACGAGATGCTATCCTACAAACAGAAACAACATGAAGGCTGAATCTGACCACTCATCTTTCATCTTACATGATCTTCCTAGTCTAGGCCCACCTCAACATAAGTTTTCCCTAGAAATTCCATCCCTTGACAAGGGAATCTGCTGTAGCTTATCTGGGAGTCCAACTGAACAAGCAATTCAGATTTCTTTCAATTTCCAGGTTCTTGTGCATGTCTAGCCAGAAACCATAAGGCCCAAGGTACCTCAGCTCCACACTTAGCCAGTTAATGACAAGCTTGAAACATGAATATCCTCATTATGGATTCTCCCACAAACAAAACTTAAGAAGGAAAACCTCTAACATTATTTTCATCTTAACATATTACCAGCTAGCACCCAATGTGATGATCACATGAGGTGAGAGCATTTCACTTCAAAGAGCAGAGAAGTGTAACAAAATAGTTCAGTTTGACTATTAACTATCCCTGCATCTTTCAAAAATCATCTTGAAAGTACCACATCTGTCTGAGTCACATAACCATATGATGAAAGATAACAGTTACCTTAGGGAAGCACTGAGGAAAACTGATTCCAAGTATCTTTCCTACAAATAATTAAGAAGATATAAACAAGCACATTGAATGCACTCAAGACTCAGTTTGGAAAGATACTTGTATATAAGGTTTAGAAATACTGTATATAAGGTTTTGCATGGTACATACTTGTATTTGCACTCCTCCCAAACTGAGCCTAAGTTATACTGATAGGAAGTATGTAAAACTAACAATTTCTGTAAGGATTTATTTTGTGTAAAAAGTTATAAGAGTTTTAGTGACAATGTTTTCTAAAACCTAAAAAGAATTATAAAGCAGCGGAAGAGAGAGAGAGAGAGAGAGAGAGAGAGAGAGACTTTCCCTCTTTTAATAAATCAAGTTTGCATCAAAATGCTATAGCAAAAAAGGGTGAACTATACTATATACAAGGATCTCTACATGGTAAATGATAAAGACCATCTGATGTAAACAGGTTTTGCCTTGCCTGTTTGACCTTAGGGCCATGACCCCATGGTCCAAAACAACACCATTAAGAAGATTCAAGGGAACTTGTTAGCTATGTACTCTGGGCCAATTGGGGTGGGAGACTCCTTGAGGGCTGAGATTTTAGGAGCTATTGAAGGGATACAAAGGGTCAAGGAAATGAATATCAAAAAGGTGATTATAGAAGGTGATTCTGAAACCGTGGTGAATTGGCTAAAAGAGGACAGTTCTATGATTTGGAAATACAGCAATGAAAAGAGCAAGTTTAAGTGGCTAACCAAGGACATGGAAATTCACTGTACATGGATAAAGACAAGTGCAAATGCATTGGCTGATGGTCTAGCTAGGCAAGGGGTAGACAGAGATACTATATTTTGGGCTGTTTTGTAATCACTGCATGGTCGGGATTTTTTTGGGTAGCTGGGAGTTAAGACTTTTTAGCTCCCTCCCTTGTAATTCTGATTTTATATATCATTAATAAAATTTCACTGTTATTGATCAAAAAAAAAAAGATTCAAGAGGTCAAACACCACAGGAATCCTTAGCCCTCTCCTAAAGCCCAAGTCCCACTCAACCATTGCTTGAGTTTGAAAGAACGAATTTTGAAACAGGCTCCCCTTGAAGTTGGATAAGGCAAATAGAGTAGGAAATTTATCTTTCAAAGGGATTTATCCCTGCCAAATGTGTTCTCAAAATTTAACTTGATTACCGATGCAAACATCATACCTTACAAAATGAAAGAACTGAGGAAGAATTGCATTGATGGCTTTCCAAGGGGGAGCTCCTTTTGGCCCTAGCAGCCACTCCTGTATCCCATCCATTGTCCACAATTGACCATGTATGCTGATTATCACCTTATGCTAGGGTCTCTCTTTATCCACAGGTAATCTCCAAAGCCACTTACTGAGAAGTGAGAAGTTTTTCTTTCTTTCCCTCCAACACTCAAGCCACACTACACTTTAGACTTACCACATCCCATTTAATCAGCTGATCTTTTTCTAATTCCCCTGAATCCCACAACTGATCCCTCATTATCTTTTCAATTTCCTTACCCTATTTTTGTGGGATCCTAAGCACCAACAAATAATACACAAGAAGGTTGGACAACATGGACTTAATCAAGGTTATTCTACTCCCCAAGGATATATAGCCTCTCTTCTACACTGCTGTCTCTTAGAAAATCTAACACTGGGTTCCAAAAATAATGGTCCTTAGAGTTAGCTCCAAAGGGCCACCCAAGAGATTCATTGGCTAGGAAGAAGCTAAGCATTCTAGGATATCCACAAACTCCCTTAACTCCCTCTCCTCCAAATTAATTCTGGCTATACAACTTTTACCAAGACATATCTTGAGGTTTAAGATCTGCTCAAACAACTCCACTACAAGTTTCAAGTTCCTGATCCATTGAGTGTCTCCCACATCATAGAATAGAATGATAACATTTGCAAATTGCAAACGTGTAACCACAACCCTTTCTTTCCCCATTCTCCATCCTTTGATTAAATGCAACCTATCTGCAATTAAAATCATTCTACTAAATACATCCGTAATGAGGGTGGAAGAGGGTATCCTTTCCCAAGTCCTGTATGAGCAGGAAAGAAGTCTACAACCAGCCAATTGGCGAAAGCTGAGACTGGAAACACCCTCTAACCCATTTGTGCCATCTCTCACCACAACCACAAAAATGAAGTGTTTCGAGCAGAAGCACCTGATCAACCAGATCATATGGTTTTTCAATGTTTAGTTTACAGATGACACCTTTCCTTCTAGACCTTTTAAAGTCTTCCACACACTCATTATCAATAAGGATTTGATTAGCAATTTGTCTGCCTTACACAAAAGCTCCATGATTTTGTGTACTGATATAGGACAACACCTTCCCAAGTCTCACGGAAAACACCTTGGCAACGATCTTATACAGGCTGGTTATCAAATTGAATAGTCTAAAGCCTTTGGGTGATTAGCCCAGTCCTTTTAGCAATCACTACTAAGTAGTATTTATTCCAGGATTTAAAATACCCCCTTCAAAGAATTCACCAAAGGCCTCCATTAAATCATCTTTTAAAATATCCCAACAATCTTGGTAAAATGCCATTGTAAATCCATCAAGGTCATGTGCTTTTGATCAGTTCATGGAAAAGATCGCCTCCTTTACCTCTTCCAGCTCAAAATCATTCTCAAGAAAGTTCCTTAGATCCCCAATTAAGGAAAAAGACCATTCCAGTCCCTTAAGCACAAGTCTACTATTCAAAGGCCTCCTATGGATAGATTTAAAATGTTGCACAAAAGCCTTTTCAATCCCTTCTCTTTGATTAATCACTATGCCATCTATTTCCAAAGAAGATACATGATTCTTCCTCCTGCATCTTGCCATTTCATGGAAAAATCTGGTGTTCCCATCCCCTTCCTTTATCCATCTATGCCTAGATTTTTGTCTTGAAGAGATTTTCTTAAATTTATACTAATTCCAATCCCATAGGACTCGAAGTTTATGCTTCAGAGTATTTTATATTCTACATTTACAATAATTGATCTATTTGATCTTATTTGAAACATTGGTTGGTTTTAAACAATGGGAGTTCTAGTATTGCCCTTTCAATTGCATCTTGAATCAATCTCTGCCAGTTCAAAGTAACAAATGCCAGATTAGAACTGACAATGTATATGTATCTCACGAATCCCTTCATTTACATATCATGAAGCTTTGCATATTCCAATGTTGAACAGTATGTGATAGTTCTAAATTTGCATGACAGGAAATTCTCTCTCCCTTGACCACTACATGTGACTATGCTGACGATAAGTATCTTTCCTCGGGGGTAGAGTTACTCTCCTAAAAAGTACTCTTTCAAACCTACCCACCTATTTCTTATCCCTCTTTCCCATCGCATCCAAAATTGCAAAGAAGCTGGAGTCCCTTTCAGAGAAATTTTCTGTGGATAGGTTGGGAGGAAGAAAGAAAAATCCATCTTGTTAAGTGGGATCAGGTTTGCCTCCCTATGGAGGACGGAGGCTTGGGCATAAGGAAGTTGAAGGTATTTAACTCTTCTCTTCTCAGCAAATGGCTTTAGAGCTTTGGTGTTGAAAGGAATGCCTGGTGGAGGTCCCTAGTTGCATCTAAATATGGAGTGGACTGGGGTAATTGGAAATCTTTAGATCCTTTTCAGAGATGGGGGTGCTCCCTTTGGAAAGGAATTATGAAATCCTTTCCAGCTTTCTCTGATGGCTTAGCTCTCAAGATTGGTAGGGGAGATAGGTTGAACTTTTGGAAGGACTCCTGGTGTTTAGACATTCCTCTTGCTGTAGCCTTTCCTCTTCTCTTTCAATGTGCCCTTAGTCCTGAGGCCCCAGTTGCTGACTCCTACAATGTGGTTGGGGACTTAATCTCCTGGTGCCCCCTCTTCCGACGAAATCTTTTTGATTGGGAGATGGACCAGCTGTTGGACCTTCTGCAACTGTTACAGAGGCAATCTATCTCTGTTAATCTGGAGGATGAGTGGAGGTGGAGATGGAATGGTGATGGTGCTTTTACTGTTAAATCCTTGGCATCAAAACTGAGTAGAACAAATATTTCTGATTTCCCAAGTAAGCAGGTGTGGAATTCTGTCAGCCCATCTAAGCATAATTTTCTGGTTTGGATGATGACACTAAATAAGTACTTGTCGAGAGCTAACTTGGTTAGGAGAGGGGTTCAGATTTCAGATCTTAACTGTGGCCTATGTGGGCTCTTGCAAGAGACGGTTAATCACCTTGGCATCCATTGTTCGATCTTTGCAAGAGTTTGGTAGCACTTTCTCAAGGTGGCTGGGGTTTGCTGGGTTATGCCTGGCTCTGCCAAGGACCTTTTATACTGCTGGAAATCACCTGGTCTGAAGAAAAAGGGTAATCTGATCTGGAGAACCATTCCTGTGGCTGTTTTAGTGACTTTATGGACTGAAAGAAACAACAGGATTTTCTGCAACAAAGTGAGAATCCGGAGGAGTTAATTCAGGCTGCAGTTCTAAACTTGCTTCTTGGATGTCTGTTACCCCTAAGTTTAAATCTCAGAATCTGTTCCAGACTTCCAGTTGCTTTGTACTCGGTCTATTTGGAGTTTGTAATGTCTTCTTCCTGTGTGTGGGGCTCCAGGAAGTTGTAACATTTTCATCTTTCATCAATAAATTTTTTTACCTTGCCTTCAAAAAAAATATCTTACCCATGACCACATTTGAGAGGCTACAAGAGCCCTAGAATGTTCGTTGCAAATTCTCAATGCAATAAATACACAACTCTTGATGGTAGAGTTATTCACCATAATCTTACTATTTGTGCCTGCAAAACAGTTACTAACCTTATTGTTTAGCTCCCAAAAACTCCAAAAGATAGAACAGCCTTAAAGCATAATTAGGCTTTTCATGTCCATATTTGAATCTACTTGGAAATTGGAAGTTGGAACTTTCTAACACCTACCTTCTCCTAAAATCAGCCATTTTCTTGGATCTATAATAACTACTTTCCTAGAAATATCATGTTCATTAAACTGCATACAAATAACCTCATTACAGTCAAAACGCCTACAAGTTCATCAGAAAGGAATCACATTTCATATCAAAATGGAAGATATAAATGCATTCATTTATCAAAAAGCTTAAAATGTCCATATAAATAAGCTTGTCATAAAATCACATCCTTACATGAAAATGAACTAATTTAAGTGCAATGTTGAACTAATTAAACTCATTCTTAATATTATCACAAACAAAACAAAATGGTCCCCTCACTATGTTAGGTCTTTCAATTCCCCAAATAGGCATCTAGATTCTAGAGAAAAAATTCAATGTAGGCTAGGGGAAAAATGGATAATATCATAGGAACCACCCAGGAAAGCTAACTTTGCACCAAAATGGCAATGTCTTCATCAAAACTTTCTACGTGGTCATTATTGGATGAGTGTGCACTCAATTGAAAACAGGTTTATAGCCAAAAGGAAACTCCCATAAGATTTAAAAGAAAGGTCAATACACCCCATAGGGTACAAATGGAACTCTTAAGAAAACCAATATGGCAGTAAAATCTAGATGCTAATTAAAGCAGTCAGCACTTTGAACACAAAACTTTTCTCCCATGCTCAAGAAATTTATCTGGATTTTCCAAATAATTAAAATAATGCTAAAAGCAGTTCCCCTTGTTCCAGGCCTAGGAGAATACAGACAAAGTATAATGATCTTCAACACATTTACAAAAGGTGAAATATTTAACCAGCACATTGGGGAGGGAACAGGAAAAACAACAAGTGTATTTTAGCAGCAGAACCACAATATTTTAATATAAAAAATTATGGAAAGGAAGGTTTCAAGGCCCTAGCCACTGACCTGTAGTTATATTAGGCATGCATTATTCCCCCTCAACCCTATTGACTGTGTGAGGGGGAAGCACACAATAGATAGATCCTTTGTATGATTCCCATACCAACATATAGTTAATCAAATAGTTGTACCACCCTTTATTTAGATTTTATTTTGGGAATTGAAAAGATTTTTCCACCTGCCCAAATAATGTATTCAATCAGAAACTAAATTATATAATCAGGTCTGCTGACTCTGTTCTGATGTAGGAGATATTGAAGGTGGAATCCATCAAATTGGACATGCTCACTTCTTGTGAACCAGGAGATATTTGGAATGCAGTCTCCCTCTCCCTTTTCTGCCTTTAATGGAACCTGGGACAGTGTTCACACAAATTGAATGAATCCCCACCTAAGTCTCTTCTACCAACATTCAGCTTATCAAATAATTGTAACCATTGACTACATGGAGTTTATTTTGGGAACGGAACGCTTATAGCATCTACCAAAATAATGCAACTTCGACTGCAGTCTAGGTAATCGGATCACTTCTGATAATAGATCTCCAATGCAGAACCCATTTGCTGGGAAGTGCTCACTTCTTGTAAGACAGGTCTTACTGCAAAGCTCTTGGTATAACTTCATCATTGAGTTAAATGGAATAATAACATTTACCACAAACCTAAATAAATCACATAGCTAATGCTTTTTCCTTGGTTTTTGGCCTAACCTCTCTTACAGCAGTTACTTCAGCATGGGCAGTAGGGTCTGTGTGTTTCAAAACCATGTTGTGACAACTCACAACTACTTCATCATTACGAACAACAACTGCACCAAAAGGGCCTCCATCACCACACTCTACCCCCTTGTATGCTTCCTCAATTGCTCTTGACAAAAATTTGTGATCACGATCCTGTACAGCTGGTTGACCAAAACAAGAAAGAAAAGTATGATGCTTACCGATATGTAACAACATATGTCCAGTTTAACTAGCTTTAACCATTTACAAGTAGAAATTTTAGATACCAAAAGGTAAACCATAAGCATGATTACTCCATATCTATATACCATTAAATTACTTTTTGTATAGATGGGCTTGGTGAAGGCACAGCTTCTTGCTGTGCAGGATTGGGGATGCAAGTCTTTTTGATTTTAATACAATACCTTGCTGTGCAGGATTGGGCTTGGTTCATCAAATACTGCTGGTAGAAAAATAATTTAATGGCATAATTATAGTCATCCAATTTTTAAGATAGAAGAAAAAAAGGCTAGTAATCCAACAGAATAATAAAGGATCCATAGAATGGATGGATCATTTGATTGTTGGTTTTGGCATAGAAAATTTTTGGAGAGACCACACCATGGTCTATCACTAGGGTCATTGGACTTTTACAACAAGTAGTATGCAAGTATCCCTCCAAAATATAAAAAGAAGAAAAAATGAAAGGGATTGACTTTAAAGTTGTAATATTTGTTAATCTTGTGTATCAATACCAATCATTTCCTTTTCCGATGAAATAAAACAAAATTTGAATACAATGTGATAGAAGAAGGTGATAAAAAGGTTCCACCATTACCTTCTTGATGACCAGAAAATGCAGAAGCTACAGAAATGGTTCCATCCCTGGCTTCCACCACTGGGGAAAATAAAACAAGAAAACAGAAGGGATAACACAAATAAGTCAACAATTCCCATTTCTATAAGCTTAAAACAGATTGGCATAATCAGCTAATTTAAAATTATAATGACATTGAATTGCCACTGTAATCACACCAGTAAACTGGAAAAAAAAAGTAAGAAAAACAAGAAAGGGAACATTGCTTAGTGCAACGGTAAAATCTTGAGCTCACAATAATGATAACATGGCTTCAGGTTTGAGAACAGACACTTTGTGCCAAAAAAAGAATGACAAAGGTTAGGTCCACATCCGGTCTTACCCCTCCCAAGACACTGGATGGCCAGGACCATCATTAGGCAATGGCCCTTTCTTAATTGGCAACAAGAAAACATTTTATCAAGGATAGAAACAATATGTACAATAATCTTCTTAGCAAAATCATTTGACCCTTGCCCCAGTCAAGCACCCCTTACGCCAATACAAAAATATATTCAATCATCCAACTACTGCTCTGTGGCAGCAGGATAAATGTGCGAAAATTCTCTATTATCAGTGTTGAGACTTGGGTGAGACCTGATAATTGAACCATCAGAACTGGGAACGTGGTGACCATTCTGGTTTTTACTTTTTAGAACCCTAGTTTTCAAATTTTTGAAAAACTGGGAGACCCACCATTGACTTGGACAAATTGTTGAATGAAAGTTGTTTGGGCTTTGGTAAGTGAAACAGTTTTGAATGACCTGACAAGGTCATTGCTTTATCATAATTTCGAAAATGACAAAAAGAGGAACTTGAAATTGGAACCTTACACTTAGGATATTATAATTATGCTACAAGACTATATATATTGAAAAGCCATGCTTTACAAGACTTGAACCTCAGTCACTTGTATGAAAACCAGAAACAGACACAACTTATATATGTAATTTTTTTATCAACAACAGAAAAATCTTTTATTAATTAGAAATAAGAGTTGCAACTCGGCTACCCCATGATCTCAAGACAATAAGACACTATTTCTAACAGTTACAAATGAGCCCAAAAACAATTCCCTCTATTGACCCCTTGCTTAGCAAAATGATCGGCTAAGGGGAAACCAACAATTTCAAAAAGGAAGCACAAGTGAAGATTCCGAAGGAATTACCCATCCATAAACAGCTATCTACTCTGCTATTATCTAGGAAAACACCATCCAACAAAAGAAGCAATTGTGACACAAGCACATTCCTACGGAAACCCAAATTCCATCCAACTCCAGACTGAGAAGGGGAATGAACTAAAAACTCAGATATAGGTCTGCCTTTGAAAGATGAAATAGCAAACAAGGAAGGAAAAGACTCCATTAAAGGAGTTTCCCCTAACCATAGGTTCTCCCAAAATTTGATTTTGTTCCCTGAATTGATATCATACCTGGTGTGAGACAAAAAGTGTGGATGAATTTTGTGAATAGCCCTTATTGATCAAAAAAAAAAATTGTGAATAGCCTTCTAAGGAGATACTGGAGGCACTGTTAGAAATTCCAGCATCCCAACCATTCTCTGAAAGCCCATGAATGCTCACAACCATTCTATGCCAAAGTTTGTCTGTCTCCCTTGAAACCTCCAAAGCCATTTCCCCAAAAGAGCCCAGTTCTTTTCTTTTTAATCTTCCCAGCCCAAGACCACCATACTCTTTACTTCTATACACCAACTCCCATCTGATTAAGTGTTCTTTCTTATCCTTCCCAGGTTCCCAAACAAAGTCCCTCATTATTTTCTCAAATTTTTTCACTATGACCCGAGGCATGCAAAAGACTGAAAGATAGTAAATTGGAAGACTAGTCGAAGATTAGCCAATGTGTAAATTGGAAGATTAGCCAATGTGTATTTAATAAGAGTTATCCTACCTCCCAAGAAGATGTAGTTTCTCTTCCATCCCGATGATTTCCTTTCAAATTTCTCCACCATCAAGTCCCAAAAAGATGATGCTCTAGGATTCACTCCCAAAGGAAGCCAAGGAAGCCCCAAATATTTCAATGGCCACCTGCTGAATTATACCCTAACTCTCTAGCCCAAATTTCAGTCTTAGATTGACTAATATTGACTCCAACAACCAAACTCTTGCTAAGGTTTACCTTTAAATTTGTCATTCTCTCAAAAAGATTCACCAACAATCTCAAATTCCTTGCATTACTCTCCCCCATTTTCACAAAAAATTATGATGTTGTCTGCAAATTGTAGATGAGTCACCCTAACCCTATCTCTTCCTATCCTCCATCTTTATTAGCCCTCCTTCATCCACTTTCAAGATCAATCTACTAAACACCTCTGCAATGAGAGTAAAAAAAGGGGAAAGTGGGTCCCCTTGCCTCATTCCCCTTAGGGCACTAAAGAAAACCTCCACTCTTCCATTCACCAACACCGAAAAGTGGCACGTCTCCAAGCACCCTCTTATCCATTTACACCATCTTGCACTAAAATCTCATGTTCAAGCAAGAACTCCCAATCCACATAATCATAGGCCTTCTCTAAGTCCAATTTACACACAATTCCTTTCCTGCTTGACTTTTTAAAGTCCTCAACGCATTCATTGGCAATAAGAATTTGATCACTAATTTACCTCTCCTGAATGAAAGCCCCATGGAAATGAGAAATGATTGAAGGAAGAGCCCTTTTCAACCATAGAGATAGCACTTTAGCCAATATTTTGTAGGGGCTTGTTACCAAACTGATTGGCCCCAAATCCTTAGGATGACTAGTGCCTAGTTTCTTAGGGATCAAAGCAATAAATGTGGCATTAACACCTTGGTTAATAATCCCTAATAGAACTCCTCAAACATTTCCATAAGATCCTCCTTAATCCATTCCTAAGCATCTTGGTAGAAAGCCATGGTGAAGCCATCCGGGCCAGGAGCTTTTGATTGATCCATAGAGAAAATAGCTCCCTTAACCTCATCTTCCTCAAATCTCTTTTCTAAAACAAACAATTCTCCACCTTTCTTCCAACAAAGGACCTTCAAGTCCTTCTAAATTCCATCTTGCAGTTATTGGCCTCCTATAAATTGATTTAAAGTTGTTCGCAAAGGCCCTTGTGATTTCCTCCTATTGAGTGGTTATACCATCCTCCATCTCCAGCATAGAAATGAAATTTCTCACTTAGTAATAACATATCCAATTCTTTTCTCATATTAAGTCTCTCATTCCTTTCCCCTTCCCTCAAAGTGCCTTGCTCTTCCTTACTATCCAAATCATCAATTTGACTTATCAAATTGGATTTACTTTCTTCAATTCTCTTAAATACATTTAAGTTCCATTCTTTAATTTTCAACTTCAACTTCTGTAGTTTCCTATGGAATTTTACACCCTCCCAATTTCCCTTAGGCACCTCCTCCCTCCACCAATCCTTCAAATTTTGCACAAATTATGGGGACGTAAGCCACATATTCTCAAAGCCTAGTAGCCTTTCTGGGTTTGCAAATGGTCCAAGACTGACAATATTGCTATTTACCTCTCTTTTGCCCTTGATTTAGCAAGCGGATCTAGGATTCTATCTGAATTCTAAAATGGCATCTTAATCAGGTGAAATATCTTATATCTCTAACAAAGGATCATAAGGTCCAAGGTCCCTCTTTTCTCTCTATCATCACTTGTGAATCATCCTCCAAAATTAGAAAGAAAAAGAAAATCAAATAAATAAGCACTAAGAACTTGATCCAAGTCTTAAAATTCCACCTCCCAATGAGACAGAATACGAAGTGCAACTTGCATTTGCATTTGTGCACCTAACCATGTATAAATACCAATAATTGTGTGCCTGCTACTAAAGGCATAAAATGTGTACTAGGGTGCCAGTTCAGCACCAAGTCACAATGTATTCCTAATGTATAATCAAATATCATGTTGATGGTCTCAGTAAGTTCCAACCATCAAGTGCAGCTAATGCAATGTTTTAAAAGCACAAGGCACAAAAAAGGCGCAGGGGCCAAGTTGCGTCCAAGGCATAAGGCGCAAGGCGAGGAGTGCGCCTTTTTAAAGCAAGGCGCCAAAATACAAAAACAAAATGCTAAAAAATAAAAAGTGCCAAAAAATCAAAAAAAATATTAAACACAATATTAATAAAAAATATAAACTTAAATTTTAAAATAAATGTTTCAAAAAACCCATTATCTAAAATTAAAATACATAAACATAGCATGTAAAGCATATTCAAATGAGAATTTAAAAATAAAACCAAACATATAAAACATTTTCAAGCATGTAGAACCCACAATCTCTTTTTTTCCTCAATTGCATTACTTCAACTAGCTAATGTGATGTAAAACATATTACATTCTTGATTCTATGAGCCGCCTTTGTGCCACGTCCCTCAAGGCAAGCCCAAATAAGCCCATGTTAGGGTCTCAAATTCTTAATTCTCATATAAAAAATAATAATTTTATAATTTTAATTGCTTTTTAAGAAAATATTTTATTAGGATGAATGAATGAACAACATTAGAAAATAGGGGGTGGCCCTGAGGGGCATTTATAAAATTAAGAATTATAAAATATCTTCTTAAAAAGCAATTAAAATTATAAAATTATTATTTTTATATGAGAATTAAGAATTTGAGACCTTAACATGGACTTGTTTGGGCTTGCCTCGAGGGGCGTGGCATGGGGGTCTGACGGTGCAGCCCCCAACCCAGCCACTAGGTTCAAAAAAAAAGCATTAAATTTTCAGAAGGCGCAAGGCGCCTGCGCATCAGGCGCACCAGGCGTGCGCCTTTTGAAAGGGCCGCACCTAGGACCTAGGCGAGGCGCATACCCTAAAATGTGCCTCACCTATGCGCCTAGGCATGCCTTTTAAATCACTGAGTTAATCAGGGCTATATTTTCAAAACTTTGGGAAGCCATGCTCCTGTCACGAGCAGCTCCCTCCTGGCTGTCCCTAGACCCATCAATATTTGTCTATACTGTTGCCTCTTCACAGTTTTCACCCAACCTTGGGCCTACAAATAGACTTTACAAGGTACAAATTTCTCTCCCAAGGGCCACACTTAGAAGTTTGGCTCTGTCCATCCAGTGATGATGTGACATTAAGGTTGTGTTTGGTAAGAGTGTGCAAACACTGAACCAAAAAGAATTTGCTCTTAGGTTCAATTTTGCAGGCATTCGGTAAAAACATTTTTGTATACTGAAAATGACAATAAATTTGTATTTCCTGACATGTTTGTATATAAAAAAGGAAGTAAACTTTTGCACTTAAAGTTGGTCGATGTAAAAAAACGGGTAAATTCCAGTCTTGAAATCCATGTTTGTACTCGTCACAACCAAATACATTTGGTACGAATAGAAAATTTTTGAACGCAAAACCAAACCAAGTTTGCATTTTACTGAAGAAAACATGTTTGCATTTGCACTCTTACCAAGCGCAGTCTAAACTCATCAATCTAAACATTCTGGGTGCACCCTCCTACCATTTTATCCCTTACAAAGCAGCCCCTACAGGTTCTCCCGTAAAAGAATCCGTTCTCTTGCCCAAATGCCTTTTTGTTCCCCACTCAGAACCAAATGAGAAAGTAAATACACAGAAAGGTACATAGATATCCAAGGAATATGAAGATCCATCGTATAAACACCAATTACGCAACCCTAGGAATATATTTAAGAATGAGAGAACAAAACTGAATGGAAAAGGAGATTAACGAAAAATTAAACAAACAAACAGACACACACATAAAAAGCAAAAAATGAATATGACTAAAATAATAAAAATACAAATACATTTTTCTACAAAAATTACATTACATCTAAAAAAAGCATAACAATCCATTTAACCAACGGAGAGATGGGAGTGAGAGAAAGAGAATTTTTTTTTTTTTTTTTGATAAAGCCCGAGGGCCAATTCATTCAAAGAAACTATCAGTTACATCTGAAATACAAATATCTTTCAAGAACTCTGGAACTGAAGACCACGTTTTGGGTGAAGAGCAAGAGAATAAGAACGCCATAAAATGTCCTAAAATTATAACCTTGCGAATACCCATAAGACAGGTATGGCCTATAGTTGCAACTTCTAACAAGAGTAAAGTTATACTTTCAGAAATAGCCAGCAAAAAAAAAAAAAAAAGCACCAAAGCAATTAATATCGATTTAAAGCTTACCCCTGTTGAGAACTACACATCGACAAAAAGCATCATGAAACCAGTAAAATACCCAGGCAGAAGAAAAAGAAAGATGCAAAAAGAGAGACGGAAAATCAGATCGAATAAACGAATCAAGAACTAGAACGAAAATGATAAAGGAAAAGAAAAGATTCGAAGAGGGAATTTACCGTTAGCCTCTTCCATGCCGGCAACAGAAATCGGATTGAGTCAAGTAAAAGCCGACTACGAGTATTTGGAAATGACTCGTAAACGAAGAGATAAAATGGAAGGGGAAAGAGAGAAGAAGAAGAAGAAGAAGGAGAGAGAGAGAGAGAGAGTCCTATTTCTTCAGGATTCCTATTTCTTCCGTTTTGGTTTGTTCAGACTCCGTCTCTCCCTTCCCAGTTCCCACTTTCTTCTTTAACTTCACAATGAAAAAACGGTAATTTGGTCGAATCCGACCAAGACCCAACACAACAGTTAGGCAAAAAGACAAGTACCCAACACAGCCTAGGAGGGTGAGTAGTTCTATTCTTTTTTTTATTTTTGGAATTTTTAATCTTCCTGAATCTTCTGACGAAGATACATACGTATTCACCGGCTCCACCAACTCATAAAAATTTCTGAGGTGGAGGACTCGATGAAAACCTCACTTTTTTGTTTCGAGTAAAAGAAAGGTTTGAAAGACACGTGTCAAGAAATAGAAGGATATAATCAAACAAAAGCGCAATGCGGTGTGACAGGAAAGGAAACGATGGATAATCTCTTCACATTCACTCATTCACCTACAGCGATGCACTATACAAATATGACACGCTTCGGTTCATCACTTACCAAAAGAGAAAACATTTAGGGATAAGTAGACTGCGCCCCAAACAAACATCTCAGTTTATTACTGAATGAACAAATGAACAAATGAACTGAAAAAGAAAAAGTTTATTAGAAAATTATTTTCACCTGTTGCACTTTCTTGCTTCCGCAACTTGATAGAGCGTATGTTTTGATAAACGCCCTCGTATCAATGACAAATCTCTTTTTTTTTTTTTGTGTGCACATCTTGGGGGAAGTAAGTTTCATTTTAATGCTTCCCCATGTCTGAACTTCATCTTGGGGGAAGGTATGCTAAATACATACAGAATTTGCATAGTTCTCTATCATCATTTTATTTTGGGTAAATTATATATAGATACCTGTACTTTGGGGATATTGATATATAGGTAATTTGAAATTTGAATTGCAATATTTGAATATCCAGAACTTTCAAAAATAGACATTTGGGTTCACCCGTTAATATTTCATTAGTTAAATATTACATAATATTAAAAATGCCCTTTTTATATTTTTAAAATCATCCTACAAAGTAAAATCATTATCAAGAACGTTGTTGTCAGAAAATTTGAATATGTATTTACTATCTATGTGAGAACGTTATTGTAGGGAGACTTTTGATTACTTAGAATGATATTAAAAATACATGAAAAGGATATTTAACATTATATAATGTTTGACTGACCGAATATTAATAAATGGACTTCAATATCTATAAGCTAATCAAGTGTTGCAATTAAAAGTTCGGGGTATTTATGTCATTATACCAAATTACAGGTTAATTGTGCCTGTCATTAATCTTGGGCTGCCCTATTGACATTGAATTGCTATCCATTCATTCGTACCAATTTATTGAAGTTGACTTTTATCGTGAAGAAGGGTAGCTATCGGAGAGTGGGGGATGGCTTAAAAATTTGTGTGGAAGGATTCCCTTGTGCGACTTCTTGGTTACAAATGTTAGGCCTAGTAATAATGTTGTTAATGTAGTTGGCTAATTGCTAATTTGCTTCAGAGAATGGTGACTAGAATAATAGCAAACATTTTCTAATACGATGGTATATAAGGTCTCTATATATATAACACTAGTGGGGACAGAAAATATGAAAGATTGAATAATTTTATTTATTATTAATTAATTGATAAATGAATAATCAAAATTTGTTATTAATTACTTAAAAGTATTCAAAGTTATTGTTAATATTTAAAATTTTAATAATTTTATTTTTATTTAATGTTGATTTATAAAAAATTATTATTAATTTAATATGAACAAATATTTTTAATAAACTTATTTTATTAACCATTTGTAGTAAGTTTAATAATTGTTATTATTTTCATTATTTTTAAATGAAACTTTGATTGACTTTAAATAAATAAAAATAATTACAAAATCTAACATTTTTATTAATTTCACTAATAGTTAACAATTATATAGGAATGGCAATGGGGTGTGCCACCCCATCCCTGTCCTATCCCTAGTGTTGGGCAGGTTCAGGCAAGGCACCTACTCCCCATTAGGGAAGGGAAATCCTCGAATTTCCCCACCTCGTCCTCAATGTCAATCAATTTTAGTGTAAGGCACCCACTCCTCAATAATGATGAGGAATCCTTGAATTTTCCCCGCCCCTGGTGTTGAATGGGTTCAAGGCAAGGCACCTACTCCCCATCAACCCAATATTCAATTTGATGACAAAAATGATCAAAAGGATATACTAAGTATCAACCACATGGTAAATTTTCTTAAATGTAATTTTGTGAAAAAATGGAAAAGTTATTACATTTATGTAATTTTGATGTAATTTTGAAAATTTATTCAAATTTATTTTTAAATTTTTATTAAATAATTTAGTTTCTCTTTAAATGGTTTGCTTACAGAATTTCATAAATTTATCTTATATTTCTAATATAAACCAATCAATAATTTCCTTTTTCCAATATTATACTAATTTATCTTAATAATTTGTGTAATTATTGCTTCAAATTACATTTTCGATCCCCTTCCCCACACTCATTTATCTTTAATCATTTTCAATAATTTACAATGAAAAATACATAATTTTTCAATAGTTTTCCAAAATCTATCAAATGTAATGAGTTTTCCTAAATTTTCCAAAATATTTCAATAATTATTTAATACATTTTTAAGTAAACTTTCAAAAATTTTATATCTTTTAATTTCCAAAGTGTTTTTTTATGAAAATGTAGTTTTATGAAAGTTTTTGAAAAAAATATTACAATTGTGTAATTATGGAGATTTATTGAAAATTATTTTAAATTGTTATTAAATATTTTTTTATTATGTAGTTTACTAACAAAATTACACTAATTTATCATTTATTTTCCTATATACATTAATTAATAATTTCATTTTCCAAAATTATGATATTTTATTCCCCCATCTGCATTTGGTTATTAACTATAATAATAGAAATGACTAAAATTTTATACTTTTTAATTGTTAAATATAATTCTCAATTTTATAGAAACTAGTTAAAGAGTTTTCAATTTCTATAAAACGTTGTTAATTAACACGAATATAACAGTATTTACCGAAAATATTTTAGAAAGTCATGAGTTCATTAATAACAATATTTATTAATTTTTGGTAATTTGCTAATTATAATAATTATTTTTTGATAATTTACTAACGTATTTATTAACTTTTGGTAATAAAACTATTTAATTAATATGAATATTTTAAATGAGAAATAATAGATATAGATTGGGGGGAGAGATTTTAGGAATTGGTTAGGGAGTGGAGTAACATGATATGTTCCTAATGGCTTAATTAGAGGAGATACCTTAGGAGAGAGATTCTAGGAATAGCTTTAGGTAGTTGGGTTGAAAGTGATGACATGGGTAAATGGGAATGGTGGGAAGGGGAGAGGAGAGAGAGTAAAGGAGAATGTAAGGTTGGGGTAACGGAGCAAGGAGAAGCAAGGTGATGTGGGCCATATATATACTAGCGGGGACTCGTGCAATGCACGGGAAAATATGAAAGATTTAATAATTTTATTTACTATTAATTAATATTAAATTAATAATTAAAATTTGCTGTTAATTAACTAAAAGTATTCAAAGTTATTGTTAATATTTAAAATTTTAATAATTGTATTTTTATTTAATGTTGATTTATAGAAAATAATTATTGTTAATTTAATATGAACAAATATTTTTTAATAAGTTTAGTTCTATTAATAATTTATAGTAATTTTAATAATTGTTATTATTTTTATTATTTTTAAATAAATTTTTTATTAACTTTAAATAAATAAAAATAATTACAAAAGTTAACATTTTTATTAACTTCACTAATAATTAACAATTATATAGGAATGACAATCGGGTGGGTTTAGGGCGGGGCACCCCATCCCTATCCTTGCCCCATAATCAAGACACTCTACCCCATCCCCACCTCGTCCCCAGTGTTAGGCAGGTTCAAGGCAAGGCAACCACACCTCAATGTCAGGCGAGTTCAGGGGCAAGGCACCCCACTCCTCATCAAGGATGGGGAATCCATCAATTTCCCCACCCGACCCCAGTATTGGGCAAGTTCAAGTAGAGTGTAAATCGGGTCATGCTGGGCTGATTGGGCCAGGCCAAGCTACGGACCGAGCTAAGCTATGAGAGGTCCATTTAAAAAAAAAATGAAAAAGATGTTTAAATTTTTATTTCATATGATTTTTATGTATACAATCATTTATATATACAATTAGACCTATTCATGGGCCAGGTAACTTGATGGCCTCTTCCGGCATGACTTGTTATTTTTTAGGCTTGGACAAAATTTTAGGCCCGTGGGCTCGATCTCGAGCTTTCTCAAATAAGCCTGGCCCGATACTATTATGTATATAAAAAGTATTTATGTTATATATATATATGCTTCCTAAATTATTAATAAATATCAATTTACTATTAGGAAATATCAATTTACTATTAGGAAATATCAATTACTTTATTAATTTATTAAATTAATATAATATTAGCTTATAAAAGTATACTGAAAGTAAGACATTTTGTGTATAGATCAGGCTTCGGGCTTTATAGAAGGGTTGGGCTCGGGCTCAAGACCTAGGCCTGATGGTCGAGCAGGGCTCAAGATCTAGGCCCAATGGTCAGGCCAGGCTCAGGCTTGCACATTTTCTGTTGATAAAGGGGCTGGTGTTAATTATAAAACTATGATTTTTTTAAAATTAAATTTTTTATTTAATTCTAGTATAGTATAAAAATATATAACATTTTTATATATATTAATATAAAATTTGTTATTTAAATATTATAAAATGATATTTATCATATATGCATATAACTTATGATGTAGGGTGATTTGGCCCGACCTAGTAATAGGGGGACATGTGGACATGACCTAACTAGTAGGATGACAGCTCAGTCCGACACACCAAGTCTGCAACGGGTCGAGCTTCGAGACGAGTTCACCTCGGTGCACTATCGCATCAGGACCACCTCAGTCCCAAGGTACTTCGGCATTCGTACCAGGTCGGATCCAAAGGGCACTAGCTCGGGTAATACTGACCGACCACTGCATGGAAATCCCAAAGATCTCGCCACCAGATTCTGCGCCTCACGGGATAGCAGGATGACAGCTCAGTCCGACACACCAAGTCTGCAACGGGTCGAGCTCGAATAACCAAACCACCTCGGGATGAGTTCACCTCGGTGCACTATCGCATCAGGACCACCTCAGTCCCAAGGTACTTCGGCATTCGTACTAGGTCGGATCCAAAGGGCACTAGCTCGGGTAATACTGACCGACCACTGCATGGAAACCCCAAAGATCTCGCCACCAGATTCTGCGCCTCACGGGATCACGCCTCATAACAGCTAACATTATCTCCCCCATCCGATTCGGGCGGAAGTGATGAATCATATCAGTTGGCAGCATTATCCCCAATTAACACAGAAATGGACCTCACCGTGACGAGGATTCCGGAACCGCTCCGCGAAGGTTCCACCCCCCGGGGGGTGAAAGGTACGTGTAATCTCTGCTCTCTAGCTCTCTTGCATTCTAAGTTATTATCAGCTCGCAACCAAGTACTAACTTAAGCATCGGAGCGACCTCGCCGAGTAAGCAACCCCGGGTCCTCTGATTCGCTTTTTGCAGATAACCAAGTCCGTCATCTACTGGAAGCCAGATCACCTCTAGCTGGGAGCAGCCAGATTGCGCTACATCATTTGGCGCCGTCTGTGGGAAACGCTACAAGAAGCCTCTTTCCTTGAAAATCATCAATGGCATCCTCCAGTAACGCCGGACAGAACGGTGAAATGAACGTCTCCAGGGGGCAACCTCAGGTCCCAGCCGTATGCATCGGTCAGTTTACCGTGCCTCTGTCTGCAGATGGGGTTCCAACATTAAACATACCTCGAGTCATAGCACCAGTGAATGCCCCACTCCCTCCTACGGTGGGTGCAACCTTTACTGAACCCTCTGTGATTCCCCTTGCAGTCGGGCAGAATCAGCTTGATGACTTGGTACACTGCGTGCAGACCATTCAGGTCCAAATGCAACAGGTCCAGCAATTCCAGTAATACCAGCAGCAGGTCCTGCACCACTTTTACCAGTAGCAATATCAGCAACAATTCCCTCCACTACCGTAGAATCAACAGCCGGTTCCACCTCGAAATCTGGCCCCAAAGCAAAGTAGATCCCGTCATCAGAACACTCGCCCTCCTCGCCGAGGGCAGACTTCCCAGGTTCCACATCACCTTGGGAGCCAAGTCTCGTCTCATGGCAGGAGGGACAGACAGATTACTCCTCTTGCTTCGGAGAACATTAATAGATCGGGAGACACTCAGCCCGCCAAGGCCGTTTCACCTAGGCCATCGCGTCAAGAAGGTCCGCTCGTGGGGAATCGGTTCAGGGTTCTGGCCGCGGACTCCAAGCGAGGCCCCTCCATCCACAACAACCAGCACCAATATCCAAACTACCCCGTGTCCGCACCGTACCCGATCACACCGAAGTTAGCAGCACAAATGCAGAACCAGTCAAGAAGCAGTAGAAGAGGCGTCATAAGGCATGCCGAGCTACAGTTCCAAGCCAGCTCGCTGGACCTATTCAGCCTGAACAGCCTAAAGGCAAAGAGGTGGCAAGCTCGGAAGACACAAAGACCGCTCCTGGCCACCCCGATGCCGAAGGACTTCAAAATGCCTTCGCTAGATAAGTATGACGGGTCGTTTGACCCAAATGATCATGTAGTCTCCTTCCAGTCCCAGATGCACCTAGCTGGGGATGATGAATCTTGCATGTGCGTTGCCTTCTCTACGACCTTCAAAGGAGTAGCTCGCACGTGGTACAGGAACCTCGCGCCAGGGACGATCAAGAGTTGGGCGCAGTTCGTGCAGATGTTCATCTCGCACTTCATCACTAGCAAGAAATGTCCAAGGTCACAAGAAAGCCTCCTCAACATAGTCTAGAGGGAAGGAGAGTCAATTCGAAGTTACATCAAACGCTTCAACGACACTTGTACAAATTCCCGATCTGGATCCCGCTGTAAGACTCACGGCAGCGAAGAGAGGTATCACCAACAGGGAGTTTAAGTGGCATGTGGTAGCCAACAAGCCCAAAGATATCATCGAGTTTCTCAAGCTCGCTGATCAGTTCATCGGGACAGAAGAGGAGATGAACCAGAAAAGTGAGAACCCAATGGAGAAGAGGAAACGAGAAGGTGACACCTCGAACAACGGGGACAACAAGCAAAGAAAGAGCAAGTCACCAACCAGGGGAGGGAACAAAAATGTATACTGTCATTTCCATAGAGATCATGGTCACAGTACCGAAAATTGTAGAAACCTCCGCGACGAGATTGAAGAACTCATCCGTCGCGGATACTTGAAAAATTTTGTACAAAAAGATAATAAAAACCAGACAAATTGGCAGGGGGAGCAAATGAGAGATGCTTTTGAGTCCAACAACAGACAGAGTGAACAGAGACAGCTGCCCAAAGAAAGACTGATCCGTAGAGTAATCAACATGATTACAGGCGGGTCTATTGTCGCGGACTGCACCTCGGTAGCGGGGAAGACCTCGGTTCATGAACTAGAACGAGAAGAATAGAATCCTCCGAAGCGACCAAGGCTCGAAGACCCCATATTCTTCACAAAAGACGACACGCACGGGATTCAATACTCCCATGATGACGCTCTAGTCATAACAATGAGGATCAACGATTTTGAAGTTAAGCGCATCCTAGTGGATTTAGGGAGCTCGGCTGACATCTTATTCAAGGACGCCTTCGACAAGCTCCAGCTCCAGGAAAGCGACATCAAGCCCACAAATACTCCTTTAGTAGGCTTCAGCGGAGAAGAAGTCAGGCCCCTAGGGAAAAATTTAGTACCTGTGGAGGTCAACACATGGCCTAATATCGCAAGATTCGAGCACACTTTCCTAGTAGTCACGACTCCTTCCCCGTACAATGTCATTGTAGGTCGGCCCATCACCCACGTACTTCGCGTAGTGGTATCCACCTACTATTTGGCTATGAAGTTCCCCATGGACTCCGGAGTAGGAGTAGCGCGAGGCGACCAGCTCGAAGCCAGATCACCTCCAGTTGGGAACTTCCAAGTTGAACTTATTAGGGGTTGTTTAGCTTGGGCCCTATTTGCTAAAGCCATCATTGGACTCCAAAGGATTGATACCCAATTAGACTTCAAATTAGATTATCCCTGATAATGTGTGGACATGGTGCATATCTCAACTAGACCTAACTCAAAAGAAAATAATTGCTTGAGCCTACAAATTTATAGGTCTAATCAGGTTAGGTTAAGTTATAAACGAATTATTAATTATTATTATTAATTATTGAAATATTGTTAGCTATTAAAATATTATAATTATTAAATTACTATATTTATTTAAAATACAATAATTTTTGGAAATTATCATATTTTCAGAAATATTGCTAATTTCCTGGCTAAAACTAATTAAATGTAATTTTCTGGTAATTGAATATAACTTTTTGGTAATTAAATGTAATTTACTATTATTTATAACTTAAATTATAATTACTGTTAATTATAGTTTAAAAATAATTATTGTTAATCATATTACTATTAATAATTAAAATAAATTATTTATTAATTAAGCTTTAGGTTTTTCAGAATTTTGGAGTTTTACTTAATTTTTGGTGTTTTTTCATTATTATTCAGTATTTTTTGTATATGAGTATTTTTTCAATATTTTTTAGTATTTTCACCATTTAGATAACTAAATAAATACCATAGTTAATAAAAAATACAACTAATTTTCAATAATTTTTGGCTTACGTATTTTTTAGTAATAAAATACTATTAATTGTACTTTTTAATCATTTTTAGTAAATACACTTATTAATATAAAATATTGTTAATTTCCAATATTTTTTAATTAATTTTAGTATTATAATTATGTTTAGGTTTTTCAAATTTTTTTGGATTATTAATTAATTGTTGGTATTTTAACACTATCAGTTAATATTTTTTATTAGCGTTTATTAAGTTGGATTTTTAAGTGGCAGTTTAACACATTTTTAATATTTACTAAGCTTTGTTAATATTTATTTTTAGTGAAAGTTCAGTGGATTTTTAAATTAATAATTTTTTGATTATTTAACCTCAACCTATTTATATTTACATCATGGTTTTCAAAACCGGTCCAGACCGGAAAAACTAGGAACTGATTAGGTGACCAGTTCCGTTTTACCCCAGAACCATTATTTTGCCAAAAATCGTTGATCTGGTCAGCAAACCGCTAACCCAACGGTCAAACCGTTTGAATCGTCCAACGGTTTTGACCGTTTTTTTATTTTTTGTCAGAATGGGCCATCCATTCAGTTCGAATAGTTGGACCGTTTGATTCGAGAACCGAATCTTTGATCGGTTTGTTGTCCGGTTCGGTTTTAAAAACCTTGATTTATATTATTACTATTATCTCTCTCCCTCCCTTTCTCTCTCTCTCTCTTAAATGTAATAATAATATG
Source organism: Nelumbo nucifera (assembly GCF_055504915.1). Classification (NCBI taxonomy): domain Eukaryota; kingdom Viridiplantae; phylum Streptophyta; class Magnoliopsida; order Proteales; family Nelumbonaceae; genus Nelumbo; species Nelumbo nucifera. The sequence goes on from NC_142652.1 coordinate 66,236,998, forward strand.
CACTGAAATAAGAGGCCTTGGAAAACCCAAATGTCTCTCTCTCTTAAGTGTCTTTTTTAAATGTAATAACATGCATTAAAGTAAGAGGCCTTGGAAAACCTCTCTAATATTGTGCAGCTTTATTAATCTAATCAAGATAAGCAATGATTACTGTTTTATATTTTTAAAACAAAACAAAATAAGAAAAAATGTAAAAAATGGAGAAAATAGATAAATAACTTCTCTCAAAGGAGAGGGTGCTGACATGCACAGACCAAATTATATATATATATATATACTAGTGGGGACATTTGTTAATGTTGTGTTTTGTTTGAAGGAAAAAGCAAGTAAAGGAAGGGAAAGGTAAGGAAACCTTTACAAACGTTGTATAGGTTTCCCTACCTTTACAAACGCTTTATGATAAATATTTAGTTATTTAAATATTTAAATAATCTATAAAATATTTAAAATATTTTGTTATTTGAAATTTATTTATTTAAATCTATTACATATTATTAAATATTTTAAAAATATTTAAATTGATAGTCCGAAAAAAACATAATTTAAATTGTTAGTACATATTTGTGATATATTTTGTAAAAATATAAAATTACTTTTTGTGTTTTTAATAAATATTTTAAAGTTATTATATAATTTTGTTAGAATATTTAAATAATTTAATTTTTTTTAAGAATTATAGGTAAATAGGGGAGAGCATAAATAAGAATTAGAGATAATTTAGGATATAAACTCTCTACTAAATTAGAGATAACTTTAGAGATAAATAGAAATTAGAGATAATTTCTAAGATAAATAGGAATTAGAGATAATTTTGGATAAAGTAGGGGATAGTGGGGGAGGTAGTTTAGGAGAAATTTTAGGAGAAGAGATTATTTAGGTTATTGGGAAAGTGCATCTCATTAATTGTCCTAAAAATGACGTGGAATAAAAAAATAAAAAATTCAAAAAAAGGAGAAAATTTCTTGACCGCTTTGTTTCAATATGCATTTATATATAGATAGATTTTGTGGGACGGGTTATCCTTTATTGTTTGGCCCAATATCGGATTTAATACTCACAGAACACCTCACACCAATTTCAGAGCACATCGTAGCTATACATTGAGAATATCTTCCGTACTTAACGTTATTTTCATGCGAAAAATTGGTTTGTCCATGTCAGCATATCTCTCCTTTGAGAGAAGCTATTTATCTATTTTCTCCATTTTTTGTATTTTTTTCTTATTTTCTTTTGTTTTCAAAATATAAAACAATAATCATTGCTTATCTTGATTAGATTAATAAAGTTGTACACTATTAAAGAGAGACCTTTGGGTTTTTCAAGGCCTCTTATTTTAATGCATGTTATTATTACATTTAAAAAAGACATTTAAGAGAGAGAGAGAGAGAGAATAGTAATAATATAAATATATTGAGGTTAAACAATAAAAAAAATATTAATTTAAAAATCCAATAAACTTTCACTAAAAATAAATATTAACAAAATTTAGTAAATATTAAAAATGTGATTCAATTCCACTTAAAATCAAACTTAATAAACGCTAATAAAAATATTAATGGATAGTTTTAAACATTTAATAATATTATGAGATAACTTATGAATTGAAACCTTTATTGTGCATAATGAACTCATTAAAAATAATAAAAAAAGGGTAAATTACAAAGACCCCCCATACTATGGGGCTTATGACAAAGACCCCCTGTACTTTGTTTTGCGACAAAGACCCCCCTTGTACTATGACCATGAGACAAAGACCCCCTTCCATTAGCTTTCTGTTAAAATCCATTGTTGCAATATATTTTAATCTCCATATTACCCTTGTAACAATTGGGAGAAAAACACTGTTCATCTTCCTCAATCTCACGATACTCAAACAAAACAATAGCAATGGTAATCCCTTCTACCTCAAATTCCTTTACATTTCTCTCTCTCTCTCTCCCCCAATTTCTTTTCTTCTCCTTCCCCTTTCTTCTTCCCGCTTTCCTCTATTTTCCGTTCCTCTCGGCTATAGCCGCCATAACTCGTTACAGCGGCTAATGGTAACAAAGAGACAGGAAAATACAATTTCTTCTGTAAGAGCCATCTTAACCTTATTATTCAACCATGATAAATCCAAGACCTCACCACTAGTTCATGGAACTCATGCAGAGGTTTCCTAGATAACTAAAAGATTCTTCGAGGTAAAATGATACAAACTGATTCTGACATTCTACCTATACTCCTAAGCTTAACCAATATTTCCTTATCAGGAAAAAGAGGAGCTAATTCAGATGAACTATTCACCGTATAGTATACATACGAAGGAACAATATCTGCAATATCATCCTCATTTGTTCTCTCGATGGAATCAAATTACCATTTTGGGTTCGGGAATTGGAGATTGCGAAGTCGAGAGATGGCATAGGAGTGGAAATCGAGAGCTGGGTTGTGGAGAATGAGGCCTGGTTCGATCGGTTGTCCTCCAAATCGAGCCGCGAGTCTCTGTTCGTTAATGGCCATGTTAGACAGTGTATGCCCTTAGCTCCAAACAGAATGATGTACATTATGGCATTTAATGTAAATGAATAAAGTACATATTTGATTCATGTTATCATGGTGTGTTTCTATGTAATACCCTTAAATTGGATACATATGAGACTCATGTTAGTTTAGAATCTTCACAGCCATTTGATAGATCTGGGGAGATTTATCCTGCCAAGGCTGACACTGATGTGCCGCCAAGTTGGTTGGGGTGGTTTGTCTCAGCTGCCAGGGTGAGACCTGAGGTACATGCAGTGTGGGTTTTCTTGAAACCCTGAACTAGACTAGAATTCCAGTATTGCCCTGGACCTTGGAGATAGATGGGCAAAACTGGAATGTTACACCTGACCCCTAGGCTCGATTATGATACTACACTAGGTGTTGGATTGGACTGTCTTTGATATGCCAATCAGTGAGATCCTTAAAGGGGGTCAAAACCGGTTGGGACAGTTCGAGAATTCATCTGAGTGGGTGATCATAGTGACAGGATCAGCCCCTTTGTCGAACAAAGTTAATGATCGGGGATGCACTCTCTCTGGTGGAAACCAAAACTGCCGGCAGTCGATTTCAACCATTGAAATTTGTTTTGCAAAATATATTTATATAGAGATACACACACACACACACACACACACACACACACACACGTCTCCTACAGTGAATTTGGCCAGGCCTTGTAACAGAGGCTGGGCTGAACCCATGTGGTTGATGTATAGATCAATGTTTGGATCCCACACCATACAAGGATATCCAACTAGGCCACACTTTGGAGGGTAAGTGAGCAGATGAAATTAATGGGCCTGAATCCCAATTCGAACTGGCTTAATAAGATTAATTAAAATGGGGCAGTTTTGGGATTTAGATCAGCAGATAGGATAAGGGTTGTCCCTATCCACTCAAAGAGTCCAGATCCAAATAAAAGATTTGGATTAGGAAACTCCTAATTAGATTAGGAGGGCTGATCTTTATCTGCAGATAAGATAAGCGATTATCCTTATATCTTAAAAAGAATCCAGATCCAAATACAAGATTTGGATTAGGAAACTCCTAATGGGATTAGGAGATGCTCTCTTTAAAGGCTATAAATAGAGGAGCAGGGAGAACCTTCAACAAACAATTCTCAGATCAGAGATTACAAAGAGAGAAGAATCTGTAGTTTGACTGCTCTTGTCTTCTACTCTTTCCTGCTCTTGCCGCCATACCAGTTCGATCTTCACCTGTGGGAGTGATCAAGAAGAGTTCTTGATATTTCCTTTTGGTAGAAAAGGTAATCAGAAGTTGTGCTCACTAGCCCTCCATTAGATTCTTGCTAAAGAGCCATCTTGCTAATTATGCTTCATCGTGCACCGTGTCATTTTCGGTGGAAGCAGTCTTTGGACCTTTCCTTGGGTGTGAGCACCTTCATTAGAGGTTATTGTTACTTCGTATTAGGTATAACCCTCCACTCCCTTTTGGTTTAAGATCTGGTCTGGTTTAGGTTCAAGATTGATCCTTGAAAATGCAGTTTTTTAAAATAGGGAATGTGATTCCCACGTAAGAGAAAGGGAATTTTTTGAAATTTCGGCCAACCTTCCTACAGGGTTTGGCCATTCATATGATGGATCTCTCATCCCTTTCAGGTCACTCGTCGAAGAAGTGGTGAAGAGGTTGTTGGGGTTTCTCTTCTCTCTCCATCTTCTGTGGCTTTTCGGATTTGAAGTCGGCACCCAAAACAAAGCAGTGCTGCTCTTTTTGCTGTTTTTGCTGTTTCGAAATGTCAGTAAGGCTTTGCAACTACGGCTGAGAGTAGTCACCTTGTAAAGCAGAGCAGCGCCTCTGTTTGGATTGAGCTAGCGGTGTAAATCACCACAAATTATCAAGCAATGAATCCAGTTCACTCCTATCAGTTCCAGAAGTTTCTGAAAAGAAAGCACGCTCATCCACCTCTCCCTTCAATCCATGAAAATACCTGTTCTTTTTGTTCAGATAACCAAAGAAAAATTAGTATACCATTGTTGGGTTTTCAAGAGGATTGACCCGTTAATCTTGTAATTTTGTTCTATACAAACCTATAATCTTTGTCAGCCTAAGAGTAAGATCCAGAGTCCAAGAACAAATGGGTAATGGAGTTGTTTAGAAGCAAGAACCCATTGCCAGGAGGTCTGGAAGAGGACGAATGGGGATAAAGGAAGGGATGATGTGGGATGTTGTAATAAGAATGGTGTTGGTGATTGGTTTCAACAGCAACTGATGAAGAGAGTGAAGGAAGGGACTAAGAAGAGGAATTTGCAGAGGAGTTGTTGATAATGGTGGAGGGGTTTATGGGTATTGATGAGATTGTTGTAGAGGTGTTTGCCGTAATAACTTCCATAGGCTTTCTTGAACTGTTTCTAGCCATGTGCATGTGTCTCTTGTAGTACTTTGAATCTGGGCATACTTTTTTCGAGCATCTCCATTTCTTTCCATCCGTTCTCCTGCATCTCCCTGGCTCGGGGTTTGCTTTCCTACCAAAACTCATCTCAAAACTACCCCACCCAACTGCAACAACAGATACCCAAATCCTATTTTTACCAAAAAATATATATTAATAAGAAAGATGCACTAAAAAATCGATTCAAGACAAGGGTAGTATGGGGATTAAAAAATATTGTAACGGGTGTATTTCAATGGAAAGCTAACAGAAGGGGGTCCTTTGTCTCACGGTCATAGTATAGGGGGGTCTTTGTCACGAAACAAAGTACTGGGGGGGGGGTCTTTGTCACAGACCCCATAGTACAGAGGGGTCTTTGTAATTTACCCTAAAAAATAATTTAAAATGAGAACCTATTTTATTAACAGTATTTTATTGCAAAAATTACTGAATAATAACGAAAAAATACTAACAATTAATTAAAAATAAGAAATTTAAATATACAAATATTAATTGACAATTTTAATAATATTATTAGATAACTTTGTATTAATGCATTTTTAATTAAGTAATAATTTTTATGAGTTGTGACATTTATTATACATAATGAACTCATTAAAAAATGACAATAATTAATGAGACTTTAAAATGTAGAACATGTTTTATTAACGATATTTTATTGCAAAATTACTCATATGAAAAAATTACTAAATAATAATGAAAAATACCAACAATTAATTAAAAATCTGGAAAATCTGAAAACCTAAGCATAGTTAAAATACTAAAAATATTGAACATTAACAATATTTTTTATTAATAAGGGTATTTACTGAAAATAATTAAAAAGTACAATTAATAGTATTTTATTATTAAAAATACCAAAAATTATTAAAAAATACTCAAGCTAGAAATTATTGAAAATTAATTGTATTTTTATTAACTATGTTATTTATTTAATTTATTTTTACTAAAAGCAATTGCAAATTAATTTTGTAGTGACTAATATGAAAAATAAATGCTGAAAATACTAAAAATTATTGAAAAATACTCATATGCAAAAATTAATGAATAATAATAAAAAACACCAAAAGTTAATTAAAAATCCAAAAGTTCTGAAAAACTAAAGCTTAATTAAAATACTAAAAGTAATTAAAAAATTAAATTAATTGTATTTTATTGCAAAAATATTGATAATAATGAAAAAATAATGCATTTTAATTATTAATAGTAATATAATTAACAATAATTATTTTTTAAACTTTAATTAACAGTAATTATAATTTAAGCTATAAATAGTAGAAAATTACATTTAACTAAAAAAAGTTATATTTAATTACCAAAAAATTACATTTAATTTGTTTTAGCCAAGAAATTAGAAATATTTCTAAAAATATGATAATTTCTAGAAATTACTATATTTTAAATAAATATAGTAATTTAATCATTACAATATTTTAATAATTAATAAAATGCAAGAAATCATTTATAACTTAAGCAACTATTAGATCTATATATTTGCAGGCTCAAGCAACTATTTTCTTTTGAGTTAAGTCTAGTTGAGATATGCACCATGCCCACACATTATCAGGGATAATCAGATTCGAAGTCTAATTGGGTATCAAACTTTTAGAGATCCAATGATGGTTTTAGCAGATAGGGCCCAAGCTAAATAATCCATAATAATCTCAATTTGGAAGTTATATGCATATATGGTAAATATTATTATATAATATTTAAATAATAAATTTTATATTAATATATAGAACTGCTATATATTTTTTTTAATATACTAGAATTAAATAAAAATTTTAATTTGTAAAAAATCATAGTTTTATAATTAACATGACCTCTTTATCAACAGAAAATGTGCAAGCTTGAGCCTGAGCCTGGCCCGACCATTGGGCCTAGATCTTGAGCCCAAGCCCAACCCTTATATAAAGCCTAAAACTCAAGCCCAAGCCCGAAACCCGATCTATACAAAAAATGTCTTATTTTCAGTATACTTTTATAAACTAATATTATATTAATTTATTAATAATTTAATAAATTAATAAACTAATTTATATTTTCTAATAGTAAATTGATACTTATTAATAATTTAAGAAGCATATATATATATATACACATTATATTTATTATATATAACATAAGTATTTTTATATATGAAATAGTACCGGGTCGGGCTTATTTGAGAAAGCTCAAGCTCGAGCCCACAAGTCTAAAATTTTGTCCAAGCCTGAAAAATAACAGGTTAGGCCAGGCCGGGCCGTCGGGCTACTCGGTCCATGAATAGGTCTAATTGTATATATAAACAATTGTATACATAAAATATCATATGAAATAAAAATTTAAACATCTTTTTCAATTTTTTTTTAAATGGACCTCTCATAGATTGGCACGGTCCACAACCTAGCTTGGCCCATGGACCAGCCTGGCCCACAGCATAGCACGGGTTCGTGCAGGCTCGAGCCGTGGGCCGTGCCGAACCAACCCCCCAAATTATCCCAGGGGAGGGAGAAATGACCCACACTTTGTGTGAGCCACATGTGGGTTATGCCGTGCCAACCCAGCAAGACCCGATTTACACCTCTACTTGCACTTGCCCAATACTAGGGACAAGGTGGAGAAATTTGAGAATTCTCTATCCTTGATGAGGAGTGGGGTGCCTTTCCCCTAAACTTGCTTGACATTAGGGAGTGGTTACATTGCCTTGAACCCGCCTGACATTGGGGACAGGGTAGGGATGGAGTAGAGTGTCTTGAATATGGGGCAGAGACAGGGATGAAGTGCCCCACCCTGAACCCACCCCGTTGTCATTCCTAATTATTAGTAAAATTAATAAAATTGTTAGCTTTTGTAATTATTTTTATTTATTTAAAATTAATGAAAAATTCATTTAAAATAATAAAACTAATAACAATTATTAAAATTACTACAAATTATTAATAAAACTAAATTTATTAAAAAATAATTAATATTAAATTAACAATAGTTATTTTCTGTAAATCAACATTAAATGAAAAAGACATTTATTAAAATTTTAAATATTAACAATAATTTGAATACTTTTAGTTAATTAACAATAAATTTTAATTATTAATTTAATATTAATTAATTATAAATAAAATTATTAAATCTTTCAAATTTTCCGTTATGCTGTTGTCATATATAGCGATGGTAGGTAAGGACGAGTATGGTTAGGTGAGAAAATTGAAAGTCCCCATACCATACCAATTAGGAAAGGACGAGAGAGAGAGAGAGATATGGATCATTCGTCTGCTTCACCCTCAAACAAGAGACCAGCTGTGGACGCACCGCTCCATGCCATCGGCTTCGAGCTCGAGGAGCTGTCACCGGAGAAGGTCACCGGCCGTCTAAAAGTGACTCCGAGTTGTTGTCAGGTGAGAATTGAGACCGAGATGCTCTCTTTCCCTTTCTTTCTCTCTCTTCCTGACTTTGCAGCAACACTTTGTTTGCTGTAATTAGTTCATTTCTTTACTCCGTTTTTGTACGATCTGATTTGGTGAACGGAACGATTTCTATGATAATCTCAGCCATTCAAGGTCTTACACGGTGGAGTGTCGGCTCTAATAGCCGAGTCACTGGCCAGCATCGGAGCACACATGGCGTCCGGCCTCCAAAGAGTCGCAGGGATACATCTGAGCATCAATCATGTCAAGCGAGCCGAGCTGGGCGACGTTGTAGCTGCAGAGGCCAGACCAATTAGCCTTGGCAAAACCATTCAGGTGAGGTCCCTCCCTTCCCATCTTCTCAGCTCTTCCCGATCTTTTATTTCAATTCACTAATTACTCGATTCCCTATTCTTATTTATTAAAATAAAATGGGAAAAGTACAGAGACACACGATGCAGAATTATTTCAGCCCGTGAATTTGGTATCAATTCACGGTCAGATGCATTCCCCTGTACTTTGGGCCTAGTAAATTCTGAGCTGAGCTAATTTGTATTTCTCCCAAATAGAATCACCATTAGCTAAAGGAAGATATCCGGCTTGGTTTTGTGGGACGGAAGAGTGAAGATTCTTCCACCTACCACACTTCAATCCCCACAAACAATGTCTTCATCTTCACCATTATAAAATTCACTTTAGACCATAGAGCGCGCCTCAAAGCGCATCCCAACCGAGTTCGGATCTGCTACTAACAGAGCGCTCCTCACAATGCTTCTCAGCCGGCAGCTCACAGCCATACATCAATAACATCTCCCACTTTGTGTTATTATTCATAGGGGGAGATGTTCTCAATACAAGTTGAGATCCTCTGTCAACAAAACTCGTTCAAACCCTCTACCAATTTGATCTAACATTTGTGAGATCATGTTGGTAGAGTTGGAGCATATTTTGTTGGCAGGTGATTTATGCATGTAACCCGCTTCGTCATTCTCCTATCAACAAAAAAATCCCTTCCAATATTTCAAACATGATCCATATCCGCACGTCACATGTATAGCGGGTCAAAGTCTTTCAGTGGGTCTCACACATGATAGATCCAGACTCATGTAGACAATAGCAACAGAGGATTTTAACTTGTATGTCCCATGGGCTCTCCTATCTTCATGTGGATGGCAAATAAGACGGACAGAGAGAGAAATGTTGAATGTGATCATAGTTTGTGATGCTGTCCAAACCGAGGTAGAAGGACGAAGCCATGTAACGAGACCTACAACCAGGAGAAAGGTCAGTTAGACACTCAAGTCAGTGGGATCGAGAAGGATGTGGCTGGTCTGGGTAGGTTGAAATAGTGTTGGTCTGGGCCAAAGAAATAGTGCAAAGAAGTGTTCAAAGAGTGCAGTTCCAAAAAAGGTCCCTTACCTTGAGCGGGGAATACCTATTTATAGTTGGGTGTTTGTGCCCCAAATGGATAGGGCTTCTAGGATATTGAGATGAGGGCGTCTGCCGAGGTCTTCGGGAGGTTTTCTCTTCCCCGGCAGAGTCCGCTTCCTTGTTCGTAGAGGACACTCCTTAGTTGTGATCTTCCGTTACGCCTGGCATCGACATGGCCTGAGAAGGGGGTAGGCCGCGGAGATTGCCATGTGGCATCCTTGGCCAACTCAACCATTACCCGAACACTACTCCCTCTATTCCGAAGTTGATGAGTGTAGTGCTCGGCCACGACTGGGCGTTGAAGAGTTCTGCGGTCCTTGACTGAGGAGCTTTAGTTTCTTCGAATTGACTGGCCTAGAGTAAGGCCGGTTTGTCCATTCATACCATTTCTGATACAGGTTAGCAGATGCATCGTTTCGTCTTCCTGAGGTCTTGCGCATGCGAAGGGCAAAGTTGAATCGGTGTCGTTGATTTGGGCTGATCTGAACCATTGGTCCCCCTTATAAAAGGGGAGGTGGCGAGTCATTTTACTTTGTCATTTTGAGTAAACGATCTTAGGAGCTCAGAGAGAATTAGTCCTTAGCTGGTGCTTTAGGTGTCTTGTAGTGTAACTCTTTGATAAGATGTCTTCACTTTCCTTCTCATCTTCTTGTTCTTTCTCTTCATCTAGTTCTTGTGTGTTGGGTAATGAGTCCGAGTCGGGGTCTTATTCTGAGGCCACTGCGCTCATGGCTCGTGGGACCAATGCCTATGGGGCCAAGGTCGATGGGCCTGAGGGTGAGGGTGTTGTGGCCCTTCGAGAGGTCGAGGTCAGGGAAACCAATGAGGCCGAAGTAGACATTGTATCAAAAGAGGGGCTTGGCATCCTTGCATGGTTTATTAGCTGCTTTGTGTCTTTGCCTTGTAGGTTGACACCTAGGGACTTGGCCTGAATTAGGGCCCTTTACTATATTCCTGAGGAGTATGAGTTGATGTATCTAGGTATTGGTGAGAGGGTTACCTTGGCTTGGTTGGGGGAGCTTTGCATTTATGAGCACAACTTGATAGTCGGGTTGAGGTTTCCCTTGAGTGAGGGTATAGCAATGGTGTTGAGGTGGTACGACATCCATGAAGGGATGGGAGATCCATTATATGGATGGCTGAACCCTGTAGGAAGGTTGGGCGAAATTTCAAAAATTTCTTTATCTCCCATCCGGGAATCGTATTTCCTAATTTAAAAAACTACATTTTTAATGATCATTCTTGAATCAAAATTGGACTAGATTTGAAACCAAAAAGGGAAGAGAGAGATATGCTTAATATGAAGTAACATTCACACCCAAAGAGAACACCAAAACATGCCTCCATTGAAGATGACACAGTGTATAGTAAAGCAAGATTAGCAGGGTGGTTCTTTAGCAAGAACTTGAATTCTTCAGTAAGAATCGAACAAGGGTTAGTGAGAATGACTTTAGATTGTTTTTTCTAGCAAGAAACAATATCAAGAACCTTTCTTGATCAGTTTCATAGGTGGAAATCGAACTGGGTAGGGGCGGCAAGAACTGAGAAGAATTTTGCTAGTTACTGAATGTGTTTAAACTGAGAAATTCACCCCTATTTATAACCTTTTTTGGATCAGCCTCCTAATCCAATTAGGAGAGAGTTTCTTGATCCAAATCTGATATTTGGATATGGACTCTTAAATGTATAAGACTTATCTTTTCCTTCAGCTAATCCTAATCAGTTTATAAATCAAATTTCACCCCTTTTAATTAACTGACTTAAGCCCAGTTCGAAATGGGCTTTAGGCCCATTAAGTCACATAGCTCACTTACCCTTTAATATGCTGGCTAACTTGGCTCTCTTTGTATGGCATGAGACCCTAACATCGATCTACACATCAGCACATGGGTTCAGCCCAGCCTTTGTTACAAGGCCTGGTCGAATTCACTGTAGGACATAGTGAACCCCTGAGTCCATCACCATGGGCTCTTAATGGGCCCAACATTTACACTAAATGGTCATTGGGTCCAGCCACCTTATGAAAACCCAAGGACTGTGGGAAGATGCAAGATTAGCCCATCAGGTATTAACCCTCAATGGTCTTACACTTAACATCTCAGCCCTTAATGATCAAACACTGCTCGACAAGAGAAGACCTCTCCCTCGGCTGCAAAGTACAGTGTTGCACTCTCTACTCACATGGATCCCGGGAATTAAAACCTTTTTGCAAACAATTTGAAACCATAATATATAAGTATATCTCTATATAAATATATTTTGCAAAGCCAAATTTCAAACACATTTGAAATCCACTACCGACAGTTTAGGTTTCCATCAGAGAGAGTGCATTCCCCGATCATCACTTTGTCCGACAAAGGAGCTGATCCTGTCATTATGATCACCCACTCAGATGAATTCTCGGGCTATCCCAACATACCTAGGTTTTGACCCCCTCTAAGGATCTCACTGATTGGCATATCAAAGACAACCCAATTCGACACTTAGTGCAGTACCATAATCGATTCTAGGGATCAGGTGTAACATTCCAGTTTTGCCCATCTATCTCCAAGGTCCAGGGCAATACTAGAATTTGGTCTGGTTTAGGGTTTCAAGAAAACCCATACTACATGTACCTCAAGTCTTACCCTGGCAGCTAAGACAAGCCACCCCAACCAACTTGGTGGCACATTAGTGTCAGCTTTGGCAGGATAAATCTCCCCACATCTATCCAACGGCTGTGAAGATTCTAAACTAACACGAGTCTCATAAGTGTCCACTTTAAGTAGAGGTGTAAATCGGGTTGTGCCGCCCACGGCCCAGCATGACCTTGCGGGCCGTGCTGGGCCTGGGATTTTAGGTCCACGGGCTGGCACGGCCTAGCCCATAGCCCGACCCAGCACGACCTTTGGCACGACCCATATATATATTATAATAATATAATAATATATAATATATAATATATTAATAAAATATATTTTTTAATTTAATTATACTAATTTATTTAATTATTGCATATATAAGCAAATTTATACACCAAATTCATATAAAATTAAAATTTTAAGTTTTTTTGTCAATTTTTTAAATAAATAGTTTTGGCCCAATACACGGCCTGACCCGACCCAAGGCTTGGCCCATGGGCCAACCCAGCCCATGGCACGGAACAGCACAACATGGGCCCACATGGGCCTGGGCCATAGGTCGTGCCGGGCCGATCCCCAAATTTTTCATCAGGGAGGGTGGTACAGCCCGTGATGGCCCGCAGGCCAAAATGGCATGGCCTGAACAAAGTGCGAGGCCGCACACGGGCCATGCCGTGCCGGCCTAGCACGACCCACTTTACACCTCTAAGTTTAAGGGTATTACATAGAAACACATTAAATCGCATGAATCAATTATGCACTTTTGTTCATTTATAATAAATGTTATAAAGTACATCAATCTGATTGGAGCTAAGGGCATACACTGTCTAACAGTCCAACCAATCCAGCTGATGCCCAATTCCTTTAGATACTTGGTTAGCTTCCTTTGTTATTGCTCGGTTTACAACATAGACATCACTCTACCAATGCTCACATACTTTTTGCACCTTAAGAAGAACCAACGGGGCTATTATTACTTCTTAGCTCGGCAATACAATAAGGTGCTCGTTGGAGTCCCCTTCGACTGGAAGGAGGGGTTCTTCTTTGTGTGCTACTCAGGGGGTCGATCGTTCCCCACCGAGCTGTCAATCCTGAGGACCAAGGTGAAGGCGTTGACTAAGGCTAAGTTGTCTAGGGAGGAGTTAGTGACCATCAGGCATATAGAGAGGGTAGACGTGTAGGAGTACACATCGTTCTCTATGTTGGTCTGTACTGGGTTGGTGGAGCCCCTGACTGGTGTGTCCTTGCTTTTACAAGTGTCTTTCCTCATTTCATTTCTTTGGCTTTGATTGACTCATTCTCTCTAGCAGATATGACAGTCGTTGACGAGGAGAGAGTGAGACGAATGCATGCTACTGCGCAGAGGAGGGCGACCACCTAGGCGGCGGCTTAGAAACAACACCGCCCTGAGGTTGCGAACCCTTGATCGAACAAGAGATCGAGGCTGGTTGAGGGAGACATGGTGGATGTTGGCTTTGATGGGTCTCCACCATCGTCTATTCCGCGGAAAGGTCTTGAGGTCTCATCTCCGAGTTTGGTGGAGCTGGCATCCGAGATGTACAGGTCAAGTTGGAGTGTTTGGCCGGAGGACACTCTAGAGACTATGGGAGGGCAGTTTCTCCCACTTGCAGGTAGAGATGGTTGAGCTGCGGCGTCTGAAGAGCCGTGCTCATAAGATCAAGGGGGATGACGACCGAGGAGGCGAGGCGAAACTACTATGCATTTAGGAGGAGGCGGTCGCCAAGTACAAGGAGTTCGAGGAGTTCTAGATTACCCTTGACGATTTTTCTACAAACTCCTGGCAAACCGACTTTGCTTGCTGCCAGAGGATGGTCATGCGCGATCACCTTGAAATTGTTGCGGTCATGGAGCAATATGGGCCCTTTGATGCCGAGGCACCGCCAACTGAGCAATCTTCCCCGAACTAGCGCGACCACCCCCTGGATTGATGTTCTTTTTCTTTCTTTTGTTGTACACAACTCGGTATGATGAGCTTATAATCATTATGTTAATCTTTTCACTAATGGAAGTTTGGTCTTTTTGTCGAGCATGTTCTGTGTTGTTTTTTCCCTTCTTTTTCTAAGTTGTTTCTCTTTGGAGTTAGGTTAGCCGATAGGGTCTATAGGCTGTGCTGAGGTCTTCAAATTCGTGGCCTCAGTCTTATGATGAACGAGGTACTTTCAAGCTCTCAACGGTGTTGGGGAGCTTGGTGGCACCTGGTCTTGGAGAGCCCTTACACTATTTGACTAGGCAAGCCATGGTCCTTGGCTGGCTTTGCTTTGATCGTTAGTTGGCTGGGTGTGCGGAGTTTGATGGTCATCCTCTTGCAATTATGTGGCGGGGGCGTTGTTCCCACGGTGCCTGTCGGGGGCTTGTTCTAGCCTCGACCGTCTATGGTCGGTCGAGTCTTTTGTGTGATGGTTGTTGGGCTTTTGCCATTATAGGTTGGCCAGGTCTTTGATGAGGTTGTCATTGCGCTACGTCCGTTGGCTAGTGCGGAGTTCAACTGGACTGTATGTGGGCATTTGGTTGTTTTTGCTTGAAAGAAAATTTTTATTCATTGAGTTTGTACAGCCCAGTCGTTGTTAGTGCTCGACGCCGATTGTTGTTACTACATTTGAATTCCTGGCACTCTAGGTCTTTGATGTTGGTCCTCCGTGCTTAGTTTCTCCCTTTAAGGGCCATCACGACGACGATGACCCTGACCGAGGGAGCTCAGTTTGGGGGCTCATCGACGCGGTGCATCTCTTCTCTAGGTTTATGCTCTTTGATATCAATGAACCCATAGAGGTATCTGCGTCGGACAAGGTCTTCCAGGTAGTGGCGAAGTCGTGGCCATGGTCTCAGTGGAAATCACAATACCTAACCCAATTCCTCTTGTTGCCTTGGGTTTTCATCTTTTTGGGCCACTTGACGACGCTACAGTTGTATATTTGCATCAATATTCTGGCCCCATGACACGTTCAAGGGAGTAAAGTTCATGTACGTCGGCGACGGGGTCCTCGGTGTATGGTTCTATCTCTTGTCGTCTCTATCTGATCTACGCTCATAATGGTCATCTTCACTCATTCCTAGTGTCTGGGCTTCCTCGGCGTTCATGTACTTCTATGCATGCTTCATGAGTGTGGTCAGGTTGAGCGGAGGTTTTTTTTGTAGCGAGAAGCTGAACATTGTGGACTGCAGCCCGCTCATGATAACTGTTACAGCTACCGATTGGTCTAGATCTTGAATTTGAAGGGCCTTGGCATTGAACCTCGCCAAGTATTCCCTCAAGGTTTCTCCTTTCCCTTGTCGTACTTGTATGAGGTTGGTCAACGTCTTCCAGTGCCTTTGGCTGGTGGTGAACTCCACTAGGAACTACGTTTCCAACTACTCCCAAGAGGATATGGACTGCGGAGGAAGGGAGGCATATCAGATTTTAGTGACTCCGTGGAGGGTGGTGACAAAGGCCTTGCACATGAGACCTTTGGAGGAGCCGTGCAACATCATTATTGCCTTGAACCCCTCAATGTGATCGTTTCGGTTTGAGGTTTCATCGTATTTCTCAAACTAAGGTGGTTGCGAGCCGACTGGGGGAAGCTCATAAATGATCTCCTAGATAAAGACAGGTTCCTTTGCGGTCTGGATGTGGTTCTACTTTGAGGGTCTGCCATTGGAGGATCTGTGCTTCTATCTACTTGGCTACAATATAGTTCGGCCAAGTGCTCTCTTAATTCTTTGATCTCAACGTCTCTATCGGCTCGAACCTCATTTACGGGCTTTTTCCCTTTCAAATTGCAGGCTAGTCTTGGATCGAGCTGGATTCTTCTATCGAGATTGGTAGCTACTACAAATGTTGGCCGAGCCGTTCCTTCGCTAGCACTCGAGCGGAGTGATGGGATCTATTGCGGGCATCATGTGTGTGAGGCTGGGCTGGGGAGTCAAATCTTCTGGACAGCTGCGGTCGCTCATGATTAAATTGGGCCCTACGCTTGTTTGCGTGGCGCCTTTTGGGGTCCTTGGTGCAAGGATCGACTATAGTAGGCGCCTGAGCGGTAGGGCGAGTAACTTAGGGGGAGTGAGCCGGTTGCCCCAACGTCTCCATCATGGCTAGGATATGGTTGACCTTCTGATGCATGGCTTGGAACTGTGCAGGGTCGACTATTACCTGGTGCTAGGGCTCCCGAGGTGGGGAGCTGCGAACTGAGTAGGATCCCCGAGATGGGGAACAGGCTTCAAAGCGGTCGTATGTGTTCTTAGGCATGGTTGTTTTTACTGTACGGAGAGGGGTTTGGAAAATGACTTTTTGTTTGTATTCCACAAACGACACCAATCTGATGCTGTGCGATCCGAGGTGTTCTGAATCGAGGACACAGTCAGATAGTCCTGCCAATTAGACGAGGCTGAGGTGGAAACACAAAGCCATGCAACAAGACCTGTAACCAAGAGAAAGGTTAGAAGCTCAAGGAGTTGTTCCCCGGGTAGGTACTCCAACTCTCAAGTCAATGGGATCGAGAAGGATGTGGCTAGGATGGGCAGGTTGAAATAGTTTTGGTTCGGGCCGAAGAGATAGTGTAAAGAGGTGTTCAAAGAGTGCAGTTCCAGAAAAGGTCCCTTACCTCGAGCGGGGAATACCTACTTATAGTTGGGTGTCTGTGTCCCAGATGGATAGGGCTTCCGGGGTTATCGAGATGAGGGCGTCAGATGAGGTCTTCAGGAGGTTTCCTCTTCCCCGGTGGAGTCCTTTTACTCGTTCGTGCAGAACACTCCTTAACTGTGCTCTTCTGTTATGCATGACCTCGACATGACCTGAGAAGGGGGGGCAACCTCAGAGATTGCCATGTGGCATCCTTCGTCTACTCAACCATCACCAAACAGTTTGTTTGTATAAGAGTACAAATAAGAATGTATAAGGCTTAATTTGGGAAGGCTACAAATATAAATATTTAAATAATGTATTTGTACTCTTAAATTGAGCAAGTGCTTTACAAGGTTTAAAGATAAAGTACTTTACAAGGTTTTGCATTGTATATTTTTGCATTTGTTTTATTTTTAAATTAAGGGTTCGTTTGGTTTGTGGTCTGAATTAGATCCAAAACCCCTTAGAATCAGAATCGGAAGGTCTATTTTCATAGTCTGTTTGGTTTAGACAAAAATTGAAACCGGAATTGAAATTAACTGAAATAGAATTTCATTCCTAAGAGAGAAGGATGGAATGATTATTCCCTCAAATAGGGAAATGCCATTCCACAAAGAATGAAAATGTGATTCTGATTTTGCTCAATCAAACAGTTGGAATCGAAATGGCCAATTCCTATTCCATTCCAAACTCCTAGCCTGGAGCATGAATTATATGATTCTTAGATTTATCTTTTTAGTAACTACCTACCCCATAAACTTATTTTATGCCAAATGGTATACCTACCACATAAACATATTTACATGTGATAATGGTTTGATTAATTAAAACTTAAAAACATGGAGATTGATTGAATTATCATCCCCATTATTCATTAACTAATTTAATTATTTTAATGGATAAATGCTCTAAAACTTAATTATTATATTTTAATTCTAGAGTAATGAATTCCCCGACCATAATTTCTTCTGGGTCTCAACATGATCTACACCGTCCTCCACAACACTTTTTGGTAGTGGTTATCAAATGGAATCGGATATATGTAGATTTAGATTTGATTTGTTTATATTTGAATTCAATTAGGATTTTACTCATCTTATTTATATTAGATTTGGATTGAATTCAGATTGTAATGAAATATTGAATATTAGCGGGGCGGTGCGATGCATGGGATGGGGCACCCCTCCTTGTCTTTCACCCCTGTAAGTTGAGACACTCTATTCCCTGCTCCGATTTCGGTGGCGGGGCAGATTCAAGTTAAGGCACCCATTCCCTGTTAGGGATGGGGAATCCCCAAATTTTCCTCACTATGAGGTAACTATCTAAAAAAATCTAATTTATGGATATTTTACAAATAGGATTTTGAAAACTTGAGAATATTTTAGGAATTGGATTATGGTAATTTAGGGACATTTTATAAATGAAATTATGAAATCCTAGGATTATAAGAATACGAGGAAAACTTAGAGATATTTTAAAAATCACTATTAAATCTTCGGATATTTTACTAATTTACCATTGGGTTCGAGGAATTATATGCAAACCCAATCCCTAATTTGGGGCAAAAATATTTTTCCTATCCGCACCCTGTCTTTGCCCCATCTTTAAGATTTGAAAAGAGAAAACTTGCCCCATTCAGGGCGGGGTAGGGTAGGGCCCCAACTTCATAGAGAAAATTGCCATCCTTACAATTCTAATAAATTTCTATAACTAATTAACTAACAATAAATTATAATATTTTTAAAATAATTTCCAAAAATTATTCAAATTTCTATTGATTAGTAGTAATGTATAGTAAATTAATTATTTACAATAACAATAAATTAATGTCAATTATTTACTATTAATCAAGGTGAATGTAATTATAGTAAATTAATGTAATTATGGTAAATTACATTATTTTTAATTAAAAGTAAAATCATTTATTGTTAATTAATGTAAAACTAGGTATGATTGAAGTCAACCAAGTGGTCTAAACCGGTGTGGATAGACTTAATAATTCTCTTGAATTATTTAATAAATATTTATTGAAATAATAATAATAATAATAATAATAATAATAATAATAATAATAATGAATTGTTAATTAAATAATTATGAAATAATTTCTGATAGATTAATTTCTTAATTTAATTTTCCTAATTTTCTATTAATTGTTTAGTAATAATAACAACAACAACAACAACAATAATAATAATTTTTTATTCCTAAATTATTTAATGGATTATTATTTAAATATTTTTGGAGAATATTTTTTATATATTAATTTCTTAATTTCTTAATTACTTATTTAAAAAATAATTATGGATTATTAGTTAAAAGAGTTTCCTTAAATTATTTGATAATTTTTAATTATAATTATTGGTTTTATAGATATTAGTAAATTACACTAATTAGTAATATTTCTTGTCAATAAATTATTATTGTAAATATTTAATGAAAATTTATTAAATTACAATGATTAATGTAAATTGCACTAAACATTGAAATTTTCAACATTTATCAATAACCAAAAATTTTTAAATAATGAGTTATTTCTGAAATAATTATTTCATAATTTTTGGTAGAATATTTTCCATAAAGTTTTAATAATTTTCGTAACTAATGGATTATTTAACAATAGATTATTATTTAAGAATATATTATTTAACAATAATGGGAGATGCCATGAATATGTAGGAAACATCAAATTCCCCTTATTCCTCTCTCTTTGCTTGAAATTACGTTTATAGATATAAATATTGTTTGATTTGGAAAACCAAATCTTAAGAAATTATGGCCCTGTTTTTTATGGGAAAGTGGAGAGTATAGAGGGGAAAATTGGAGATAGAACTGAAGGAAAGGATAAAACATATATTGAGCTAATTAAGGAAAGAAGTTAGATTGTTATAAAAAGTGAGAGACATGATTTGTGGGGGGAGAGAGAGAACCCAATGAGAAGGGAGAGGAATGAAAAGAAAGTGTTCTGAGATGGCAATTTGGGAGTGGTGGGAAGTGGGAGAGGAGAGAGAATTAAGGAGAATGTAGGGTTGGGGTAATGGAGCAAGGAGAAGCAAGGTGATGTGGACCATCTTGCTATATATAGAGATATAAGTTTTAAGTAAATTAAACTAAAAATGATTTAAATATTTTAAGATATTAATAAAATAAACTAAAAATGACTTTGATATTGTAATCTTTTTGTAAAAATCTCATGGCACCTTGCTTTCTTTTATAGTATAGTTCAATATTTTTTTGCTGCTTATCAAAACGCATTAGTATCCATATGAACAAAGTGAATTGAAAATAATTATATGAAATTTGAACTGTTGAACATATGAAAATTTAGTTAAAATACACATTCAAACTACCTTTATCAATAAATACAACATTAGTTTTAAGTATATATGAGTTTATACATTTAAATCGAATGAAATTAGATTTCCTCAAATTGGATGGATCTTCTAATTGGGATGGATCAATATGTTGATTAAACTATAAATAGATCGAATTCGGATCACCCTTAAAGGGTTGAATTTGATGACAGACAATTAGATACTGTTTGCAGCCTATGTTTTGAATGGCTAAACATGCTTTGTGGGACAGCCAAACATTGCTGATGTTCCAAGAATTATCAATTTCACGGTATCATAGACTTCCCTCCAGGCTCCACCCACAATCAAGTTACAGGCCATCTCACTTTTGCCTTCTCCGTTTCATGCAATAAACCAAACTTTTTTTTTATATCACAAATGAGGATGTTTGACAATTTCATATTTACATGTTTTGGCCTAAAATTTGTATCTAACTAAACTAACCCGAGTGAGATTTTTGAAAAGGTTTGGGAGGTTCAACTCTGGAAGATTGATCCTTCTAACTCTGGGAGCAAAGCTTTGATATCCTCATCAAGGGTTACACTCCTATCCAACATGCCTGTGCCTGAACACGCAAAGGATGCTGGTGAACCCCTCAAGAAGTATGCAAGATTATGAATTTTATTCTATGTACTTTTTCCACTGTGTACTCTCCAGTACTACATTTACAATCAAGTCGATACTTGGGATAAACAGCACACTTCTACAGACTGATAATGGAATTTCACAATGAAATAAGTGCATCGCTTAATCGCACAAATCAGCATTTGCAAATTATTTAAAATGTTTTTTGTTTTTTTCGAAAGCAGTAAAAGGTTTAAAGCCATTGATATCAACTATATAGATCAGAAAAAAAATCATGCACATCCATGAGCCAATATAAAGGATCAACACCAACTGACGGTGGCTAGGCGGGTACTTGGTAGGATCTCTGACCTGTTATATCAGAGACCTGGGATCAAATCCCCCTTGCGTGCGCATAAATAGGAAAGCAACGAACAAGCTTATAAAATAAAAGAGTTATAGATATACCCAAACACAGCACATTTACCAAACACATTTTCACCATATGTACCTAAGAAAAATTATATAAATGTTAAAAACAAAAGTTGCCGCTGTCTATAGGTTTCTGCCTAAGTTGTAAGTTCCAAATTGAAGTTCTTTAGAAAGATCAAGCGCCTGTCCCATGTCCCTTCGACTTCAAGAATCAAATATTAAACAGTAGGCCCTAACTTGGAATTGCACTTGTGCCTTCATCACGAAACTCATAAACTAGATCACATTAGCTAACAGCGTTATTTGACCCTTCAAATGCTTCAAACTAAGAGTCAAAACACTTGACCTGCAAAATTGAGAGAGAGAGAGAGATTGGCTGGCTGCTCGCAGCCACCCACGTTTTCTAACTGGATCCTTACCTCCACCCCCACTTTGAAAATTCAGAGCCCCTTAGGCTCAGTTTGGAAGGAGTATAAATGCAAATATGTAAAGTGCAAAACCTTATATTTTGTATTACTAGTAATTAAGCACACGCGTTGCATTTGAGATAATTTTTTTTATATTAATTACTTGAATTTTAAATATATCATAATTAAGGTAGAAATTGAAAATTAACAAAAGTAACAACAACAACAATTATTATTATTATTATTATTATTATTATTAAATTTTGTATTCCATTTCTGTTATAAAAATAATTTTTATTTTAACAAATATTTTTATTTAATATGATGAATACATAACATTAGAATTCTCAAATGTTTTCAACAAAATTCTGTACATTTTCATCATGGGTTTCTTTGGAAAATTGGATCATTGACCCACCATCTAAATAAAAAATTAGTTTTGCTTTCCGTAATTTTAAATTAGGGAAAATTATAGTAAGAGTTGGTTATACATTTAAAATTAGGCTACATGTTGGTCCAAAAACCAACAAAACTCTCACAACTGGTTGTTGCCAACATGGGACTTAATCCATGTTGGACACAACAAAAAGCTTATGTGGAAATTGCCCTTTAATGTTGGGTGATTGGAAAATAAAGAAAGGGTTTTTTGTTTATCTCATGCTCCCTCCCTCCCTCCCTCTCTCTCTCTCTCTCTCTCTCTCTCTCTCTCTCTCTCTTTCTCTCTCTCCCACACTCTCTCAATCTCAGAGTTGTCTCTCTCTACTCAAGGACTGTGTGATTTGAAAATAAATAAAAATGGTTTTTTGGTTTTTGTATGTATGTTGTTTCTTTCAATTTCTCTTATTCTCTCTCCACCTATCATTTTCTCTCAATCTCTTTCATTCTCTTTCTCTCCCACTCCCACTCCCTCTCTCATTCTTTTTTTTTTTTTAATTTTTCTTACACACTTATATGGTATTAATTGGATCGTATAAAAGAACATGAGACCAATTTGGTATGATTCAAAAATCATTACACTAATTTGATAAAAATCCGCAAGAAACTCTTGGCTATGAATTTATGCCAACTTGATAGAAATTTATAACTTGATTGTACAAGTGGTTGGTCCCTTTAGTTCTTTCGTACGGTCTTATTAATATTATATAAGTTTGTAAGAAAAATAAAAAAAAAGAATTAAAGAGGGAGCGAGAGAAAGACTAAGGGAGAATGATAGATTGAGAGAGAGAGAGAGAGAGAGAGAGATAAAGTTTTTGATTTGGCTACAGACCGAAGCTGAGAGAGTAGGAGTCATAGAGGGAGTGGGAGCAATAGATGACTATGAGAGTGAGAGAGAAGGGAGGGAGATCAAGAGACAGAGGGGGTGGGAGAGAAATTGAAAACATATTTTCAGTATAGGCTTTTTGCTGTGTCTAACATGGATTAAGAGTCCCATGTTGGCAATAACTACATAAGCCTTCGATGATATGACAAGGTTTTTTATAATTTGAAATGTAGAGCTGGTTGTCGAAGTTTTATTAGTTTCTGGACCAACCTGCAACCAAATTTAAAATGTACAACTGACTTTGACTATAACTTTCCCTTTAAATTATTTCATTTACATTATATAAAATAATTTTTACTTATCACACTTAATTTTTGTTTGTCTATGATATCATTTGACCCAAACCACTAACCCACCACCCAAAAAGAAAAATAGTTTGATTTCTAGGTTGACATTAAATTTTGTATTACATTTTCATCATTGATAAAACTATTTCTTATGTATAATACTTATTTTTTGCTCAATATAATGAATGTGTAATATTAGAGGAGTACCCAATGTTTTATTTTTTATAAATATATAACATTTGATATGTGCCCAAAATTTTCTCTATCTTTTTTTTTATTCTTTGTATTTTCTATTTTTATAAATTTTATTATTTAAGTATGGCACCATTTCATTTTTAGGTAGATTTTAAATTTGGCATTCCATTTTTATCATTAATAAAAATACTTGTTACATTTCATACTTATTTATTTTATTTTTTATTATTTAATTATGGCGTTATTTATTAGTCCATCTGATCCCAAATGGTCGAATTGCTTGCCCACCTCCGGGAGGGAATAAAATGGTTTTGTTTTCAACTTACTTTTCAAAATATTTATTTTTATACTATTAAAATTAATATTGTGGGTTTAACTATAAGAATTTAACGATGAGAAAAATATATTTTAAATATAGGTTTTAATGAAAGAGAATAAGAAAATATTTTTATTTCCAATTGGTTTTAAATTTTACATTCCATTTCCATCATTAATAAAAACACTTCTTATTTATCATACTTATTATTGTTTAATGTGTATTTTAAAAATGTTTCCATTTTTTTAATTTCTATATTTTTCTTTTTATCCATTTTTGTATTTTGTTATTTATTCGTGACAACAGCATTTCATTTCCATCATTAATAAAAATAGTTCTTATTTATCATACTTATTATTGTTTAATATGTATGTTAAAAATGTTCCCAACTTTTTAATTTGATCTATTTTTGAATTTCATTATTTAATCGTGGAAAAATGGATTGACCCATTTGACCCAACATAGTTTAATTTCTAACCACCACGTAGATGAAAATACTATTTTTTGTAGGTAGATTTTAAAAGTATAATCTTTTATGTTATTGAAATTATTAATTTATTAAGTATAGATTTAATTAATAGAACTTAATGACGAGAATAAACAAAAATGGCTTAAATAAATGATTCAATGAACAGGAATGCAAGTTAATAACTTAAATGTTGGATTTAATAAGAGGGAATTGAATGTATTGAATATCTTAAAATTACCTCTTTTCAATTCATTTAATATCAAAGCCAATTACACTATTTGCCCTCATTTTTATCAATAAATTTAAATATAGAGGGATAAATTTTGTCCTCAAAAAATTGTAAAAATATTCTTGAGGCTATTCGTGCTTTTTAAAATAGTATAGATTTTGTATGTATTTGCACTGTATATATTTGCATGTGTACTCCTTCCAAACTGAGCTTAAGGGGCTCTGAATTTTCAAAGGGGGGTGGGGGTAAAAGATCCAATTAGAAAACGTGGGTTTGGTTGGTTGCAATGTGAATTTATTTGCACTGATGCAAAACCATGGCAGTGCAAATGATTTTAGTGCAAATTATGATTTATTTTTATTTCAAATTTTATCTTATTTTGTTTGATTGGAGTACAAATTAAGTAAAACAAGACTTCAAGGAAAATAAAATAAAACCCAAACCAAAATTAAACCAGAATTTACATTCTTTTCATTTGCACTCCCATGCATTTGTACTAATGCAAATAAAATTGCACTGCAACCAAACACAGCCTTACGTTCAAATTTCTTCATCTCAAATCTCATAAATGCCACTAAGAAATTACAATTTAAATAAAGTTTAGAAAAGAAAAACTATTAGCCAAAAATCATTCAAATTAATATCAAGTGAAATTGATGGAAATAGAATATAATTAACATTTGTGAAGAACCAAGACTCACAATTTCAATACACAAGGAAATTCCAATGTAAATTTTTCTGGTTTGAATAGAAGCATCAAGAGAAATGGAATTCTTCAAGAAACTTCAAGAACTGTTGATTTGGGCACGAACAATCTTTAAAACCAAAATAGTAAAATATAACTGGCATTTTTTTGATTGGTATTAACAGGTACAATGTAGAGCACAACAAATTCAAGGAACAAACTTGCTATGATGACCATATCTTATTGATGTCCAAAATAATATCCATTTAAATGTGATTTTTCTGAAAATATTTCCCATTTCTTCCAATAATAATTCATTTTTTCCTTTCTATGTTTCTCAAAATATTTATAGATTGAACACTGGTAGTAATATTGCCAGTGTTTCATTGAAATTATGCAATAGATAAACTCATTCACTAGATGTTTTGAGGCCCTCTCAGATAGGAAATTTCAAAGGAAATACCAATCAATAAATGCCAGGAAAATTGCAAACCATGAGAGAAGCAAGATACAAAGTACCCTTAGGCTATGTTTGGTTTGAAGGATAATGCAGGGAAAGGAAGGGAAAGGTAGGGAAACCTTTACAAATATTGTATAGGTTTCCCCGTCTTTCCCTTCCTTTCCCTACCTTTTCCTTCAAACCAAACATAGCCTTAGAGAAAACATTTTAATAAATTTCTAAGATGACAATATAATAAATTGAGAGGAAATAGACATCAAAAGACAACGGGTTATGTCTAAATCAGTATTTGAAAACTTATGGGGTTCTAGCATGGCTTCAGAATGATTTACAGATTCAACCCTTAAGTCCCTCATAATGAAGCTCAGATAACAGTGTTAGCAAAAAAAAAAAAAGAAAAAAAAGGCTTGGTAACAAACAAGGTTGTCAAAGAAAAAGATCTAGAGTGCATAACATTGAAGTCATCAAAATAACATAGTATTGGAGAAAGTGTTTAAATAAGAGGACTGACGAAAGCAAATTATCTACAGCATAAACAGCAGCATTTCTTCATTTCTTTAAAGAAGAGAGAGAGAGAGAGAGAGAGTAATCGTTGGGAAGGATTGAATTAGCAAAGTTTTGGCCCAACAAGTATATAGGATTAAAAGTGGCTACATGTTGGGCCCATTAAGATGAATGAATCATGGGTGGGATCTAGTGTAGTGGCCTACTAACGTATTAGCCTGAAGGATGTATTCCATGAAGTTCAATATAGAAAGGAATTGAACTATCAGCTCTGTGAATAAATGGATTCCTTGCCACATGGCCTACATCTAGTAAGCCCCCATTGAATCGGTTCATTACATGAGATGTGATTTAAACCGAGAGAATGATCCCAACGAAATTTATTGACAGATGAGTCAGCTCAATAGGATCCAATTGAATGGAAATCACGCCTTAACTAAGGTTCCACAGAAAAGGAAACATGGTTGGCTAATAGATATAAAAACTTAAAAAGGATTAGCCTAACCGGATTGATAAAATTCTTTGTTTATGTGGGGTCGACCTCTTGCCAAATGGCCTTTTCGGCAAGTTTAACTAATCAATCTTGATTGGATTAACCCAAATTTGGTGGAGAGAATCCTAATAACAGGCTATCTCAAGTTAATCTTGTGGGTTCCCCCCAAATTAAATTAAAATGAGAAAGTCATCCTTGCCAAAGATTGGCTTTCCTTTCATGTATGATTTTAAACATATTTGAATAGAGAATTGGGCGGGCTCTTGAAAGGAGACCAACTCATTATAAAAAGAGGAAGGGGATAAAAGGGTGTCTCTTCCTCATCTCCCTTCAATACCTCCCCAAAATTTGCTTTTGGCTTTTCTTGTTGCAGGAAGAAAGAACAAGGACTCTGGCTCTTCAACAATTGAAACTTCGAATTTGCTACAACTCCGTGTCACATTGATTGGTTAGTATTACAGTTCACGTTCAGATCAACAATTGTTTGTGAACAAAAGCTCTGTTCATATACAATTGATCATTGCAAGTTCCTTTTACAATTACAAGTTGTCAAGCTTTTCCGGTCACGTCCATGACAAGTTACAAATACAAGTTTAGATTGTATCCGTAACAAGAGAATCAGAGGGTGTTCTTAACTAAAAAAAGGAGAAAAAAAGTTTGTATTCCACTTACATTTCTGTAAAAAAAAAAAAAAAATCTTTGAATTTGTCACGTCCATGACAAGTTACAAATACAAGTTTAGATTGTATCCGTAACAAGAGAATCAGAGGGTGTTCTTAACTAAAAAAAGGAGAAAAAAAGTTTGTATTCCACTTACATTTCTGTAAAAAAAAAAAAAATCTTTGAATTTGTCACGTCCATGACAAGTTACAAATACAAGTTTAAATTGTATCCGTAACAAGAGAATCAGAGGGTGTTCTTAACTAAAAAAAGGAGAAAAAAAGTTTGTATTCCACTTACATTTCTGTAAAAAAAAAAAAAAATCTTTGAATTTGTCTTCATTTTTTTTGTGCTCCAAATTTGCACACGAAATTTGTGTCGACAAACAAGTTTCGATAATAATGAGAAAGCAAAGTACCTTTGTTACCAGTAGAATTGGGTTCGACTGTTCCAGACAATCAGCTCTTAAACAACAGAACATTGGGATATTTATTTAGTTGTCTAGATGTATCTAAAATCCAATCCAAGCAATAAAATTCAAGCACAACCTTAAAAGTGCTAAGCCCTAATCAAATGCTTAATCCCCATACTCGAGCTTATACCTAGATCAAGAACTAAACTCCATATAAACCCAAGTCTATGATTCATATGACAACCCATATACCTTGCAATTATAAAATCAAAATGTGTAAACCACATCGATTATTCAGTAGCTAATATTTATTGGAATCAAGGTTCCGCTTGGGAAGAGTGCAAAATACAAATATCTACCATGCAAATACATAGTTTAGAAGTACAGTATTCAAATATTGCACTGTACATATTTGTATTTGCACTCTTCCCAAACCGAACCCAAAGAACATAAAAAGAATGCCTGGTTTTGTAACACAAAATAGACATGGGAACTTGTGGTTAGTGTTGTGAAAATGTGTGATATAGTTTTTCAACAACAAATTTTCTTCACTACTTAGTAATTGTTTTTTGTTTTTTTGAAAGGTAAGGTAAACTTGTCTTAAAAATAGTCAAAAGAAAGTTTACAAGTGTGATAGTTCACTGTAGAAAAAATTTCTATACATATTAACACCATTAAGAACCCCCAAAAAAACGACAACATTCAAAAAGGAAGAAGAGAAGCTGTGTCATCCATGAAGTGCAAATTGACACTCCACCAGGCTCTTAAACTTCCAAAAATCTGATTTATCAGCTCCTCTTCTTGCATTTGTTTTTTGGTCAAAGACCCTCCTGTTCCTCCAGATTACAGCCAGAGGAATAGCTGTCCATAGTAGTTGTCCCTTTTGGTCATACCTCCTACCTTCCAGCTTTCAACAAGGACCCTAACTGAGGCAGGCATACAAAATTGGATGCCTATGGCTTTGATAAAATGCAACCAGACTTTAGACGAGAAATTGCAGTGGATGATAAGATGGTTAGATGTCTCTGATTCTTGGTTACATAGCACACATCTGATATCAGGCAACATCA
This sequence comes from Nelumbo nucifera, assembly GCF_055504915.1. Lineage (NCBI taxonomy): Eukaryota > Viridiplantae > Streptophyta > Magnoliopsida > Proteales > Nelumbonaceae > Nelumbo > Nelumbo nucifera. The sequence continues at coordinate 66,265,844 of NC_142652.1, forward strand.
TTCCTTTTCTATTCAACAAGTCCTTGGTGAGGCATTTCTCTTCTACAGCCAAGCATGAGAAGAACTTGATTTTCAAAGGGGCAATCCCTCATCCCCAGATTGCTTCACTACTTTGTAACTTATAAGAGGAGAATGACTCTGAATAATACTGTGGTAAGTGAGATGTCAAAACTCTACTTGAAGGTTATAATGTTGTATAACTCAATCAATTATTCTTTCCTCTCCTTCAACATAAAAGGCCATTACCCAATTATTCTTTCCTCTCCTTTGACATCTATCTTGTCAATTCCGTACGTTCATATATATATATTTTTTGATCAATCCGTACGTTCATATTTTCTTATTCAAAATCCACCTTAACCACCCCATCTCCAACCAGTTTTACAATTGCATCTTCGGATTCCATCCACTGCATGAAGGGAGAAAGGGGGGGTATAATGGTCTTTTCAGAGAAACTACTTTTCATTCAAATCTTAAAATTAGTAGTGGATAGTAATGTAAATATGTTACTTCCATTACCTCCAACACTACAACACTCAGAAGGGAAGTTGATGACTTGTCAGGAACCTCAAGGACATCTACATGGTAACTGTAACCTACCCCTTTTTTTCTCTTCCAAGGGTGGGGAAAGGGGAAAGTTATCCTCCAAAAGTAAGTGCACAATAACATCTAAAAATGGCCAAAAGCAAGTTTGTCATAGAATCAGTTCATGAAATGTGGTATTGGACTAAAAATAACCATAGGTTAACGTAAAATATTTCATTAAATACCTAAAAAATAATAGTACCGTTTCACCATTGCCTTAAAGAACATCCTTCAAGAAGTGTAAATATTCCCCATCAGGCCATCACTGCTTATTAACCACTAACTGTGCAAGTTTACCTGACTGCCAAGTTTTTTCTGGTCAAATCAATTTCCAATAAGGTTGTTTCCGAGCTTGGCTTATTGCTTCCCTATTTCTTTCCATATGGGTTTCCAGATATCTTTTGCCTTCAAGATCATAAAAGAACAACTTTCAACAAAATTGTAATTAACTAATGACAATGATAATCAACCACTAGATTCATACATTTACCTGAGGTTGCTCAGTTGCTGAGTCAAATCATTGATCTCAAGGCCAGAAAGTTTTAGTGAAGACAAGGTTCCAGGTACCTCTTCTGATATTACTTTGGACAGTTTATCCATTGAAGCTGCTAATCTTCTAAAGGCCTACTTGTGCAAGAAATCAAAAGCTAGTCAATAATGGATTTATGATCATTAAGATGAAATGAACAAAAGGAATAATTCAAGAATTTACTTACATCCATTGTAGGAATTGAAATTATACCCAATGAGAAAATTGATCCAAAAGCCTGCATGATACTTCAGGTGAGAGAAGTAGACAAATGGGGAAGAATTCACTCCTAAAACCAGCAATGACAAAGAACATGAACTCATTTTTTTACTAAGAAGAACACACGAATTCTTGTTTCTATGCATATAAATGGTCTGGAAATTCCTTTAGTTGTTTCAAAACATGTTCCTCGTTGTCCATCCTTAAGAGTAGGATTTAAGAAGATGAGCACCATGAATCAATGAACAAGCTCAGGGCAGGCTATTTGAATGCAAATGAAGAAACCATTAATTAAACTCTATTCAATAGTCAATACCATTCTTTCTCTGTATAGTGATTCTATTTTGAACTTTACCTTCTCTCTTGAGAAGTCCATCCTTAAGAGTAGGATTTAAGAAGATGAGCACCATGAATCAATGAACAAACTCAGGACAGGCTATTTGAATGCAAATGAAGAAACCATTAATTAAACTATATTCAATAGCCAATACCATTCTTTCTCTGTATAGTGATTCTATTTTGAACTTTACCTTCTCTCTTGAGAAGATTGTGCATGTCTGTGCATTTGTGAAGATTACAATAACTAAATTCAACTGTCTCAATCTGGTATAAATCTCCTATGAAACTCAGAGTAGTAAACTGTTCAACATGAATCCTGTTTTTAAAACTCCACTGCAATTTAGGATCTTGCATGCTGACCTGGACATTCTGATCTAAAAATCAGGCATAAGAAACCAAAAAATAGTACATGTCCTTCCAATATCAAACACAGGAATAATCGTAATATTGATAATAGTTAAAGAACTCCATAGAAAGTATTTGCAACAAAATAAACAAATATAGAGTTTAAGAAATAGTAATTACCGCAGAGAGAACAAAAAGAAGGGAAATAAGCCCCAATTCTGGACTTGGACGAAACCCTAGACTTCTTGCTAAATGTGTGGTTGGAGAAGACACCGATGAATGCTTAAAAAGGATCGAATTCGATTTCTGCAATTTAGAAGTTACTGTCTGAGTTCCATTTCCAGCAGAAGCAATAGCAGTGACCGTTATCCGTCGAATACGCGCCGGTATCCGACGAAGTGTTGCTGGGTATACAGATAGGTGGCCTGCGAGAGACAGAGAAGCAGATGACCGAGACATGGTTCATAAACGAGTAGCTCTGAGCCTCTCTGACTCTGACGGAGTATCGGAGAATCGGTTGGCGCTTGGCAGGATACGGTTTAGAGAAATTAATGATTTTTATTTATAAGTCGGAAAAATCTATGCTGCCGCATACCGGGTATCGGATCGCTACTTATAAATTATTATAGTATGATAATTTAATAATGTGGGGATGTAGCTCAAATGGTAGAGCGCTCGCTTTAGTATGCAAGGAGTGGTACATGTTCGATTCCCTGCATCCCCAATATATATAACTTATATAATAACAAGTTTTTTTTGTCAAAAAGTTTGGTTTTATTTTCCCTTTTTACCTTGTATAATTTTTTGTTTTTTCCAGTAATTTATTTAACTATCATAATTCATGAGGCCATATGATGTCCATCAAATTTTTTCCAACAATAAAAAGTGAATGCAAACCGATAATATGGTTATATCTTGGTTCTATTTTCCATCTTTACCCTCAACAATTTGGTAGAGCGCTCGCTTTGTATGCGAGGAGTGGTACAGGTTCGATCCTCTGCATCCCCAATATATCTAACTTATATAATAACAAGTTTTTTTTTGTTGTCAAAAAGCCTGGTTTTACTTTCCCTTTTTACCTTGTATAATTTTTTGTTTTTTCCAGTAATTTATTTAACTATCATAATTCATGAGGCCATATGATGTCCATCAAATTTTTCCAACAATAAAAAGTGAATGCAAACTGATAATATGGTTGTATCTTGGTTCTACTTTCCATCTTTACCCTCAACAATTTGGTAGAGCGCTCGCTTTGCATGCGAGGAGTGGTACAGGTTCGATCCTCTGCATCCCCAATATATCTAACTTATATAATAACAAGTTTTTTTTGTTGTCAAAAAGCCTGGTTTTACTTTCCCTTTTTACCTTGTATAATTTTTTGTTTTTTCCAGTAATTTATTTAACTATCATAATTCATGAGGCCATATGATGTCCATCAAATTTTTTCCAACAATAAAAGGTGAATGCAAACTGTTAATATGGTTGTATCTTGGTTTTACTTTCCATCTTTACCCTCAACAATTTTTGTTTTCCAATGTTCTTTTTTGATCATTCAAATATTTGATCTTATCATAAATGGCCACATACACTCTCTCGTGCTTGGTGCTCTTTGTTGCTACCTACTATTTTCATTTAACTCATTGCAAGTCCATAAATTCTCATCAATTATACACATGAAACATAAGGACTGCTAAATGGTGATTGGAGATCATAACCAATAATTTATTGTTATTTATGTTTTTGCTGAAATCATATATCAATCAATTATTCTATAAATTCACCCTGATATTTATCATTATTTATGCTTTATGATTTTTGTTTTTCCAGTAATTTATTTAACTCTCATGATTCTTGAGGCCATATGCTAATTTTTAGTTAAAAAGTCTGATTTTACTTTCCCTTTTTACCCTCTATAATTTTTGTTTTTCCAGTAATTTATTTAATTATCATGATTCATGAGGACATACACTCCATCAAACTTTTTCCAACAATAAAAAATGAGAATGCAAATTGTTAACATGGTTGTATATCTTGATTTTACTTTCCATCTTTACCCTCAACAATTTTTGTTTTTCAATGTTCTTTTTTGATCGTTCAAGTATTTGATCTTATCATTAATGGCCACATACACTCTCTAGTGCTAACCTTGTTGCTACTTACTATTTTCATTTAACTCATTGCAACCATCCATAAATTCTTATCAATTACACACATGAAACATAAGGATGCTAAATGGTGATTGGAGATCCCATAACTAATAATTTATTGTTATTTATGTTTTTGCTGAAATCATATATCATTCAATTATTCTATAAATTCACCTTGATATTTAGAATAAAAATTAAAAATCCATGAATCATATAAACACCAAAACTTGAAAAGGATACAAAAGACACCTCTTATTGAATTAATATTAATTTTAGTTAGATAATAAGAATCCTATTATGGGCTTAATATTAATTTAGTACTAAAAAATGATAATGTTGCAATTGGTTTGGTCAAATCACCCTGATTTTACTTTCCAATTTTACCCTCAATTTTCTATTTTTCCCTATTGTATATATTGCCATTGCAAAATAATTATGAAAAACATAAAATGAAGAAAATAATATAAATTACAAAAAAATAAAGAAATACATAAAAAATTTACAAAAAAAATATAGAAATTCATAGAAATTTCTATACCATATACTAAAAAATGAGAGTGTTGTAATTGGTTTTGTCAAAACACCTTGATTTTATTTTTCAATTTTATCCTCAACTTTCTATTTTTTCCCATTATATATATGTCATTGCAAAATAATTATGAAAAATCACATAAAATGAATAAATAATATATATTATAAAAAATAAAGAAATACATAGAAAATTTACAAAAAATATAGAAAATCATAAAAATTGTAAAAAAATAACATAAATTACAAATCTATACCATACCGAAAAATGAGAATGTTGCAATTGGTTTGGTTAAAAAAACCCTGATTTTACTTTACAACTTTACCCTCAACTTTCTATTTTTTCCCATTGTATATATTGTCATTGCAAAATAATTGTGAAAAAACACAAAAAAATGAAGAAAATAATATAAATTACAAAAAAACAAAGAAACATAGAGAAAAGTTACAAAAAAATATAAAAAATCATAAATATTGAAAAAAAACATAAATTACAAAAACAAACAAAAAAAACCATAAATTACAAAAAAATGAACTAAAATTGTAGAATAAAATAAGAATTTATATCTACTACCATATATAAAAAATGAGAATGATTCAATTAGTGTGGTCAAAAGACCCTGATTTTTCATACCAATTCTATCCCTGGTTTTTTTGGTTTTTCCAACATATCCCAATTCTATATGAGAGTGCATGATAGTAGTTGGCAAAAAAAAAAAAACCTTTCTAAAAAGCCATTAGGTGGGCACCTGACCCATCAACTCGTAATTTTTTAAAATTTTGAGTTCCACTGAATGTCTAAAGCCTTAGGTGGCATTTGATAAATCTGAAATCCGAAAAGTTAAAAAAAGATATTCTGTATATGAAATCTGAAAAGAGGCATAGGTGCTTTTCTATATTTTAGAGGCTTTGAATAGATAAGGTTGTTTGTATTGATTAAACCTTTAGCACATGAAATTCCTTGATTTTACCATTTTACCCTTAGACTATTTAGTAATTTTGAATTCAATTTATACTATCTCGTAAAATATTTAATAATTAATATAATAAAAAATAATAAACAATAAAATATTTAATAATTAGTACAACTACAAATCATAAAAAATAAAAATAATTTATTAAATTCAAAATAATATTGAAAATACCATACCATATTGGATTAGTTGGTCTTCTGTTTGACTATAGATGTAGATAGAAATTGGAATGAATTTTTAGTCTCACTTGGTGCAATGGACACAGTGTAGAAAACTCATTTTGGTGATTTCATTATGGATTCATAAACAGATGGCTATGGTTCCTCTTCAACTTATAGCTCCAATTGCTACCGCTATCCCCGATATTATCAAGTTGTTACTTGACCTTGAATCATGGCGGAAACAGAGAAAATGCAACAAAAGGGAAGAAGCAAAACTTCCAAATTTGTTGGAACTATGGACTGAAATTCGAGGCCTGATAGACTTGCTCACCAGAAACGCAGATGTCGAGCTGCTTTACGAAGATAGGTGACCAAATTATCTAGGAAACCTCAAAGGAGTGGCCTATGATGCCGATGACATTTGGGTGGAGATCATATCCAATCAAGAGGTAAGCGATTCTACCTTAGACCACACTCAAGAAACCTTCCAGAAATTTCAATGCATTTGGGATGGAATTGTTCTGTATCTTAAAACTGAAAAGGAAGCAGAATGTTGTAAGCAATCGGGGCAAACAAGCTGGTTGATGCTCGGATTGGCCGAGGTCAACATTGTCAATTCACCCCCAAGTCCAACTAGACCCAAGGTATTGGAAGTCCGAGGACATGCGTGGCTGAGGAGTGGAGTCTGAGATGAGGGAGATCCGTGGTCCGAGGTCCGATATTTGCTGTGTTCGGTACTCGAGGTAGATGACGGTTCCGGTATCGGTTCTGTAGGGAAGGAGAACCTCAGAGGCCTCAGGTGAAGACCCGAGGCAAGGACTCCGACGGTCAAGTTAGTAAGAGGGTACGAGGTGGACGAGGACTGAGGTGCGAACACCCAGACGAGGTCACAGAAGAGCAGCTAATCTAAGAGTGAGTTAGAGAGCCGGAGTATTCGATCCTTTACTTGGAGGGGGTTGCCTCCTATTTATACTTGAGGCCGCTAGGGCGTAGGTGACCTCAGACGACCTGGATGTAGTCCGTACCGAGGGTGCGATCATCTGCGAGCGCTAGGTGAGGGCTTATGATTGGCTCCGCGAGGCTTGCTAAGCCCAGCCTAGCATGCGCCCTGATTGGTCTAGCACGATGTGCTGACTTCAGCTTTACCCGCGACCTGATTGGTTCCACTCTGTCCTTTGCCGCCTAATGCATGTAGGCTCACCATTGGCCCAAATGGATGCGCCTACATCATTTGCCCCCACTCCTGAGGCCGGGGTGGGGGTCTGAGATAGGAGGGGCCTTGGCTTCGGCCAAAGGGAGTGCATTGTTTCATACCAGGAGGCGTCGATGGACCTATGCACGTTGTGGCTTGTAGTGGCATTGGTATGCCTTTGAACTACGAGGATGGCCGAGGCTCATGCAAGGCCTCGGGTTGGTTGCACCTGCATAAAGGTCCTTGGCTTCAGCTCCGAGTTTGCTATGGCGCGAGGTGGGCGAAAGGGAGGTTGCCCCCCAGTCTTGTGAATGTTGGGTGCATCTCACGAGGCCTCAGCTTCGACTGAAGGTGTTGAGGAGGAAGTGCAAGGGTACCAAAGCTGGTGACTTGGTCTCTTTGTGACGGAGCCTCTTTATGCGGTGTTGTGGGTCGTGAAGGAAGTGGTTCCTGGAGCCGGATATGGGTCATTCTGGTCGCAAGTCCCCGAATTGGTGAGTTGGGAGCCGAGCCCTCAACGGGTTGCTGAGTCATCACTGTAGGGAGAATTGGATGCGGGTGAACTGGGCCGCTCTTCTACTGAGTCAGCACGGTTGGGCTGACTAGTGAGTCGCGGTGAGGAGGTGCTTTGGTTCGCCAGGTGTCGTTTCGTTTACCCAAAGCAGGCCACGCGTGTCATTCAGTGGACGGGTAGCAAAGGTGGTTGTTCGTCAGTCGTTGGATCCCGCACAATCTGGGCCATCCATTTTCTTTAAATAGGGCCCTCGGCTTCGGCTGTCACTTGTTCACTAGTGCCTTTGCTTCCAAGAGTTTCCTACTTCCCCAAAGCCCTTGGTTTTAGTTGCTTGTCTTCATCTCCGTCATCCTCATCTTCTTTGTGTTGTTTGGTAATATTTTTCTTGTAGAAATGCCTATGGACGCCAAGAGACTACTACTGGGGCACCTCGGGGGGGAGGTTGTGGTGCTGCCTGCAAGGGTGGAGAGGGAAGAAGAATACCGAGGAGGATCGACCAAGGAAGATTGGCCAAAAAAGGCTAGCCGGGGTGTTGCTAGCACTTCCCATGAAGAGGCCTACGCACAAGGGTAGACCAGCCAAGGGCGGTGTGTCGAGGAAGGGGGCTCCTACTGCTTTGAGGAGACTGCCTGTGAAGGGGCCCACCGTCGGGCCCTCATATGCTCCTCCCTCCGCTTTTGAGCCCGCCAAGGGGGGGGGGGGGCTGAACCGTCTCTACCGCCCGAAGTGGGGCATTTGCGAGGGGTACTCCATTGGTATCGAGGGCGTCGACAGGGCCCTTGTCAAGGGGATGGTCCTTCCAGGGGACCTTTTAGACATGATGCAAATAGACCACATTGCCATCATCGACGAGGGGATGGACTTCTTGGCTGAGGTGAGTTTCCTTCTCTTTTTGACTTGCTGCAAGCTTTATTGATGGTGTGCTTGGTGTAGATCTGTCGTCACTATGTCGGCCTCGGTGATCGTGTCTACCTCCTTCTCTAACGTGTGGCTTGACTCGAGAAGAAGAATAAATAGCTTTAGGTGCAGGTGACTTCGACGGAGAACAACCGAGAGGAGACCCTCACACTGCTAAAGGAGGAGAAGCTTCTCTGGTAGACGCTAGAGGATGACTTAAAGGCCAAGAAGGCTCTCATCACCAGGGCTGAGGACCGATTAAGGAGGTCAGAGGCTAAGGCTGAGGCTGAGGCAAAATACTGGGATGCTATCGCTGTTTGGCAGTAGACACCGGAGTACCAATAGTGCCTGGTGCACTATGAATCTACGGCCTACTTGGAGGGGATTGACGACACCAAGAAGGCTCTTTTGAAGATAGCGCTAGACTTCCCCATTGACTAGTTGTAGGTGCTACTTGAGTCTCTCACCCACAAGGACAAGGCTGAGGTTCCTACCGAGGTTGCAGACATGGGCGTCGAGGATCCTACCATTCCTCCAATTGAGAGCGAGGCCTAATTGACTTCAGTTCTTGTTTTTGTCTCTGTTATAAATGTGCTCGGCCTTGAAGGCCAAAATTTTGCAAGCTGAACTATGAAACAAGATGAGCATTTTTTTTATACTTTGTGCTTGTCTAAAAGGTCACAAGTGGACAAAAAATAACCCGAAGTGGCTCGTTAGACGTTCACTTTAGGAAATTAGCCTAACACTTATTCCCTTAGGCGATGCCGAGGTGGACCTCAAAGGTGATTGGGGTCATGTGCCGAGGTGAACCGCCGGTACGGTTTTGGTTACTATCCTCTTTCCCTTGTTGCGTTATCATGGAGCCGAGGTGGCCGACTGAGGCTTCCTTAGCGGTGATGTATATCTATTCATTCCTCAAAAATTCTGCCTTGGTTCTAGGCGGCATCTTGGCGACAAAGCACTTGAGGGCCGACCCTGGGAGGAGGCCTTGAGTTGCTACGTTCATGGAGGTGTCACCTCGGCTCTCCTTGACTTGCCGAAGTTCGTCCTTCACTGTGCCAAGCTGTGCTTGTACATCAGCAATCTATTGGCTAGCAGGTACCTTGGTTCCTTTTGGCCCATCTGTGATTGAGGTAGTCTCGAAGGTTCGAGGTGCGAGGTGGAGGTGGCGTTTCTTGTCGGTGGCAGTGTCCTTGGCTTCAGCGTCGATTGCAAGACCGTACTGATTTGTTCTCCCTTCGGTTGGGAGGTCTTGCATGCTAAGGGGGTTGGCTCGCACATTAGCTTCTACCAGGTTTGGAGGGCTCGGCCTGGTGGGAGTCGGCGGAGCCGAGGGCTAGTGAGTTCGCAGACTCGTGTTGCCCCCGCTAGCCCGATGCTTGGGCGGGGCGGCCACCCTAAGGGTAGCTTCCTACCTGGGGACACACCTCCTCGACATGCCAGGCGAGGTGGTCCAATCGATCTAGGACCACTTTGAATTGGTCATTGGTGACCGGGTTCTGGGCATTCCTGGTGTTTTGTACCATGTTGAAGGAAGTCTTGATTGTAAGTTAGATTGAAGGAAGTCTTAGCGACGTTCCCACAGGCGATGCCAATTGTTGATGCTCGGATTGGCCAAGGTCAACACTATCAATTCACCCCCAAGTCTGATATCCGCTATGTTCGGTACCCGAGGTGGATGAGGATCCCGATATCGGTTTTGCAAGGAAGGGGAATGTCAGAGGCCTCGGGTAAAGACCCGAGGCAAGGACTCCGATGGTCAAGTTAGTAAGAGGGTATGAGGTGGACAAGGACTGAGGTGTGAACACCCAGACGAGGTCACAGGAGAGCAAGTAATCTCAAGAGTGAGTTAGAGAGCTGGAGTATTTAATCCTTTACCTGGAGGGGGTTGCCTCCTATTTATACTTGAGGCCGCTAGAGGGCAAGTGACCTCGGATAGCTTGGATGCAGTCCGTACCAAGGGCGCGGTCATTTGGGAGTGCCATATGAGGGCGTGTGATTGGCTCTACGAGGCTTGCCAAGCCCAGCCTAATGTGTGCCCTGATTGGTCCAGCGTGATGTGTTGACTTTGGCTCTGCCCTCGACCCGATTGGTTCTGCTCTGTGCTTCACTGCCTTACGCGTGTAGGGTTCCATTGGCCCAGCCGGATGCGTCTACATCAAAGCGGATCATTTAAAAATTGTAGAATTGTTGTCTTCCGAAAAAAGAGGAGAGTCATCCAGTGGAACGGAAAAGGAATGTTCCAGTGAAGCAGGATATGAATCCTGTTTGCTTAGGAGGAAGTATGAAAAAGAGAAAATAGTAGAATTGTTGTCTTTAGAGGAACTGGGTGTTTCTGTAATTTCATTAGTAGTTATGATGGGGCTTGGCAAGATGACTCTTGTTGAGGATTTCGTCGGCACAATCAAACCCCACTTTCACTTCAGGTTCCAATCGAGAGTTTCAGGTTTCGCTTTCTAGTTTATAAAACTTCACTCCTTCACTCCTTCGTTGATTCCCACGTCCAATTTTGTCAACACGATCAAGCCCCACCTACATTTTGTTGTCATTAATGGGAAAAGGGTTTTTGATTTCTGGGAACGAAGCCACCACTATTGCTTGAAGTTGTAGCAGCGATAGTGAAAGTAAGAGAAGGAGAAAGGGAGACTGATGGCTTTGGGTCGCTACAGGAGCTTCGATCAGATTGCCGCCGCTTTGTCAAGAAGAAGACAAGAGTGAACAGTGTTTATCTTTGAATTAAAACCTTGCGTTTAAATCGGGAGTATAATATGTCATTTTGAAAAATATTGAGGATATTTTGGACTTTCGTCCATGTTTGAAACGCGTCTGATCGCGATGGCGTTTACCAATTTAGATATAAAATTCTGTTTCAGATCCTCTAATCAGACTGACCCCCAAATGCAAGTTGCATAAGGTCTGAAAATAATTATCAATTGTGACATTAGTGATAACTCCTGTCTCTAATAACATATATAGTAAATTCAAAATCCAACTAATAAAGTCTACTACAAATTTCTAACGTTAAGGAATTTGTATTAACATTTTCTCTCAAACAATCTCATTAAGTAGTTATTCTTTTCCAGCATTTGAAAAGTAGAAGAAGTAAGAATAGGTAACATTTCATCTCCTCAATTGGACCATGCATGCAAAAAAGGCAATACTAATATCAACAACAATAGTGATTTCATAAAATTTACATATTATTCTCAAGATAAGTTTCAAACAATTTAATACGTTCTGGAGAGGAATAAGTCATATACTTATAAAAATGATCAAACTTTCCAACAATTTACAAAATCATAAGAACAAGTTAGATGGAACACATGTTATGGACTGATGTTGATATATTCAAATTCAAATTCAAAGTCACATAAAAATTTCACAAGGGTATACTACAACTTTTACCCCAGCGATAAGTAACCACATGTATGCCTTGTGGTGAGGGCCTAAATTCAAAATTGACTAATCCAAGATGCTATTGTATTCATCCCCAATGGTGGGGGTCCAGAACATAATCATATATTATTAGAGCATAATAGATACATCAATCCATACACGAGTCTCACAAAATGAATTTAAGATAAGAGTAATAATATAACTAAATAAAGAAAAACAAGTTGTCAAATAAGTTTTCAATAGTTAGAGTGTATATTGTCAAATAAGTTTTGAAAAATGATCTATGTATTACAATAGTCAACAAACCAAAATAAATATTTCAATTATATTCTAAATTCATAATATTCACATGCTTGCTTCTAACTTATTGTATTGGGCTACCTAAATCTCAAGTAGTTTACTAGCTTCTAAAAGTGTATTAAAATTTAGAATTGAGTCCATATAGAAATATCACAAAATGATAGATCTATGATAACTTAGGTTGTTGACCAATATTCCTACAATTTCTAGATTTATTATGTTCATGGACCTAACTTTTAAGGCTCATAAATGACATCACCACTTTCTTCCAACAAGAGGGAGAATCTCTATATGAGTCATGGGAACGTTATAAGGAGCTGCTAAGAAAGGTCCCTCATCATGGCCTTCCTATATGGCTGCAAGTACAGATCTTTTACAATGGTCTAACCGATTCCAACAAGACCATCCTAGATGTGGCAGCCGGGGGCTCCATCAACAATAAGACCCCTGAGGTAGCCCATGCACTCATAGAGGAGATGACAGCCAATAATTACCAATGGCATTCAGAGAGAGCTCAAGTGAGAAAGCAGCATGGTCTCCACAATGTAGACACATACACAACTCTATCTACTGAAATAGGTGCACTCAGCAAGAAATTAGACGAAATGCAAATGGCAGCCATGCATGTGCAGCCCGTGACATATGATTTGTGTGGGGGAGGCCACACCAGCCCTGAATGCCAAGTTGGCAATCAGTTTAGGCAGTCTACAGAATAGGTTGACTTTTTCGGCAACCTTCAAAGGCAGCAAGGATATCAGTGCCATCATGCCTTTCACCCGGGATGGAGAGGACACCCGAACCAATCATGGCAGAAGCAACATGCACCGAAGCCCTTCCACCAAAGTTTTCATCATCCGGAACAAAAATCTAACCTAGAGGAGCTGATGACAAAGTTCATAGCCAGTGCTGAAACTAGGTTTCAGAACCAAGAGGCTTCAATAACGAACTTGGAAAATCAGGTTGGGCAGTTGGCGCAATTGATCTCAGCGAGAATACCGGGCACTCTACTAAGCAATACAAAAGTGAATCCACGAGAACAAGTGCAGGCTATCACTTTAAGAAGTGGTAAGGAGCTGCCAGAAGTAGAGATGAAAGCAAGGGCTGAAACCAAGGCAGATGCAACCCTTGAAGCCGGAACCCAGAAGAAGGGGCAATCTGAAGTGCAGCAAGAAATACACCAACAACCACAAGTTCCCTTTCCTAATAGGCTGAAGCAACACAAGCTGGAAAAGGAATTCGGTAAGTTCCTTGAGATATTTAAAAGTTTACATATTAATATTCCTTTTGCTGATGCTTTAGCCTAGATGCCACAGTATGCAAAATTTTTGAAGGAGTTATTGGCAAACAAAAGGAAATTGGGAGATGTGGCTACGGTTGCTCTAAATGAAGAATGCTCGGCAATCCTTCTTAACAAGCTGCCTCAAAAGCTTAAAGATCCAGGGAGTTTCACCACCCCTTGTACTATAGGAAGTTTAAAAATTGAAAAAAGCATTCTGTGATTTGGGAGGTAGCATAAATTTAATGCCATATTCGGTTTTCAAGAAATTGGGATTGGGAGAGCCCCAACCCACTAGAGTTGCATTACAATTGGTTGATAGGTCCATTAAGCATCCTAGGGGGATTATAGAAGATGTGTTGGTTAAAGTAGATAAATTCATCTTCCTAGTTGATTTCATTGTATTGGACATGCAAGAAGATGTGGATGTCCCTCTCATCCTAGGGAAACCTTTCCTAGCTACTGGGAAGGCAATGATTGATGTCCAACAAGGACAACTCAGCCTTAGGATACAAAATGAGGAAATAATTTTTAAAATGTCTGATGCCATGAAACAAGCACCCTCTAGTGATGATTCTTGTTACATGATTGATGCTATTGATGATGCAGTTGATGATTGCTTCCAGGTGAGTAGATCGGCTGACCCTCTTGAACTCTGCCTACAATAGGGAGAAATTGAAAAGGGAGAAAATGAAGAAATAAACCTCATGATAGCATACCTGAATGCTAAGCCTCAGTTCAAGGGGAAGGGATTTCTTAAGTTAGAAAACTTAGGCAAAACACCTGTACCAACAGGTAAGCCGTCATCTCAAGAACCCCCACCCTTGAACTGAAGCAATTACCACCCCACTTGGAGTATGCTTTCTTAAAGGCACCATCAGCTCTACCTGTAATTATATCAACAGCCTTGAGCCCATTGCAGAAAGAAAAATTGCTAAGAGTGTTACGAGAACACAAAACTGCATTGGCTTGGAAGGTAGCAGACATCAAAGGCATTAACCCATCAATATGCACACATAGAATTTTGATGGAAGAGGACAGCAAGTCCTCGGTTCTTTCCCAAAGACGCCTAAACCTAAACATGAAGGAGGTGGTGAAGGCTGAGGTCATTAAGCTCTTAGATGCCAGGATCATTTATCCTATCTCTGACAGTTCTTGGGTGAGCCCCGTGCAAGTGGTACCCAAGAAAGGTGGTATGACCGTTGTACCAAATGAAAAAAATGAACTCATCCCGACTAGAACCGTCACCGGGTGGCGAGTATGTATTGGCTATAGGAAGTTGAATGGAGCCACCCGTAAGGACCACTTTCCTCTCCCGTTCATGGACCAAATGTTAGAAAGGCTAGCCAGGCATGAGTATTACTGTTTTTTGGATGGATATTCAGGGTACAATCAGATTCCAATTGCACCAGAAGACCAAGAGAAGACCACCTTCACTTGCCCTTACGCTACCTTTGCATACAGGAGAATGCCATTCGGGTTGTGCAATGCCCCAGCAATCTTTCAGCGGTGTATGATGTCCATATTTTCTGATATGGTTGAAAAATTTATTAAGGTTTTCATTGATGATTTTTCAGTTTTTGGTTCTTCATTTGATGCATGCTTGAATAATTTGGAGCAGGTGCTTAGGAGATGCAAAGAGACACATTTAGTGCTGAGTTGGGAAATGTGTCATTTTATGGTGCAAGAAGGCATAGTGCTTGGACATAAGATTTCACAGAAAAGTATAGAAGTTGACAAAGCTAAGGTGAAGGCAATTGAAAAGTTGCCACCACCATCATCCGTCCGTTCTGTAAGAAGCTTCTTAGGACATGCTGGATTCTATAGAAGATTTATTAAGGACTTCTCCAAGATAGCCAAGCCATTGTCTACTCTGCTTCAGAAAGAAGTAGCTTTTGAATTCTCAGTTGAACGCCTACATGCATTCAACACCTTGAAAGGCAAGTTGATCAATGCACCCATCATGGTAGCACTAGATTGGACACTTCCATTTGAGCTGATGTGTGATGCGAGCGATTCAGTCGTAGGAGCTATTTTAGGACAAAGAGTGAACAAACACTTTCAACCGATTTACTATGCTGGCAGAACCTTGAGTGGTGCTCAACTAAATTACACCACCACAGAAAAGGAACTACTAGCGGTAATCTTTGCACTTGATAAGTTTCGTTCATATATGATTTTGTCCAAATTTATTGTGTACGCAGACCACTCGGCATTGAGACACTTGCTTACCAGGAAAAATTCAAAACCAAGACTGATCAGGTGGATCCCACTTCTGCAAGAATTTGATTTTGAGATCCATGACACGAAGGGTGCCGCAAACCTGGCTGCTGATCATCTCTCCCGGTTAGACAAGGTAGACTCAAAAGAGGAGATAATTAGCAACATCCGAGAAGAATTTCCGGATGAACAACTTTACTCCATTTTGGAATATTCATCTCCTTGGTATACGGATTTTGTAAATTATCTTGCTGCACAAGTTATATCCCTCCTAACCTTTCATATCAACAGAAGAAGAAATTCTTTTCTAATGTAAAATACTATTTGTGGGAGGAACCCTTTTTGTACAAATTATGTGCATATCAAATCATAAGGAGATGTGTCCCTGAGGAGGAGATGGAGTCGGTACTCCAATTTTGCCATGATAGAGAAGCAGGAGGCCATTTCGGAGCCAGCCGCACAACAACCAAGGTCTTGCAATAAGGTTTTTATTGGCCAACATTATTCAAAGATGCCCATAGGTATGTGTCCACCTGCGACAAATGTCAGAGAATGGGTAACATTTCCCGACAGAATGAAATGCCCCTTTCTAATATTTTGATCTGTGAAATTTTTGATGTATGGGGTATAGACTTCATGGGGCCCTTCCCGAATTCTTTTGGGAATAAGTATATCCTCGTTGCTATTGATTATGTGTCTAAGTGGGTGGAAGCCATGGCTTTACCCACAAATGACTCTAGGAGGGTAGTACAGTTCTTGAAAAAGCTTTTCACCCGATTTGGCACTCCTCGAGCTATAATTAGTGATAGGGGAAATCATTTCTGCAATACCCAATTTGCGTGGCTGATGCAGAAATATGGAATTAAACACAAATTGGCTACCCCTTATCACCCTCAAACCAGTGGCCAAGTCGAGTTGGCTAACAAGGAGCTCAAAAGAATTTTAGAGAAGACCGTAGCATCTGCCAGGACAGATTGGGCCATCAAGTTAGATGATGCATTATGGGCATATAGAACTGCATATAAAACACCCCTCGACATGTCCCCATACAGGCTAGTCTTTGGCAAAGCATGTCATCTACCGGTTTAGTTAGAACATAAGGCCTATTGGGCACTAAAATTCTTAAACTTTGACTTACAGGCTACGGGCATTAAGAGGCGGTTGCAATTGAATGAGATGGATGAATTCAAGCTTGCCACCTATGAGAATGCCAGGATTTACAAGGATAGAATTAAAAGGTGGCATGATAAGAACTTGCTGAGACGGGATTTTCATGTGGGCCAACAAGCATTGTTATATAATTCCCATCTCCGCTTGTTCCCAGGCAAGCTGAGATCCAGGTGGTCTGTACCTTTCACAATTACATAGGTTTTTCCCCATGGGGCTGTAGAGGTCACCCACCCAACTCAAGGCACATTGAAAGTGAATGGTCAGCGCCTGAAACCATATTTGGTGGGTGGAACAATGCCCCCTCCATCCACTATTTATCTAGACAACTAGTGACCCTCTAGACTGTTAAAATTCAGATACTTAGTCATAAACTGTCTGACTTGCGTACTGCTTTTCTCATTTATAGCATTTCACTTTAGATTATTTTTAGGATGTTAGTTTGAATAAAGCTTCTGATCTCTCCTTCTTGTACTTGGTGAGTTTCCATAGCGAGACCCCTCATCAGTAGAGCCATTGCAGAATTTGAAAATAAACTTCAGGGAGTCCTCTATACCCCTCTCCTTACTTGATGATTTTCTTGCTGGATTTATTGTTACTCCCTAACACTAAGAGCATTGAGGACAATGCTCATCTTAAGTGTGGGGGAGTTAGGCTGAGGCCAGGGTGTGGGGCTGAAACCATGCACCTCAATCACCCCAACACACACATGCAGGCATTGACATGACCAATTAGATTGAAATTCCCCAAGTTCATTGTTGTTTATTAAGTGAATTTAAAGAGGGAGTATAAAGAGTTGAGGGAGACCAACATATGTATCAGTTTTTATTCTTGGGAAAGATCCAACTTAGCACATGCATGAGGTTAAGGGGGCTGAATATGTCTTTCATCATGACCAACCCTAACTACTTTCATGTGTATGAAAGCACTTGATTTCATTATTAATGGTCAGTCGAGCTAGCTCACATCTGAACTACTAATGCATGAGATTCAACAACTGCAAAAGGACAAAGTCCAATTGACTCTGCTATTCCGAGCTGAATAGTAAAACTAGCAATTTGAAATATGAGTCTTGTTATCTGTCTCAAGTCTGTGACCAGTGTGAGATGGAGCATAAAATGCACTCACACAAAAAAAAAGTGTGAGATGGAGCATAAAATGCACTCACACCCAAAAAAAATTGAAGAAAGAAAGAAAATTTGGTGATGGCTGAGGTTCAAGGGGACAAAATGCAGTTGATCACTCATGAGGTGCAGTTACAGATTTGAAACCTAGTTCAAAGTGATGGTTAATTCTTGCGGTCAAAGAGCTAATCGACATATTGAACGGGAGTGAAAGTTGTAACTTGAAGGATCTCATATTCTTCCTTTCCTTGGCTCTTATGCATATGGTAAAATGGTAGTTTATAGGAATAGGAGCAGAATACTTACAGAAGTTTCCTGATCACTCAATGCATTCCCCTCCTAAAAATTCATCCGGTAAATGGTGAGAATAAAAGGGGGGATGATCAGTTTATGGCTAATGTCTTTGCTTGAGGACAAGCAAAAGCTTAAGTGTGGGGGTATTTGATGAGTACATAATTTACATACAATTTATAAGGATTTATGCATGATTTTTATGACGGTTTGTTTGAGTTTCACCCCATTTTAGCTTAATTTTAGGAAATATTTCAGGGGAAACCAATTTAGGAGAAAGAAGGCATAAAACAGGGAGAAAAGAGCCAAATTTAAGGTAATTTAGCCTAGCTAGAACCATAGCCCAGCCGAAAGAAACAAGAGAGGTTCACTCAGCCCATGCAGCCTATGCTACACTCTTTGGGAGAACCCAAAGAGAGAGCCTAGCAAGAAAGCCAATTCAGCCCAGCAAGGAGGAGGCCCATTTTAGCTCAAGAGCAGCCTAAATTGCAGCCCAAAAACAGCCCAAGTTTTAAGCCAAGGTGCAGCCCAAAGTGCAGCCCAAGAAGAGCTAGGGGTGGCAACTTCTAAGAGAGGAGAAGAAAGGGGCAGCAATTTCTAGAAGGTTCAAGAGGAAAAAAGGGCTACAAATTCTAGAAGGTTCAAGAGAGGCTAGCGGTGACAACTTCTAGAACCCTTGGAAGCCTATTTAAGGAGGTTTCTTGGAGGGGAATGGTGTTCAATTGCCTAAGTTCAAGTCTCCTTGGTCTCTTGGGTTTGAAATTCAAGGAGAGGAGAAGAGAGATAGCTAGGCGCAAGAGAGATGGAGCTGAGGAGATCCAAGCATTCCAAGAAGAGAAGAAGGTGAATTCGAAGGAGGAGAAGCTTTTGAGAGATCTAGGTCACACTCTTACTTAATTTTTGCATACTTTGTGTTCGAATTCAGCTAGAGATTATTTAATTTCTCCATCTATCTTTCTTTCTTGCTGTAATGGAAGTTTGATTGTTGTAAATTCAATTATGTAATTAGTTTTCTTGAATCATTCGAATAGATCATATCCAATCCTGAGTTTCTTGATTAGAATATAGATTGTAGAAAAGATCAGCTGAACTGCTATCTTACAAATTCATATCTGAAATTTCAGATCTGTAAATTGTAAATTGCTTGAGAGAGAATTCAGACATTCATCATCCAGTATTGACCAATCTGTTCTAGACTCTTGGAAATTCTAGAGTGCTTGAGAAAGACTCTAGAATTTCAGATCTGCTAATCAAGAACTGATTTGAATGCAAGATTAGAGATAACTTGCACAATTCAGTTGGTGATCATTCAATTTGAATTGATGCCCTTGAAATGTTTGATCTAATGCATGCATGAATGATTAGATTCTTGATAGAGATATAAGAATCATCATTCATGCATTGGATGAATGTGCGCTTGAAAGAGGCTGTTCATTGCCTTGGGGTTTCACCAAACCAAGGCTGAATCAAATTCTATTTGAATGATTTAGAAAGCTAATTGTTGAATCATTTCTGGGTATTTTTAGCTTATCCTCTCAACTTGAATACAAGGTGTTTAAGCCAACTCCTAGTAGATAGCTTGTTAGCTAGATTTTCAGATTTGAATTAGATTTAGAATTTGGCTAATCAGATAAGAGCAGGCTGATATAATACTAGTAGTTGCTACATAAGTCATCGTGGGAATGATACTCTATTCATCACTCTATTACTTGAGCGGCTAGTGCACTTGCTAGTGTCACCAAGACGTACCAAGTTTTTAGCGCCATTTCCGGGGACTTATTGTAGCAATATTAGGAATTATTGGCCACTGTTAATCTGATTTTTAGCTCTGCATACATTGCTGATTTTTAATTCTGCATCTTAGAATTCAGATTTGAATGCAATAGCTTTCATTACTGATGAAGCTGGTCATCTTTCCTATTGCTGAGTTGCTTCATCTTTGGTTTCTATTTTAGTTTAGGTAGTTTAGTTTATTGTTGGTTTTGTTTATCTCAAAAGAAAAAAAAAAGATAAAAGTTGAATTGCTGAATTGTTTCATCTCATAGGCGGCTAGTGCAGTTCAGATCTGATTACCTTAGCTGTGATTTCTAAAATCGGAAATCAGATCTGAACTCATTATAGTTGCTATAGTTTCATTAGTATAGCTGCTCTTTTTGGTCTGCATATTTTATGAAAACAATGTGGTTCAGATCTGATTACCTTACCTATCACTTCTGCAATCAGATCTGAACACATACCGAAATCAGATCTGTCATAACTTGTTTTCAATTTTGATTTAATAAGATCTGCTAAATCTCTGAATTAAAGTAGGTTTCATATCTGTATTTGTGATGTAGTTCAGATCTGTATTACTGATCTGTTTAGTGGCTATATTAGTCCTGGTAGCGAGATTCAGATCTGTAAACACTAACTCTTACTATTGAAATCACATACCAAATCTGAGCGCACTGAATGTCTTTTTACTGCTGATTGATTTTGGTTTTGTACAGATTTGTATACAACATGCTTCATTCCTGATATCAGTGGTTTGTCTTAGTGATTTGTTCAGTTTTTAGTATAGCCACTTTAGCTGGTGTTTGGTGATGCACAACTCATAAAAAACAGTGGGGTCAGATCTGATATTTAGTAGCCTTTCAATATGGAGCTCAGACCTGAACACAGTCACTTGAACACAACTGTTCTACTCTCAATAGCTATTGATTTCAGACCTATACATTGACCTGCAATAGTGTAATTTCTGTAGCTACTGATTTCAGCAATGAAATCAGATTTGTACAATGAAGAAGATTTTGTATATTGCGGTAGCTATCTGATTTCAAAGAGAATTTATAAATTGCTACTGATTTCAGATTTGTATATTGTTGTTCTCAGTAGCTGCTGAGATTTCAGATCTCAGTAATTAATTTCCATTGTTGATTTTAGCAATGAAATCAGATATGATATTGAGAGAGAATTTGTAAATTGCTGTTCTAGTATCAGTAGCTACTGATTTCAAAGTAGTTACTGATTTCAAATCTATATATTGACCTTCAGTAGTATAGTTTTAGCAATTCAGATATATGTAATTAATTTTCATTGCTGAAATCAAGAAGATTGCATACTACCCAAGGTATATACAGATTGGAACCCGAAGAGCAGCCTAAAGTTCTTGATTTCAGTCTTGTTTCAGATCTGTCTTCAGATCTGCGAATTGCTATTGAGCTTGGAATTTTGTATTCTCAAATAGCATTTAGTATTTGCCTTGTAAACTACAGCTAGATTAGGATTACTGATTGGTTAAATTATTTACATTTTTGAATTGTGTATATTAGTCTTTTTATTGCTTTGACTTCTATAGTTTATGACAAGCAGGCCTGAATTGGAGGAAATCTTTTACGATCCGGAGATTGAAAAAACTCTCCGTATCCGCCTAAGAGCTGCTAGACAAGTCAGAACTAAAATTGAAGAGATGGCTGAACCCAAAACTATGATGGAGTATGCCAAAACCAACCCTAACTAGGGCTGCTTAAAGCATTATATGACCGACCATTGCTGCTAATAACATTGAAATCAAATCAGCCATAATTCAAATGATCCAAAACATAGTTCAGTTTTGTGGCATGACTCGTGAAGATCTAAATTCCCATATAGCAAATTTCTTGGAAATTTGTGACACATTTAAGCATAATGGGGTAAGTGATGATACTGTTAGGTTGAGGTTATTCCCATTTTCATTAAAAGACAGGGCCAAGGCTTGACTGAATTCATTACCGGCCAGATCTATAGCCACTTGAGATGAGATGAGTGGCTGATTCCTCTCCAAATACTTTCCTCCATCTAAAACAACAAAAATGAGAAATGACCTCACCATTTTCTTCCAACAAGAGGGAGAATCTCTATATGAATCATGGAAACGTTATATGAGTCATGAAAAAGTTATGCTCGAAATGTGTATATTTGTCGATTCGAAGAGAAATATGTTTTAAGAAAAAACAAGGATGGTGCCCGCATGCGGAATAAAGTAAATGAATAAATGAGCTTACAAATTACAAATCAAGTTAAATATATCAAGTGTCCCAAATTTTAACGCTTAATCTAAATTTGAATTAGGAAATACATGCCTTGGTACTCATAAAATAGATCCTTTTACTTTGTTGGGTCATTCATATGCTCGATAATTTGGGATCGTTCTCCTTTGTCAAGATTGAGGCATATGCAAGGTTTGAAATCTAATTAAGCAACAATGGGGACTTCAAGAAAATAAATAGATAAACAAATAAGTAAGTAATCATCGAGGCAATGAAAATCCCAAG
The DNA here is from genome assembly GCF_055504915.1 of Nelumbo nucifera. Taxonomy (NCBI): domain Eukaryota; kingdom Viridiplantae; phylum Streptophyta; class Magnoliopsida; order Proteales; family Nelumbonaceae; genus Nelumbo; species Nelumbo nucifera. The sequence goes on from NC_142652.1 coordinate 66,288,340, forward strand.
AAGATGAATAAATAAATAAATGAGTACGCAAGTAAGTAAACGGAGGTTAGCCTATAAAACATAGCTATTCTAATTAACCACGCTGAAAATTACACCTAAACATCTTAATCATCTGGAATATTGTGGAAAGAGAAAATAAAAAGAACAAATAATAAGATAAGGAGGATTTGGAAGGACACAACCACCTTCCCAAAAAAAGAAACATTTAATAAGGGAAAGGTACTCACTACTAACACAATGTGAGGGTTACTAATATTCTAATGAAAATTGGTAATTTTAAGAGCATTTGTTTAATACTGAAATAAAATCTACCATTTAGTCACTAATCTAGCCATGAGACAAGCGATGTGAATAATCCTAGCAATAACAGTTAATGAACATAAAGAGAAAACTGATTATTAGCCACAATTTTTGATGAGAACTAATGAATCTGTAGTTAAATGTAAGGGACGAACCGTTACTTAATTTTGGGTGTATGAAGCTGTGAAGGTACCTTTATTATTTTTTTACCTTTATTTATTATTTATTATTTATTTTAATTTTAATTTTGTTTATTATTGTTTTTTTTTGTGGACTCAACATGATGCAATAAACCAAACTTTGTATTAGTCAAAGTAGGTTTAAGATGCATGTGTGCATTATTTTGCTAATGTTAACGAATTTAAGCTCTATACGAAATATTGAATTAGTGGTAAAGCAATACTCAGCTAGGGTTCGGATAACCCTATGGGGGATACTTTTCTTCTGTTTATTTATTCATTTGCTTTTGTATTCCTTTTTTATTATTATGTATTTTTATATTTCGATATTTATTTCTGATAATTAATGCCCCATCTTTCTTTCTGAATGCTAAGTATGAGTGTTTATGTCACCAAATTACCATATTTTGTGTTATCGTATTAATTTCCAAAAAAAAAGAAAGGTTAATTGAATAAAGGATAACTTTCTAAATAAGAATGGTCCTCCGACTAAAATTGAGGTTTCACAATGGCAATAACCTTAAATATCAGTAGTTCTTAATATTTATTGGAGATAATCTTCGAAAGACAGGATGCACAAAATTTTTAATATTTATCTTGCGAATTATGACAAATATTTTCCTAACAAAGTCGTAAAATAATAAATGTTAGAATTACCTAATCCGATAGGATTCTAATTTGAAACAATTGTTTTGAATCATTTACCGTTCAGATTTATTTAAAACCCTATAGTTGTATCGTGATTAGTTAAAAGATAATTTAGTTTATATTTTATAACAATGCTGACGTGGTAAGATTGAAAACCGTGTATGACACAACTACTTAGTTTTAGATTTTTTTTTTCTTTTTTTTTGAGGCGGGTTGACACCGACCTGTTTGGCGTTTAGTGAGAACAGATCAACACCGACCCATCTTCTATCTTCTTCTTCGCTCGATTGGTAGAAACGGGTTTTCTCATGGCGCCTCCTTAAATCATCATACATATTTTCAATCTCACCCATAATATATATTTAAGTTAAAAGGTAGAGGAATACCCAGATTCAAGTGTAATGATGACCGCCTGCATCGGGCTCTATTCCGGCGAAGTAGCGCCTTCCTTCCGCAAAACAACACTTTCTTATCTTAGGCATTCGATCTCTGCTGATTGCAATTGAAACCGTCAATTTTTTGGATCATCTTTTCAAATGATTATGGTGACCTGGAGCCGTGCGCATTACGATCTTGGTGGTCGCCGATGTTGGGGAAGAAAGTCGGTGCTCCGCGTTGTCACCGGTTCTGTAATGCTGAGCAAGACAGGGAGTCCATCTCTTTTAAAACGACGGGATGCGAGTGTCGATAAGAGTTCGATGCTGATAATTCATCTGGTGAGAGATAGCAGTCCAACGTTGGGTGATATTGCAACTTCTGGATCCGGTTGCTCGAGTGAAATCATGAGTCACCGGTCGGCACCCCGGGAAGATAATGGTCCCTTCTTTGTCGGAAGAGGAAGTCGACAAATAGTGCCCCTGCAACGGATGGTTCAGAAACACTCGCTGGAATGTGCAACTCCCTCGTAAGCCAGAGCGGCCTCTTCGGTGGTGTCGAGTATGCCCTGCCGATGTCTCTCGTCGGTTGATGGGCCTTTTACCACTGCCATTTATCGTCTCCGCGGCCTTCTTCGTATACCGATAAGCCTCTCTACAATTTATTAATTCTTCGGAAGCTAAAACCAGGGACCGGAGAATGAAACCAGAGATTCTAATATTGGTACCATGGTAAGGTGGAGGTTGGTCAGTCTTCAAAGGTCTGGAGAAGGCAACGGGAAGAAAGAGAGAGATCGTGGTGAAAAAGGAAGAAGCGAGGAGAGAAGGGAGAGTCTCTTTGTGAGAAACCCTACGTTAGAGTTATCATTGTATTGTCTCCCCTAGGGAAGAATTACTCCCCCCCTTTTATAGAGAGAAAGTTAAGGTTATCAAGGAAAAAGTTTTTTCCTGTTAGGAAAGGGGATATTTTCTGTAAGAAAATGAGATCTTTCCTTTTGTTTGATATTAAGGGATCATTATTAGAGAATCCTATCCCTTCCGGATTCTCTCCGTATTTGACCCTATTATATTGGCGTGACATGGGTGACATCATCATTTGGTGGACGTGCTTTCATTAAACCCGCATGCATAATTTAAAGACACACTTGTAGTTGACATTTATTCCCGATCTACTGTGATTTTGCAGTTTTGTGATGGTATCAGGTTCATCGCAACTCCACGCATGTTTGGGGTTCATTCACATGCCATTTTATTTCTTTATGTATCATATCATGGAAGACACTCGTCATGGCTCTCTGGTAGGTGACTCCAGCATTCTTCAGATTGAAGGGCATCATTTTGTAATAGAAGTTCCCTATCGACATTCTGAACGTTGCGTGGGGTGCATCTACCTAGTTCTTGTAAATCTAATTGTAACTATTGTATATATTTAGGAAAGAGAACAACTGGTTCCTTTTGGCATCGATGAGGACCTCCATGTTGGGCAGTAGGAATTTTTCCTTGGTCTAGGCTTTACTTAGATCTTTGAAATCTACACAACACCTAGGGTGTTTGGGAGGAAGAGATGGCATTACATACTGACTTTAGGAATACTAAGGTGACGATGTTTGGGTGTGGGTACTAACCTTAGCTGGCCATTTTTCTTTTTGACTGAGACGATGTTGGCTAGCCATTGCGGGTGTGCAATTGGCTTTATGAAGCGTACTTTCAGGAGTTGTTCGACCTCCTCTTTGATCTTCAGGGCAACTTCTGGTTTGGAGACTTACTGTGGTTGTTTCACCGGTCTGATCTTGGGGTTGGTGTAGAGTGAGTGCTTGACTAACGCCGGATCTAACCCTGACATTTGGTTGTACGACTAGGCGAAAACATCCTAAAACTCTGTTAATTATAAAGGAAGAAAGGGGTTTAGTAAGATAGTAGGATTTCTGGTTTTGATTGGGATGTAAGTTTTAGTACCTTTTAGGAGAGCTATCATATTTGTCTTTTCTTCCTGGCTCAGTTTAGCTAATATGTACAATGACCTCTTCTCCCCTTCTCCCATGGCCATGTCAACTTCTTTTAATGGTTCATCCATTGTGTTGTTTGAATCTTGCATATGCTTAGGAGGCACGTGGATCTCATCATAATACTCTGTTGTTTCTTTTGGTTGATCTTGGCATAGGTGGGATTTCAGTTGTCCATTTATAATTGTTTATTTTCAATGATAGTGGGTGTTGGATTATGTACCTTTTGCTTTGTTGTGTTTTGTTGGGATGAGTTGTGCTCTGTTTGCGATGTGAGCACCGTGATGTCATTGTTTGGTGATTCCAGTAATGTATTTTTGACCAAATTGTTCTAGGCATGGGAACATGATGTATTCATTGATAAAAAAGAATGAGATTACAATTGTTTTTGAACTTGATGCGTATGCAAACTAATTAAAAATCATACCTCTTGGATGGCTTTTTTCGTGGTGGGAGGACTAATTTCTTCGTATTCTTTGATAGTCATGTAACAGCTTTTACCGCTTTCGTCGGTCACCTTTACACATATGGTTTTCTTCTTCCGCTCTATTGCTACTAGGGGTTCACCCAGTTGTTTTGGTAGTCGCAGTGCCTCGACTTTAGCCACCTGGGTTTCTCCATCTTCGGCAAGATTAGTGTACTAAATCACATCTTGTAGGTGGGATTCTTGTTCTATAGAGAAAGGATCGATGGACACTAGTAGCATGAGGGAACCTTTTGTGAAGGACTTATTGCCGTTGAAGTCGGAGACTTCCATGGGCAGGCTTTTGATGGCATCGTAGGGTATACTCATCAACTGCAAGGTGTGGACAAAGATTATGTTCATAGAGCTTCCTTGGTCAACTAAGTTTTGGTGTGAACTCCACCTTTAGCATGCCCATGCAATGTGGTTCCAAGGGATTCCTAAAGGCTTCTACAAGTGCCCTAACAACGAGTCTTTGCACCGTGTTGCTTGGTCCTTGTTTGTTGAAAACTATTAGAGTTCGGTGCTCTATTTGAACCATTGTATTAGCATATCTCCGTCCCCGCTAGATAGTGCCCCAACCATGTTAATTCTGCCCCCTTGAGAATGTGTTGGGAGAGGATCGGTTTCTATCTGGGTGGGCTTCCTCTAAATATAATCATCCAACTTGACTTTCTGTGCAAAAAGGTATTGTAGGGTGAAGCAGTCCATGAGATCATGGTTTGGCGATTGATAGAAATTGCACCAACGAGGTCCGACTCTGTCCTACTTAGGTTGACAAACTAGGAATAAGCCAATCTGGTAAGGGATTTGGACAATTCTCAAACCTTAGGTCTCCATCAAGAGAGAATGCACCTAGCGCGCCTTTGAACTTGTTAACATGTTCTTACAGGCTCCCTTTCTGCCCGTCATACTGGGGCCACAATAGTGGAGGGACGTAGTTGGCCGGGTAGGGTTATACAAGATGTGGTTGGAGTATGGATTTTGTAGGTTAAGGGCCACCTGAGTTTTGTTCTGGCTCTCCTCTTTTAGGCCCTAGACATATTCCCTGATTTCCAACCAACTAATGGGTGCATCAGTCATTATCGGGTTGTGTACTACTGCATGTGTTTGTTCGGCGGTGAAACATCGGGTTCTCTGGGCTACGATGGGTACAATTGGGTGGTTGGTTTCGAACGAGTGCCACTCGGCCGAAGCTAGAGGACAATTGGGAGGGGTTGGTATAGGAGGGTCCGTAGGGGCAAAGGGTGGATGTTTGGGTGTTGTCGATCTCTGTAGTAGCAGTGCAAGGTGATTTTAATCTCCACTTGCAACTGCTCCATTCGGTCAAAGCAGGACTCAATGCTGTAGATTTTGTGGGATAAGATGGTGATGTCCGCTTGCTTCACCATTTCCTGGTTGTCCTGGTCTTCAAATTTTATATTAGAGTCATTGGGGTTCTCATGTTTCTCCTCTAGGATGGGAGTAAGATTGATTCTTTGGATTATTCTTCATGATCAAGGGAAGAACTAGAGATTCTCATGTAAGTAGGGTGGTGAGGCTAAGTATGATGGTCTCCTTGAAAGACAAAGAAAGGCTGACGCCCTGAAGGGAATGAGCCAAAAGGGGTTTGATCCTATTAGGAAAGGGGATCTTTGATTTGATGTCGGTTTCCAAGAGGACACTGTTGGGGGTTTACCACGTGTCGCATGAGATCTTCCTAGGATAAAGTTTCCTTTTGTCCAAGGATTTTCATGGTTCACGTGTGCTACTTCCTCTCGCGGGTCTCCTACGTTGACACGACACAAATGACGTTAGATCTAGTCTAATATGTTTTGCTTAGTTTGTTGGGTGTCTCATTTCCAGTGCCTTTGACTTGTTGCAATCCTGTAATGGTGTTAGCACCCAATTTTTGCTCGGTCCTTCTTTAACCCATATCCTACATTCCAAATGCCCAATCGGACCACACCAATCACTTTAAAACATGCCTAAATCCTAAGAAACCAAATTTTAGCCGAAATGCCCATAAATCCACCGTTAAATCTACTTGATTCCCTTTTGATGGTCTTGATTGTGCTACATCACCATACCTTATCCCCAATAAAAATCCATCACGTGAAACAAAATCCTCAAACAACCAATCACACAAAATTTCAGCCCAAAATTCCTAGATTTAACCAATCATCCATCATAGATCCTATTTCAACGTATATAACACTACGATGCTCCTTGAACCAAAAACTCGTGATCTATACATACCTAACACAATCAAACCCTTCGAACCGCCTCGTAATCCCAATCCATATCTACCCACCAAATTTTATTACAAAATTCTCTCATTTGACCTAACATTATGCCTGGATTCTATTTTGGCGAATCTTATTGATCAAAAGCTCACCTGTCACAAATCTCCATCATCCAAGCCTTATTTGACCATTCAGACCCCATCACCATGTTCAGTGACTCAAGGAATCCCAGCATGTCAAATTTCACGACTAATACCTCTATTTGACCATTGAAAAAGTAAGATTTCATTTTGGGCCCTCTCGTTGATCGAAAAACCATAAGCTAAGACCATGATCTGAAGTAAATCAGTCAATTCACACCTCTGATTAAAGATCCATCACTTCCATCAGATTCGGTATGTTTGAAAATGGCTACCCACCAAATTTCATTCCAAAATTCCCCAATTTGATCCTTTATCAAATAAAGATTCTATTTTAGTAAATCTTATTAATCCGAACTTGTCAGCCACATATCTCAATCTTTCTAACCCCGTTTGTCCGATTAGGCATCACCGCTATATTTAGAGACCCAAGAAGCCCCAACACACCAAATTTCATTACCAGATTCATCCGTTTGAGCATTAGAGAGATACCTTTTTGACACACCCGATTAAACCGCCACATTAGTTGTCCAACCTAGGATCTTAAGTGGGTGGGGACTGACGTCTAGGGGTGGCAACGAGCTGAGCTTTTGTTGATCTACTCGAGCTCTGCTCATGAAAAGCTCGACTCAGTTCGGTTTCAACCAAGATTGAGCCCAATTCAGTGGCTCGATTATTAAACGAGCCAAGCTCGAGCCTACTAGAGCTCGGTTCGCGAGTAGGCTTGAATATATATATATATATATATATATATATATTTGATATTTGATATTTAATATATATATATAATAAAGTAAAAAAAAAATATATATAATAAAAATATTATAATTCCTAATTTTTTAAATATAAAATAAAAAAAATATATAATTTTTATTTTTATAAAATATTTTTTCTAAATATTTTTATAATAAAATATTTATAAAATATATAACAAAAAATTTTTATGAAATATAAAACCAGTCGAGCCGAGCTGAGCTCGAGCTTATGAACCTTTGACTCGAATCGAGCTCGAGCTCAAGGTTTTGGCTTAAACCGAGCTCGAGCCTTGTAGAATAGTTTTAAGCTGAGCTCGAGCCTGGTACTATTCGGGTCGGCTCGACTCGAATCCACCCCTACTAACGTTAGATCCTTACTTAACCCCATTAAAACACCTAGACCAATGCTTTTGAACCTAATAGGCATAAAAAACCTAAAATACCAAACAAGCGCCCACTTAAAACCAAGAAAGGACAAAACCACTTTTAAAATCTCATCAAATTTACGTTTTTTGCCATTGTCAGCCCCACATACGGGGCTGCAATGTCTGGCACGCCCCAATCCCTCATTGGACGCACAAAACCCATGAGAAATCACCCAAAATCGAGAAGATTTGTTGCACAAAGAAGGAATGGTCAACTACAAGCCCCCTTCTCTCAAAATCCTTGCTTATTTCGGTGAAAAAACTCTACTGAGCTACAAACACTATAGCTGGACGAGTTTCAGACGCATCTCCCTCCATTTTCTCTATAAATAGAGGCTCAACTCGAGCTTGAAGGGGCAGGAGAGCTTTCCAACCCCCTGTAACACACCTAGTTTGCTTGAAATCCTAGAATCCTTGAAGCCAAACTCAAGTCTCATCTCCTATTCTCCAAACTCAACACCAGAAACGCCCAGCCTAGCTCCTGCCTTGTTCAAGTTTCATTTGAGGTCCTTTTAGCTGTTGGAAAGATTGTTTCAAGGTCGTACATGAGAGGTAAGCCTCCCTTTCCACCATCTCTTTGTTTTGAGTTTAGTTTCAGGTTACTTAAAGCCTTGAAATCTTGGTTAATTTAAATTCCCAACTTCCTCCAGATTGAGAAAAAGAGATAAAGAGGCGAGGGTCTTAGGGAGTACAGTACCTAGGACCCGATTACATCACCTCAAATCAATTCTGGGCGAAGTTGGAAACATTTCCACCAGATTTCAAAAGCTTTGAGCAATCCTGTTTGTTCATGTTTTGCTGAAATATGAGCCTAAATTACTCCCGTAGTGGGTTGCTATTGAAGGGATGGGATATCCATCATATGGATGGACGAACCCTATAGGAGGGTTGGGCAAAATTTCAAAAATTTCTTTTCTCTCATCCGGTAATCATATTCCCAATTTAGAAAATTGCATTTTCAAGGTTCCACGCAAAATGCTCCTTCCAACACAGGTGTTCACGCCCAGAGAGTGTACCAAATCCTCCATCCACTGAAGATGATACGACTTAAGATGATGCAGGATCAATAGGTAGTTCTTCACCAAGAACTTTTGATTCTTTAGCAAGAATCACATGGGGTAGTGAGCACAACTTCAGAATTGTTTCTTCTAGCAAGAAACAATATCAAGTTCTAATCTTGATTAGTTCCAAGAAATGGAGATCAAGCAGGGTAGGGTGGCAAGAGAAGGGACAGAAAGAACTGAAGGCAGAAACAGTTAGACCGTGTTCTTTTCTATGTTATATTTTTCAGATCTGCCATGCTCTTTATATATAGCCTTAAAGAGATCATCTCCTAGTCTGATTATGAGTTTCTTGATCCAAATCATTATTTGGATGTAAACACTTTAAGTGATAAGGATAATCCCTTATCTTATCCGTAAAGCAAAATCAGCTTTTCCTAATCAAATTAGGAGTTCCCTGATCCAAATTTCTATTTGGATCTGGTCTCTTTAAGTGGATCAGAGTTATCCTCTTATACTTATCTGCTGATCCATACCCAGATTCGCCCCTATTTAATTAATCCAATTAACCCAGTTCGAAATGGGCTTTAGGCCCTTTAAGCTTTCAAGCTCACTTCTTTTTAATGCTGGCTAGCTTGGCTCTCTTTGTATGGTGTGGGACCCTATGATTGATTTACACATTAGCTACATGGGTTCAGCTTAGCCTCTATTACAAGGCTTGGCCGAATTCACTGCTGAATACAGTGAACCCTTGAGTCTATCACCATGGGCTCTTAACGGGCTCAACATTTACACTAAATGGTCATTGGGTCCAGCCATCTTATGAAGGCCCAAGGACTGTGGGCAGATGCAAGATTAGCCCATCAGGTATAACCCTCAATGGTCTTACACTTAATCTCTTAGCCCTTATGTTAGACAGTGTATGCCCTTAGCTCCAATCAGAATAATGTACATTATGACATTTAATGTAAATGAATAAAGTACATATTTGATTCATGTTATTATGGTGTGTTTCTGTGTAATACCCTTAAACTGGACACATTTGAGACTCGTGTTAGTTTAAAATCTTCACAGCCATTGGATAGATTTGGGGAGATTTATCCTGCCAAGGCTAACACTGATGTGCCACCAAGTTGGTTGGGGTGGCTTGTCTAAGCTGTCAGGGTGAGACTTGAGGTACATGTAGTGTGGGTTTTCTGAAAACCCTGAACGGGACTAGGATTCCAGTATTGCTCTGGACCTTGGAGATAGATGGGCAAAACTGGAATGTTGCACCTGATCCCTAGACTCGATTATGATACTGCACTAGGTGTCGGATTGGACTGTCTTTGATATGCCAATCAGTGAGATCCTTAGAGGGGGTCAAAACCTAGGTATGTTGGGACAACCCGAGAATTCATTTGAGTGGGTGATCATAGTGACAGGATCAACCCCTTTATCAGACAAAGTGAATGATCGGGGATGCACTCTCTCTGATGGAAACCAAAACTACCGACAGTCGATTTCAACCGTTGAAATTTGTTTTGCAAAATATATTTATATAGAGATACACACACACACACACACGTATATATATATATATATATATATATATATATATTATGGTTTCAAAATATTTGCAAAATGTTTTAATTCCCATGATCTATGTGAGTAGAGAGTGCAACACTGTACCTTGTAGTCGAGGGAGAGGTCCTCTCTTGTCTGGTAGTGTTTGATCGTTATGGGCTGAGAGGTTAAGTGTAAGACCATTGAGGGTAATACCTGATGGGCTAATCTTGCATTTGCCCACAGTCCTTGGGCTTTTATAAGGTGGCTTGACCCAATGACCATTTTGTGTAAATGTTGGGCCCATTAAGAGCCCATGGTGATGGACTCAGAGGTTCATTGTCTCCTACAGTGAATTCGGCCAGGCGTTGTAACAAAGGCTAGGCTGAACCCATGTGGCTGATGTGTATATTAATGTTTGGGTCCCATGCCATACAAGGATATCCAATTGGCCAACAGTTTGGAGGATAAGTGAGCACATGGACTTAATAGGCCTAAAGCCCAATTCGAGCTGGCTTAATAAGATTAATTAAAGAGGGGCGGTTCTAGGATTTAGATCAGCAGATAGGATAAGAGATTGTCCCTATCCACTTAGAGAGTCCAGATCCAAATAGAGATTTTGATCAAAAAACTCCTAATTAGATTAGGAGGGCTGATCTTTATCTGTAGATAAGATAAGGGATTATCCTTATCTCTTAAAGAGAGTGCAGATCCAAATACAAGATTTGGATTAGGAAACTCCAAATGGTATTAGGAGATGCAATCTTTAAGGCTATAAATAGAGGAGCAGGGCGAACCTCCAGTTCATCCTTCAGTCTTACTGATTCAAGATTTGGATTTGGAAACTCCAAATGGGATTAGGAGATGCACTCTTTAAGGCTATAAATAGAGGAGCAGGGCGATTATGGGATTTCACACCATCTTCTGATCTTGGCTTCTCCTGCTATTGCAGAAACTACCAGTTCGATCTCCACCTGTAGAAGCGATCAAGAAGAGTTCTTGATATTATCTTTTGGGAGAACAAATAATCAGAAGTCATGCTCACCTGCCCTCCATCGAGTTCTTGCTGAAAAACCATCATACTGATTCTGCTCCACCCTACGTTGTGTCATATTTAGTGGGAGTAGTCTTTGGTATTCTCCTTGGGCATGAATACCTTCATTGGGGGTTACTACTACTCCGTATCAGGTATATACCTCTCCTACCTTTTGGTTTCAGATCTGGTTCGGTTTGGGTTCAAGATTGATCATTGAAAATGTAGTTTTCTAAAATAGGGAATGTGATTCCCACATGGGAGAGAGAAATTTTTGAAATTTTGCCCAACCTATTTGCAGGGTTCGGCCATCCATATGATGGATCTCTCATCCCTTCACCTTAATGATCAAACACTACTCAACAATAGGGGACCTCTCCCTTGGCTGCAAGGTACAAAGCTGCATTCTCTATTCACATGGATCCCGGGAATTAAAACCTTTTGCAAATAATTTGTGAAAACATAATATATAAGTATATATCTATATAAATATATTTTGCAAAACCAGATTTAAAAAACATTTGAAATCCACTGCTGACAGTTTAGGTTTCCATCAGAGAGAGTGCATTTCGCCGATCATTCACTTTGTCTGACAAAGGAGCTGATCCTGTCACTATGATCATCCACTCAAGTGAATTCTCGGACTGCCCAACATACCCAGGTTTTGACCCCCTCTATGGATCTCACTGATTGGCATATAAAAGACAGCCCAGTCTGACACCTAGTGCAGTACCATAATCAAGTCTAGGGGTCAGGTGTAACATTCTAGTTTTTCTCATCTGTCTCCAAGGTCCAGGGCAACATTGGAATTTGGTCTAGTTCAGGGTTTCAAGAAACTCACACTGCATGTACCTCATGTCACCCTTGCAGCTGAGACAAGCCACCCCAACCAACTTGGTGACACATCAGTGTCAGCCTTGGGTGGATAAATCTCCCCAGATCTATCCAATGACTGTGAAGATTCTAAACTAACACGAGTCTCATATGTGTCCAGTTTAAGGGTATTACACAATAACATGTTTTACATCATGCTGATTGGAGCTAAGGGCATATGCTGTCTAACAGCTCCTACTTGCACTTAGGTCCAATTGGGTACAAGCCGGAGTCCTAGACTTTCCATGTGTTTCTCAAAAACTTTTTGTATAAGTGGCTTAGTCAATGAGTTTGCCACATTCTCCGTTGATGTTACCTTTTAACATCAATCTCTCGTCAGATCCAGTGTTGTCACACAATAGTGAAATGGGTGATGTGCTGAATTCCAAATTCTAGAATGAACACCTTCATTCATTAGGCAACCTTACTTACGACAATGTGCTTGACTTGGGTTGCAGACTATTTTTCTTAATACACAAGAACCCATCATAAAAATGCAACCAGATGTAGAGTTTCTACCATCTGGGTTTGACTGGTAGTCAGTATTAGTATACCCAACGATCTGTAGTGAAATACCATGAAATACCCGAAAAAACTCATTTTGTCATTCGAAGGTATTTCATTATGTTTTTTACAGCTGTCCGGGGTTCTTGTCCTATGTTAAATTGGTATCTACTTACCACACTCATGGCCTGAGCAATGTCTGGCCAAGTGCACAACAAGGCATACATGATGCTCCCTACGGCAGAGGCAAAGGGAACTTCCTTCATGCCCTCAATCTCCTCAGGTGTCTTGGGAGACATTCCCTTGGAGAGAGTGACTCCATGCTTGAAGGAACATTTCCTTTCTTGGAGTTCTCCATACTGTATTTCTTGACTATTTTGTCAATGTAAGTAGACTGTGATAATCCTATTATCCTCTTCAATCCATCTTTATAGAGTCGAAGTCCTAAGATATAAGAGGCTTCTCCAAGATCTTTCATGAAGAATTGCTGTGAAAGCCATACTTTCACTGTAGTGAACATTCCTACATCATTCCATATGAGTAGAATGTTGTGTACATACAGAACGAAGAACATAACCTTATCCCCATTAGTTTCCTATAAACGCAGGGTTCATCCGGATCCTACTCAAAGTCAAACTATTTGATAGTAGAGTCAAACTAGATGTTCCAATTCCTAGAATCTTGCTTAAGTCCATATACAGATTGATTTTGTTTATATTCCTTGTGTTCCTAACCTGTGGCTATGAAACCTTGCGGTTGCTACACATTGATATCTTCAATAAGATCTCCATTCAGGAATGCGGTTTTGATATCCACATGCCAAATCTCGTAGTCATGGTATGCTGCTATAGTTAGCAGGGTCCTAATAGATTTAAGCATGGCCATGGGAGAAAATGTTTCCTTATAGTCGATTCCCTCTTTCTGAGTGTAACATTTTGCCACAAGACGAGCCTTGTAGGTCTCAATCTTACCATCAGGGCCCTTCTTCCTCTTATAGATCTATTTGCATCCAATTGCTTTCACCCCACGGGACGGATTTACTAGAGTACAGACTCCATTGGTCTCCATTGAGTTCATTTCAGTTCTCATGGCATCTACCCAGGAATTTATGTCCAACATAGCTTCTGTATAAGTCACGGGATCCTCCTCACTGGTCGTGGCTTCCACTAAGTAACTTTCTTGGTCATAGCTAAAATGAATTGGAGGTCTGGATACCCAGGTAGATCTCTTAGGTTGGTTATTAATTGGAGCTTGTGAGACATCTCCCACTACCCCTGAGCTCTCCTCATCAAGAACAACTTCCTGACGATGATTGTTCATGATGTAATATTCTTCCAAGAAATGGGCATTTCGACTACAGAACACTTTCTGTTCTCCTGAGTCTTAGAATAAATACCCTACAGAGCCTTTGGGGTAACCTACAAATAGGCAATGATTGGTCTTAGATTCTAATTTATCAGCACTTATTCTTTTAACATGTGCCGGACAACCCCAAATCTTCAAGTGTCTCACATTTGGTTTCTTGCTGGTCCAAAGCTCATAGGGAGTCTTTGGAATGGATTTGATTGGAACCCGGTTCAGCACATATATCACAGTCTCTAATGTGTATCCCCAAAAGAGTGTAGGTAATTCCGAGTGGGCGAGAAGTGAATGAACCATATCCAATAAAGTCCGATTCCTCCTCTCTGATACACCGTTTAACTATGGTGTGACAGGAGGAGCCAGTTGTGATACTATCCCATTTTCTTTTAAGTAGTCCCTGAATTCGTTAGAGAGATATTTGCCTCCTCAATCTGATCGAAGGGCCTTAATGTGTCTTCCTAATTGTTTCTCGACGTCTTGTCTGAACTTTTTGAACTTTTCAAAGGATTCGGACTTGTGTCTCATTAGGTACACATAACCATACCGTGAGTGATCATTGATGAACATACAATTTATCTATAATTTCCGAGGGGATTGTGGGCATGAAGGATGTTCCCTATGCCTCAGCCGTAGGGAGCATCATGTATGCCATGCTGTGAACAAATCCTGACATTGCTCAAGCAGTAAGTGTGGTAAGCAGATTCCAGGCCAACCTAGGGTAGGAGCACTGGACTGCTGTGAAAAATATACTTAAGTACCTTCGAAGGACAAAAGAGTTTTGTCTGGCATTCGATGGTAACTCACTACAGATCCAGGGGTATACTGATGCCAACTTCCAGTCAGATCCAGATGGTAGAATGTCTACATTTGGTTATATCTTCACGATAGGATCGTGTGCTGTTTTGCTGAAATTCGGCAAACAGGGGTCCTAAGTAGTAAGAATAACAGTCCATAACCCAAGCCGAACACATTGCCGTAAGTGAGGCTGCCTAATGAATGAAGGTGTTCATTTTGGAATTTGGAATTTCGTATATCACTCATTCCAGTGTTGGGTGACAACATTGGACCTACGGGGGATTGATGTTAAAAGGTAGCATCAACGGAGAATGTGGCAGACCCATTGACTAAGCCACTGATACAAAAAGTGTTTGAGAAACACATGGAAAGTCTGGGACTCCGGCTTGTACCAGGTTGGACCTAAGTGCAAGTGGGAGCTGTTAGATAGTGTATTCCCTTAGCTACAATCAGAATGATGTACATTATGACATTTATTGTAAATGAATAAAGTACATATTTGATTCATGTTATTGTCGTGTGTTTCTGTGTAATACCATTAAACTGGACACTTATGAGACTCGTGTTAGTTAAGAATGTTCACAACCGTTGGATAAGTCTGGGGAGATTTATCCTGCCAAGGCTGACACTGATGTGCCGCCAAGTTGGTTGGGGTGGCTTGTCTCAACTGCCAGGGAGAGACCTGAGGTACATGCAGTGTGGGTTTTCTTGAAACCCTGAACCAGACCAGATTTCCAGTATTGCCCTGGACCTTGGAGATTGATGGGCAAAACTGGAAAGTTACACCTAACCCCTATACTCGATTATGATACTGCACTAGGTGTCAGATTGGGCTATCTTTGATATGCCAATCAGTGAGATCCTTAGAGGGGGTCAAAACCTGGGTATGTTGGGATAGTCTGAGAATTCATCTGAGTGGGTGATCATAGTGATAGGATCAGTCCCTTTGTCGGACAAAGGTAATGATCGGGGATGCACTCTCTCTGATGGAAACCAAGACTGCCGGCAGCCGATTTCAATCGTTGAAATTTGTTTTGCAAAATATATTTATATACGGATGTACATATATATATTATGGTTTCAAAATATTTGCAAAAAGGTTTTAAATCTCGGGATCCATGTGAGTAGAGAGTGCAACACTGTTCATTGCAGCCGAGGGAGAGGTCCTCTCTTGTCGTGCAGTGTTTGATCATTATGGGCTAAGAGGTTAAATGTAAGACCATTAAGGGTAATACCTGATGGGCTAATCTTGCATCTGCCCACTGTCCCTGGGTTTTTATAAGGTGGCTTGGCCTAGGGACCACTTAGTGTAAGTGTTGAGCCCATTAAGACTCCATGTGATGGGCTTAGGGAGTTCACTGTCCATAACAGTGTATTCAGCCAGGCCTTGTAACAGAGGCTGGGCTGAACCCATGTGGCTGATGTGTAGATCAATGTTTGGGTCCCACGCCATACAAAGAAGCCCAACTGGGCAGCAGTTTGAAAGGCTACTGAGCACATAAGACTTATTGGGCCTATAGCCCATTTCGAACTGGTTTAGTTAGACTAATTAAAGAGGGGCGGATCTAGGATTTGGATCAGCAGATAGGATAAGGCCTTATCCTATCCACTCAGAGAGTCTAGATCCAAATAGAGATTTGGATCTAGAAACCTCCTAATGAGATTAGGAGAGAGTTGATCTAATCTGCAGATAAGATAATGACTTATCCTTATCACTTAAAGAGAGTCCATATTCAAATAAGGATTTGAATTAGGAAACTCCTAATGGGATTAGGAGCTGATCTCTTTAAGTCTATAAAAGGAGGAGGGGGCAAACCATTCTTCACTCCATCCCAGAGATCAGATCTCAGATTACATAGAGAGAAGACAACAACAGTGTGACTGCGCCATCTTCTCCCTGCGTTCTCCTCCAGTTGCCGCCACCTGCCAGTTCAATCTCCACTTTAGTAGGAGCGATCAAGAATAGTTCTTGATATCAGTATTTGGAGAAAGGCTGATTTGAAGTCGTGCTCACAGCCTCCATCGAATCCTTGCTGAAGGGTTCAGTTTTTGAGAAGAACACTGTTGATTCTGCTCCACCCTACACTGTGTCATCTTCAGTGGGAGCAGTCTTTGGAGATTTTCTTTGGGCGTGAACACCTTCATTTGAGGATACTGTTTCTTCGTATCAAGTATATCCCTCTCCTACCTTTAGGTTTTAGATCTGGTTTAGTTATTGGTTCAAGATTGATCATTGAAAATGCAGATTTTCTAAAACAGGGAATGTGATTCCCAGATGGGAGAGAGAAATTTTTTGAAATTTCGCCCAACCTACCTACAGGGTTTGGCCATCAATATGATGGATCTCTCTTGCCTTCACCTCTTCTCTTATTCTCATGGTTAGGGGTCAATCTGGCCTCCTCCTCACTATGGGGGGTTTAACTGGGTGGTGTTGCACTTATTGCCAATATTTCTGTCCCAGTAGAGCATGACTAAAATGACTGTACACCTTTTCATATGTTGCCTTGTGAAAGGCCTTGTCACATAGGTCCTCCACCCTACCTCTTGTAAAACTAAGCACTGCAAGTGCATGAGTACAAGGTAGGCCACTTATATCCCAAACATTACATGTACATGACATTAAATCAATCTTGGTGACATTTTCAACCAAGTCACCTCCAAGTGTTTGAAACACATATTGCCCTGATTGGAAAATCCTAACAGACCTGTTCAAATACAATAAGTAAGTACATGTACAATGAACTACTCAAGCCAGAAAACACAATAAGTATTTGGGCAATAAACATCACCTAGCTTCCCTTGATCTCTTGTCAATGATTGCTTGCACTTTAGGCAACAAATCAGACTTAAGTGCACCGGATGCCTTGTGTCTATAATAAATCTTCTGCATCCATCTTTTCCTTACGTCTTCCAACATCTCAACAATCAACATTGCTCTGGCCTCCCCAATCTACGCATTATGCTTATGATTACTTCCATGTAATGAATAAAGTCAGACTGGGTATATGATTTCCCAGTAGCCCATTCATCATTCTTTAATGCCTTCCCCTTGAATAGCTTTTTGAAGTTGCTATATAGATACCGTAAATAGCCCCTATGATTTGCACTAGTCATGCAACATGATACTGCTTCAACAATGCCCTGCAAACAAGTATCACATTTATTAGTGCTATTTGTAATCAAAACAAAGGAAATTATGCATTAAATCAACCAAACAAATATATACATACCTTCTTCCTATCCGACATAAATGTCGACCTGTGTGGGTCATCAATACCTAGAGAATCTCTTAACTCAACTAAGAACCATGTCCAATTGTCTCTGCTTTCAACTTCTACCACAGAATATGCAATAGAAAAATTCCATTATTGCCATTAATCCCTACAACTATGAGTATTATACCCCTTATTGCACCAATCTTGGTGTGTCAACCATCCAGCCCAATTATCTTTTTGCAACCATTCAAGAACCCATCCCTTGGACCTACAAGGCATATGAAGACTCTCTTGAAAACCCCATATGTGTATTCTTTTGAGGCAAGTGGGGCATGCAGCTTCAATACAGACCCAAGGTTGCTTGCAAGCAAGGTTGTACAGTATTGAGGGAGTACTGCATATGAGTCTGCCAAGGATCCCCTGATACTATCAGTAACCTTAAGCTTAACCCTTAAACATAAGACCATTAAGGGTTATACCTGATGGACTAATCTTTCATCTTCTTACAGTCCTTGGGCTTTCATAAGATGGCTGGACCCAAGGACCATTTAGTATAAATGTTGGGCCCTTTAAGAGCCCATGGTGATGGACTTAGGGGTTTACTATATTCAGCAGTGAATTCGGTTAAGCCTTGTATGAGAGGCAAGGCTGAACTCATGTGACTGATGTGTAGATCAATGATAGGGTCCCATGCTTATCATGGGCCTAAAGCCCATTTTGATCTGAGTTAATTGGATTAATTAAATAGGGGTGAATCTGGGTATGGATTAGTAGATAAGGATGAGAGGATAACTCTTATCCTCTTAAAGAGTCCAGATCCAAATAGAGATTTGGATCAGGAAACTCCTAATTTGATTAGTAAAGGCTGAACCCATGTGGCTGATGTGTAGATCAATGATAGGGTCCCATGCCATACAAAGAGAGACAAGCTAGCCAACATTAAAAGGAAGTGAGCATGAAAGCTTAATGGGCCTAAGCCCATTTTGATCTGAGTTAATTGGATTAATTAAATAGGGGTGAATCTGGGTATGGATTAGTAGATAAGGATGAGAGGATAACTCTTATCCTCTTAAAGAGTCCAGATCCAAATAGAGATTTGGATCAGGGAACTCCTAATTTGATTAGTAAAGGCTGATCTTAATCTGCAGATAAGATAAAGATTTATCCTTATCACTTAAAGAGTTCAGATCTAAATAAAGATTTGGATCAAGAGAATCCTAATCAGATTAGGAGGTCATCTCTTTAAAGCTATAAATAGAGAGCATGGCAGATCTGAAAAAGACACACAACACAGAAGACAATTCAGTTTGACTGTTTCTGCCTTCAGTTCTTTCTCTCCCTGCTCTTGCCGCCCTACCCTATTCGATCTCCAATTTTTGGAACTGATCAAGATTGGATCTTGATATTGTTTCTTGCTAGAAGAAACAATTCTAAAGCTATGCTCATTACCCCATTCGATTCTTGTTGAAGAATCACAAGTTCTTGGTGAAGAACTACTTGCTAATCCTGCCTCATCCTAAGTTGTGTCATATTCAGTGGAGGGAGGATTTTGTACCCTCTTTGGGTGTGAACACCTACGTTGGGAGGAGCTTTTTGCGTGGATTTCGTATCAGGTATATCCCTCCCTAATCTTGGTTTCAGATTTGGTCCGGTTTGGTTACAAAAACGAACCTTGAAAATGCAGTTTTCTAAAATGGGAATATGATTCCCGGATGGGAGTAAAGAAATATTTGAAATTTTGCCCAACCTTCCTATAGGGTTCGGCCATCCATATATTGGATCTCCCATCCCTTCAGTGGTATTGGAGCTAGGTTCAAGTCCTGAATCAAATTAGATCAGATCTGGATCTGCACAAATGGGGAAAAGGCGTTGTACCCAATTTGCGCAATTAGTGTTTTTCTGGGAATTGGTTTCCAGATTATGGACGAATGATCTGGAAAATAAATCTTTATTATTCTGTTATATTTATAGAATTGTTCTGTGAATGTTTCTTGAATTCTTGGGCTGCACATGTGATAGAGATCGAATCTTTTTGGTGCCAAGATTGGCACACCCTGCTATTTCTTTTCTATTCAATTTGGTTTGTAAATAATTTTTTTTTAGACAAATTGTATAGGAATTCCATGTGATGTAATAATAGAAAAATTAGGTTTTTCTATTTTATTTTCATTTGGAGATTGTTGGAGTGCGCAACAGAGGACAAGAAGATTTCGCAGAATGAAGTTCTGCGATCTACGATTTTGCAGATATCGATTCTGCAATCTGCGATTAATTGTTCTTTGTAGGTTTGCAGGATATCCAAGAAAATCATAGTGCAGCCCTCTAATTTTGTTTTCTTGGTAATTTGATTATCTAGATTTAATTTATTTTTTAGATCATTATTCTTGAATTAAATCTTGAACTGGACACCAAAACTTGGGCCGATTTGTACCAGATTTGGTCCAAACTGGTTGGACCGAATTCTTGGTTTGATGGGGTTATTTTTTCTGACCCAAATTCAATTTTGGCCAGAGGGTTGATGGTCCACTTCAAGTTTTTAATTCGGTCGACCTCTGTAAAACCCAATTTTAATATGTTAAATTTGCATCCGCCCTGATTCATCTATACGGGCTGAACTGCTTTTTGCAGTACAACCCATCTACCTAGATAATGTTAATTGATAATGTTATGGGCTCTAATGGGCTGATACCTTTTAACCTAATTAATTTAGGGTTTTACAGATATTTTAATTGATTGGATCAATTTGTTTCATGCATGTGAGGTATGGATGTGTGATGTGCTACGTACATGGGCCATAAGCACTTGGCCTATGTTAATTCGATAGTGGCTCTTTCGCACACCATGACTGATGCACATCAATGCTATGGTGTCCATAAGATCATTGGATGACCTCCCTGTTTGATGGGCCCTACATCAACTTCTTCCCCGAAAGGAACTGTGCGGAACCCTAGCCGTTTAGGGCTCAATTAAATATGGCTTTGAGAAAGTCAGTGGGAGACACATTGGTTTTACCTAAATAAAACTAGGGCATAATTATTCGTTCCCTCAAGTGAAATATAAGTGCATGTGATAGGGAGATTCATATGATGAACTCTTTAAAGGCCTTCCATCATTAGCATGAAAATGAACCCTTCAGTAATAAAGAGATGCACCATAAAATTGGGTTATCCATTTGCTATTGGATCTGTTGGATTGTTTCATAAGATGATAGGGGTATCATAGACCAATGTGGGAGGGGCTTATCCTAAAATGGAAGACTCTCTCATGGTACCTTGGCGTTCATGAATATGATGAGTAAGCACTTACTAGACAGAAAGGTTTAACCTAAAATGGCAATGGACCTTGTTTGACAGAGGCCAAAGGGAAAGCTCATGAGATGAGTGGATGTGATCCATCACAAAAGGTGGTGTGGTTATGCAGTTGAAACAGTTGGCTCCATGCACTGTATGTGGTTTCCCACATTTGTAGAGACATATTTCACAGTCTCTGTCTCTGAGATAGGAGGGAAATTTCAGAGATGAACAAATGGAAATGGAGCATTAATTAAAATCCATATCTATGTAGATAACATGAATCAAATCAGGTTGTAGACTAATATTTGCTTTGCCTTTTATTAGAAATGGCAAATGGACAATTCACTAAACTGTTGGACAATAATAAGCTTAAGGGCCCAAATTACGCTGACTGGTTTCGTAACCTTATGCTGGTTCTGACGTTCAAGAAATTAGACAAAGTTGCTAAGAACCCTACTCCAGATCATCGGGTGATAGGGCTTCTGAGGCCTGCAGGAGGGAATATCAAGAATGGGAGGAGAAAAACTCTCTTGCCCGGTGCTACGTCATAGCCTCCTTAGACAATCAGATACAGTAACAGTTCGATAAGATTGAAGTGTCCAATGATATCTTGGATAGTTTAAGGACCAAGTATGAAGAGTAAAATCGTTCTACTCGTCAAAAGGTACTTAAGCAGTTTATGACCGAACAAATGTCCATGAACCAACTAGTTCATGATCATTGTCTTAAGATGATGGGATACATTAATGAACTTGAGGCTCTTGGATCTGGGCTAGATCATGTCACCTTAACTGATGCCATCCTGAACTCTTTGCCTCCTTCCTTCAATCAGTTCATAATGAACTATAATATGAACAAGATAAATGTTAGCCTTCAGGAACTTAGCAATATGTTGTAGAGGGCCGAAGAACTGATAAAGAAGGATGAGGCCCATAGCCATGCTTGTTGAAGGTGGTAAATCGGGCAAGAAAAAGAGGAAGGCAAAGAAGAAACCTCAAAAAAAAACTAGAAAGCTTAAAAAGTAGAAGGACAAGGCATCAGATGCCTATCACTTTCACAAGCTGACCGGCCACTAGAAGAGGAATTATCCTCAGTACCTGGAGACCAAGAAACAAGGTAATTTCAAATCCTTTGTCATAGAGACCAATATATTGGTCACTTCTGCTTCTTGGTGTATTGTCTCCGGGGCTTCTACTCATGCATGCAATACATTGCGGGGGTTCAAGACAAGCAGAAGACTGAGTGACAGAGAAGTGATTCTTTACTTGGGGACTTCTACAAGTATCGCAGCTACAACCATAGGAACTATAGAATTGTATTTTATAGAAGGAATTATTACATTAAAAGATTGTCATTATGTACCCAATTTGAGAAGAAATTTGATTTCTGTTTCAAAACTATGTGTTGATGGTTATTCTGTTCTTTTTAGTACCGTGATTACTATCAAAAGGAATAACGAATTCCTCACATATGGAGAACTTGAGAATGGTCTCTATGTTCTTCATCTTTCCCTAGAAACAAACATAACCAAAACTACGTCGGATAATATCCCCAAGAAAAGAACTCATGATACAGTTAATCCCACATGCCTGTGGCATTACTGACTTGGCCGTATTCACATAGATCATATCACAAGGTTGGTAAATGATGGTCCTTTGGATTTTCTAACTGTAGAAGATCTTCCAACCTATGAACCTTGCCTTTGGGGTAAGATGACGAAACGACCATTCACCAGTAAGCCTTTAACAGGCACTCTTGACCTGATACATACCGATGTATGTGGTCCCATGAATGTTAGGACACGTAACCAACCCATTTATTTCATAACATTTACTGATGATCACTCACGGTATAGTTACGTGTACCTAATGAGACACAAGTCTTAGTCCTTTAAAAAGTTCAAAGAGTTCACACAAGATGTCAAGAAATAGTTAGGGAGACACATTAAGGCCCTTCGATCAGATCGAGGAGGTGAATATCTCTCTGACGAATTTAGGGACTACTTAAAGGAAAATGGGATAATATCACAACTAGCTCCTCTTGCTACACCATAGTTAAACGGTGTGTCAAAGAGGAGGAATCGGGCTTTATTGGATATGGTCTTATCACTTCTCGTACACTCGGAATTACTTATATCCTTCTGGGATTACGCATTAGAGACTGCGATATACATGCTGAACCGGGTTCCAACCAAATCCGTTCCGAAGGCTCCCTATGAGCTTTGGATTAGAAAGAAACCAAGTATGAGACACTTGAAGATTTGGGGTTGTCCGGTACATGTTAAAAGAACAAGCCCTGACAAATTGGAATCTAAGACCAGTCGTTGCCTATTTGTAGGTTACCCTAAAGGCTCTGTAGGGTATTTATTCTATGACTTAGGAGAGTAGAAAGTGTTCTGTAGTCGAAATGTCCATTTCTTAGAGGAAGATTACATCCTGAAAAAACATCGTCAGGAAGTTGTTCTTGGTGAGGAAAGCTAAGGGGTAGTGGGAGATGTCTCACAAGCTCCAGTTAATAACCAACCTAGGAGATCTACTTGGGTATCCCGGCCTCCATTTCGTTATGGCTATGAGGTTAACTCATAGTTTAAGAGATTTATCCTAAAATTTATTAACTATAAGGTTAACTCATAATATAGTTGATTTGAAAGAATTATAGAAATATTATTATTTATCTTTTAACTTTCTTATTAATAAATTTTAAAATTTATATATTAATTATAAAGTTAAATTGAAATAATTATAGAAATATTTTTATTTTTATTTTACAAATGTAATTAATATTTTTATTAATATTACAAATTTGTATTCAACTATTAATTGTACTCTATTTTTTATTTAGAGTTATTTTGTATATTGAAATGGAGTTTAAGTTTATCCATGCTATAATTTATTATATTTAGAATACTTATACATTGATTTCACTTGTTTATATTTCTTAAAAAAATTATGGTGATGATATATAAATAAATTGTCCAAAATATTTTTACATTCCATTGGTTGGTTGCAAAAGGGAAGATATATAGTAGGTAAATTAGTGCCAATGACATTACTGATTTATTACATATTAAATTTTATTTTAATTAAATATTAGTTAATGTCTAATTAATCAACAATGTTTTTATCTTTTTTATATTTTATTTTATTTTTAAATATTAATTAGATGACTAGTTAATTTATTATTAATTAATTAACTAATTAATAAACCTTTGAGGACTACTTGTATTTAGTGATGTCAAACTTGGTTCAACATGGGTTTTACTTAATCCTAATCCGACCCTCAAACATTCCCATGCAAATCCAATTTGAGCCGACTTAATAACATGCATATTTCAAACTTGACCCAAATTATTGGGTTGACCTAATACTAGTGTTTTCAACCCATTGTTGACCCGACTGGTTGAATTGTTTGAATCGTCACTCGGCTAGGATTCTCGGTCAGGTTTAGTCAAAACCCATTAGGTGGTCAAAATTGTTAACTTGGTCAAGAACTGTCCAACTTGGCTGGTTCAATTGTTGACCCATTCGACCCAATCACTAGGTCACAGGTTGCACAGTTAATGCATGCATAATTTTGGAGGTCATAACTTTGCACTTTGATGTCCGACTAGGGTGATCTTTTTTTTTTTTTTATTTTGGGTAACCTTTTGAGATCTATGCATCTCAAGGAGCCAAAGGCGCCTTGCCCTACTAGCCCAATCCGAATGCATCATATTATAGTGCGAGCCAGACTCGGGTTGGGAAAATTAGCCTTAACTTCGGGCTCGGTCTGAGCTCGGGCCTTAAGCCCAAAGTTTAGAGTGGGGCCCAGGTTGACCATAAATCGAACTTGCACCCGTAGAGATGGATATTGCCTTAATAGGGGTAGGGTGGAGATGGGATTAATAGGAATACACTAATTGGGGATAGGGATGGGGACTAAGCCTATCAATGATGCACAAAAATCTGAGGCCCGATCCAATTATATGATGGTGTATTTATATAATCATATTGGATTTGGAATTTTTAACCTACATCCAATTTATAATTAGATCGGGATTTGAATTTGACTCCATCCTATCCAACTAAAATCCAAATTTGATTATAATATAATATTTAATGATTTTAATATATAAATTTATTATACAGTGTATGCCCTTAGATCCAATTTGAATTGACGTACAAATACATTTGTTGTAAATGAATAAAAGTACATTATTGTTTCATGTTGATATTGGTATGTGTTTGTGAAATTACCCCTTAAACTAGACACTTATGAGACTCGCGTTAGTTTAGAATGCTCTCAACCATTGGGTAGACTTGGGGAGTTTATCCTGCCAAGGTTAACACTGATGTGCTACCAAAGAAGTTGGGGCAGCTTGTCTCAGATGATAAGGTTAGACCGAAAGTACATGCAGTGTGTGTTTGGTAGAAACACTGAACCCAAACCGTTTTCCAGTTATGTCCTAGGCCTTGGAGATTGATGGACAAAACTGAAAAGTTATACATAACCCCTAGACTTGATTATGGTACTGCACTAGGTGTTTGATTGGATTGTCTTTGACATGCTAATCAGTGAGATCCATTGAGGGTCAAAACTGGGTATGTTGGGGAAGTTTGAGAATTCATCTGAGTGGGTGATCATAGTGATAGGATCAACCCCTTTGTCGGACAAAGTGGTGTGCTCAAGGGCTCATTGCATTCAGTAGTGAATTCAGTTAAGCCTTTTCGTAGAGGCTGTGCCAAACCAATATAGACTTATGTGAGGTCATTGTGGGTTCCACACCATACAAATCAAGCCTAAGTTGGCCACTGCAACACCCTTGGGTTGTGAGCTATCACATGATTATGGGTCGAATCTGGGTTTGGAAATGAGTATGGAGCACCTATCCTCTTAAGAGGATAAGGCTTATCTCTTAATAGATTCCAGATCCAAATTAGATTTGGATAATCTCCTAATTTGATTAGGAGAAGTGCTCCATAAAGAGATAAAAGAAGAGGGTGAACTAGACTAGAACACCACTCTCTCTTGTTCTCTTTTGTTTTCCAAGAAACCCTATCACGACCTAGGCTTTCAAGGAGTGATAGTGATCAATTTTCTTCTAATTTCTGCAAGAAAAATTCAGAGGAAATTTAGGCTCACCTTTCCTAGTTTGATCCAAATAGTTGGATTGTAGTTTTGTTGAAAACTGTGTTGTTGAATCAACTTCACCTACACAATGTGCCATCTTCAGTGGAGGCTAGTTTTAGGACTGATTTGGGCATAAACTTCCACCTTAGGATTTGCATTTGTAGTGTGCATATCAGGTATAAATCTCTTACTTTGATTGGTTTGAAATCTGGTCTGGTCAGTATAAGATTGATCCTAAAACATGTAGTTTTTCAAAACATAGGGAATTCGATTACCATAAGGATTATGAAATTTTTGAAAATTCTCCCAGCTATATAACATGGTTTGGCCATCCATATTATAGATCCTAACCCTTTCCAATAGTGGTATCAGAGCACTAGGTTCATCCCATGGATAGAATGAAACCGGATTTGGACCAAAACTCAAATCGACAAGAACTAGTCTAGCTGATTTGAGTAGTTAGCAGAAAACTCTGAGAATTATATTCTTAAAGTGGGCCAATGATATAAAATTTTGATAAATATATTCTGATGTATTGTAGAATTGTTCTATTATGGATTCTTGAAATCTTAGGATGAAAGTCTGATGGAGATTGAACTCTTGATGGTGAGAAGATTGATGTACACCAAATTCATTAATTTGATTATTTGGTCTATAATTAATTATTTTTTTTTCATTTCTAGAAAGAATATATTAGGTTTTTTTGATGTAAGCAATAGAAATTAGGGTTTTTCGTAGGGATACAGTTTTTGTTCGGATTGGATTCAAACCATCACACTATCAGCCCTAACCATTTATTTCTAATTATTTGCTATTTATTTATTGATATGATTGTGAATCATAACTGAGAATATCAGATCATTACCTATGTGAATTGAAGCTTGTTTTTGACACCAAACCCTAGGCCAATTTGACCTTGGTTTGGTTCAATCTTGTTGGGCCAAACCTATGGTTCTTTGGGGTCTGATCACAACTCCATGGATCATGGTTTAAGTGACCCAAAATCATTTTTAGGCTAGGGGTTTGATGGCACATTGCTTGGACCAATTCGACCCATACTTGAAAAACCCCTTTTATGTTAGATTAAAGCAAAACTAGCCAATTTCAGCATGGACTACTATACACGCCGAATTGCTTCTTGTAGTTTAACCCATATACCTAGATAAAATTATTAAATAATTTAGTCAATTGATGGGCTGATCATGTGTTAATCTAAATGGATATGGGTTTTATAAGTTTTAATTGATATGGATTAATTATTTATGTAAATGTGATGTACTGATTGTATGTGATTCGTTCATGGGCCATAAGTGCTTGGCCCATGTATTAACTTATGTGGCTCTCTACAAACATCATGGCTGAATGCACATTATTGCCATGATGTCCATGGATCATTAAATGACCTCCTTTTATAATGGGCCCCCTCAATAGCTTCCTCCCCAAGAAGAACCTCATGGGAACCTAGCCCATTAAGGGCCCATTTGAATATGACATTATGAAAGTCAATGGGAGCCACTATGGTATGACCTAAATCTGATCTAGGGACTGATAGCCACGTTCCCTCATGATTAATATAAATGAAATGAGATAGGGAATATCATAAGATGATTTCTCTAAAGGCCTTCCGTCATTATCATGAAAACGTTCTAAATTGGTGGGTGGAGATGCACCATAAAATTGGGCTATCCATTTCACTAAAGCAGCCAGTGGGATTGATTGATGAGATGATAGTGGTGTTATAGACTAATGGGAGGGACTATCCTAAAATGGAATACTCTTCCATGGTACCTTGGGGCTATCGATATGATGAGTTTGCACTTAACAAACATAACGATTTAACCTAAAATGGCAATGAACGTTGTCTAATGAAGGCCAAAGGGAAAACTCATTGGATGGGTGGATATGTGATCCTTTAAAGAAAGTGATGTCTATGCATGCTACACATCATTTTTATTACTGTATACATGGTTTTAATGATGATTTGCAATGGTTTTTACCCTATTTGAGCAGAATTTCAGGAAACTATGAGTTTGGGACAATCTAGGGTGAAGAAAGCATAATTCGGCCCATCAAGAAGAAAAGCCCAACCGAAACCCCATGGGAAGCACTAAAGCCACCAAGGAGAGAGGCCCAACTACAACCCAACTGAAACCTTATGGGAGAACAGCAGTTCGGCCCATCAAGGAGAAAAGCCCAATAGCAGTTCAGCCCACCAAGAACAACAACCCTAAGGGAGGCTCCAAAAAGGTGGCTGACTTTAGAGAATGAAAAAGAAAGGTTGAAAGGAAGAGTATAAAAGGAAAAGAAAAAGAGGGAATTAGGGTTCGGACACCTGAAGACAAAACCAAAGAAGAAGAAGAAGAACTTCTAGAGAAGAGAGAAGGCTGCTAAATGTGAATTGAAGAGGAGATCGAAGATTGATGCAGAAATCTTAGGTTGTCTTCTTCTTTGATTCTACAAATTCGGTAACCTAGATTCGATTAGGGTTTCATGATGTTTCTTTATTGAATCTTTCTTTTCTCCTTTCTCTTATGCGAACCATGATGGATTTCAAATCTGATATGTAATTAATATTTTAGGCAAATCCAATTGATTGTGATTTCTTCTTGGGATTTATTGATTAGGGTTTTCGATTAATAGAATAATCTTGGCCGAATTATTCTTGTTTCTTGGATTGCTTGAATTACTTGAGAAAGAATTTAGGTAATCAGATCAATAAATCAAGAAAACGGATTGAATGCATCTTAGAGATAATTTACATGATTCGTTGGCATTCTTTCAACTAGAATAAATTTCTGTCGACTCCTTGTTCTTAATGCATCTATGGTGATTAAATTTCTAATAGAGATATAAGAATTATTGCTCATAGATAGAGTGGGATGTGCTCGAGAGAGGCTGCTCATGCAATTAGGGTTTCACCAACCCAAGACTGAATTCACTTCGGTTGGGCTGCTTAAAGATTTAATTGCTAAATCGGTTCTGTTAGTTCTTGCATGCAGTAATTCTACTTATCATTAAAGGTGGTCTGATCCAAAACTACTTAGGGTAGTTTTCTAACTAGGAGTTAGGGTTTTCCTTTGTTTAACATTTTGGTTTATCAGATAACAAAAGGCAGATTCAGTACTAGTAGTTGTTGGATCAATCCCCGTGGGAACGATACTCTACTCATCATTATAATACTTGATCGATTAGTGCACTTGCTAGTGTCTTCTAAGCGCATCATGTTTTTGGTGCTGTTGCCGAGGATTGTCACAATAATATTAGGAACTATCTACTGAAGTTAATCTGATTTTAATTTTGTGCAATATGTTCATGATATTTGTGTATTAGTCTCTTTATGACTTTGACTTGTATAGTTTATGACACGTAGAAGTGAAAAGGAGAGCATCACCTACGATCCCGAGATTGAACGAACTCTCCGTCGCCGCCTTAGAGCTTCTAAGCAAGGGAGAGCTGAAAGTGCAGAGATGGCCAAACAAAGGACCATGATGGATTATGCCAAACCAACCCTCACCGGGGCAGCCTCGAGCATTGTGAGACCAACAATAGCCATCAACAACTTCGAAATCAAACCAGCAATCATTCAGATGATTCATAATATAGTTTAATTATGCGGCTTGGCTCATGAAGATCCGAACACTCACATCACCAACTTCTTGGAAATATGGACACATTCAAGCACAATGGAATTAGTGATGATGTGGTGAGGCTCTGTTTCCGTTCTCATTGAAGGACAAAGCTAAGACTTGGCTGAACTCTCTACCAGCTGGATCGATTGTTACTTGGGATGAAATGGCCAGCCACTTCCTATCCAAGTACTTACCTCCGTCCAAGACAGCAAAGATGAGGAATGATATCACCACCTTCTCTCAACAGGACGGGGAGTCATTGTATGAGCTATGGGAGCGTTTCAAGGAACTATTGAGGAAAGTCCCTCATCATGGACTTCTCGTATGACTGCAAGTTCAGACATTTTATAATGGGTTGAGCAAAGCCAATAAGATTATTATGGATGCTGTAGCTGGGGGATCCATTAATAACAAGACCCCTAAAGTTGCCCATTCACTCATTGAGGAGATGGCTTGAAACAACTATCAGTGGCATTCTAAGAGAGCCCAAGTTAGGAGACAGCCCAGACTTCAAAATGTAGACACCTATACAACACTATCTACAGAAATCAGTGCCCTCAGCAAGAAGATAGATGAAATGCAGTTGGCAGCCATGCATGTTCAAACCGTAGTCTGTGAATTGTGTGGGGGAGGTCATGTCAGCACCGAATGTCAAGTTGGAAATCAGTTCATATAGTCCCTCGAGCAAGTAGATTTTGTTGGTAATTTGCAAAGGCAGCAAGGCAATCAGTACCCTCATGCATTTAACCCCGGATGGAGGAATCACCCCAATCTGTCTTGGCAAAATCAAAATGCGGTGAAACCCTTTCCCCAAAATTTCAGAAGGAAACTGGAAGACGTGGCTAAAGTTGCATTGAATGAAGAATGCTCAGCAATCCTCCTCAATAAGCTGCCTCAGAAACTGAAAGATCCAGGGAGTTTCACTATTCCTTTCACTATAGGCAGTTTGAAAATTAACAAGGCATTGTGTGATTTAGGAGCTAGTATAAATTTCATGCCCTATTCGGTTTTTAAGAAATTAGGGTTGGGTGAACCCCAACACACTAGAGTTGCATTGTTGTTAGCTGATAGGTCCATAAAGCATCATAAGGGAATCATAGAAGATGTGCTTGTTAAGGTTGATAAATTAATTTTTCCCATGGACTTCATAGTGTTAGACATGGAAGAGGACGTTGACGTCCCACTGATCCTTGGGCAACCCTTCCAAGCTACAAGAAAGGCAATGGTTGATGTCCAACAAGGACAACTCAGCCTTAGGATTCAGGATGAGGAAGTAATTTTTAAAATGTTTGATGCTATGAAACATGCACCATCTAGTGATGACTCATGTTATATGATAGATGTCATTGATTATGCGGTTGGTGGGTGTTTTCAGGTCAACGGTCAGCGCCTCAAACCATATATAGCGGATAGAGCATTGCCTACCCCATCAACTGTATACCTAGATGTTCATTGATCCCACTGTAACGTCGAGCTTCAGACGGAAAACAAGCGCTTATTGGGAGGCAACCCAATGCTGATGAGTAGTTTTTTTTTTATTTAGTTGTTTTTATGTTTTTCTTTTTTTGTATCATTTGAGTTTATTTTCTAGGATCTTAATTTTGTAGATTGCTGATCTCTCTTATTGTTTCATATTCTCTCCTCTTAGTTTCTTTTGATCTTAGCAGCTAGAGGGTCCCAACGAAGGAGCCATTTCAGATTTTAGAATGCTCTTTAGGGAAGTTCTCTAAACCCCTTCAAATGCTTAAAGTCCCACTGCTCACATTGCTGAATTCATCCTTGCACTTTCTCCATAAGTGTGGGGGAGGCTATAGCTATGCACCTCAATCACTTGGAAATTCCCTCAAGATTATTGTTGTCTATATGGTGAAATCTAAGAGGGAATACAATGAAGTCGAAGGAAATTACTGTAAGTGCT
Organism: Nelumbo nucifera; assembly: GCF_055504915.1. Taxonomy (NCBI): domain Eukaryota; kingdom Viridiplantae; phylum Streptophyta; class Magnoliopsida; order Proteales; family Nelumbonaceae; genus Nelumbo; species Nelumbo nucifera. Next base: position 66,320,129 of record NC_142652.1, read on the forward strand.
AGAAATTTTTCCTATGAATTATCCAGTTTTATTACAATACATGAGGATGAAGAAGTCAAATAGGACTTTCATCATGACCAGTCCCAACTCTACTCATGTGTATAGTGTGCTTGGTTGAAATCTTAATGATCATTCGAGCTATTAGTGCACATCTGAACTGTTAATGCATGAACTTCAAAAATTGATTCGAAAAAAAAAGAAAAAAAAGAGAAAAGAGAAGAAGGAAGGACAAAGTCCGAATTACTCCGTTGTCATGAACTGAATAGTAAACTAGCGGTTCATGATATGAGTTCAGTCCCAACTCTGCTATTCCAAGTTGAATAGTAAAACTAGTAACTTGGGATATGAGTATTGTTATCTGCGTCTATCTTGTGACCCGTGTGAGAAGGAGCATAAAATGCACTCACACAAAAAAAAATAAAGAAAAGAATTCGGTGACGGCTGAGGTTCAAAGGGACAAAAACAAAGTTGGAAATTCAATTTAATGCATTGACAGGATTTGAGACCAAGCTCGAGGTGATGGTTAGTTATGGCGATCAAGGAGCTGCTATACATATTTAACAGAATTAAGTGCTGGAGCATGAAGAATCTCATGTTCTCCCTTCCTTTGTTCTCATGTATATGGTAAGAGTGGCCAATCATGGGGATGAATCTAAATGTTTATGCTTGCTTCTCGACCACTTAATGCATTCTCATCCTAAAATTCATTCGGTAGATGGTAATAATCTAGGGAATGATCAGTTTATGGGTAATATCTTTGCTTGAGGACAAGCAAAAGCTTAAGTGTGGGGGAGTTTGATGTGTGCGCATGCTACACATCACTTTTGTTGCTGTATACATGGTTTTAATGATAATTTGCAATGGTTTTTACCCTATTTGAGCAGAATTTCAGGAAACTAGGAGTTTGGGACAATCTAGGGTGAAGAGAGCATACTTTGGCCCATCAAGAAGAAAAGCCCAGCCGAAACCCCATGGGAAGCACTAAAGCCACCAAGGAGAGAGGCACAACTGCAGCCCAACCGAAAACTTTTGTGAGAACAGCAGTTTGGCCCATCAAGGAGAACAACCTAACAGCAGTTCGGCCCACCAAGGAGAACAACCCAACAGCAGTTCGGCCCACCAAGAACAGCAGCCCTAAGGGAGGCTCCAAAAAGGCGGCTGACTTTAGAGAATGAAAAAGAAAGGCTGAAAGGAAGAATATAAAAGGAAAAGAAAAAGAGGGAATTAGGGTTCGGACCCCTGAAGACAAAACCAAAGAAGAAGAAGAAGAACTGCTAGAGAAGAGAGAAGGCTGCTGAATGCGAATTGAAGAGGAGATCGAAGATTGATGCATAAATCTTAGGTTGTCTTCTTCTTTGATTCTGCAAATTCGGTAACCTAGATTCGATTAGGGCTTCATGATGTTTCTTTATTGAATCTTTCTTTTCTCCTTTCTATTATGCGAACCATGATGGATTTCAAATCTGATATGTAATTAATATTTTAAGTAGATCTGACTGATTGTGATTTATTCTTGGGATTTATTGATTAGGGTTTTCGATTAATAGAATAATCTTGGCCGAATTATTCTTGTTTCTTGGATTGCTTGAATTGCTTGGGAAAGATTTAGGTAAGCAGATCAATAAATCAAGAAAACGGATTGAATGCATCTTAGAGATGATTTGCATGATTCATTGGCATTCTTTCAACTAGAATAAATTTTTGTCGACTCCTTGTTCTTAATGCATCTATGGTGATTAAATTTCTGATAGAGATATAGGAATTATTGCTCATAGATTGAATGGGTTGTGCTCGAGAGAGGCTACTCATACAATTAGGGTTTCACCATCCCAAGACTGAATTCACTTCGGTTGGGCTACTTAAAGATTTAATTGCTAAACCGGTTCTACTAGTTCTTGCATGCAGTAATTCTTCTTATCATTAAAGGTGGTCTGATCCGAAACTGCTTAGGGTAGTTTTCTAATTAGGAGTTAGGGTTTTCCTTTGTTTAATATTTCGGTTTATCAGATAACAAAAGGTTGATTTAGTACTAGTAGTTGTTGGATCAATCCCCGTGGGAACGATACTCTACTCATCATTATAATACTTGATCGGCTAGTGCACTTGCTAGTGTCTTCTAAGCGCATCATGTGGTGAGGTTATGTAGCTGAAATAGTTAGATCCAACACCTATGTTATTTCCCACATTTTAGGGACATGAACTGTGTCCTCGTTATTGATATATGAGAGAAATCTCAGTGACAAACAAATGAAGATGGAACATAAATAAAAGTCCATTTTATGAAAGATAACATGAAACAATATTATAGTTTTGGACTAATTAATCATGCCTTTTATCAGAAATGGCACAAGAACAGTTCGCTAAATTGTTAGAGAACAACAAATTGAAAGGACCCAACTATGTAGATTGGTTTCATAACCTAAACCTAGTGCTCACGTTAGAGAAATTGGATAAAGTTTCAAAAAACCCAACATCGGAACATCCAAGTGATAGGGCTTCTGAGGCAAGAAGGAGGGAATATTAGGAATGGGAAGAGAAAAATTCTCTTGTCCAGTGTTATGTCATAGCATTCTTGAATAATTCTATGTAGAGACAATTTGACAAAATTGATATCTGCAAAAATATTCTAGATAGTCTAAAAACCATGTATGAGGAGCATAATCATTTTGCAGGACAAAAGGTCCTCAAACTAATGATGACCACGAGGATGACTGAAAACCAACCAGTTCATGACCATGTCATGCGGATGATAGGTTATTTAAATGAATTGGATGCTCTTGGCTTCAATCTTGACAATGACACCAAGATTGATGTCGTCTTGAACTCTCTACCCTCATCCTTCAATTAGCTTGTCATGAACTATAACATTAACAAGTTAAAAGTTAACTTGTAGGAATTCAACAATATGTTGCATAGAGACCAATATGTTGGTCATTTCTGCATCCTGGTGTATTGATTCTGGGGCTTCTACTCATGCATGTAACACATTGCAAGGGTTCAAGGAAAGCAGAATGATGAATAATGATGAGGTTGTGCTTTACTTGGGAATGACTGCAAATGTTGCGGCTATTATTATAGGAACAATAGATTTAATTTTTAGAGAATGAATTATTACATTTAAAGATTATCTTTATGTACCTTAGAAGAAATCTGATTTCAGTTTCTAAGTTGTGTAAGGATGGTTATTCTATTCTGTTTAGTAATAAGACTATAATTAAATTGAATAACAAATTCGTTACAAAAAACTTGAGAATGGTCTTTATATTCTCCATCATTCTCTACAAACAAATGTGATCGAAATTGTATCGAAACACATCCCCAAAAAAAGAACACACGATACAAGTAATCCCATGTGCTTGTGGCATTACTGACTTGGCTATATTAATATAGAATGTATCACAAGACTGGTGAAGGATGGTCCTCTAGATTTGAAAAGTTTAAGGATGGTCCTCTACATTCTATTAATATAGAATGTATCACAAGATTGACATTACTAACTTTCACTAATGATTATTCCTGGTATGACTATGTGTACCTAATGAGACATAAGTCTAAATCCTTTGAAAAGTTCAAGGAGTTTAGACAAGAAGTTGAGAAATAGTTGGAGAGACAGATCAAAACCCTTCGATCAGATCGAGGAGGTGAATATATCTTTGACAAATTCAGGGATTACTTAAAGGACAATGGGATTATGTCATAATTATCTCCTCCTATACCCCAATTAAACGGTGTGTTAGAGAGAAGAAATCAAACTCTATTAGATATGGTTCGATCACTCCTCGTCCATTCAGAGTTACCCATATCCTTTTGGGGGTATGCATTGGAGATTGCAATTTATGTGTTGAACCGGGTTCCAACCAAGTTGGTTCCTAAGACTCCTTATGAGCTATGGACCGGAAAAAAACCAAGTGTAAGACACTTGAAAATATACGGTTGTCCAATAGATGTCAAAAAGACAAGTGCAGACAAATTATAATCCAAGACCAGTCGCTGCCTATTTGTAGGCTACCCCAAGGATTCTATAGGGTATCTTTTCTATGACCCACGAGAACAAAAATTGTTGATTAGTCAAAATGAGGACTACATCTTGAACAATCATCATCTGGAAGTTGTTCCTGATAAAGAGAGTTCAAGAGTAATGGGAGATAACCTACAGATTCCAGTTAATAATATCTAACTTAGAAGATCTATTCGGGTTTCTAGACCTCCAGCTCATTACGGTTATGATCAAGAAAGTTACTTGATGAAAGCTACAAGTAGGGGTGGCAACGAGCTGAGCTTATCACTAGCTGCTCGAGCTCGGCTCGTGAAGCTTGCGAGCTGAGCTCGAATATATATATATATATATATATAATAAAATTATAGAAAATATTATATATAATAAAAATATTATAATTCTTAATTTTTTAAATATCAAATAAAAAATATTTTTTATATATAATTTTTTTTTTTTATAAAATATTTTTCCTCAAATTAAGCTCGAGTCGAACCGAACCGAGCTCGAGCTTATAAGTTTTTGACTCGAGCCAATCTTTAGCTCAATATTCTATCTTAAACCGAGCTCGAACCTTTTACAACCTTGTCAAGCCGATCTCGAGCCTCGTACTATTCATCTTGGCTCGGCTCGAATCCGAATGAACCCTGTGTTTACAAAAAAACAGTGGGAGATAAGGTTACGTTCATAATTCTGTATGTAGATGACATTCTAGTCAATGGGAATGATGTGAGAATGTTAACTACGGTGAAAGTATGGCTTTTGCAGCAATTCTCCATGAAACATCTAGGAGAAGCCTCTTATATCTTGGGACTTTATAAATTAAAGAGGATAAAAGGATTATCCCAATCTATTTACATTAACAAGATTGTCAACAAATAGAACATGCAAAACTCCAAGAAGGGATTCATCATTCCTTTTTGGCACGGAGTCACTATTTCCAAAGGAATGTCACCTAAGACCCCTTAGGAGATAGAGGACATGAGAAATGTTCCCTATACCTTAGCCGTAGGGAGCATCATGTATTCTATGTTGTGCACTTGGCCAGACATTGCTCAGGCCATCAGTGTGGTAAGCAACGTATGACTTGGCTCTAATTTGAATTGATGTACAAATACATTTATTGTAAATGAATAAAAGTAAATTATTGTTTCATGTTGATATTGGTATATTTCTGTCAAATTACCCCTTAAACTAAACAATTGTGAGACTTGTGTTAGTTTAGAATGTTCTTAGCCGTTGGATAGACTTTGGGAGTTTATCTTGTCAAGGTTGGCATTGATGTGTTGCCAATGATGTTGGGGCAGCTTGTCTCGAATTTTAGGGTTAGACCTAAAGCACATGTAGTGTGTGTTTGGTTGAAACACTAAACCTGGACCATTTTCCAGTTATGCATTGGACCTTGTAGATTGATGGGCAAAACTGGAAAGTTACATATAACCCATAGACTTGATTATGGTACTGCACTAGGTCTTTGATTGGTTGTCTTTGATATGTCAATCAGTGAAATCCATTGAGGGTCAAAACCTAGGTATGTTGGGGCAGTCTGAGAATTCATCTGTGTGAGTGATCATAGTGATAGGATTGGCCCCTATGTCGGACAAAGTGAGTGATAGGGCTTACACTCTCTTTGATTGAAACCTAAACTATCGGCAATGGATTTCAATTATGTTAGAGATTTAGTTTTGCAAAATATATTTATATGATATATATATATATATATATATATATATATATTATGTTTTATGAAAAATGTTTACAAAAGGTTTTAATTCTCGGGATTCATTCGAGCAGAGAGTGTGACATTATACCTTCCAGCCAAGGGAGATGTCCTTCCTTGTCGGGCAGTGTTTGATCATTATGGGCCGAGAGGTTAAGTGTAAGAGACCATTATGAGATGATTACTTATTGGGCTTTATCTTACTTAAGTCCATTACCCTTGGGTCTTCATATGATGGCTGAATTCACATTGTATGGTGTGGGACCCAAATATTGATCTACACATCAGCCACATGGGTTTAGCCCAGCCTTTGTTATAAGGCCTGGCCGAATACATTGCTATGGACAGTGCACCCCCTGAAACCCATCACATGGGCTCTATGTGCCCAACACTTACCCTAAGTGGTCCCTGGGTCAAGCCACCTTATAACACCCAGGGACTGTGGGCAGCTGCAAGATTAGCCCATCAGGTATTACTCTCAATGGTCTTACACTTAACCTCTTAGCCCATAATGATCAAACACTGCCCGACAAGAGAGGACCTCTCCCTCGACTGCAAGGAACAGTGTTGCACTCTCTGCTTATATGGATGCCGGGAATTAAAACCTTTGCAAATATTTTAGAAACCATAATATATATATATGTACTTTTATATCTCATATAAAATATATTTTGCAAAACAAATCTCAACGATTGAAATCGGTTGCCGGCAGTCTTGGTTTCCATCAGTGAGAGTGCATCCCCGATCATTACCTTTGTCCGGTAAAGGGGCTGATCCTATCACTATGATTACCCACTCAAATGAATTCTCAGACTGTCCCAACATACCCAGGTTTTGACCCCCGCTAAGGATCTCACTGATTGGTACATCAAAGACAACCCAATCCGACACCTAGTGTAGTTACATAATCGAGTCTAGGGGTCGGGTGTAACTTTCCAGTTTTGCCACTCCAAGGTCCAGAGCAATACTGGAAATCTGGTCCGGTTCAAAGATTCAATTAATGCTACACTGTATGTGCCTAGGGTCTCATCCTGGCGGCTGAGACAGGCCACCCCAACCGACTTGGTGGCACATCAGTGTCAGCCTTATCAGGATAGGTCTCCTTAGACCGACCTATTGGCTGTGAACATTCTAAACTAACACGGGTCTCATTAAATGTCCAGTTTAAGGGTATTGCATAGAAACACACCAAAGGAACATGAATCAAATATATACTTTATTCATTTACAATAAACTCATAATGTACATCATTCTGATTGAAGTTAACTGCATACAAAATTTGTTTAACAGCAACAACCCAGTAATAAGGAGAAGAAGAAGAAACACAAGAATAGGGGTGGAAATATCTTTTTCTCTGATTTGTTTTCTTGTTTGGGACTCCTGCAAATCTCTTCTTAATGCTGTCCAAAGAAGAAACACTCTTCTTAATGCTGCTCAAACAACACGTGACTTGCAGATTCCTGCAAATTTCGTGTTAATGTCGCGCAAAGAAGAACCACTCTCCACCGTTTCGTAGCAGATCAAACGATTTCCACTCCTGGGTTGAGTTTTTTTTTGTTTAGCCTCTTTCCTAATTCGACTGGACAGTGTTTCTTTCTAGAAATTGGTTGTTTACAAATTCGACTGGATTTGTAAAAAGAGCTACTTTCTCCACATGAATTGATGAAACACTGTTGAATCATGAATATGGTACTTGAGAGTCTACAGTACTGTTGCAGGTTTGATTTCGCCCGGTCGCCCCTAGAGGCGCCAATAAATGCCCATCTCCACAACTGAGTCATTGGCTTCTATTTGAGACGGAATGGATTTATGGCTAGCATTTACTTTTTGCTAGGTCAGTCGATGAGTAATTCAGGCCTAGCTGAATTATATGGATCACTCTTGTAGACTTGGTCTGTCATCTAACCATCTTACCAATCCCCCTTTCTAAAATCATTTCTTTTTTTTTTTTTAATTCTGTTGGGTATCCGATGAATAAGGTGCGAAGTATCGATACATATCGGCAATACATATCATGCCAATGGCTTTTTAATACGCCCCTACAGGGTTGTATCAGGTCAGACCATGGTTCAGAGGGTAACCGAGAATTAAACCAATCCCTTTGAACTAATTTTAAAAAAAAAATAAATAAAACATAAAAAATACCGATACAAGTCGATACACGCTATCAGCGTATTAACCTGTGTCGATATTTGAACATTGCCCATAAAATATATTTACTAATTTATAGGCTTGTTAGAGTGCGCTGGATGGATTGTTTTTCAGGTTTAAGAAAAAGAAGTTTTTATATTTATTTCTCGTGTTGATCTTAAGGAAAAGTAGCACGACTGGAGGCCGTGGTGGAGTAGTTAGCGCACCGTCAAGGAATGGGTACCTTGTTTCTCACTCCTTCGGTTCAGGTAAAATCATGAAAAATGATCCTCTACTATGATTAAATAGTTGATAAAAGTGCACTTTGATGAGTATCATTTGATAAAACGTCTATGCCTTCAATGAATATCCAAAAAATAAAGACATTTAAATCAACATTGACATACATGAAAAGTAAGCCACAATGGACACTTTGAATTCATATGTAATACAACAATGAACAGTGGAGAATTGACTCCACAAGAAAGGATCTGATTGTCTTGGACTTAAATACTTTGATAGTCAAACTCTTCCTTCTCTTTTTGTTAGGCAAGTCTTATAGAAATTGATCTGCCTTAAGTCTTTGTAGCTTTGATGGGGCTAAGCTCATTTTGATTTTAGTATCTGAGGTGTATAGCTCTGAAAGCAACTAATCCAATAGCTCCATATGGAGATTCCATCTGTGGCACTGCTTGAATGGTTGATGACAGGGTTCTATCACTAAACTAGAGGCAGAATAAAATAATAAAGAATATTTATGTTAAAATAATGTTTATTCAGATTTTGTTCATTTTAATAATGTTTGTTCAGATTTTGTTTTGTGGGTTTGTCCAGTTGGTAGAGGGATGATTGCCCTTCATGGGGACCATGTGGGTTTGTGGATGTGATGTTATTGCTAGTTAATTTGCTACCACATCTCTCCCTCTCTCTCTCTCTCATATGGATGTGTTCCCCATGGTGAGGCTTTAAGCCTAATAAATTTCCATGTGTCACCTAATGATAGGAAGTGCAATGGAATTATGGGTTTTGTGTATGAATATGAGAGAGAAGGGAAGTGCAATAGACAACAGCTGTGGTGGTCCATAGATGCCCAAAGATTCCAGGCTTTCCTAAGAAAGTTGATGTCCAAATCCTAAGAAAGCTGCCCTTCACCTTCATGGCTCATGGGAATGATTTTATGTAGTAGATAGAAAGCTTCTCTTCATCTTCATCTTCTATTGAATAATTCTGAATTAGATCATTCTGAACCTCAATAGTTTATGTTTTCAAGTTTAATGGTTATTTGACACGGTGTCAAAGCTTATTTGTTCATGTTGTCTATTACTCAATCCTCTTCATTTATCCATGCTTCAAGCCCAATGGGCTTTCATCCAAGCGGCATGTTAGAGAATCGGAAACCTATTCAGGAACCACATCTGGCAACTTAATTAAGCATTTAGGTTGAACGGTTTCTTGGCAAATGGTCCTCCCTTGTGAAGGGGTAACAACATCAATATTCACATGAATGAATATTTACATATATGTAAGGGAACACTTATCAGTTATCCCAGGCTGAATCTTAGTGCAGGAGAAAATCTGAGAAAAAGAAACGAGTAGGACATCTGAGTCAAACTCGCCACGTGGAAGACTCCTAGATGATCACATGGAGAAATGTTAGGTGGCAGTCATGAGTCACCCCCTTTCAAATCCAATAGGTCACTAGAATATAGATCTATACGGTTTAGAAATGGTAATATATAGGTGATTCGCTCTGTGTATGGTTGTGTGTGTGTTTTGTTGGTGATGAGGCTTTTTAGCCCCTTAAGGGCCATGTGCTGTATAAGCCTAACATGATTACTGGTTTAGTGGGGCTACTAACAGAGTGTAGACAAGGCCCACTGGTACACAATGTGTAGAGTCTGCCTTTGTGAATTTGAACATGCTCCTCCTTGCTGTGGCGCTGTTGCTTACCAAGTGAACAATTAGTAGAGTTCGGCTTCAGTCAGAGGCAAATTCTGTTCGGGCAGTCTTTACTGCCTTGTTTGTGACATTTATCAAACGTCGTCAGTTTGTTTGTAAACGTCCTGGAAAGTTTTTGCAACACTGATGATTGTAATGTTTGGGCATACGTTATCGAAACGTTTCCACGATGTTTGGGTTGGTTCAGCAACGTTTAGGTAATGTCACCGAACACTGTTTTTTTATAATGAACCCAAATAATTCACAAAGAAGATACCATCAAAACCATCGGGATCGGGAGCTCTTTCAGAGTTTATAGTGAAGACTATAATTTTAATTTCCTCATGACTAGGAACTCCTATAAGAAAGATGTTATCATCATTAGTCACCAAATGGGGAATAGTGTCAAAAAGATAATCATGCACATCAAAATTTTCTTCAGAGAGAATGCTTACTTTTAAAGTAGTCCATTGCATTGCTTTTAATGAGAGGACATGTTATCTCAATGTCATTATGCCATATTCTATTCACCAAAGAGAATTTATTTTGAAATTTAAGTGAGGTATGAAAGTACCATGTATCCTAATCTCCATCTAGAAGCTAGTGTTCCCGAGATTTTTGTTTCAAGAAAGCCTCCTCTTGTGTTAAAGTTTGATGTAGGGTAATATTTGCTTCATTTAAAAGTTGTTAATTACTTTCTGAATTATCCTATTGAACTTTCTTTTTAGACTTTGATTGGATTAAGTTACCAAATCAATTAACTTGGAAATTGGTTGCCCAAAAGATCCAAGTTTACAATTAAAATCTTCCCCTAAAATATAGCCATGCATGCCTAATTTTCTGGTCACACCACTGCCTTTCTACCCTATACAAATGGCTCCATAATAGCTACTATAGAAATTTATGAATTTAATCAATTTCTTTAAACATCTAAGAGATTTATCATTTCCAATCCTTCCAATATTCCAAAATAGAGCTGAAACCATGTTTAAAAATTAGGGGAATTTTGTGGGTCATCATCCATACCTTTAATAGACTTTCTGACTCGCTTTGGTTGGACCACAATTTCCATAACGCCACTAGTTTGACCATGAGTATTTCTAGGAGGCATCTCCTCTACCATTGACTCTAGGGCGGTGTTTGGCATTGATGTCGTTGCTCCAGAAAATAGTGACACATTGGAAAAATCAGTTTTTTAGAAAATAGTAACATGTTTAAAATCATTTTTCCATAAAAAATGGTGTCCCAAACCATGTCTTGGAAATCGAGAAGGCGTAGTCTAGGGAAACACCAAACTCAATGTTTTTTCAATTTGGAGCTCGTTGCTGCCAATGGGGGCATGATGTGGCAGTGATGCAGCACCCAATGTGGATGTTATTTGAATTGATATGGTGCATCGCCATAAAATGCTTCTTCCCTACTTTTTAACGAACCCTAATCTTTTGCGTTTTTTCAATTATTGGAGGAGGTTAAGTGCGATGTCTTCCTTTCCTGGTCACCGGAGGTCTACTTGTGCAACCAGTCAATGGAGGTCTACCTGTGCAGCCGGTCACCGGAGAATCAATATCATCGTCAGAGATCTAGAGTTCTACCGTCCGTTCGATCAATAGAGGTCTAGAGTTCTTTTTTCATTCACTAGAAGTCTGTACATTCTTGGATACCAGGTTTGTATTCTTCAAGCATTCCGAGTTATTTTTTTTTCTGTTTTTCGGTGTATTATGATCATCATGTTTTGGTTGATTAGTATCATATCTTGTTGAAACATTTACTTTGCTCTTTCACTTGGAAAAACAGAGCTTTTTGGGTGTATTTTTTTGCTTTGATGATCCGAATACACTGATGTATTTTTCTCCTTTTTAGGTGTATTTTTCTGTATTCTTCTGAGCTTTTGGTGTATTTTTTTTTTCTACTTTTCTCTTTCACTGAAGATATAGTGTGATATCTTGGAAAACACTGTTGATTAATTTTACCTGTTCCAATTGAACCTATTTTTTTTTATATTAACCGAATTATATACACTTATATATGTTGGCATTGCTTATCGTTAATCATTGATATGGGTTTCAGAAGAGATAGATAGAGATCTTTCTTTTTTTAACATAACGTTTTTTGTTGTTCTACTATTTTCCAACAGAGAACTGATGGATTTTAATATACTTAACATATTAGGGCTTCTAAATGATCACCAAAAGATGTATAATAGTTGGATCATGTATTCAAAATCAAGCTTTATTTGTATTGAGAAAGAGAGAGGGAGAGACAAAGCACAGGATTCCACAAACCTTATGATGGTGCGCAATCTGGCCGGTCTTAGTTGTCAACGACCTTGCCTCTGAACTGAATTACAGGGAACCTAAAATGGAGAAGATGAGGAAGCTTCAGGGGGAACCCAGTGTAAAGGCTCCGAAGCTCAAGTTAGAATCCTTCAAAGGCAAGATAAAACCAGATAGCGCAAAGTTTGCATACCTTGTTCTTGGGGGGTAGAGAGCCTTTTATAACCACCTCGCGCACTCACTCCTAAGCTTCTGTCAGGTCGGGTATGATTACTTCCGTGCTTTTGCCAGTTCGGGTGTCATCACCTCTGCTGGGGGCAGAACCGCCACTGCTCTTTTTGTCGGAGCCGTCTCCGTAACTGGAGATGGCGGTGGCAGGTGGCGGTGACAGGTGGCCGTTGAAGTGCGGCTGTCAAGCGTCAGATCCCGAGTCAGTCAGATGCGCCGCCCCTGGATACGGACTCCTTCGGTGTCAGGTATGGTGTGGTTTGTCTAGTTCGGCGTCCTGGAGGCGAAGTGCTGGAGTGGTGTGTGAGGTGAAGTCTTGAGTTCGGATAGGGGAGTGTCCCGAACTGCCATGAGGCGGGCCAGTTCGGGTCACTACTTTGTGTGGCTCGGGGCCTAAGGGAGAGGCCGGGCTCCTCGTAGGGAGTTCGAGCTCTTAGTAGGGAGGCCGGGCTCTTCATAGAGAGTTCAGGCTCCTCGAAGGGAGTTCGGGCTCCTCGTAGGGAGTTCGAGCTCTTAGTAGGGAGGTCGGGCTCTTCGTAGGGAGTTCGGGCTCCTCGAAGGGAGTTCGGACTCCTCGAAGGGATTTCGAACTACTGGAAGGGAGTTCGGACTACTGGTTTCTTCCCTTTGGTGCTTGCGCCCTGGGTACGCTGCTTTAAGTGCCGAGCTATTTGTTTTTGCCATGTGGAGTAATTGCGAGGTCAGGCCAAATCTTCCTTCATCAATTGCCCCCCACTCCTCGCGCTAAGGGTCTTGCCTTGGCGCGGGGAGTTCGCAAGGTGTCAGGTAGATTTGCCCTGTACTTTGAATCTTGGTTCTGATGGCACGAGGTGCGTTGTCAAGGTTCCTTGGGTTTCTTCGAGCCTCCAAAAGGGGGGAAACGTGCCGGCCTGCCTAAATGCTGATAGATGCGACGACGCGCGCTTTATTTCGAAATTTCAAAAAAGCATGCCACTTGGGAGGCGCGAGAGCAGGCGTCTTTTCAAATTTGAAAAAATGTGCCGCTGTCGCTTTTATTGAGGAGATGTGTGTTGGCGTTCCGTCAGTTTCGAAAAGACGTGCGCCGGCGCTCTGTCAGTTTCAGGAAGACGTGCGCCGGCGCTCTGTCAATTTCAGAAAGACGTGTGCCAATCACATCTCGGTCTCAGGGGACGTGCGGTCAGTGCGGCTGTGGGCCGTCGGATTGGTTTTGATCTAAGCCGTCGCTTTTCGATCACTGTGAGTATAAATAGCGAGGGGGACCCCAGTCGCTGTCACTTCTGTATTTCTCTCGAGCTCACGTCCGAGTTTCAGCTCGCATCCAGTTCGCGTCCAGGTTTTTTCAGTTCGCGTTCTAGGTCTTCTGCTCGTCCGAGCTCCTGTGGTCTACAGCCTTTTTCCGGGTGAGTACTTTCCGGGAACCCATCTTACTCCCCGATGTCTAGCTTGGATAGCTCAGATAGTCCTTCAGCGGGTCTAATGCAGGTTCTACGAACCGAGTTGCATCCCTTGATAGCCCTAGCGAGCCGGAGGTAGAGCTCGAGGAAGAGTTCGAACTCGTAGGCCGAGGCGCTTCAGGTAGTTTGGCATCCACCTCTCGTCGGGGTCGGATGTTAGACAAGTTTGGCCCTTCGACCATGATGCCCGAGGGGCTCCAATCCCTCATTACCTACTATAACTTGCCCAGGGAGTACGCTTATTTCTTACCTTCGGGTAGCTTTCCTTGGGAACACGGTCCTGATGAGATCGTGATATTCCGGGAGTAGCTCGCCGCGGGGCTATGATTGCCTTTCCATCCCCTCCTTGTCGAAGTCTTGAACCACTTCGGCGTGACGGTTGGCCAGCTTCACCCGAACTCCATTCGAAATTTGGTGGGGACAATCTCCTTATTTTGCGAAGAGAGCTTTCCTTTGGACTTGGAGATTTTTTCTTCAATCTTGATGCTTAAGAAGCAAGCGGGTCCCCTCCCCGGGCGTAGGCGGGCATACTACCTGTCTCCTCTCCCGGGCTTTAAGCTTTTACATGAACTCCCCAACAAGGTCCCAGCATGGAAGCGGGGCTATTTCGGGGTGCGAAGTGTGCTGGGGTGGCCGTTTCAGACCGTGTGGGGGATGGCCGCTCTTGACTCCGGGGTCACGCTTGACAAAGAGACGGCGAAGGGCCTCCGGCAATGGGCGCGACTTGGGCTGAAGTGTCAACAGTATCTGACGGAGGCCAAGCTCATTGCGGCCGGCCTGAGCTCGGGTAGGTTCTTCACTTAGAGATTCTGTCTTGCTGTCTTTCTTGCTTTTTACTGATGGCGAACTTCTTTTCGCAAGTGTGATGGACTCTTGAGGGACCCGTGGTGGGCACTTGTTCCAAAGCATGAAGAGGAGAAAGCGGGTTGCCAAACGAACTCGTGCCGAGATGCCCCGGGATGCGGAGCCCGAGGTGTCGGACTATCCGTCAGAAGATCTGCCTAGGGAGCCTGAGATGGTTCCTCCAATGCAGGAGCCGGCAAGGGTCCCTTATGCTGAGACTACTTACACAGGGGCTCCTACATACTCTGGTGCTCCTGCTAACTCCGGGTCTGCTCATATGCGAGTTGGGCCCTCAGGCTCAGGGGCCCCGGGGATTTTAGGAGTGTGCTGTCGCTGACCCATGCTCTTCAAAAGAGTAAGGAGGCCATTTTCCTCGAGGAGGTCGCGGCATGGACTGATCTCCCTCTGCATCAAGTGGCCTGTCGTGCCGTTACCCATGCCATGGTGGTAAGTGTTCTCCCTTTTTTAGAGCTCTTTGGCTTTCGTTTTGTTGGTTCTTTTGATCACTCGGTTCTTTTTGGTAGGTGAATTCTTCTATTCACGCCTTGGCGGCTCAGGTGGAGAGGATCTCGAGGCAGGCGCGAGCTGCCGAAGAGGCTCTTCGCGCTACCGAGGAGGCTGCTCGTTTTTCACGGATCAGGCAAGCGAGGTCTCAGAGAGATGCCGAGGCCATGGGAGTGGTGGTGAAGCACATGGCGGACTTGAGGCTGGATCTGCAGCATCAGGTTGAGTACCTTCAGGAGGACATTAGGGAGAGGACGCAGATCTTTTCTCAAGGTATCGAAGATGCCAAGAAGAAGGCTGTCGATGAGTACATTGCTTCGCCGGGCTTTGATGATCTGATGGTGGATTCATACAGGAGGGGTTTTAAACTAAGCTGGTGGATGATCCGGAATACGTACCCCGAGCTTGATATTAGCGCCATATCCACTTCGCGCATAACTCAGGAGATGGCCAATGCTGCTGATGGTGAGCCAGACTCCGAGGGTGAGGCGGGGCCTTCGGGTATTGTTGAAGTGCCTTCTGATAATGAAGAAATAGTTCCGGGCTTGTAATTTTTTTTTTAAATGTACTATCTTACTTTTGAAATGAAATGACTCTTTTGGTTAAGTGTTGGTTGTTCTTTCTCCCGAACTGAGCATATTTGCCGAACTAATCATACGTCCGATTTGTTTCTTGTCCGGGCTACCGCACTCGCATGGCCTGTTTTGGTGGTGATTTTATCCACTTTGCTTGGCGGTCTATAGGTAGTATCGCCTTAGGTTGACGAAGTTCCATGCTCGGGGTACTTGCTTACCCTCTAAGGTTTCGAGCTCGTATGCCCCCCCGAGTGCTTTCTTTACTCTGTAGGGTCCTTCCCAATTTGGTTCGAGTTTGCCCACGCCGGGGTTCGGGTACCATGATCTTACGGAGAACCAGGTCGCCGTTGCGGAAGCTCCTCTTCTTTACTCTGGCATTATAGTACCGAGCTACCTTTTGCTGGTAGGCCGTAGTTCGGATGTGCGCGAGATCTCTTACCTCATCCAGTAGGTCGAGGTTGGTGCGTAACTCGTCTCCGTTTGTCTGCTCATCGTATGCTTCTAGTCGTAGTGTAGGTACTTCGATTTCCGCCGGGATTACCGCTTTGGTGTCGTAGGTGAGGTTAAAGGGGGTCTCTCCCGTAGCGGTTTTTTCCGTGGTTCGGTGAGCCCACAGGACACTTGGTAGCTCGTCTGCCCACAACCCTTTAGCTCGGTCTAGTCGTGCTTTAAGTCCGCAGAGGATGACTCTGTTCATTACTTCTATCTGACCGTTTGCCTGCGGGTGTGCGACCAACATGAAGTTTTGACGAATTCCCATATTTTGGCACCATTCTTGGAACTTGATATCCTCGAACTGTTTGCCGTTGTCGGAGACTAGTACCCGAGGTAGCCCGAAGCGACAAACTATGTTCTTCCAAAAGAAGTTTTGTATGTTTCGGGCTGTAACTGTTGCCGGAGGTTCAGCTTCTATCCACTTTGTGAAGTAATCTACCGCTACCACTAGGAACTTTCTCCCACCTGTTGCTAGCGGGAATGGCCCTAGAAGGTCGATGCCCCATTGTGCAAAGGGCCATGGACTAGTGAGGTACTTGAGGTCGGCAGCAGGCTGATGGTGGATGTTGGCGTGCTTCTAACACTTGTCGCATTTTCTGACGAGCTCGACGGCTTCTGCCTTCATCGTTAGTCAGTAGTATCCTTGACGAAGTGCCTTTTGAGCGAGGGCTCTGCCCCCCAGGTGTCCGCTGCACAGACCTTCATGAGTGTCGCGGAGTACGAGCTCGGCTTCGGCAGGTCGCAAGCAACGTAGGTAGGGGAGCGTGTAGGATCGTCGGTACAACCGTTCGTCTATTATGATGTATTTGGTTGCCTGGCGCTGCACCCTCTTGGCTGCATTGCGGTCCGTTGGGAGGGTTCCATCTAGTAGGAAGTTCGCAAGTGGGTCGATCCAGCTCGGCTCTGCTTCAAGAACGGTAGCGACCTCTTCTGCCCCATCGAGAATGCTGGGCCGAGGTAAGTCCTCTATGTACACGGTTCTCATGGCGTTGTGACTCATGCTGGCTAACCGGGACAGGGCGTCGGCCTCAGTGTTCTTTGACCTCGGGATTTGCCTGATGAAGTGTGACTGGAAGTTGAGTAGAGTCTCCTTTACTTTTGCCAAGTACGCAATCATAGTGAGCTCGTGTGCTTTGTACTCGCCTGTAACTTGGTTGACCACGAGCTGGGAATCACTGCAGATAACTACGTGCTTTGCTCCGACCTCGTTGTTGGATACCGCAAACTCAAAGCGTAGTGCGTATTCCAATTTTGTTCCGCTTGGGCTGCGTAGCACTATTCCAGCCCCGCTGCCCTACTGGTTCGAGGAGCCATCTACGTGAAGGATCTAGGGCTCTTCGTCCCAGTTCGCGTTTGGCCTAACCAGGAGAGATGCTACACTGGCTGCTACTTCACGGGGTTCGAGCTCGCCCGAACTGGGGATAGGGGAGTGTCCGGCGTTGGTGGAAGAAGCCATGAGTGTTGGGTTTTTTGAAGAAAAGAGGTTATGAGAGTTTGGAGGGAGGCTTTTTGAAGCGTATCCCACAGATGGCGCCAATTGATGGTGCGCAATCCGGCCGGTCTTAGTTGTCAACGACCTTGCCTCTGAACTGAATTACAGGGAACCTGAAATGGAGAAGATGAGGAAGCTCCGGGGGGAACCCAGTGTAAAGGCTCCGAAGCTCAAGTTAGAATCCTTCAAAGGCAAGATAAAATCAGATAGCGCAAAGTTTGCATACCTTGTTCTTGGGGGGTAGAGAGCCTTTTATAACCACCTCGCGCACTCACTCCTAAGCTTCTGTCAGGTCGGGTATGATTACTTCCGTGCTTCTGCCAGTTTGGGTGTCATCACCTCTGCTGGGGCAGAACCGCCACTGCTCTTTTTGTCGGAGCCGTCTCCGTAACTGGAGATGGCGGTGGCAGGTGGCGGTGACAGGTGGCCGTTGAAGTGTAGTTGTCAAGCGTCAGATCCCGATTCAGTCAAGTGCGCCGCCTTGGATACGGACTCCTTCGGTGTCAGGTACGGTGTGGTTTGTCTAGTTTGGCGTCCTGGGGGCGAAGTGCTGGAGTGGTGTGCGAGGTGAAGTCTTGAGTTTGGATAGGGGAGTGTCCCGAACTGCCATGAGGCGGGCCAGTTCAGATCACTGCTTTGTGTGGCTCAGGGCCTAAGGGAGAGTTCGGGCTCCTCGTAGGGAGTTCGGGCTCCTCGTAGGGAGTTCGGGCTCCTCGTAGGGAGTTCGAGCTCTTAGTAGGGAGGTCGGGCTCTTCGTAGGAAGTTCGGGCTCCTCGTAGGGAGTTCGAGCTCTTAGTAGGGAGGTCGGGCTCTTCGTAGGGAGTTCAGGCTCCTCGAAGGGAGTTCGGACTCCTCGAAGGGAGTTCGAACTACTGGAAGGGAGTTCGGACTACTGGTTTCTTCCCTTTGGTGCTTGCGCCCTGGGTACGCTGCTTTAAGTGCCGAGCTATTTGTTTTTGCCATGTGGAGTGATTGTGGGGTTGGGCCAAATCTTCCTTCATCACCTTAAAATATAGGAAAAGATTTCAGAAAATAGAAGAAATAATTATTTCATACAAGAATAAGCACGACATATTTCAATTGGAAAAAACAATCTTATATCTAATGGCATAGAACTATAAAATGCACAAAATAACTAAAAGACTTGTGGTTCATCCATTTAATGATGTTGGTCCGACACAGAAACTAACTGATTTGTTTCGACTGCTGCTACAGTAGTCCGAACAGGAAGAGGAGAAGAAGAAGAAGAAGAAGAAGAAGAAGAAGAAGAAGAAGAAGAAGAAGAAGAGAAGAAGAAGAAGGGTCTGTCGAAAATCTGATGGTTAACCCATCCAGTCGACCCCCTTAATCTATATTAGATTCTAATAATGTTTACAAAGACAGAAATGCCCCTTACTTAAGTGTGGGGCAGAGTAACTCTAATAACACTACAACATAAGCAAGTTACTTAATAAACACAAGAAGACTAAACTACCCCTATTCGGCACATCTTAACACTCCCCCTCAAGCTGGAGAATATATGTCATATAATCCCAGCTTGTTACATAGATAGTTCACTTTTCCTGAGCTTAGAGCTTTTGTAAACAAATCTGCCCACTGGTCATTAGAGCCCACATGTTCTGTATTTATCTCTCCGGCAAGAACCGTCTCTCTCACAAAGTGGCAATCAACTGCTATGTGCTTTGTTCTCTCATGAAAGACAGGATTGGATGAGATATGGAGTGCAGCTTGGTTGTCATAGTACAATTTCATAGGTTTATCCATGTGAAACCCAATTTCTTGTAGGAGATTCCTCAGCCACACTAATTCACAGGTAGTGTGAGCCATGGCCCTATATTCGGCTTCAGCACTGCTTCTAGCTACAACCGTCTGCTTTTTACTCTTCCATGTCACAAGATTTTCTCCCAGAAATGTGCAATAGCCTGTAGTAGATCTTCTGTCACTCACTGAGCCTGCCCAGTCTGCATCTGTATACCCAACTACTTCAAGTTTTCCTCCTGGTTTATACAATAGCCCACGGCCTGGAGCTCCTTTCAGATACCTCACAATTCTAAGGACTGCATCCCAGTGAGGTATACGAGGGTTCTGCATGAATTGGCTCACCACACTGACTGCAAAGGAGATGTCGGGTCTCGTGATAGTCAGATAGTTTAGCTTTCCCACTAGTCATCTATACCTTCCATGATCTTCAAATACTTCTCCTGTATCACTGCTCAACTTAACATTTGGTTCCATAGGGGTCTCAGTCGGTTTTGCACCTAACAATCATGTTTCTTCCAATAGATCAAGGATATATTTCCTTTGGCACAGATTCACACCTTGTTTTGACCTGGCAACCTCTATTCCCAAGAAATACTTTAATGTTCCAAGGTCCTTTGTTTGAAAATGATTTTGCAGAAATACCTTTAGTTTGCCAATCCCCAATTTATCACTACCAGTGATGACAATATCATCCACATAGACCACTAATAAAATCTTCCCAGCTTCTGAGTCATAGCTAAACACTAAGTGATCAACCTGGCATTGCTTCATTCCAAAACTCTTCACCACTTCGCTGAACTTCCCAAACCAAGCACGTGGAGATTGCTTCAACCCATAAATTGCTTTCTTCAGCTTGCACACCTTACCATCCTCCCCCTGAGCAACAAACCCAGGTGGTTGCTCCATATATACCTCCTCCACTAGATCACCATGGAGGAAGGCATTCTTTATGTCAAGTTGAAGGAGAGGCCAATCATACATAACTGCCAAGGAAATTAGGACACGAACGGAACCAATTTTAGCCAGCGGAGAGAATGTCTCCATGTAGTCCACACCATACAACTGTGAGTAACCTTTAGCAACAAGTCTGGCCTTCAGACGCTCCACACTAGCATCTGGCAAGTATTTCACAGTATACACCCATTTACAGCCCACAACATGCTTACCAGGAGGGAGAGTAGTAAGTTCCCACGTTTGAGTATGTTGAAGAGCAGAAAGTTCCTCCTCCATTGCCCGCCGCCATCCAGGTGAACTAAGAGCTTCTTGAACATTGTTAGGTATGGAAATAGAAGACAAAAGTGAAACAAACTGGTGATGTGAGGTAGAAAGACGAGATAATGAAACAAAATTGGAAATGGGATGGAGTGTAGAATTACGTTTACCTTTCCGTAAGGCAATGGGTAGGTCAAGATCTGAAGGTTCAGCAATAGGAGCCATGAGAGGATCTGCAGATGAGGTAGAAGCAGGAGGAGGGGCCGGTGTCGTTCGACGTGTATACACTTGTCGGATCGGTGGTCGTTCAGTGGTGACCTGCACTGGATGAGGAGATGAGTCTACTCCAACAACAGCCTCCGGAACTGAATCACTGACAGGAAGAGGAAGAGGAGGTAAGGGTGAGGACAAGGGTGCTTCATGACTGGAGAAGAAGGGGACAGACTCAAAAAAGGTGACATCAGGGCAGGCAGCACTTTCGGGTAATGGGATTATAACACTTGTACCCTTTTTGAGTCTAAGAGTAGCCAAGAAAGATACATTTAATTGAGTGTGAATCTAGCTTGTCTATTCCAGGACTCAGATTATGAACAAAGCACACACAACCAAAGACACGAGGAGTTAATGGAAATGGAGATAAAGTGGAAAACAAGATGGAGAAGGGGGACCGACCATGAAAAATAAAAGAGGGCATCCGATTAATGAGAAAACATGCAGTGAGTACAGCATCACTCCAAAACTGTTTAGGAACATTCATGTGGTGAAGCATAGACCGAGCAATTTCAAGAAGATGACGATTCTTCCGTTCAGCCACCCCATTTTGTTGAGGGGTGAAAGCACATGAGGTCTGATGAATAATGCCATGTTGTTCTAAATACTGTTGAAATGTAGTAAGAAAGTATTCACGACCATTATCTGAATGGAGAACTTTGATTGGAACACTAAATTGTGTGCGTATTTCAGCATGGAATTATTGAAAAATGGAAAATAATTCACTTCTTTCTTTCATTAAGTAAATCCATGTCATTCTTGAACAATCACCAATAAAGGAGACAAAATACTTGTACCCATTATAAGACTCTATTTTGATTGGACCCCAAACATCTGAATGAACCAAAGAAAAATGACTCAACATACGACTCTCAACTCTTGGACTGAAGGACACACGAAGGTGTTTACCAAACTGACATGACTCATATTGTAAAACTGACAACTGACTCAATGATGGAACCAACATCTTGAGAACCTTGAGAGATGGATGTCCCAGTCGGCAATGCCATTGTAGAGGAGTAAGGGAAGTCTGAAGTGCAATTGAAGATCCACCGCCGTCAAGGTAATATAATCCACCAGCTTCATGCCCCCCACTAATCTTCTTCCCCGTCTTGAGATCTTGAAAAACACAAGTGGAAGGAAAGAAGATAACATAACAGTTAAGAGCTTTGGTTATTTTACTAACAGACATAAGATTGAATGGAAACTTAGGTACATATAAAACAGATGATAAGGGGACAGAAGCCAAGTCAACATTACCAACACCACAGATGGGAGATGAGGATCCATTGGCAAGTGTAACAGTTTGTGATGTGGAGGTTTCAGAAAGAGAAGAGAACACACCTAGAGTCCCGGTCATATGATCTGAGGCTCCAGAGTCAATAATCCAAGAAGGAGTTTTAGATGACATGCAAGCAATACCTGATTGGGCATATGTGGCTGTGGCAGTGGTATGTTGTGAAGTAGTTTGAAGGAACCATTCATACTCATCACGTGGAACACTCACCATCTCCCTCCTAGAAGTAGATGTAGATGTGAGAGGTGTTTGGTCTACCAGTTTACTGTCACTAATAGCAACCTCGCCTGCTACAGCATGATTAGCCCATTTAGAGGGAGGGCCATGTAGGTCATAACAGAAATTCACTGTGTGTCCATCCCTACCACAATGAGTACACTTCCTTGTAGAGTTATTTTTTCCTCTGCCACGGCCTCCCCCTGAGTCACGGCCACTCCGACCAATTATGGAATTGCCACGGCCCCCTCTAGAATGACCTCCCCCTCTTGTACTATGTCCACCACCTCTAGCTGTCACAAGTGCTGATCTATCATACTGTGTGGGGTTCTCTGTCTGGCCCAAAGAAATTCTACGAAGTCTTGAGAATAATTCCTCAAGTGTAGGAAGAGTAGAGCCTCCCAATATTTGAGCTCTAACTGGTTCATATTCCGACTCCAGCCCCACTAAAAATCTTGTAACATCTAGTTGTTCCCTTTGCTGTTTCTGAACTTGAATATCTGGAGTAAGGGGATGATAGACATTGAGTTCATTCCTTATATTCTTCATGCATGCATAGTACTCTTCTAGTGTTTTGGTTCCTTGTTGTAAATCAAAGTACTCCTGATACAGTTGATATACTCTTGTTGTGTTATCTTGTCCAGAATATAGCTTCTTAGCATGCTCCCATATATCCTTAGCCGTATCAAGAAACATGAAGTTGGCATTGATTTTGGGTTCCATACAATTCCACAGCCAAGTCATGATTTGAGCATCTTCTTGTTCCCAATCATCAAACCCTGGAGAGTCAACCGGTGGCTTCTCATCTCTTACATGCTTTACTTTCTTCTTTGCCTTGAGAAAAACTTCCACTGATTTAGCCCATGGAACATAATTCTCCCCATTTAGCTTAATTGAGGTCATTTGTACCCCTAGGTAGTCGGAGGAAATTACTACACTAGGTTTCTGATCATTGTAGCCATCTCCTATTACTGCCATTGTACTCTTTCACAATTGTCTCTAACTTTACTTCTCAGCTACAAGCTGATTGATGTTGTTCACAGTTTGATATTTCAGCACCTATTGCAGCCTCTAAACACCATAGTGGAAGCACACACTTGTTCTTATTCACACCACTGCTGACTTCACATACTTACGTCCCACATAAGCATTAATTTACCATTCACTAATCACAAGTAGAGGCCCTCTTACAACCACTCAAGCACCACAACACAGCCAAATCTGCTGCACCCAGTTCAGACTTGTTTAACACACTTAAGAGGGCATTACACAACCACAAGGAGTTTGGAAAGGTCACTACATTCTACCTTACACCACTCAGCCACTTACAGCAGCCCTAACACCATTCAACAACTTACAACAGCCCTACACCATTCGGCTACTGCACACACAGCCCTTCCTAGGGCAACAATGAACCTAGTTCTCTAGGTTCTACTCAATACTAACAGCTTCTTGTAGGATTTCTACCCAGAAATATAAGTAACACTAGAAGAAGAGAGAACCGACCTTCCTTTGAGAATACCAATCAACCATTCACTGCTGAAGTCACTTTCCTTGTTGAAGAAGGTTATGCGCAGTAGAGAGACAAGCTGTAATGTTTCTGACCTAGGGCAAACCAGCTCTCTCCATCGACTGACCAGAAACGAAGGTGAAGAGTGCAGTGAAGAGTCACGAACAATGCTGAGGTGCTTTACCAACTGACGTAGGTCAGGAGCATGGCTCTGATACCATGTTTCAACTGCTGCTACAGTAGTCCGAACAGGAAGAGGAGAAGAAGAAGAAGAAGAAGAAGAAGAAGAAGAAGAAGAAGAAGAAGAAGAAGAAGAAGGGTCTCTCGAAAATCTGATGGTTAACCCATCCAATCGACCCCCTTAATCTATATTAGATTCTAATAATGTTTACAAAGACAGAAATGCCCTTACTTAAGTGTGGGGCAGAGTAACTCTAATAACACTGCCACATAAGCAAGTTACTTAATAAATAGAAGAAGACTTAACTACCCCTATTCGGCACATCTTAACATGATAAAAGAAATTTTGTCCTTTAATTTATTATTTCTCACGTCTATTAGTTTCCCCTACCATTAGGTTTCACGATGTCATGTTTATTAGTGTAACTTTACTAGTTCTATCAATGCATGTTTACAAGTAAACAATGAAAAATGATTAATACCTTTTTAAGTAGATATGCAAAAGTCATAGCTTAAGTTCATGCTTAGCTTCAGTGTTAGTATCCTTGAATTCCATCTTTGCCAGGGATTGCTTGGTGCACCCGGGAAGCATCGTCAAACACTCGGGACACTAGTTTAATAATTTATATTTTTCCAATCCTCAAAACTAAATAAAGAATATAGTTCAGTGGTGAGGAAGGGGTCGAATCATCAGGGAAGCAAGGTTAAAAATTATTGTTTTGTTCCGGACAAATAAGAAAAAGAAAACAAATTTGGGATTTGCAGAAAATAAGATAAAATTTATTAAAGCTGAAATTAAATATTCAGAATTGAAAAAATATAAGAAATTAAATAAAACTGAAATTAACAAGAAAATAAATAAAAATATGCTGAAATTCGTATCCAATGGCGGTAGCTTTCCAGGAAGACAAACTGCAAGCCGTTCCTCCTCCGTTTAGCCCTCGAACCCCTCAAGACACCTTAGCCTTGAATTGGGTGAATTCAGATCTACAAAGGACAAAGAAAAACATAAATTAAATCAAACCAAAATAAAAAATTACAGAAATTAAATTGTTAGAAAAACTGAATAACAAAAAGAAAGAAACTAAAAAAAAATAAAAATGGTGGATCAGCTCCAATGGCGGTAGTTGCAGGTTGGACGAACTGCTTGTAGGAACCCCTCCTGACAAGAACTGGGCGTCCTTCTTGTAACCCTTGAACCCCTCAAGAAGCCTTGGCCTTGTGAACTAGGCTAACCAACCCTTTCTCCAAGACCCTTGGGGTCCTTTTTATAAAGAAGGGTGGACAAAACTGGGATTAGAGAGAAAGAGAGGGACGGGTAGTGGGTTTATGCAGAAAATGGGCGCTTATAAGTATGAAGGGCTAGGATTTAATCTCCTAGGATTGAACGGTGGAGATTTGGGTGCCTAGGGATGAAAGGTGGAGATTAAAAGGAGTGGGTGGCGCCCTAAGGTGAGTGGCTGAGATAGAGACTGAAATAGAGGGTTGAGATCTAGTGGCTAAAGGCTGAATGGTGGGGATTATGAGTTAGGTGACGCCCTAGGGTTAGAATGCTAAAGAGATGGCGCCCTAGAATGGAGGGTGGAGATTACAAGGTGAAGATCTAAGGGTATGAGAGGTTGCTAAGGCTTGGATGGTTGAGATTAGATGTTAGGGAGGAGTGGAAGGTGAAGATTTAGTAGTTAGGGGCGGCTAGGGCTTGTTAGAGGTGAAAAGAATGAGTGGGGAGGCACCGTAGGGTTTGTTAAGGAGAGGGGAGTATGCTAATATAGTAGGAGGGGTGCCTTTTTGGGTTTAGCGATAGAAGGCACCCTCATGTGCTTAGTTTTTTCATAGAAACAGCCCCTCTCTTAGCTAGAATTCTCACTAGCTTCCCTAAATCTATAGAAAATTCTGTAAATTTCCTAGTTTTTACTTAGAATTTGCACAAGAACACTCAGAGGTCACAATATTGAATTTAACTGGAAAAATGGTACAGATTAATCTGTCCAAGGTTTAAAATACCCCTAAAATGATGCCCTTAAGCCATCAAAATACAGAATTATCATTGCTCAGCATCACTGTCATATTTAGGATCGAACTCCTGCCTTTTGGGATTATAGCCACTCAATTCACTCAGAGAAGGTCCCTCATCCCCTGATGACTTGGGTTTCTTCCCTCCAACACTCTTGTCCATTTTAGAATCTGACAACATTAAAGTGGAATTAAACAAGGATTGCCCTATGATAGGGCATAGTTCTTAATGTAATAGAAGGCATTTTAAAGGACATCATAGAAAAATAGAAATCATATCCATCAGAACTAAACATGATTTCAGAACTGGAAGATTCTGAGCTAGGCCAACAGGTTCTTAAAAAGAATTTTAAGAAGTAAATCAAGCCTAAGATGATTGATATAGCTAGTTTACAATATGCAAATGCAAATAGCATTGTAAACCTGAATCAAAGAACTTGTTTGATCAATTCCACTGAAATGCAGGTTTTTATTAATTAAATAATAAAAATGGATTTAATAAGTGGGAAACCCGTCCACCCCTGCTAATAAAGTTTATATTTCAAATGGTTTTTACTATTTTACAAAATGTAACTAAATATTACTAGAACATAGGTAATTTTAATAAAAAAAAGTATTAAAATGTTATAATGGTTAAACATAAGATGAGGACCATATAACATAGTAGTTTTAGGCCTATTGCTGTTAAACAATATAAATAATGCCATTATAGTAAATAATCCCAAGAAGATTGTTATTCAGAGGTGTATCGATACACCATTTTTTTAGTCCACTTAAAACATCAAGGTATGTTTAAATCAAATTCTAGAAATTTAAGATATGTTTAAGTCTTATAGATGCTAAAAACTTAACATTTAATACCATGTTACTTCTACTCTATCTGGTGGATCTACTAATATTCCTTGTGTCTTCTATTCCACTTAAAACCTTGGGCTTCATATATGGCATGATTGATACAGCCAAGGACCTTAGATGGCAGCAAGTGGCAGCAACCATGACAAGATCCGTTGGTCAAAGTGAAGTTAAGGTATTAATCAACACATCATTTGAGACAATCCAAATTCCTAAACTAATGAATGTATTAGTGTAGCTGTTAATCCAGGCCACCAAACCACTCCAACGAGTCTGGATTTGCTATGACCCCAAAATTGTGGTCATTGCAGTATAATGTATACCCAATGACCATCATCCACTTGTCCTTTCTTTCATGAGAAGAGTTTCCTTGTTTGTAGATTAGTTGAGTACCTGTATCCTCCATTAAGACTTTTATCCTCAAAATAATTGAAACTAGCCACACCCTAACCCATTTGAAATAACAACCCCTAGCAGTTTCTTCATATTTGATGCAAAATATGTACTTAAATGGTCTTAGATACATGGATTCTAGTTTGCACATTGACAAGGATTTAAAACTTAGTTTCAATTAGTACTGCTATGACCCAAGTCAAAACTTTAAGGGTTCAGTACATGTTGTTGGACTTGTACTAGGTAAAGAATTGTTTTTAATTTTAAATAAGTGACTTGGTCATTGGTTGAACAGTTCAACTATTTGGTTCAACCACTCAACTTGCTCAAATAAAATGTAAAAAAAATGAAATAGTTTTAGAATGAACTAAAGAACGTGTAATTTCAACTTGTTCAAAGAAGGAAAAGCTACAAGAGCTTGAGTTTTATGAACAAAAGAACAAGTGTAACCTATACAAAGCTTACCATATAAGACTTCGTCAATTGGATTATAATATCCCTTGCATACAAAGCTTACCATATAAGACTTGTTGAAAGAAGGGTGGTTATTTCTTGTTTGTGTGCCACCATTTCTCTATTTGTATTTGAGATCATTTCTACCGTATATAGTAATTCTCTATTTCTATTCAATATCTTAGTTGTTATATAAATTTAAAATAATTAAACTCTTCCCATCTTTAGCACCAATAAACTTGCACCAAGATTCAATAGGTAGGATTGAACCAACAGGTAGGAAAAACAAGATATTTGTATACTTGTCTCAAGTCTCATCTGTAGATAAACACTCAAGGTTCTAATGCACAAACATGTGACAAGCATGATGGATGCAAATACGTCAGCTAATGATGATTGTAGGATAATCGACCAATCCACAACATGGACTGATGCGGAAGAAGAGACATTCATCAAGCTGATGGTTAAGATGGTGATAGACGGGAATAAACCTACATCAAGTTTCAATAACATAGGGTGGAACTATATTAGGAATCATTTTAATCGAATCCACAACAAGAATTTGTAATTTTCTTCTGTTTTTCCCATGCAATTTCATTCAATTTTTTAATTTCCATACTTTGTTCTATATTTTTCCAGTTGTCGAGAATTTTTCTATATTAATGTATGGATTTTTTTCTGTTTTTTCCATGTAATTTTCAGAATTTTTGCCATTTTCCTCATTATTTCCTAAATTTATTTTCTTTTTCTAGTCTATTCAACAATTGGGACCATAAGATGAAATAGGTGTTTTTTTCTACCATTAGATGTAAGATAATATATACATAGTTGAAGCACTGGATAATGGGTACCAGTGCTGAAAATAGATAAGGAGCACCGGTAGGTACCAAATAGAAGGTTTTGTTGTTGCCCCATTAAACATCCTACTTGGCAGTAATGTTTCCAAACAAGAAAAAGACACCATTTTCTCAAAAAACAGTGCTTTACTTTGACTGGAATGTCTTTTACTTCCATCTCATCTTTGTTGTTTACATTGACTCAATCTCCAAATCATGACATTCATGAAGACGTTCTACTGTTCCCTTGACATGCTCATCTAGACTTTCATGAAAGTTTTTTAATGATTGCACACCTTCACTTGAATTTGGCACCGTAGATACAAATTAAAAAAAAAAAAAAAACTACTAATCGTGGCCTATTACAAACATTAGAGATTGATTTATCATTAGAAATAAACTCAACCAATGCTTCCTCCACATTCGAAGGAGCCTAAAAGGCCTGATGTAAAGCCTCTCTCACTGGTATTGATTTATCACTCTCCACCCCTTCAATGTTCTCAACTACCAAAGGTTGGCTTACTACACAAGTAAATTATCCACCCAACCATATTTATTCAAGGTTCTTATAGTTCTCCACTTAGTATGCTCCACCCTTTGTGGTATCTTAGGTGAAGAACTTCTTTCTTATTAACTTTTCATTGTTTGGTTATACAAAGAAAAATAGTAGGAAAAATGCCTTTTTCATATTTGTTTTGTGGGAAAACAAATATGATCAAGGAAGATAGAGAGGAGGAAGAAAACACTATGTTGATACATTCTGTATTTCTGATGCATTGTCATCCAAACAAAAGCTAGTCATGACTAGAACCACATTGAAATTTAGAGAATAATTGCCATCAAACAAAGGCCCAAATGGCAAACCATATGGATATCCGTTTCAATTTCATCATGTCATGAGGAAAAGCAAGTAAAACAATAAAATAAAGATAGAAAAACAAAGAATAACTTTATACATAAATCAAGCAGTGAAGATTATCAATGCATTGACTCTCTCTCCCTCTCTCTCTTTTTTCGGAGCAAGAACCAATACGCTATATATCTATCTTCCAAATGACACATCATGATAACATTAGGTTTATATCAAAATCAAAACAAGAAACAAGAAAGAGATATGGTACAAAGACGCTTAATTAATTGGAATGCTAATATCTTCCCCACATTACCTTTAATATGGTACATCATCATTGTACATTGAAGCATGGCCACATGAACCTTTAATATCTTCCCCACATTACCAGCAATGGAACGAATAAACTCTTGACCAAATAGGCACACTAGAAGCTCTAGAAGTTTAGTCCATATAGGCAAGATAACTGGATCCTCATTTGGATTAAAGAAGGGAGTCCATTTGAAGAATTATAAAGAACCCCTTAAGATAAATCACTTCTTTCAGCCAGACTTTTAAAAAATCATCTTCGTATTGAAATCTAAACAGAAGGTGAGTGTAATCAATCGCCGAAATGATCACCTCTTTTTGGAGAAGAAAATAATCAAGGAACAACAAATCAACAAATTCATTTAAGGAGCTGAAGGTTGACCATAAGAACATTTAGCTATAAAAAAAAAAAAAAAAAAAAAAAAAAAAAACGGAATGGCTTACAAGCTTTTTGAATCTCCTAATCTAAAAAAAATTGCTGGCTCCATAAATTGAGTGAAGGGTGGAGATTTCACTCCAATCCTGATCTATTCTAGAGCACATGATTCAACAATTACAATTGCAAATGAATGTCGAAAAGTATTAGCCGCCATTAGAGCATCTTCACATAGTTGCAAATAGGGGCAAATCCAGAAATTTTTTATGAGGGGGGCCAAAACCTAAGGTGAATTGGGGGGGGGAGAATAAATATGGATGGGCCATTGGAAGGGAAACCATTAGGGTGGAGAGTGGGGGAGGGGGAAAGTATGCATGTAAAAGTGGGGATTTTTGGGCCATAAGGGGGCCATAGCTCACTTCGGTCCCCCTAGCTCCCCCCCTATCTGCAAAGGTATGTGCATTCTTTTCCAAATAAGTGGGTTTCAGGTTTTAGATATTATATGCAAGCTTGTCCAAGGAGAGAATATTTTGAGCTATTCTAAGAAAGGAAGATGGCTATTGTCTTCTTGGGTGATGGGTGTACTTGTGATATCATTTGGTATTGGGATGGTAAAAATCAAAATGTTTGATGGAGTATTGGTTCCTAGGGTGATGTGACATATGTTCCAAAAATGTGTAAGAGTCTAATATCATTTGATCAATTGGATTTCAAGGACTGCAAGGCCTTTGTTACAGGTGGCATCATAAAAACCACACACAGTGGTATGGTCTTGATGAAGGGAAAATGCGGAAGGGATTGTATAATTTGGTTTGGAGTACAATGATTTTCAAGACATGATGGGGAGTACAATGATTGGTTGCTAGAAACATGATGCATAAGATAGTGTGGTCATGTGGAGAGTTTCTTCTGCAATTGAAGCAAAGATAAGTTTTATATGTTTTTAAGGTGTAGACGATGGTGAGAAAAAAAAAAACATCTTGTTAAGAGAAAGGAAGGATTGAGGGTCCCCTTTGGAGTTAACTAGGATTGTTAACTCAAGTGTAACTACACAAGCGCATTTACCACATGTTTGAATTGGGTGAAATCAGGATCAAGTGATTCAAGTTTTATACAACTGTAGTGTTTCTCAAGACTAATGGATATTTGCAATATTTGGAATTAGGTGGAGATACATGCAAAACATTTCAAGGGTAAAAATTATTGGGATTGTGTCTTATTTTTCAACCATTGATTAGGTTATACTTTAACAATGGGTGTGGTTGGTAAGGTGGATTTTATAAGGTTTATTATGTATATAGGATTTTAGAAAAAGGTTTCTATCTTATATAGTTATTCATTGTACTTATCCATATCTTGTACAACTATATATACAACACATCATCTCAATGAAGAAAAGATTGAATATATATATAGATAATACCTATTAGTGGAACTCTGGTTACTTACATTGTGAGTCCAATAGAAGCTCCCAGTAAAGGTACATAAAGGAAAGAAATTACAAGCAGAATGGCTCTCAATAAATACACAGTCAAAATTCCAGCTTGAAAGAGCCAGAACACATTCTTTAATGGACTTTAGTTCAGCATGTTGAGGGGAGGATGCTTCACAACTGTCATATTTTTCTATAATTAATAAAATTACCACTATAATCCATGATCACCAACCACAAAACCAAAAGAAGCGGGCACAAGCTTAATAAATTGACGTCTACATTTGCCTTTAACCAACCCACAAGTTAGATGGAGACGAAAAGAATACCACCCCAACTTGTCCAGCATTCGGATTGATTTGGATGAGGTTGCTTGTGGCTGAGGGAAAATATAGCATATAGCTGTTAACATACGATATAACCAAACATGGATAAGAGTAAGTACTATTAATTAAAACAAAATCTTTTTGATTTTTCCAAATCATTCAAAGCAAACATGCAGATTAATCCAACACATTGAAGGGGCCTCGATCTCATACAAACTCAGACTATTCATAGAAAATTTCCACCACAGACGAAAAGGAATTTGGATATCAATTGGGTTAAATATAGTATCCTCCGGCTATATATGAGAAATCATTAGAAATTCTCGTGGGGATTTTCTTAACAGCTTTCTCAAATTACCATGGAATACCATCCAAGCCGAATTCTCAGCTGTTTATGATGGTATCTCGCTTTGTGTGCAACTTCAGTTTCATAATATCGTTATTGAAAGTGATACTAAAATTTGTGTGTGTGTTGATGTTAATGAATGGAAAATGTAACTCTTCTTCGATCATCCACTACTGTTTGCTTAAAATTTAGAGAGCTATGCAGTGGTTTGAATGTAAGTTTTTCTCACACGTTCAGAGAAAGCTAACAAACCGGCTGACTCTCATGCAAATGCCAATGTCGATCGTTTTGGTTTGCCTTCAGCAAACCCGAAGATTAATCCAAGCAGATTGTTTTGGTTTGCCTTCAGCAAGATTAATCCTCCCCTGTTGGGAATTGGTGTCATTGAAACTTGGAGGAGAAGCTCTGAGGTGTGTCTGAAGACACTATTTTTAGAACGTTATTTGCCCCCATTAAGTTTCACTAAGTTTGTTGTTGGGTAATTGGCAAATCTGTTCCTAGGATACAACAGAGCCTTGTGCGAGAATCTGCAACCAACAAAGTTGAAGAGACTTTGAAAAAAACTTCTGTGAGACAGTAGCAGATTGGACAGAGAGAGACAAAAGTGATTTTCGAAACTTGTATGTACAATTGCTTGATTCATGCTCCTTAAATAATTTTTGAAGAGTCATGGAGCAAAGGAAGTACTAGTTCAGAAAATGCTCCTTGAACAGTCACATACGAGTGCGCGCATTGCACAATAACAAGCCCCCATACTCCTCTTTATTTCTAAGGAGTGTAAATAAACTATTATTTAAAACTCAAAACAAGTCTTGTAATTTTCCAATGTAGGACAACTTAAAAACCGGTTAATAAGAGAACTATTTTTTAAGACGTGTGCAGGTGCGTTTTTCATGTAATTGATAAATCAAACCCCATTAAATTTAATCTCAAATGAGATTAAAATCCAACATCCCCTACTATATATTTTTCTTTCCTTTGATAATGGTTAATAAAATTTAAAGATGATCGCCCATGTCTAGAGTAAAGTTTGAGGTTAAGGCTTAGTTTGGAAGAAGTATATAGAGTACAAAAGATTATATTTTGTATATTGTGGGGATCATATTGATTAATCATTTGGGTCACTTCATTTAATTTGTTGTGTGACTCATAATAGGATAAGGTAGGGAAATGAAGGTTTGTAAAGGTTTTCCTACCTTTCCCTTCCTTTCCCTACTTTTTCCTTCAAACCAAACACTGCCTAAAAGAATATTGAGAATGAAGATGGGATTAAAATGTGAATGCCTATATACCTGCATGTAATGCGAATTATGTCATAACCTTGCATACTTCTTAAGAGGGTCAGCTGCATGTATTGCATTCTCTGGGACGGGCATGTTAGATAAAAAGGTAACCCTAGATGATGATATCAAGGCTCTGTCACTCGAGGGACTTG
Source organism: Nelumbo nucifera (assembly GCF_055504915.1). Classification (NCBI taxonomy): domain Eukaryota; kingdom Viridiplantae; phylum Streptophyta; class Magnoliopsida; order Proteales; family Nelumbonaceae; genus Nelumbo; species Nelumbo nucifera. The sequence continues at coordinate 66,353,824 of NC_142652.1, forward strand.
TATGATTGAGCTTCCAAAGTTTCACTTCCCACACCTTCTCAAAAACAAAAGACAAAAGCAGAATGTCAAATACACAAAATACTCTTTTTTTTTCTCTCTTTTTATAATTTAAAGTATCGATACATTTAATACTGAACTCGGTATTATGACCAGCTATTATCAATGCCATTACAAACCACCGATATTCTACAATTAATTTAACTTGCAATTAAGACAAAGGTGCATGATCTGCACCATGAAAATTAAGTATATCATGTGATATCTTTTGATTATTGAAATCTTGATTTAATTGGTGATATAAATATTTGTAAATGCACAGTACTTGAACAGTTGAAACTATCAATCAAAACATCCCCTTCCATCATTAATTTATAGAATCTATTAGTATTTGAAACTAACATGCATCTCTAATTTCTTATAATAAGGGTCCATTTAGTTCACAGTTAGAATCAAAATCAGAATTGGACATAAAAATTAGAATCAATAGGAATGGGATTTCATTCCCAAGGAAGGGGGATAGAATGGCCATTCCCTCAAACGTGGAAATGTTATTCGACCATAAATGTGAATGGGATTTTAATTCCGCCCAACCAAACAGTTAGAATCAGAATAGCCCATTCTGATTCAGATTCCAGACCCCTATTCCCACAAACCAAACGAGACCTTAGTATATTGTAAAATACATATTAATACTCTAAACCATGTTTGGTATGCAACATGCAACACTATTTGTATATATTTATCCCCATTACTTTTACTGGGTTATTTGCACTTGTGCCCTTGTTAGTAAAGAGAAAAATGATAAAAATACTTTTAATAAGGGTTATCATGGGCCGGGGTGGGCTCCTTCTGCGCTTAGCACCTGCGATAAGCGTAATAGCCTAAGCCCAGGCCCGGCTTGACTACACCCTTTCATTTTTGGTATGGTAGGACATGTTCATGCTAATAACGTGCAATCAAATAATATTGTGAGAATCACATGTTGTTGAAGAAGTTGATTCCTCTAATCAATACCTAAAGAGTATTGATTCCTGCTGATGAGGAAATGATATAGAAATATTGATTCCTCTAACCAAAAAAGCCATTCAAAAAATAGGAGATAGCTATATTTTTTTAATTGTGAAAAATATAATGGCTTTTGGTAAGTTGGTAGTTGATACATTTTGCCTACCACATGGGATGAGGACAAAGAGCCAATAAATAAACGGAGGGGGTATCAGGGATATTGTCAAAAGTCTCTTTTTACTTTTTACCAAAAAAAGAGTCTGTTTTTACTTTTTAATAACATCATTTGGAGGTTCTGCTATTCAAGTTTTTTAATACACAAATTTTGTCTTTTGCGAAAACCCTATGCCATTAGCAAACAACAATATCATAGGATTGCTTGTAATTATATAAATTAGTACCTGATAATATACAATCTCATGTTAAAAGATCATACCCCAAACCCTCTCCAGCCTCTAAGTGGCAGAATCAGTCCATCCCCTATATTTTCTTTCAAACCAAATATTTAGGGGCGTTAGTTTTTAGGATTTTGAGAGGGAAAAGTTGGTTAATGGAATTTACAATTTTAGAACCGGAGCCTGGAATTTTATTTGGGGGGTGGAGTGATATTTAAATCCCAAAAATAATTATTTTTTTTATGGGTATGGAGATTCTATTAAGACGGAGGCTCCAACTAACGATGACCCATGCGGTGCACCGGTTACTGTTTTAAAATATATTTTTTAAAGAAAAATGAAGTAACAGTGATTTACTAAACTTTTGATAAAATAGAAGTTAAGAGGAGATTGCTTGGTGAATGGATAAAATATGGGACTAACTTAGATGTCTTGAACATAGAATACTCGTTTGTTGCAGTTTCTAGGAACCAATGTTTTGATAAATTGAAGTAACAGTGAATACTCGTTTGTTGCAGTTTCTTGAAGTAACAGTGATTCCTCTTAACCCAAAGCTTTGATAAATTGAAGGAGACTCAAAGCTAGTGATCCTGTGCCTAAAGAGTCGGATAGGGAAAGGTGATCTACAAACATGTCTTTTGAGAGGCTAATCAAGTTGCGGATTGATTGGCCAGTGAGGCTCGAGGTAATTTGGGGTGTCTGCCTTTCAATTTTTGTAATCTTTTAAGTGATTTAATTTCTATTTATAAGAGAGACTTGTGGAGACGTGCTACCCCAGGCTTGGGAGATGCTCCCAATATACACTGAGGTGTGCATGTGGGGAGCAGATGTAAACTCCAATAAAATAACCTGATGTTTTATCCATGTCTATATCTTGATTGCTTTTGTATCACAATCACTGAGGACAATATTCAAACATGTGTGGAGAGTGAAGAGTACAGATAAGCAAACTAACACAAAATTCTAGGGCTTCATGGGCTTGGTGTTAGCTAGGCTTGGTTGATAATACATTGTCCATGGTATCGAATTTGCCTAATGGGTCTTGGTGGTGTTCAACATGTCTATGGGCATAATCAGTAACTAGCGGAGGGGCCCTGCTTCGTAAGGGCTGGAATGGAACCATCAACCTGTTGACTCATTGACCCAGTCCCTAGCCAAAAACCATTGAATCAATCAACAACCCATTGATCCGAGCAGTCGAATAATTGGCTCATTGACCCATTCAATTTATACATTTACAATAATGATTAATTAATTTAATAATTTTATATATATTATGTCAATTTTTTTTGGGTTGGACCGGGACTATTAGGTGAGCTAAGACAGGGATGGCAATTTCCTCATCTCCACTAGGTACCTTACCTACCCATCCCAAATGGGTTCTGCATGGAGACTATTTTGGCAGAGACGAGGATGATGATTAATTCAGATATAAGGGATAGGGACAGGGATGGGGATGGGGAGTGAAGTCCATGTCCGTGGAGATGTCAATTGGATGGATTTGGTCCAATCCAATCCAGTCAAATGTGAGTCCACGTATAAATATACAAACCAAATGAAATATAAAAAATTATATAAAAGCACTTTTCGCATTGAAAAAGCACTTTTGTAAAAGTACTTTTATAAAAGCACTTTTCGAAAAATACTTTTATAAAAGTACTTTCATAAGTGTTTTCGTAAAAGTACTTCTATAAAAGTACTTTCGTAGAAGTGATTTTATAAAAGTACTTTCGTAGAAGTGTTTTTATAAAAGTGCTTTTGTAAAAGTACTTTTATGAAAGTACTTTTGTAAAAGCACTTTTCAAAAAGTACTTGAAAGTACTTTTATAAAAGTACTTTCGTAGAAGTGTTTTTGTAAAAGTACTTTCATAAAAGTACTTTTGTAAAAGTGCTTTCATAAAAGTTCTTTCATAAAAGTGATTTTCTAAAAGTGCTTTCATATAAGTGCTTTTATAAAAGTACTTTTGTAAAAGTGCTTTCATAAAAGTACTTCCATAAAAGTTCTTTTGTAAAAGTGATTTCATAAAAGTGCTTTCATAAAAGTACTTCCATAAAAGCTCTTTTGTAAAAGTGATTTCATAAAAGTGCTTTCGTGTAAAAGTACTTTTATAAAAGTGCTTTTGTAAAAGTACTTCAGTAAAAGTTCTTTCATTAGGGATGAGCAAAAAGACCGAAAAATCAAATTGACCGAAAAAACCGACTGAAGTCGAACCAAAAAGTTGGTTAACCGAACCGGTCGGTTTAGTTTCGGTTAACCAATATAAAAAATCGACGGTTAACCGAACCAACCGATATACATATATTTCTATATATATTATATATATATATATATATATATATTTATGTATATTGTATATATTTTATATTTTATATATTATAAATTAATAAATATGTATAATATATAAATATATATATTTATATTTATAATATATTATTTATTATTTATTATTTAAAACATAATATTTTATACATTTATAATTTTTTATTATATATTTATATATTTTTATAATATGTATTTTTAAAACTAAAAAATTGAAAAGCCGACAAACCGAACTAACAGTTAATCAATTGGTTTCGGTTACCGGTTTTTTAAAACCGGTACTACCAGTTTGGTCCAAAAAAATACCCCACAGTAACCGAACCGTGAGCACCCATTTCTTTCATAAAAGTACTTCTGTAAAAGTGGTTTCACAAAAGTACTTTTGTAAAAATGATTTTGTAGAAGTATTTTTATAAAAGTATTTTCGTAAAAATATTTTTCTTAAAAGTACTTTTATAAAAGTGCTTTTATAAAAATGTTTTCATAAAAGTGTTCTCATAAAAGTATTTTCGTAAAAGTGATTTTATGCTATTTTCAGTTTTGATTGGTTTTAAATTGGACAAGGGTTTGGCCTCATGATCGGACTATTGGAAATTTGGTTTGGGTCAAATACAAACCAAAAAGAATATGGACCAATTTATTTTGGATTGGCCCAATCCAATAATTATAATGGACCATCCAAATCCGATTTGATAAGATTTGGATCGGATTGGATCCAAAACAAAACCGGTCGATTGATACCCCTACCAGTCCACCTCATCCCTAAATGTAATATTTTAAATATTTTAAAAATATTATTTACATTGTAAAATTTGAATATCTACATATAAAAATTTAATAAAATAAAATATTTAAAAATTAAACCACAATTGAAGATCATCAATGAGTGTACAGTGGTTGGATGAATGTCATTAAATTATTAAAAAAAAATATGGCAAGAGAAGGTCAACGGTGGAAATTATTAAAAACTAAACCGCCATTGGAGAATAAAAAAGCCCCCAAGCAAGAAGTCTCCAAACCATGAATAATAAGTATAGGGATGGATGTCACGAAATGAGGGTACAATGGTTGTGAATATAACGAGAATGGTGTACCATGACGGCCAAAAGGGGTTTGGGGACTAAAAGCTATAAAAACTCTCTTTGTGTGACTTCAACCGACCCTATCCAATGTGTTATAGGGTAGGGTTTGGTTCCAAGTTTTTGGAACCAATCCCCACCCAGGCAAGTTCTTGGGTCTAGGGGTTTACCCTACCCAAACCGATCCGATGAATTGACATTGATTGGCCTTGGTGGAACTTGCCTTGGAACTGAATTTGCCTTGAAATAAACTCCAAAACACTTTTGTGAATGTAAAGATTTGAACCCAAGCATTAATGGTTAAAAAAGCCATGGTATCACTTGACCATTGAATTACTTAAATTATTTGATCATTGTTTTCATTTTAATACTATAATGTGTACAATAAGTAATGTAAAAGGTAATATTTACAACATCTAAATTTAAATTATAAGTTTTAAACCATACAATGATGATCTACATACTAAGTTACTCAATTTAATCAATAAAGATAATATAATTTATAAACTATATATTATATTTATTAACAATCAAGTTTTTAAAGAACAAGCTTTTTTCTAAAGAGGGTGAATAAAAGAAAGAACATGTTCCACGGGCAGACCCTGAAACCGGCCCCAGAACCAAGGCTAGAACCAACCCTAATCGACCTTCACAGGGTAGGTTCTAGTTCCAAAAACTTAGAAACGACCCCTACAAGGTAGGTTCCAAGTTCTGCCATGGAACCGAACCAAACCGACACTTGCTCACCCCTAGGTACATTTACCCATATTCCTTTTTGTTAAACTTATCTAGAAATGAAGCTTTTTAACTTTCCCATATTCTTTGGTCTCACTCACCTTCCTTGTGTAAGTGGTTAATTTTTTCCATCTTTTGTCATTTTTACCCTTGGGCTCAAGTTCATGTTTTTTGGATTATATTTGTTTTATTGGATATTTTGAAAATTTACCCTCTACTTGGGAAACTCAAATTTCCCAAGTTAGAGAAGGGTAACACTTTCTCGGATAAGTGATACTTGGGAAAAACATCTTTATTGTGGATCTCACCCAAATCCTCAAAAAGAACATGGGAGAGTCGGTCAATGGGATTGTGAATTCCATTGACGGACTTTCCCTCTAATAGAATACAAGAATCAAACGAGGCCTTAATGGATTTGGAGTATCATGCAATCTCATGTATTGGAAAGAAGTTGGCATATATCTATCTATCTATATATATATATATATATATATCATTTAAATATGAAAATAAAATTAATACAAATAAAGGTAGTTTTAGATTCATTTCACTTTAAAATAAAAATTTAAAAATAATTAATAAAATAACAAAGCCCATCCGACCTAAAAGTAATGCATAGGTTAGACTTGGATTGACCGAACTTAATTAAATATGTCAAAGCTCCTTTGGCGCTTTGCTTGACAAAGAACTCTTTTGGTACGTCTTTTTGAAAAAATCTTATGATAGTTCTGACAATTAAAAGATGCATTGAATTTTTGCACGAAGATCTGAAACACATTTGATAGATGCATGTCTTTCTATGCATCTTTCTGAATTTTTCTACGTAAAAATAAAATACGAAAGATGCAAAAGTGGCTTTTTCTTGAAATCAGCCCAAAATGGCTTTTGTGTCATTTCAGTGCTCTAACTTTTGACAGTCAGATTTTTCACGAGCCAAAAATCGGTATGCGTGCCAATAAACAACGGAAAGGCCGCACGAAAATTCACGGACTCGGTCACGGGTCCCAAATAATATGCTTAAAAATATAAATGAAGTACTGGGTTATTAATTTGTTACGCACCATACGTATCCACTAAACGCGTCCCTGAGTTGGCAAATACTATTTTAAACCACTGACGTGCCAAGTCCTTTAAAATGCTCCAAAGGAACCTGGTTCTGTCGTCACAAAGCCACCCTCACACCGTCGTATTCATAATCTTTTGGAGCTAGTTATCCGGTCATAAGAAATATTCTCAATGCACAGCTGCAAATAATTGTAAATATCTCCTGTACTAATTACTTTGAGATATTCCGAATACATGGTTGGGAAGTTTTATGGGGCGCGCGCTGATGTGAACTCGTGAATGTGGTGTGAAGACGGTTCTCGCACGTGGAGAACATTTCCTACACATTTCCTACAGTTGTCATTGACAGGGAGTTCATGGCTGCAAAGTGTTTTGACTATGAGAGGTTGGTGTAAATGAGGAGCTCTCTAGGAGAAGCATCCACGCCAAAACTCTTGGTTGTAAAGAATTTCTTATTTTCCCCTCACTAGTCCCCCTCCCCCCCACCTGTTGACTAAAAATTTCAATATGAAATCATGAATTCTCCTTCTCAAGAATATGCCGTCGACATAGAACATCTCTCTAGCTATCTCACTCAATCAACATGAAAAGGTGAGGGATGTGTGTTCTTGATCTTACCTGGATAGTGTTTCCGGCGTTGATGGGCCTGGCCTCCGCCATGACAAGGTCGCCGAGGTTAGCACTCCTTATATGATTGATGCTCAGCTGAATTCCGGCGATCCTCTTGAATCCCGATGCCATGTGTGCTCCCATGCTCGCCAGAGACTCCGCGATCAGTGCTGAAATCCCGCCGTGCAACACCTTGAATCTCTGTTGGAATAATAATTCAATCATCCATCAGAGTCGTACGTAGACAAGATGGCATACGTAGAGTTTTCATCAATTCAATTCATCGGTGAAAAAAGAAAGAAAAGAAAGGGGCGAAGAGAGAGTAGCCCTGAGAAAACAGAGACGTAGAGATGTAAAACTAGGCCTCGTATCGTATCATCACCTGACAACACTTCTCGGTCACCTGTAGACGGCCAGTCAACCTCTTGGGCGATATTTCATCCATCTGAAATCCAAAAGCATGAAGCGCTGGATCCAGAGACGCTGTCTTTGAGGATATCTCCGAAGAACTGATCATTCTCTGTCTCTCACTCTCAGCCATCTAATTCTGATCCGAGTTCGACGAGATGGGGTATTTGTGCCTAAAGGCTAAAGGCTAATTCGCCAACCAATCTTTTTTGTATTGTTGCGTTGTTGGTGGATTAATTAAATATTGAAGCCTGGTAGGTGGACGGGCAATTTTTATTACGGTAAATCCTCGTAGGGTTAAAAAGTGGTTTTGATAACCTGCTGGTAAGAGAGTTCATCCCTAGTTCAATGGCCCCTCAATGCTGACTAGTTTGGTTGATAAATTCAGACCTGGATCCAATTCTACCTTCACTCGAGATACGTATCTGGGGATTGGGGAAACTGGAGAGAGGTATTCCTGGGGTGCAATTGAATCGAGCCGAACCGATTCTAATCTTTCTCACTCTCTATATATATATTATATTATATTTGAGTTCGAATTCTATTTGAACTCTAACTCTGTTTTGAATTTGGCTTGAAAGCTCGAAAAGCTAATATATTTTTATGTTTTATAAAAAATTAATTCAAGCCAAGATCGCGAGTGTTCAAGCCGAATATAATTCGATAAACATTGGGCCCAACCGAATTCATATGTGAACTGTTCAATTAAAGTTCAACTTTATTAGACCTCCTTTACATTTTGTTTTGACTATTAAATGCCAACTTGAAAAACAAGGAAAACGACTATGAGCCCATAAAACCAGCACACTGAAGCCAAGTGTTAAAATGAAACATATGTTATACTCGTTCAATTTTTTTTTTCTTTTTTACAAAAATACCTATAAAACCCATACTCGTCTACCGTATTTTATGCGTTTCATTAAATCGGCTCCCAGGAATTCAGTAGTTGAGTTTTTCGCTTATACTTATTCAAAAGCGTGATCTTCACTTGAACTAATGTAACTGTTGAGATTTTGAACATGCAAAATTGGTTATTTTTTCTTAAACAAATCAATTGCTAAATGGCATTACCGATCTAGGATGATAACCAGCTCCATACGATCTTAGATGTTCTCATAACCATCTAAATGGCCTCACTAAAATATGGTTGGTAGGGCTGTTCATAAGAAGGCCCAACCCGACCAATCCGGACCGACCCAACCCGAGTCGGTTGGGTTTTCAACAGCACCGGTCGGTTTTGGGTTGGGTAAATTCATAAATCGATATATTGGGTCGGTTTCGGTTTTCTTGTGTGAAAACCGAAATCGAACCGAACCAATTATTCTTCTAGTTCGGTAGTTCCTACTTAACTAGTCTTCTAATTCCTACTTAACTAAATTGTATTTATCCTAGTTTCTATAGTCTTTTATATCTAATAGGCAATCCATTAGGCAATTACAAATAGAATTAGGTGTCATTTTTTACTTAGATTAGAATTTAGAAAATTTTTTGAAATATAAATATTTCAGTCTTCTTTCTATAAAACAGTTTGACTTTCTATTTTATTGATAACTTTTATTGATAACTTTTGTCTTCTATTAGAATTAGGTGTCCTCTTTTACCTAAATTGTATCTATCCTAGCTTGTATAGTCTTTTACACCAAATAGGCAATCCATTAGGCAATTACAATTAGAATTAGGTGTCATTTTTTACCTAGATTAGAATTTAAAAAGTTTCTTGAAATATAAATATTTCAGCCTTCTTTCTATAAAACAATTTGACTTTCTATTTTATTGATAACTTTTGTCTTCTCTTCTATTCTCTAAATTGGTCTGCCCCCCTCAAGTCCTCAACTCAAGACATCATTTGATTTTTGAACTTGGCTCTCCCAACTCTCCTATCTTCTCAAATAAATTTCCTTATAGTTCTAGGCTTCTCTGTCCTTTTTGTACAGAGCAAAATCAAAACCAACCCAACCCGACTCAAACCGACCAGGTCTGTTTTGCCTATCAGTGGGTCAGTTTCGATTTCCACCTTAGGTAACCCGACCAGGTCGGGTCAGTTGGGAAAACCCTAGTAAACCGACCTAACCCGACCCGTGAACAGCCCTAATGGTTGGTTCTCATAATACCAATTCCATAAGAAAGCATTACCGAGTATTTAGGAACAGACTACTACATGTTACCGGTGTTTTCATATGACTAGTTCCAAACGAAGGCATTATCGAGAGGTCCGTGTTCACATCATTGTTTATAATTTCATATTTAATGGTCTAAACACGGTTAGTAACGTTTATGCATTAATATAACTTGGGGTAAGAGTATCATCAATGGCATTAAAAATTCGATTTTGAGTTTAATATTTGACATAATTGAATTGAATTCGAATAATTCAAATATCATAATTGATTGAATTCAGATACAAGTTTTTTCAATTCATTAAATATTTCAATTCGATTGATTATTTAATTCTTATATATAATACATAAAATATTTAAACATTTTATATCATTTATATATAATACTTAATTTATTTATAGGGGTTTCTTCAGCCCGTTCCCCCTTAGAAATCAAAATTTCGATTGGGGACGTAAGGAAATTGAAACCCATGCCAATCCCAGCCAACAAATTTGAAATTTGTTTCGGCTCCACCCCTCCCCTCCATGTTAGCAAAAGTTTAAGTATTATACCCGTTATACCCCTCTATGAAACACTAATCGTCTTCCCCATTTCAAATTTATAGCGTCTTCCTCATTTCGAAAATTTTCAGAGCTGTTTAATCACTAGAGTTCTTCATCTTTCACCACCAGAGCTTCCCCATTTCAAAAATTCTCAAAGTCGTTTCATCACCGGAGCTTCACCTTTCATCGCCAGAGCTTCCCCATTTCAAAATTTCTTAGAACCATTTTATCACTAGAGCTTTCCGATTTTGAAATTTCTCAGAGTTGTTTCATCGTCGAAGCTTCCTCTGTCTTCATCTCTAGCTGTGTTCCCCATTTCAAAATTTCTCATAGTCGTTTCTCCACCAATGTTGGTCGTTTCATCACCGGAGATTCATCTCTACCTGTGTTCGTTGTTATGCCCCTCTACGAAACATTGAGCCATCTTTCCCATTTCGAAATTTCTTAGAGTTGTTTCATCATTGGAGCTTATCTCTACCTGTGTTCGTCGTTTCATCACCGGAGCTTCATCTCTACCTTTGTTCACCGTTTCATCACCAGAGCTTCATCTCTGCATGTGTTAGCTCGAGCGGAAACCTCTGTCTTCCCCATTTCAATTTGTCAGAGCTTCCTGCGTTTGCTGTCCGGAAGAGGTCGAGTTTCATCACCAGCCGAAGGAAGGTCGATGTCCCATTTCGACCCATTTGCTTCTTCTTCTGTCTCCTTCTTCCCCTGTCTTTGAACATTGGAAGGATTCTCAGAGGCCCCTTTGTTCATCGGTAGAAGGTTTTGCAATTTACCGGCCATTAGTGCACCCCCCATCCAATTCCGATCATCCTGGGCACGCCGAAGATCAAGAACTCTACTAGATATTTGGCAGATTATAGTGGGAATTGCTCCTCCAATACCTGCTTCATTGCTCTGAATGTGGTAAGCATCTAGCTGTAATTGAATTATTTAATGTGTTAATGTGGGATTTTTTATTTGCATTTTCCATTACTCGTGTTGTCTCTCTAACTAGAGTCGGATTGCTCATGTGTATGTTGGATTTCACATTATCTGGCAGCAAGAAAGTTTAAGAGAAAAATTGGCACCATTTTTTCCCAGGATCACCGGTTGGCTGTTTGAATTCATGGAGTTAGCCCCCAACAAGTTGGATACATGTTATATGTTCAATGCTTAGGAGTAGGGGTACTTGTATGATGGTTATTGAGTCAAAAAGTGATATATGTTTTGTGCAATGGTAACAATTGTGTAGTGTTTGTGACGAAGTACATGGATTGCATCGCCCGGGGCTAAAATTTTGACTTTAATCTAATGAGTACACTTGAATTCCATTTGTTAGCACATACCTAAATGTCTCCTGTTAGTAACTAACATATAATACCTTTGTTGTAAGGAATTATCAATGTTAGTAGGTGGAAGGTAGAGGCTCAACTCATCCGGAACCATATCCCATGAATTGCACATGTTATGAGGATAATAGAAAACCTTTTTATTTTTGCTTTCTCTCATCTTACTAGTGTGATCATATATTAACAATGTAAATTATTGTACAGATCCAACGATTGAACAACTTTAACTATGTAAATTTACAAATGAATGGCTTAAAGTCATGCAAAATTTCTTTTTTATATTATCTGGTGAAACCTTATCTCCATAGCAATGTTGTCCCACCATCAACCCAGATCGTTAGTGGAAAACGGTGGTAAACAGTCATTTTGTGGTATGACCAAATGTCATCCAATATTGCAGAGACGTTCAATGGATGGGTGTCAAATATTCGTGATCAGCCTATAATGACCATGCTGAACACATTTCAGTTGAAATTGATGGAACTCCTTTCGAGGTGACATTGTGAATCCCGAGACTACACAACACCGGTCAGGAGAAGGATCGAAGAGAAGTTGCACGTGACCCACCGATCATCCCAACACCTTACGATCATCCACCGGCTCGATCGACGGTGGGAAACGGGGCATCTCCATCTCCTATTGGGACAAACTTTAGGACCGCTTCTCGGAAATGGCAGAATCACCTAGAGGCTGCTCTGGCAGGTGCAGAGGGGTTCAATGGATACTAAACCCACTCCCTCCTACTACCACTCACCCACAGAGCATTCGGACACCTTCCAATCGCCCATCAACCTGACGACCCGGGCTGACGATGGGAAATGGTGGTTCTGCAAAAGCACTGCTTCCCACCGTCGACCCGGGCCATCGGGCCAATGGGCGAGCAAAAGGTGTCCGGATGTTCCATGGGTGAGTGGTAGTAGGAGGGAGTGGGTTTGTGTTAGACAGTTATGCCCTTAGCTCCAATCAGATTGATGTACCTTTTGACATTTATTGTAAATGAATAAAGTACATAATTGATTCATGTCATTGTGGTGTGTTTTTGTGTAATACCCTTAAACTGGACACTTATGAGACTCGTGTTAGTTTACAATCTTCATAGCCGTTGGATAGATCTAGAGAGATTTATCCTGCCAAGGCTGACACTGATGTACCGCCAATTTGGTTGGGGTGGCTTGTCTCAACTGCCAGGGTGAGACCTGAGGTACATGTAGTGTGGATTTTCTTGAAGCCCTGAACCGGACCGAAATTCATGTATGGCCCTGGACCTTAGAGACAGATGGGCAAAACTGGAATGTTACACCTGACCCCTAGACTCGATTATGGTACTGCACCAGGTGTAGGATTGGGCTATCTTTGATATGCCAATCAGTGAGATCCTTAGAGGGGGTCAAAACCTAGGTATGTTGGGATAGTCCGAGAATTCATGTAAGTGGGTGATCATAGTGACAGAATCGGCCCCTTTGTCGGACAAAGTGAATGATCGGGGATGCACTCTCTCTGATGGAAACCTAAAACTGCTGGCAGTTGATTTCAACCGTTGAAATTTGTTTTTTGCAAAATATATTTATATAAAGATATATATATATATACATATTAAGGTTTCAAAATGTTTGCAAAAGGTTTTAATTCCCGGGATCCATGTGAGTAGGGAATGCAGCACTGTTCCTTGCAATCGAGGGAGAGATCCTCTTTTATCGGGCAATGTTTGATCATTATGGGCTGAGAGGTTAAGTGTAAGACCATTAAGGGTAATAACTAATGGGCTAATCTTGCATCTTCCCATAGTTCTTGGTTTTCATAAAGTGGTGGACCCATGGAACATTTAGTGTAAATGTTGCACCCATTAAGAGCCCATGGTGATGGACTCAGGGGTTCACTGTCTCTTATAGTGAATTCAGCCATGCCTTGTAACAAAGGTTGGGCTCAACCCATGTGGCTGATGTGTAGATCAATGTTTGGGTCTCATGCCATACAAGGAGAGCCAATTGGGCAGCAGATTAAGAGGTTAAGTGAGCACATAAACTTAATGGGCCTAAAGCCCAATTCGAACTAGGTTAATTAGATTAATTAAATAGGGGCAAATCAAGGTTTGGATTAGTAGATAAGGATAAGAGGATAAGCCTTATCCACTTAAAAAGTCCAAATCCAAATAAAGATTTGGATCAGGAAACTCCTAATTTGATTAGGATTAAGCTTATCTTAAACTATAGATAAGATAAGGGGTTAACTTTATCACTTAAAGAGTCCAGATCCAAATAAAGATTTAGATCAAGAAAACTCCTAATCAGATCAGGAGGTTGTATCTTTAAGGCTATAAATAAGAGAGCAAGGTGGACATGCAAAGACACCAGACAACAACAGACATTGTAGCAGTCTGTAGAGTTCTTCTCTGCTCTTGCCACCCCTACCCAGTCCGATCTCCACTTGTGGGAGTGATGAAGAATTGTTCTTGATATTGCTTCTTGGTAGAAGAAGCAATCTGAAGTTGTGCTCACCAGCCCTCTACTCCATTCTTGCTGAAGAATTCAGTTCTTGCTGAAGAGTCTTCCTGCTGATCCTGCTTCACCTCACACTGTGTCATCTTCAGTGGAAGCAGTTTTTGGTTTTCTCTTAGGGCGTGAATACCTTCATTGGGAGTTACTATTACTCCGTATTAGGTTTATCCCTCTCTTCCCTTTTGGTTTCAGATCTGATCCGGTTTGGTTCAAGATTGATTCTTGCAAATGTAGTTTTCTAAAATAGGGAATGCGATTCCTAGACGGGAGAGAGAAATTTTTTGAAATTTCACCCAACCTTCCTGCAGTGTTCGGCCATCCATATGATGGATTTCTCATCCCTTCAATGGTATCAGAGCCATGTTCAAATCTTGAACCGAATTAAACCAGATGTGGATCTGCACAAATGGGCAGAAGGCGTTCTACCCGTGTGGAACCCTAGCCGTGTAGGACCCATCTAAATCTGGCTTTATGAAAGCTAGTGGGAGCCACTTTGGTTTGACCTAAATCAAATCTAGGGAGTTTTTCGATCCCTCCATTAAACATAAGTGCATGTGATAGAGAATTTCGTATGATGAACTCTCTAAAGGCCTTCCATCATCAGTATGAAGGTTGACTGTATTGGTGGGTGGGGATGCACCATAAAATTGGGCTATTCGTCTGCTAATGCAGTTGGCTGGATTGCTTCATGAGGTGATAGGGGCATCATAGACCGATGTGGGAGGGACCTATCCTAAAATGGAAGACTTTCTCATGGTACCTTGGCGTTCACGAATATGATGGGTGATCACTTACTGGACAAAAAGGTTTAACCTAAAATGGCTATGAACCTTGTCTGACAGAGGCCAAAGGGAAAGCTCATAAGATGAGTGGATGAAATCCTTCATAGAAGGTGGTGGGGTTTTGCATATGAAACAGTTGGCTCCAAGCACCCTATGTGGTTTCCCACATTTCCAGAGACACAACTGTCTCTGTTACTAAGATTGGTGGGAATCTTAGAGATGCCCAAAATGGAAATGGAACATAGGTTAAAAGCCCTTTCTATGTGATGACATGAATCAATTAGGTTGTGGACTTACAAATCTGCCTTGCCTTTACTAGAAATGGCAAAAGGAAAATTTACCAAATTGTTGGATAATAACAAACTCAAAGGCCTTAATTATGCTGACTGGTTCCGAAACCTTATGTTGGTTCTGATGTCCGAGAAATTGGACAAAATTGCTAAAAACCCTACTTTGGGTCGTCTGGGTGACAGGGCTTTTGAGGCCCAAAGAAGAGAGTATTAAGAATGGGAAGAGAAAAAATCTCTTGCCCGGTGTTATATTATAGCCTCTTTAGACAATCTAATACAACGATAATTCAATAAGATCAAAGTGCCCAATGATATATTGGATAGTCTGAAGACTATGTATGAAGAGAAGAACCGTTCTACTTGACAAAAGGTCTTAAAATTGTTTATGACCGCACAGATGACCGAGAACCAACAAGTTCATGACCATTGTCTAAAGATGATGGGTTACATCAATGAACTGGAGGCTCTCGGGTCAAGGCTAGATCATGACACTAAAATTGATGTTGTTCTCAATTCCTTACCTTTATCCATTAATCAGTTTATCATGAATTACAACATGAATAAGCTAAACATTAGCCTTCAGGAACTCATCAATATGTTGCAGAGGGCTGAAGAACTGATTAAGAAGGATAAGGCGATAGCCATGCTTGTTGAAGGTGGCAAATCGAGCAAGAAAAAGCGGAAGGCTAAAAGAAAGACTCAGAAGAAGGGTAATAAAACTAAAAAGCAGAAGAAAGATAAGGCATTGAATGCCTATCACTTTTGCAAACAGCCCGGCCACTGGAAGAGGAGCTGTCCTCAATTTCTGGAGACTAAGAAGCAAGGTAATTTCAAATCTTTTATAATAGAGACCAATTTGTTGGTCACTTCTGCTTCCTGGTGTATTGACTCTAGGACTTCAACTCATGTGTGTAACTCACTGCAGGGGTTCAAGATAAGCAGAAGACTGAGTGACGGAGAAATGACGCTCTACTTGGGGACTTCTGCAACAGTTGCAGGTACAGTCATAGGAACTGTAGAACTAGTTTTCAGAGAATGAAATTGTGCATGGATGGTTATTCTATCTTATTCAGTAATGTGATTTTTGCCTCAAAATTGTGCATGGATGGTTATTCTATCTTATTCAGTAATGTGATTACTATTAAACGAAATAACAAATTCCTCACCTACGGAGAACTTGAGAACGGTTTCTATGTTCTCCATCATTCTCTAGAAACAAACATTACTGAAACTACGTCGGAGATAATCCCTTAGAAGAGGACTCGTAATACAGTTAATCCCATGTGCCTACAGCATTACCAATTTGGCCACATTAATCTAGATCGTATCACAAGGTTGGTAAAGGATGGTCCTTTGGATTTTCTAACTGTAGAAAATCTTCCAACCTATGAACCTTGCCTTTAGGGTAAGATAACAAAATGACCATTTACTGGTAAGCCTGTAAGATCTACAGGCACACTTGACCTTATACATACTGATGTATGTGGTCCCCTGAATGTTAGGACACGTAACCAACACATTTATTTTATAACCTTTACTAATGATTACTCATGGTACGGTTACGTGTACCTAATGAGACACAAGTCTGAATCCTTTGAAAAGTTCAAAGAGTTCAGGCAAGAGGTCGAGAAATAGTTGAGGAGACACATTAAGGCCCTTCGATCATATCGAGGAGGCGAATATTTCTCCGATGAATTCAGGGACTACATAAAAGAAAATGGGATAGTATCACAACTAACTCCTCCTGCTACACCATAGTTAAACGGTGTGTCAGAAAGGAGGAACCAACATTTATTGGATATGGTCCGATCACTTCTCGTACACTCGGAACTACCCACATCCTTTTGGGGTTATGCATTAGAGACTGCGATATACGTGTTGAACCGGGTTCCAACCAAATCCGTTCCGAAGACTCCCTATGAGCTTTGGACCGGTAAGAAACAAAGTGTGAGACACTTGAAAATTTGGGGTTATCCGGCACATGTTAAAAGAACTAGTGCTGACAAATTGGAATCCAAGACCAGTCATTGCCTATTTATAGTCTACCCCAGAGGCTCTGTGGGTTACTTATTCTATGATCCAAAAGAGCAAAAGGTGTTTTGTAGTCGAAATGCCCACTTCTTAGAAGAAGATTACATCTTGGATAATCATCATCAGGAAGTTATTCTTGATGAGGAGAGCCAAGGGGTAGTGAGAGATGTCCCACCAGCTCCAGAAAATAACCAACCTAGAAGATCTACCCGAGTTTCCAGACCTCCAGTTTGTTAGACAGTTGTATGCCCTTAGCTCCAATCAGAATGATGTACACTATGAATTTATTGTAAATGAATAAAGTACATATTTGATTCATGTTCCTGTGATGTGTTTCTATGTAATACCCTTAAACTGGACACTTATGAGACTTGCGTTAGTTTAGAATGTTCACAGCCGTTGGATAAGTCTGGGGAGATTTATCCTGCCAAGGCTGACACTGGTGTGCTGCCAAGTGTTGGGGTGGCCTATCTCAACCGCCAGGGTGAGACCCAAGGCACAAGCAGTGTAGGATTAATTAAATCTTTGAACCGGACCGGATCTCCAGTATTGCCCTGGACCTTGGAGATTGATGGGCAAAACTAGAAAGTTACACCTGACCCCTAGACTCGATTATGATACTACACTAGGTGTCGGATTGGGCTGTCTTTGATATGCCAATTAATGAGATCTTTAGCGGGGGTCAAAACCTGGGTATGTTGGGATAATCTGAGAATTCATCTGAGTGGGTGATCATAGTGACAGGATCAGCCCCTTTGTCGGACAAAGGTAATGATCGGGGATGCACTCTCTCTGATGGAAACCAAGACTGCCAACAGCCGATTTCAATCGTTGAAATTTTGTTTTGCAAAATATATACTGATATACAAATATGTATTATGGTTTCTAAACGTTTGCAAAAAGGTTTTAATTCCCGTGATCCATATGAGTAGAGAGTGCAACATTGTTCCTTGCAGCCGAGGGAGAGGTCCTCTCTTATTGGGCAGTGTTTAATCATTATGAGTTGAGAGGTTAAGTGTAAGAACATTGAGGGTAATACCTGATGGGCTAATCTTGCATCTGCCCACAGTCGTTGGGTGTTATAAGGTGGCTTGGCCCAAGGACCACTTAGGGTAAGTATTGGGCCCAATAGAGCCCATGTGATGGGTTTCAGGGGGTGCATTGTCTATAACAGTGTATTTGGCCAGGCCTTGTAACAAAGGCTGGGCTGAACCCATGTGGATGATGTGTAGATCAATGTTTGGGTCCCACACCATACAAGGAAGCCCAATTGGGCAGCAGTTTGAAAGGCTAAGTAAACACATAACCTTATTGGGCCTAAAGCCCATTTCGAGCTGGGCTGATTTGATCAGTTAAATGAGAGGCAGATTCTTAGATTAGATTAGCAGATAGGATTGGGCCTTAACCCTATCCACTTAGAGAGTCTAGATTTAAATGTGATTTAGATCTGGAAACCTCCTAATAGGATTAGGAGGGAGCTGATCTAATCTGCAGATATGATAAGGGTTTACCCTTATCACTTAAAGGGAATTCTGATCCAAATATGATTTGGATCAGTAACTCCTAATGGGATTAGGATCTGATCCCTTTAAGCTTATAAAAGGAGGAGGGGGCGGCAGCCTTTAGAGGATATTCATATTCACATCATCTTCAGAGCTGAAATCACAGAAGAGAGAATTCAGCATCACTGTGCTAAATCTCTCTTGCCGCCTCCTTCCTGCCGCCGCCATATCTGCCAGTTCGATCTCCTCTTGTCAGTAAGAGCAATCAAGATTGAATCTTGATATTAGTCCTTTGTGAAAGGGCTGATTAGAAGAAGTGCTCACATGCCATCCAGCTGATACTTGCGAAAGATCTGGTTCTTTTGAAGAACGCTGTTGATTCTGCTCCATCCTGCACTGCGCCATCTTCAATGGGAGCAGTTTTTGGTTCCTTCCTTGGGCATGAACACCTCCATTGGGAGATATTATTTCTCCATATCAGGTATATCCCTTTCCTACTGCTTTTGTTCAGATCTGGTTTGGTTCATGGTTCAAGATTGATCATTGAAAAATATTATTTTTCTAAAATAGTGAATACGATTCCTAGTAGGATGGAGAGAAATTTTTGAAATTCGCCCATTCTATTCTGTAAGATTCGGGTGTCCATACGATGGATATCTCATCCCTTCGTGGTATCAGAGCCAGGTTCAAATCTTGAACCGAATTGGATCAAATCTGAACCTGAGCAAATGGGCAGAAGGGGTTCTATCCGATTTGCACAGATATAAGGTTTTTCTAGAAAATTTGTTTCTAGTTGATGGGCGATTGATCTGGAATTAAATTTTATAAATCTGATTATTATTTAGAATTTTTCTTTATAATCTTCTTGATTTATGGGCTGTTCATACACATGGAGATTGAAATCTTGATTGGCGCAGGGGACCTGCGTTTTTGTAGTTTCTTGATTATTTTATTACATTTGGTCTGTAAAATGATTTTTTAGACTGAATGTATAGGCATTCGATCTGATGTAATATTAATAGAAATTAGGTTTTCTATTTATTTTATTTTGGATCGAAGATGGCAGCGCAAGGAAGGAGATTTCGCAGATGGGAAAATCGCTATCTGCGATTTGCAGTTTATGAAACTGCAAACTGTGATCTAACCTCTGTTTTACAGGATGGTTTGTGCGAACAGCCCTATCTGACTGATTCTTGTTTTTCTTTTATCAACATTTAATTTCAGAATAATTTCTTGAATTAAATCTTTAATTAAAGATCAAACCCTAGACCCATTCGAACCAGATTGGTCCAAACTGGTTGGACCAAATCTAGGGTTCGATCAACGCTGAATGTCAGCCCTAATTCTCCCACTAATGGGCCTAAGGATTGATAATTAATTGAATGTTTAATTCGGCCCAACCTGTAAAGGCCCAGTTTTAAATTGTTAAAACTAGTAAAAGCCCACTTGACAAATAAAGCTATATGGATCAAATTGATCAACCCTAATTTCAGCCCATATACCTAGATAATATTAAGGGCTTTAAATGGGGTTTACAGTTATTAATTGATTGGATCAATTATTCCCTACATGTGATGTATGGATGTGTGATTTGCTACGTTCATGGGCCATAAGTGCTTGGCCCATGCTGATTCGATAGTGGATCTTATGCACACTATGTCTGAATGCACATCATTGCCATGGTGTCCCTATTGATCATTGGATGACCTCCCTCAGTGGTGGGCCCACACCTCCTGAAGAGAAAATGTGCGAAACCCTAGCCGATTTGGGCCCACTAAAATCTAGCTTTGTGAAAGTCAGTGGGAGTCACTTTGGTTTGACCTAAATCAAACTAGCCGATTTGGGCTTGTCTGAGTGTTTCATAAGATGATAGGGGCGTCATAGACCGATATGGGAGGGGCTTCACCAGAAAATGGGAACTCTCTCACGGTACCTTGGCGTTCACAAATATGAGGGGCTTCACCGATAAAGGGAGTTGCTTAACTTGACCCTCTGTGAATTGAACGCACAGGATGTAGAGTGGATTGTGAGTGTCGGGAATGACCTCTATCAAGCAACTGTGGCCTTCAACGTACATGGTCACGAGGTATCATTTACCAACGAACTCCGTCCATCACCGAGAGCTAGCATACAAACAACGACTGCTATATGAATCCACCACATCATAGAAGCCCACCACGTCCGCGTGGTGGATGTCAGATACCCAAAATACCACAAGCAACCATCACTGCATTTTGTACCACAAAGTAACTAATCATATCTATTGCCATATATTTTGATTAGTAGTTGTATCGTCCCTACAACACTCCACCCCCACCCAACCAAAACACTATTGCAACACCAAGGAACCACCCGCACTAGGGATGTTAGGAACCTTCACTATCCTTTATGCCTACTATAACATGTATGTGGAAATTTTAATGACAATAGTCGTGTACTTCTGATACGTGCCTGGACTTTACATGTGTCAATTCAATTTCCTTAGGTTTATCTATATGTCTACGTGCTTCTCGGAAATGGAAGAATCACCTAGAGGTTGTTCCCGCGGGTGTGGAGGGGTTCGGTGGCCACCAAACCCACTCCCTCCTATTACCACTCACCCACTGAGTATCCCGACACCTTCTGGTAGACCATCGGCTAGATGCCCATGCCGACGGTGGGAAATAGTGGTTCTACAAAAGTACTGATTCCCACCATCAGCCTTCCCCATAAACTCGGGGTGTCTTTGCCTCCTCTCGAGATGTCCAGGAGACCTCTCCCATCTCGTGGAGGTGGTTCTGTCGCCTGTTTACACCCGTACCCTTCTCTGGGACCACGTCTCAGAAATGACAGAATCACCCGGAGGCTACTCTGATGGGTGCATAGGGGTTCGATGGCCACCAAACCCACTCCCTCCTACTGCCACTCACCCACGGAGCATCCTAACACCTTTCGGTCGCCCATCGGCCCGACGGCTCAGGCCAACAGTGGGAAACGGTGCTTTTGTAGAACCACCATTTTCCAACGTCGGCCTTACTGATAAACCTGGGGTGTCTAAGCCTCCTCTAGGGACATAGAGAAGACAATCGTTTCGAGCTCTCACCGTTGTGGGTAGGCCAAATCAGATGCTCAACTTGGTTAGCTATGTGTTGCCAAAGTGTGATCGCATCTTGTGGTGACAACTAAGAGTGGTGCGTGGGTGCCTCATCCATTAGAGTTCGGTTAGGCAGTGCATGTTGTGCGACATGTACTGTGGAGTGTATGTTGTGTAGTGTGCGTTGTATGATGTACATTGTGCAGTCTGTGTTGTGCATTGTGCGCTATGCAGTATGTGCTGTGTAGTGTTTGTTGAACAGCTGATTGTAAAAAATTAGGTCTTTATTGACGTGAATCACTGATAGTACGTCCTCAAATTCCTGGTTTTCCAACTCCTCAGTACGGGCTTCCCACCGAGGTCTTTTAGCCTGTAGGTACCAAGTCCGAGGACTTCGATCACTCTATAGGGTCCTTCGTAGTTTGGTTCGAGCTTCCCTTCTCTTGGCACGAGTACTATGACTTTGCGAAGGATGAGGTTGCCTGTCTTGAACTATCTTCTTTGGACTTTGGAGTCATAGTACTTGGCCATTCTGTACTATTGCGCTGCCATCCTGAGGTATGGTCGGTCACGTACTTCTTCCATGAGGTCAAGCTCTGCGGGAAGGTCCTCGTTGATCTGCTCGCCATAGTAGAACTTAGTTCGGAGAGTTGGGGAGCCTATCTCTACAGGGATCATGGCTTCGGCCCCGTATGCTTGGCTAAATAGTGTATCTCCAGTGGCTGCCCGCAGTGTGGTACTGTACGCCTAGAGAATGCTCGATAGTTCCTTGACCCACCTTCCTTTGACCATGTCAAGTCTGGTCTTCAGGCCATGTAGTAGGGTTCGGTTGGTCACTTTGGTTTGTCCATTGCTCTGTGGTCTGTGAATGGTTGTGGTTCGGTGATCTATCTTCAGGTCGACGTAGAAGGCTTCGAACTTACGATCGGTGAACTGAGCACCATTCTCGGTGATGAGGACTCGAGGAATGCCGAACCGACAAACGATGCTATGCCAGAAGAAGTTCCAGGCATTCTGCGTGGTAATACATGCTAAGGCTTCGGCCTCCACCCACTTGGTGAAGTAGTCCATTGCGACCTTTTGCCCAACCATGGTAGGTAATGGTCCTCCATTCCTTGCTGAGCGAAGGGCTACGGACTTGTGATCGGCTTTAGAGAAACCGTCGGCTGATGATGAAGGTTAAAGTGTCTTTGATAGTGGTAACACTTTCTGACGATTTGAGCTACATCCTGCTTCATGGTCGGCCAGAAGTAGCCTTGCCGAAGTGCCTTATGATCCAGGGTTCGTGCACTAGGGTGATCTCCGCAAATACCATCGTGTATCTCCTTAAGGACATAGTCGGCCTCGAAAGGTGAGAGACACCTTAGATAGGGGAGAGTGTGTGACCGACGATAGAGCTATCCCTAGGTGAGGTAGTATTGGACTGACCTGTATGTGACCCTCTTGGCTTCGGCTCGGTCTTCTGATAGTGTGCCATCCCGAAGGTATTGTGCTATGGGGGTCCATCCAGGACGAGCATTGCTAAATAAGGAGGATGAGGAAGGTTGTGGGCGAGATGCTGGGCTGAGCTAGTATATCCATCCAGACTATTGGGTCGAGGTCTGACTATGGTGAGCTAGCAAGTTTCGAGAGTGCATCAGCTCATGTGTTCTCGACTCGAGGGATCTACTAAATGGTGAAGTGTTCGAGCCGTTCGATGAGCTCTTTCACCCATTGCAAGTAGCTTGCCATGGTTGGTGTCCTTGCCTTGAATTGGCCGTGAATCTAGTTGACCACCAGTTGGGAATTACTGAAGGGTTCTACTCGCCAAGCACCGAGGTCTAGGGCGAGTCGAAGTCCGACGATCAGAGGTTTATTCTCAGTTCCATTATTGGATGACTTGAATCCGAACCTGAAGGCGTGCTCCAATACAATATTGTGGGTTGGATAAGCCATCCACGTGTAGAGTCCAAACCGGCAGTGGTGTGACTGGACCTTGTGCCGAAAAGGTGCACTCAACCATGAAATCGGCCAAGGCCTAGGCTTTGATTGCAGGTACAGTGCGTAGTCGATGTTGAGCTCACTCAATTATACGCTCCATTTAACTAGGTGGCCTGTTGCTTCCAGCCTTTGTATCGAGAGGTTGGTCGGTAAGCACCCAAACACCGTGGGCTTGGAAATAGGGTCTGAGCTTTCTTGTCGAAGTGACTAGGGCCAGGGCGACCTTCTCTAGATTCGAGTACTAGGTTTCAACGCTATTGAGGACCTTTCTAGTGTACTAGATCGGCCTTTTGGTGTCTCCAGAAGAATGTCATTAACCACTTCGGAACACCAGTTTAATATTTATAAAATTTTACAATTCTTAAACAATTACAAACGCAGTAAAATGATGAGAATGGGCCATATCTACAAGGAAGCGAGGGAAAAGTTAATGTGTACTCAAATCCAGACAAGAGAACACAAGATGGAAGTGTAGAAATATAAAAATTAATTAATTAAACTGAAAAAGATAGAATTCGAACATTGCAGAAATTAAAAGTGCAGAAAAATAAATAAATACAACAATAAATAAATAAAAGAAACTAATTAAAATGTTTGTAATCTGATCAGAGGTAGCAGTCTCCAGATCTCTCCTTCAACCCTCGAACTTCTCGAGCTAGGCCTTTCGTCTTACCAGGCCGAATTCCAGATCTGCAGAAAAGAAAACAAAGATTAAACTGAATGAAAATAAATTGCAAAATGGAAATAACGAAACTGGAATTGAAAGAACTGAAATTAAATCTAAGGCTAATGATTGGGATCCAAATCCAGAGGTGGCAGTAGTGGTGTTGGTGAATTGCAAGCAAGAACCTTTCTTCTTGCTTAGGCATCCTCCTCTTCCTCCACCCTTGAACTTCTCAAGATCAACCTTCTATCTTACCTGGGGGCAGAATCCAACCCTTTCTCAGGAGCCCTTGGGTCCTTTTTATAGAGAAGGGTGGACACAACTAGGATTAGAGTGAAAGAAGGGGGCGGCAGCTAGGTTTTAGTAAAGATATGGGCGCCCTAGGGTTTCTAATGGAGGGTTAGGATGATTTTGGGGTGATCCTGAGGTTGAAAATAGGAGAGGGCGCCCAATACTATGTAGGGCTGAGATTTGGGTGCCCAGAAATAGATGGTAGAGATTGAGATGCCTTGGGCTAAAAGGTGGAGATTAAAAGAGGTGGGTGGTGCCCTAAAGTGGATGGCTGAGATAGAAGATGGAATGAAGGGCTAAGATCTAGTGGTTAGGGGCTGAATGATGAGGATTAGCAGTTAGGTGGTGCCCTAGGGTTTAAAAGCTACAAAAAGAGTGCCCTAGAATGAGCAGTTGAGATTAAAAGAGGTGGAGGGTGAAATTAAACACTTAGGGGTGATTAAGGTTGGTAAGAGTGAAAAGAATGGGTTAAAAGGCGCCCTAGGATTTTCTAAGGCGTGAGGAGCATGCTAATACAGTAGGAGGGGCGCCAAACTGGGTTTGGCAGATAGGAGGCGCCCTCCTGCTCTCAATTTTTCACAAAAACACTCTTCTCTCAGCTAGACTTCACACCAGCTTCACAAAAGTTGCATTTCAGCCATGAAAACTTCCCTGTTTTGCATAGAATTTGCACAGAGACCCTCAGAGGTCACAATATTGAAATTGACTGGGAATAGGGCACACTTTGACTTTTCTAAGGCCGAAAATACCCCTGAATTGATTCCCTTAAGGCATCAAAATGCAAAGTTATCACACCCCCCAACTTAACCATTGCTAGTCCCTTAGCAATGCAGCCTTAAAATTACACTGAGCATAGAGATCATTCCCATTGCAAGATCATCCCTAACAAAATTAGCTAAGTATCCTTATTCTAGCATTCTCAAACTTTGTATAGATCGGTATTGGGCTTAAGGGGTAAAACTGTCATACTTTGAATATCGCAGAAACTTGAATTAAAAATCTTATTTACCCTTCCATTTGCTTCTTATCATTTTTTATAGTGGATTTCTACCCCTGAACTTGATATGCAAACTTATTTTTATTGTTACCTTCCACCGTTATACGCGAATCTCAACACTTGCCTTAGGTGAAGAGACTCGGTTACTAAGTGTTAGGTAAGTGTCTTTTGTTAGACAATTTTTGTATGCCCTTAGCTTCAATCAGTTTTGATGTACTTTTGATATTTAATGTAAATAAATAAAGTACATGTTTGATTCATGTTGTGTGGTATGCTTCTGTGTAAGACCCTAAAACTAGACACTTAATGAGACTTGTGTTAATTTTAAATGTTCACATCCGTTGGATAAGTCTGGGGAGATTTATGCTACCGAGGTTGACACTAGTGTGCTACCAACTGTTGCGGTGGCTTGTCTTAGCTGTTAGGGTGAGACCCAAGGAACACGCAGTGTAGGATTACTTGAACCCTTGAACCGGACCAGATTTCTAGTGTTGCCATGGACCTTGGAGACTGATGGGCAAAACTGGAAAGTTACACATGACCCCTAGACTCGATTATGATACTGCACTAGGTGGTGGATTGGGCTGTCTTTGATATGCCAATCAGTGAGATCCTCAGAGGGGGTCAAAACCTGGGTATGTTGGGACGGTTCATGAACCCATCTGAGTGGGTGATCATAGTGACGGAATCAGCCCCTTTGTCGGACAAAGGTAATGATCGGGGATGCACTCTCTCTGATGGAAACCAAACTACCGGCAGTTGATTTCAATTGTTGGAATTTTGTTTTGCAAAATTTATGTATATGATATATACTTATGTATGGTTTCAAAATGTTTGCAAATGGTTTTAAATCCCGGGATCCATGTGAGTAGAGAGTGCAGCACTGTTCCTTGCAGCCGAGGGAGAGGTCCTCTCTTGTCGGGCAGTGCTTGATCATTATGGGCTGAGAGGTTAAGTGTAAGGCCATTTAGGATAATACCTGGTGGGCTAATCTTTGCATTTGCCCACAGTCCCTGGGTTTTTATAAGAGGGCTTGGCCCAAGGACCACTTAGTGTAAGTGTTGGGCCCAAAGGGTCCATGTGATGGGCTCAAGGGGTTCACTGGGCTTTCTAGTGAATTCGGCTAAGCCTTGTAACAAAGGCTGGGCCGAACCCATGTGGCTGATGTAGAGATCAATGCTTGGGTCCCACGCCATACAAAGAAGCCCAACTGGGCAGCAGTTTAAAAACTTATTGAGCACTAATTACTTATTGGGCTTAAAAGCCCATTTGAAACTGGACTGATCTGATCACCCACTTAAAGGGGCGAATCTGCAGATAGGATTAAAACTAAACTCCTGATGAGATCAGGGATGAGCTGATCTAATCTGCATATAGGATTAAGATTATCCCCTATCCAAATACAAATTTGGATTGGGATAATTCCTAATTGGATTAGGAGGTTTCTTAATCACTAACAAAGGAGAAAACCCTAATAAAGAATTACAAGAATTCGACCTAGGGTTTTTGCAGTTAACTCTCTATGCAATCTGAGATAGGATCTCATCTTCCCTAAGCTGAAAACTGCATTCATGCCACTTTCAGCCTTAGCGATCTCCTCCAGCCGCCGCCACCTTGCTGCATAGTTCGAACTCCATTGAAGGGAGAATCAAGAAATCTGTTCTTGATATTAGTCTTTGCTGAAAGGCTGATTTGGTCCAGTGCTCTAAGCCTCCAACGAGTTCTTGTGAAGAGTTCGGTACATGAGACGTACACTGTTGGTTCTGCCCCACCATCGCTGTGTCATTTTCAATGGGAGCAGATCTTGGATCTTTCTTTGGGCGTGAACACCGACGTTGGAAGATTTTGATTCTCCATATCAGGTATAACCCTTCCTCGGATCTTTGGTTCAGATCTGGTCTGGTTTGGTTCAAGTAGGATCATTGAATTTTGATTCTAAAATCAGGGAATGCGATTCCCAGTTGGAAGAAAGGTAGGAAACTTTTTAAATTCACCCACCCATTCCACAACCTTTTTGGCGTCCATATGATGGATCCTGTCATTCTTTCATCTTTGGCATTCCCTTTTCCGTTTGACGCAAATATCGACACTTGACTTAGGTGAAGAGACCCGGTTACTAAGTCTAGGGTGTCTATTGACCTTTTATTCTATTTTTTTCTTTTTTTTTTGGCAACATTGTTCAAGGTAGTCCACTGTTTTTAACAATTTGAAGAATTTTTGTCTAATTTCTCCATCTTTCTCTTCTTATCTTGACAAGGGCAAATTTGAGAGTATTTTCCAATTTCTAAACGGTTTTGACAATATTCAAATAAGACCAATTCTGACTCCTATCACTTGGTACCAATTTCTACAAAATTCAATATTCTTTTATCAGTTTTCTCAACTTTTTCTGTTTGGAAATCTCTTTTAATGGAAATAATTTTTAAAATTTTTAGTGAAATTTTAATTCTACATATTTAAAGGCTTAACTTGTCATTTTTTTTTTCAATTTTTTTCTTTCTCTTTCCTTACCCCCCAACTTAAATGATATTGTCCCCAATGGCATAACTAGAATGATGCAAAATGGACTTGGGCCAAAGGGAACAATCAATAGGGTTTTCCTAAGGGGTTCAAGGTCTACCACCTAGTCTCAAATCAAGAGAAGGAAATTCAAATCCTAAAAACAAAAATCTACATTGGTTTGCCTCTCAACTACCACTAAGTTTAACGTCTTCAACCAGACGCATTTATGCACTTCTTCCATCCAGACTCTCGGACTCACTTTCTTCATCATAACAAGGCTCAAACTGGGCTAACCAAGGGGTAGATAAGTCATTCACAAGATTGTCCACTATGTCCACATTGCATTCATCTTCCCATAGGTTTGGATACTTAGAGGCACTGAAAACATTCAATTGGACCTTCTGCTCCCCAAATGAGATGTCCATTTCCCCCCGACTTGCAGTTGATATTTGCATTGGCCGTTGCTAGAAGCGGTCGTCCTAAGATTATCGGGTTATGGTTCAGTTCTTCGGTTGGGGTCATGTCTAGGACAACAAAGTCTACAAGGAAATAACAATTCTCTATACTGACAATGACATCCTCGATAACACCTCGAGGAGTCTTGATCGACCAATCAACGAGTTATAGAATTACCGGGATAGGTTTCAACTCGCCGATCCTGAACCTTTCGTAAATGATGGACGGAAGCATATTTACAATGGCCCCAAGATCCAATAGGGCCCGATCAAAGGTGATTCCAGAGATGATACAACTGATGAGAGGAGCACCCGGGTCTTTAATCTTCCGGGGAAGTTGGTTTAGGAGGACCACACTCACATCTGCCGAGAGCATCACTTTTTGTGGGGCTAATCATGGCTCCCTCTTTTGGGTGCATAGCTCTTTCAGAAACTTGGTATAAGCCAAGACATGTTGGATTGCATCGAGGAGAGGAATGTTAATGTGTACTTGTTTAAAGAGTTCCCTGATCTCCTCGTTGCAAATCTCTTTCTTTTTCAGCAACGGCCCGACTGTGAGTGCGTTGGAAAGGGGACCACAGGTTGGTTCACTTTGGGCTCTTCTTCTTCCCCCCCCCCCCCCCCAACTTAGGGTTTTCCGGCTCCTTTCCTTCTTCTTCACTTTTCTTCTTCTCATACGGGTCTTCCAAAATTCTCCCACTCCTTAAAGTTGTAACAGATTTAGCATTTTCGAATTGGGGATTCTTAGGAGGTGGTTGAATTTGTTGAGGACAACCCGGTGGCTGATTCCTAGGGTTTGCAGCTAGTTGACTCGGTAATTGCCCCACTTCTCTCCTTGCATTAGCTTCGGCTAGCTGTTCTATTTGGCTTTCTTACCTAACAATGGACTACTGCTAATTTAGGATTAGTTGCTAAAGTTGCATAAATTGATCATCTACTAAACGGGATTGTGGAGGTTATGGGTAACCCTGATACAGTTGGGCCGATTGATTCCTTGGATACACTTGTTGGAACTAACTTTGTACTGATGGCCTTTGAAACTGTTGGGCCATGGAGTTGGACAGATACTGATATTGCTGGGACTATAGATTGGGTTGATGTGTCCTCCAAGAAAAGTTAGGGTGATTTCTCCACCCAAGGTTGTAAGTATTGGAATATGGATCATTGTTGGGCCTCGAGAAACTCTGGGCTGCCTGAACTTGTTCTTGGATAAAGAGTGGAAACTGAGCCGCCGTAGGACAGTCATCAACTTGGTGGGCTGGATTGGCACAAATGGAACACACTTTGGGATAGGATGTAGATGGGCCTGATTGCTGGTTAAAGGTGAAAAACTAGTCAAGCTTCTGGACTAGAAGATTTACCCTATCCAACTTTCTAGAAATGGCACTCAAGTCCATTTTTGCCCCGGGCTCTATATTATTCCTGACCTCATTGAACCCTACCCTCTTTGAGGGTTCCACCGACCTTTCGTAGGAATACAATGATGCATTGTTAATGGAATTCTCACACAGGGTCTCGAAAAGAGCATATGCTTCATCCTCACTCTTGCTCATAAATGCCCCCCCCCCCCCACAAGATTCATCTACCATTAGCTTGTATTGATCTGTCAGACCTTCTTAGAAGTTCTAGACAATTTTCCACTGGAACAGGCCATGGTGTGGGCATTTTCTCATTAACTCCTCCATCCTCTCCCAAGCCTCATGAATTTGTTCACCTGGTGTTTGGGTGAATCCAGTAATGGCTCTTCTCCTGGTATTGGTTCGACTTATAGGATAGAACTTTTTAAGGAATTCTTGTTGCATTTCTGCCCAAGTTCTAATGAGTCTCCCTATAGTCCCTAACCAGTGCTTGGCTTTATCTTTCAAGGAGAAGGGGAAAAGAGTCAATCTAAGGGCATCATTATTGAAATTCTGGGTCTTTACAATAGAATAGATTTCTAGAAACTCGTCTATGTGCTTGTATGGATCCTCACTCGGGTTCCCACAAAAAGATGGGAGCATCTGGATTATGCTTGACTTAATCTCATACTGTAAGGCTTGAGTATCTGGTAGTTGAATGTAGGATGAAGGGTTGTATTGGGTTCGAGTAAAGTATTCCTTTAACTTTTTGGGCTGGGCATCAGTGACTCCGGCCATTTGGTTGCGGTGTTGGTGATGGAGGTATCTCTCTATTTCAGGTATGGGTTCTACAATTTCTCTCCTTAGAGATCTCCTTCCCAACCTACAACTCAGAAGTCCCTTTTCTTCTTGTTTAAATTTGAATTTTAAATTTTGAGTTTAATTTCAAATTTGGATTTTGAAATTTAAATTCTAAAATTTAAACTCAAATTTTGAAACTTTCTCTCCTTTTTTATTATTTTAATTTTCTCTTTCTTTTTAAATTCAAAAATTTAATTTTTAAAATTTAAGTTCAAATTCAGATTTTGAAATTTAAATTCAAATTTGAATTTTTAAACTTTCAAAAAAAAAATGCAAACAAATCAACCACACGACCCAGGGCTGACCTAGGGTTTCCTAAACTAGTGGTTCAACCAATGTGAATCCTTTTAGGTTCACTTGGAATTACACCACTTCCTTTGGTTAGCCAGGTAAGAGGTAGGGATGTGGGAGGCTCCTCTTGCTCTCGCAAGGACCTAATTAAGTAACCACAAAACTCGCTTAAGTGTAGCCATTTAACTCCTTTCCTTAGACACCATCCACCGGTTATGGAAGGTAATCACAAGCTTTCCTAAAATTCAGCACACCTTTGAACCAAATGTGAGGCTTCCCTAAAGGATCTTACTATCCAAATTTTAAATTAGGGTTAGAGTGAATCACACGTGAAGGGTGGTGATTTTTGGGACAAGGAAGGGCGATGAAATCCCCACCTAATCTTATTTAAGTTGGATTGCCCTTAATTGGATTAACAAAAAAGAAACAAAATAAACAAAGAAAATGCCACTAATTACAATGCATGAACAATCATTTCTAATATGCAATTCAGCAATTAAACATAAAATAATAAAGCAAACTAATTAGGCAAAAGGAACAATTAAAATAATAAAAAGAAAACCAAACACATTAACAACTAACAATGATAATTTCAGCAATTAAATAAACGTATATGATGCATGCTCTAGAATATCACACCCTAAATGTTGGAATGCAAATTTTTTTTTTGATTGATTTATTTATTTATATCTTTATTTATTATTATTTATTATTTTTTTAATTCAAATTCAAATTCAGATTCGAATTAAAATTTAAATTTAAATTCAAATTCAAAATTTAAACTCAAATTTGAAAATTTAAATAATTTCCTCTTTAACAATTAATTATTCAATTAAAGCACTAATAAAAAGGAAATTAAATAAGGCAACAAATAATTATAACAACCAGAAAATAAAAGAAATAATTATGCTAAAAAGATTAACAACTACCACAATAAATTCTAACAAGAAAATTGCTATTCTAAAAATTAAATTGAAAATAAAATAAACAAAAAAAATATGCAGCAATAAATAAAATAAAATAAACGAAATTCTTTTTTCTATTTTTTAATCTAAAATAAAAGAAAAACACAAAACTAATAAGACAGAAATTCGAACAAGAAATTAAAATAAAAAAAGAAAAATAGATCTAGACACAAAACGAAAGAAAATTAATACTAAAAAAACATCAAATCTAAAAAAGTATTAATTAAAAATTCAAAAATCACTATTCTACCAATAAAAAGAGTTCGAAAATAAAAATCAAAAAAATCAAAAAATAAAATGGGATGACTGCACCTTAAATGTAATCTAATTAATCATCTCTTCTCTTCTCTATCGCAGTCCCGCAATGCTCTGATACCCCACCTTTCGCTATTTCGTCCTGTAAAATCAAAGAGAAGTGAGAATTAAAATGAGATAAAGGATAAAGTAATAAAACAAAAATAAAAAAAAAATAATGAAATAGATTCGGATAAAGCAAATAAAAATGTTTCTCTGCTGCTCCCCCAAGAACAGTGCCAAAAATTTGGTGTGTCCGAAAGCGTGTTGTTAACCACTTCGGAACACTAGTTTAATATTTATAAAATTTTCCAATTCTCAAAACAATTACAAACGCAGTAAAATGATGAGAACGGGTCGTATCTTCATGGAAGCAAGGAAAAATTAATACGTACTCAAATCCGGACAAGAGAACACAAGATGGATGTGTAGAAATATAAAAATTAATTAATTAAATTGAAAAAGATAGAATTCAAACATTGTAGAAATTAGAAGTGCAGAAAAATAAATAAATACAACAATAATTAAATAAAGGAAACTAATTAAAATTTCTGTAATCCGATCAGAGGTAGCAGTCTCCGTATCTCTCCTTCAACCTTCAAACTTCTCGAGCTAGGCTTTCCGTCTTACCTGGCCAAATTCCAGATCTGCAGAAAAGAATACGAAGATCAAACAAAATAAAAATAAATTGCAAAAAGGAAATAGCGAAACTGGAATTGAAAGAACCGAAATTAAATCTAAGACTAATGGTTGGGATCCAAATCCAGAGGTGGCAGTAGTGGTGTTGGCGAACTGCAAGCAGGAACCCCTCCTCTATACTAGGCGTTCTCCTCTTCCTCTACCCTTGAACTTCTGAAGATCAGCCTTTTGTCTTACTTGGGGGCAGAATCCAACCCTTTCTCAGGAGCCCTTGGGTCCTTTTTATAGAGAAGGATGGACACAACTGGGATTAGAGAGAGAAAGGGGGGTGACAGTTGGGTTTTAGCAAAGATATGGGCACCCTAGGGTTTCTAATGGAGGGTTAGGATGGTTTTGGGGTGATCCTAAGGCTGAGAATAGAAGGAGAGGGCAGCCAATATTATATAGGGTTGAGATTTGGGCACCCAAAAATAGATGGTGGAGATTGAGGCGCCTAGGACTGAAAGGTGGAGATTAAAAGAGGTAAGTGATGCCCTAGAGTGGATGGCTGAGATAGAAGATGGAATTGAGGGCTAAGATCTAGTGGTTAGGGGTTGAATGGTGAGGATTAGCAATTACGTGGCGTCGTAGGGTTTAAAAGCTACAAAAAGAGTGCCGTAGAATGAGTGGTTGAGATTAAAAGAGGTGGAGGGTGAAGATTAAACACCTAGGGGCAGCTAGGGTTTTCTAAGAGTGAAAAGAATGGGTTAAAAGGCACCCTAGGGTTTGCTAAGGCATGGGGAGCATGCTAATACAGTAGAAGGGGTGCCAAACTAGGTTTAGTAGATAGGAGGCGCCCTCCTGCTCTCGGTTTTTCACAAAAGCACCCCCTCTCTCAGCTGGACTTCACACTAGCTTCCCAAAAGCTGCATTTTAGCCCTGAAAACTTCCCAGTTTTGCACAGAATTTGCACATAGACCCTTAGAGGTCACAATATTGAAATTGATTGGGAAAAGGGCACACTTTGACTTTTCTAAAGCCTACCCCTGAATTGATGCCCTTAAGGCATCAAAATGTAGAGTTATTACCTTTGCGCCTGGTCTTCCTCCTTTACCAGTACCAAGCTGACCACCTCGTCTTCAGCCGAGAGGTAGAGTAGTAGCACATCTCCGGGGCTCGACTTTGTGAGTAGGGGCGGTGAACTCAAGTACCTCTTCAGTTCTTGAAAGGACTATTCACATTCCTCTATCCACTGGAAATCTTTCATCTTTTTCAAGGCCTTGAAGATGGGCAAGTATCGGTCCGCGGACTTTGACATGAACTTGGTGAGGGCGGCTACTCGTCCGGTAAGGCGTTGCACTTCTTTGTAGGTTTGAGGCGATTTGCATGTCGAGGATTGCCTTGATCTTCTCAGGGTTGGTTTCGATTCCTCGTTGTGTGACCATTAGCCCTAGGAATTTTCCAAAGCCGACCCTGAAAGCACACTTCGTCGAGGATTGCCTTGATCTTTCAGTACAATTGTTCCTTCTCTGAAAATTAACTCTACGGTTCCTATGGCCGCAGTTGTAATACTTGTAGAAGTCCCCAAGTAAAGAGTTACTTCTCCATCACTCAGTCTTCTGCTTATCCGAACCCCTGCAGTGAGTTACACGCATAAGTCGATGTCCTAGAGTCAATACACCAGGAAGCAGAAGTAACCAACAAATTGGTTTCTATGACACAGGATTCGAAATTGCCTTTCTTGGATTCCAGGTGCTGAGGACAGTTCCTCTTCCAGTGGTCGGTCTGTTTGCAGAAGTGACAAGCATCTGATGCTCTGTCCTTCTTCTGCTTCTTGGACTTGGTGGCTTTCTTCTAGGGCTTCTTCTTTTCCTTCCTCTTTTTCTTGCCCGACTTGCTAGCTTCAACAAGCATAGCAAGAGGCTCATCCTTCTTAATCAGTTCTTCGGCCCTCTACAACATATTGCTGAGTTCCTAAATGCTGACATTCAGCTTGTTCATGTTGTAATTCATGATGAATGGATTGAAGGAAGGAGGCAAAGAATTTAGGATGGCGTCTACCTTAGTGACTTGGTCCAGCCCGGATCCAAGAGCCTTAAGTTCATTGATGTAGCCCATCATCCGAAAACAATGGTCATGAACCTGCTGGCCCTTGGACATCTATGCGGTCATGAACTGCTTCAAGACCTTCTGCCGAATAGAATGATTCTTCTCTTCATACATTGTCTTTAAATTATCCTATATGTCTTGGCAAGTTCGACCTCATCAAACTGCCTTTGTATCGGATTGTCCAGAGAGGCAATGATATAGCAACGGGCCAGGGAATTTTTCTCTTCCCACTCAAGGTATTCCCTTCTACGGGCCTCAAAAGCCCTATCACCCAGACGCTCTAGGGCAGGGTTTTTAGCCACCTTATCCAACTTCTCAGAAGTTAGGACCAGCATAAGGTTACGGTATCAGTCAGCATAGTTTGGGCCCTTAAGTTTGTTGTCATCCAACAGCTTTGCAAATTGTTTGTTTGTCATTTCTGTTAAAAAGCAAACATTAGTCTACAACCTAATTTGATTCATGTTAGTTACATAGATATGGCTTTTAATCTATTCCATTCTCATTTATTCATCTTTGAGATTTTCCTCCCATCTCAGTGACGGAGACAGCGACTTATGTCTCTGAAAATGTGGGAAATCACATAAGGTGCATGGAGCCAACTGTTTTAGCTGCATAATCCCACCACCTTTCTGTGAAGGATCATATCCACTCATCTTATGGGCTTTCCTTTCGGCCTCTGTCAGACAAGGTTCATTGCCATTTTAGGTTAAACCTTTCTGTCCAGTGAGTGCTTACCCATCATATTCGTGAACGCCAAGGTACCATGAGAGAGTCTTTGATTTTAGAATAAGCCCCTCCCAACAGATCTAGCGGCAAATGGATAGCCCAATTTTATGGTGTGTTTCCTCATTACTGAAGGACCCATCTTCATGCTAATGATGGAAGGCATTTAAAGAGTTCATCATATGAATTTCCCTATCACATGCACTCATATTTCAAGAGGGAACAAAGTTATTATGCCCTAGTTTAATTTAGGTAAAACCAAAGTGGCTCCCACTGACTTTCATAAAGCCAGATTTCGGTAGGCCCTAAACGGCTAGGGTTCCATACAGATCCTATTCAAGGAGGTATGGGGCCCACCACAAGGGAGATCATCCAATGATCTTTAGGGACACCATGGCAATGATGTGCATTCAGCTATGGTGTGCGTAAGAGCCACTATCGTATCTGCATGGGCCAAGTACTTATGGCCCATGTACGTTGCACATCACACATCCATACATCACATGCAATGATAGAATTGATCCAATCAATTAATATCTATAAAGTCCATTATTAAAGCCCAATTTAATCTATAATATTACTAATTAATATTATCTAGGTATATGGGATGAATAGCATTAAGCAGTTCGACCCATATAGCTTTTCTGTAGTTAGTGGGCTTTAGTAGTTTTAACTCCTTAAAACTGGGCCTTATAGGTGTGGGCCGAATTAATTCTCACAATTAAACATCAACCCCTCGACCCAAAAGTGGGAAATTAGGGCTAAGAACATCCCCCATCAAACCACAGATTTGGTCCAACCAGTTTGGTCCAATCTGGTTCGAATGGGTCTAGGGTTTGATTTTCAATTCAAGAATTAATTCAAGAAATTGATCTGAAATTAATTACAGATCAAAGACAATCATAAATCAGTAACAGGGTTGTTCGCACATCTACCAACCTACAAAACAGATGTTATATCACAGTTTGCAATTTCATAAACTACAAATCGCAGATAGCGATTTCCTTATCTATGAATTCTCCTCTTGTGCAGCCATCTTCGATCATGAAATAAAATAAGTAGAAAACCCTAATTTTTCTATTAATATTACATCAGATCGAATTCCTATACATTCAGTCTAAAAATTAAAAAAAAAGAATTAATTACAGACCAGAATGAAAAAATCTGCAAATCGCAGATATCCTACGCAAATAAAGAATTCGATCTCCTTTGTACGAACAACCCATAAATCAAGAAAAATATAAAGAACAATTCTAAATAAAATTTAGATTTATAAAAAATTAAATTAAGATCATTCGCCCTTGATCTGGCAACCGATTTCCCAAAAAAAACACAATTTGCGCAAATCGGGTAGAACGCCTTCTGCCAATTTGTGGAGGTTCAGATCTAGTCTATTTTGGTTCAAGATTTGAACCTGCAAGTAGATTGGGCAAAATTTCAAAAATTTCTCTCTCCCCATTTGGGAATCACATTCCCTATTTTATAAAATCTACATTTTCAAGGATCAAACTTGAACCAAGAACCGAACCAGATCTGAAACCAAAAGGTCGAAGAGGGATATACCTGATACAGAGTAGCAGTAACTCCCAATGAAGGTATTCACACCCAAAGAAATCTCCAAAGACTGCTCCCACTGAAGATGACACAGTGTAGGGTGGAGCAGAATCAGCAGTGTTCTTCCCAAGAATCGAATCCTTCAGCAAGAATTCGATGGAGGTTGTGAGCACGACTTCAGATCAGCCTTTCTCCAAAGACTAATATCAAGAACCGTTCTTGATCGCTCCTATGGTGGAGATCGAATTGGCAAAGGCGGCAGCAAGAGGAGGGCGCAAGAGCAGAAGATGGTGCAGTTTCACTGTGTTTGTCTTCTCTCTTTCTATGATCTGAAATCTGATCTGATGTTGTTATGTAGAATGGTTCGCCCCCTCCTTTTATAGCCTTAGAGAGAGCTCCTAATCTCATTAGGAGTTTCCTAATCCAAATCTGTATTGGGATCAGGAGTTCTCTTTAAGAGATAAGAATAAGCCCTTATCTTATCTACAGATTAGATTAGCCCTCCTAATCTCATTAAAACTTTCCAGATCCAAATCTCTATTTTGATATAGACTCTCTAAGTGGATATGGATAACTCACTATCCTATCTGCTGATCCAAATCCCAGATCCGCCCCTTCTTTAACTAATCAAATTAGACCAGTTCAAAATGGGCTTTAGGCCCAATAAGTCTATGTGCTCATTAACCTTCCAAACTGCTGCCCAGTTGGGTTTCTTTGTATGGCGTGGGACCCAAACATTGATCTACACATCAGCCACATGGGTTCAGCCTAGCCTCTGTTACAAGGCCTGGCCAAATTCATTGTTATGGGCAGTGAACCCCTGAGCCCATCACCATGGGCTATTAAGGGGCCCAACATTTACACTAAGTGGTCCTTGGGCCAAGCCACCTTATAAAAACCCATGGACTGTGGGCAGATGCAAGATTAGCCCATCAGGTATTACCCTCAATGATCTTACACTTAACCTCTCAGCCCATAATGATCAAACACTGCCTGACAAGAGAGGACTTCTCCCTCGGCTACAAGGAACAGTGTTGCACTCTCTACTCACATGGATCCCGGGAATTAAAACATTTTGCAAACATTTTGAAACCATAATATATATATATATATATGTATATCCGTATATAAATATTTTGCAAAACAAATTTCAACGATTGAAATCGGCTGCTGGCAGTCTTGGTTTCCATCAGAGAGAGTGCATCCCCGATCATTACCTTTGTCCGACAAAGGGGCTGATCCTATCACTATGATCACCCACTCAGATGAATTCTCAAACTGTCCCAACATACACAGGTTTTGACCCCCTCTAAGGATCTCACTGATTGGTATATCAAATACAGCCCAATCCGACACCTAGTGCAGTATCATAATCGAGTCTAGGGGTTAGTTGTAATTTTCTAGTTTTGCCCATCAATCTCCAAGGTCCAAGGCAATACTAGAAATCTTGTCCGTTTTAGGGTTTCAAGTAAACCTACACTGCTTGTACCTCGGGTCTCACCCTAGCAGCTGAGACAGGCTACCCCAACCAACTTGGCGGCACATCAGTGTCAGCCTTGACAGGATAAATCTCCCCAGACTTATCCAACGGCTGTGAACATTCTAAACTAACACGAGTCTCATATGTGTCCAGTTTAAGGGTATTACACAGAAACACACCACAATAACATGAATCAAATATGTACTTTATTCATTTACAATAGATGTCATAAGGTACATCATTCTGATTGGAGCTAAGGGCATACACTGTCTAACACATTAGGGCCTTGAAACCTTCAATATGATTGTTGGGGTATGTGGCTCTGTCGTACTTCTCAAACTGTAGGGGTCGCCAACTGGTTGGGGGGAGCACGTCAATGATGTCTTGGGTGAAGCCTGGTTCTTTGGTGATTGATTGTTAGGTTCCACGGGCCAGACTGTGGGAGGAGTCACGCTTCAATTAGCTTGGCTGCATTCCAATTCGATCAGGTGTTGTCTGAGCTCCCCAATCTCTGCATCCCTATCGCCTGGGACCGTGTACATGGTTCATTCTTTCTTGGGCATCATCGGGTGGTCTCTAACTAAGTTGGACTCGGCAATAGAGACTGGTTGTTGTTCTGTTCGTTGGTTAAGCCTTTCTTTCCCTGGAATTCGGGCAGAGTGGTCTTCTTCGTGGTGTGTCTTTCTGCAGTCGTCGCATGCACGGGATCAGGCTGAGGAATCCGATTTTCTTGATGACTGCTACCTTACTTGGCAGACTGCACCCTATAACTATCTAGGTGGCTCTTTTTGGGGTCCTCAAGGCAAGGATCAGCCGTGTTAAGCATCTAGATAGGAGGGAGGACAGTTTGAGGTGGTTGTGTTGTTTGTCCCAGCGTCTACATTATCGTGAGCATTTGGTTGACCTTTAGCTACACTACTTGGAACAGGGCAGGGTAAACCGTGATCTGCAGTAGAGGCTGCTATTGGGACTTATGAGGAGGTGGAGGGCTACGGTGAAAGTGGGATCCCCAAGATGGGGATCAACTTGTAGAGCAGTCGGATGTGTTTCTTGGCATGTTTCTTGATTGCGCGGAAGGAAAAACGGGAATGACTTTTTTTGTGATTCCTATAGATGGCGCCAATTTAATGTTGTCCAATCCGAGGTGTCCCGAACCAAGATCGCAATCAGATGATCTTGCCAATTGGCGAAGCCGAGGTGGAAGGATGAAGCCGCACACCAAGAACTGAAACAAGAAAATAATCAGTGGCTTGAGGAGTTGTTCCTCGGGTAGGCACTCCGATGCTTAAGTTAGTCAAGAACGGTAGGTGGTCGGGTCGAGCAGTCGAGAGAAACGTGCTGGTCCAAGCGGAAGTAGAATAGCAATATGGGTGCTGGAGAGTCAAAAAAGTCCCTTACCTTGAGCAGGGTTGCATATTTATAGCCGATGATCTATGTCCTATTCAGATGAGGCTTCTAGGGTTGTTGGGATAAGGTTGTCCGCCGAGGTCTTTGGGATAAATCCTAGTCCCTGGCAAAGCTGTCCTCCTTATCTGTACGGGGTTCTCCTATGTCGGTTGTGCTTATCCATCTTACATGGTGCCAATATGGGCAAAGTGATAAGGCAGCCGCGGGGTGACACGTGGCACTTGGGACCAGCTCAACCATAACCCAAACAGGTCTCATATGCCATGTAAGGTAACTACTTTTATATTTTTGTTGCAACATTTAGCTTATATAAACACAAAATTGATCCTCACTACCAACTACGTACCTTTCAATACCCAATATCCATACAGATTGTGTTTTCTAACGTACATCAATTTACTTTTATTTTTTGTTGAATATAACTATATTAATTTAAAGTAAAAATGTATTGTTGCATAATTGAGTTGATTAAAAAATTGGTAAATTTCTTAAACTACCCTTATGGTTTAGCTAACTGACTAACTATACCTTTACTGTTTAACTATTGTCTTGCATCACCCTTACTATTTTTGTCAGCGTTAAATTCTAACAGAAAGGATGAAAAGTTAGTTTTACCATTTTGTTAAATCTTGTCCATCTTTCCTCATATGCACAACCTTCTCGGTTCCATGCCTATCATTGTCACTATAACCCAAATCAGGTCACTGAAATGCTTGAAACAATAAAAACCCCCTCGGTTCCATCAACACAATTGGCTATAGCTCCAAGTTGATGCCCGATCAGGAGAAGCTCCACCAAGAGGTCACTGAATTGCCACTATTGCTAGGGGTGATCATTTCAGCCCGGCTTGGAAATTCCAGGCTTAGGCCTGAGTTTTGTGTTTAGGCCCAGCCTAGGGTCGGGCCCACATCAGGCCCGCAAATGTTATGGCTGGGCTTGGGCTTAATACTTCAAGCCCAGCCCGGTCCGCATGTATTTAAACTTACATATTTTGCATATAATGTATACATATGTATACATGTTATTTTATAATAGATTATATATTTTATATATAAATATTATAACATGATATGTACAATTTATATTATATGTAATATTTTATATTATAAAATGTATAAAATCAGTTTATATGCATGTTATGTCATTTAATATAAAATATTATAGATATGTAATGTTTTATATATGAAAGACATTGGCCCAAAATCAGGCCAGGCCCAGCCCGGGCCCATGTAAATCTGGGTTAGGGCTTATGTTTCAGGCCCAGAACCCTGGGTTGGGCTGGGCCCGGGCCTAAGCTATAACCCTTATCATAAGTGCAAAGCCCAACTCGGAACCGACCCGGCCCGACCCATAATCTCCCCTAACTATTGCACTATTGTACAGTAGTTTTATTCAAGAGTACTGTGAGCATCAGAAAACAACTCACTTGGGTTGAGTTGGAGTCTTCACCCATTAGTTGAGGAAATAGAGCTGATGGGACCTCCGAGAATGACTTTCAAAAACCTTTGTTCGATAGTGACCCCAAAGACCGAGGCACCAGCTAACCAGTCCAAGTAAGACTTAGATGGGAGAGTGAAGGAGTTAGGCACCCCTCTCCTAGGTCCAATAAGTGGAGCCCACATGAGATATCAGCAAGCACAAACACAAATAACAATTATTGAATTGACTATGAGAATAATGAAGCATATATAAAAGAAAAAAAAAAACACAAAAGGTTTCCCCTAATTACATTTTTATTTATTTATATTTTTGCTTTTATTTTCTAATTAACTTATTTTTTAATATTTTATATTTTTATTTTTTATATATTTTTCATTTCATCATTTTTTAGTATTGTTTCCGTTTCAAAAGCTTATTTCCCTTTTTTGTCTATAAAAAAGCATCTATTTTATCCCTAAACCTATTTACTTATTCCTAAACACATGTTAACACTCTCGCATCTCTTGCCACCTTTCTTTATTATATTTTTTACTCCTTTTTATTCCTTACATTTTCAGATTTGATTTACCCCTACCATTCACTCTCCCTCGTCCTAATCTGCATAATTCTTTTCCATTAAACAACATAATTCAAATTTCTTCTATATAAGAAATGGAGGAAAACCGAAGACAACAGCTATTCAGTCCAAATCATCATAACAGAATCTAATGTTGCACTAAGCATTATCGATCAAACATAAACATATGTTGCACACACCTTAAGCATAGCAGTGATTATAGATACAGGTTGAATAAACTACAAAGAATAGATGGAACAAAATGATTTATTAGTATTTAGCATATTCAACTATTCTAATTGAAAGAATTTTGAAGTTCACAAATAAAAAATAGAAACATACTAGAACCAAGAGAATAAGAAAGGATTAGGAATCAGGAAGCCAGAACAAACAAAAGGGGTTCAAATGAAATCTGCATATCTAAAAAAATAAAAAAGAAAAACAGAGAGCAATCGAAGAAGCCAATCCGGGTTGGTACCGAGAGTTACTGGGGTTGAATCAACCTGATGTCTCCCTTCCCAGCCACGGGTACGGAGAAAAAAGGTCGAGCACAATGAAAGAAAATAAGTGAAAATTAGTCGTCGACAGAGAAAAATAAAATG
The DNA here is from genome assembly GCF_055504915.1 of Nelumbo nucifera. Classification (NCBI taxonomy): domain Eukaryota; kingdom Viridiplantae; phylum Streptophyta; class Magnoliopsida; order Proteales; family Nelumbonaceae; genus Nelumbo; species Nelumbo nucifera. The sequence goes on from NC_142652.1 coordinate 66,396,733, forward strand.
TGTGTTACCTGATGGAGGATGTGGCCTGAGAACGAATGACGGATACATAGAGGAACTTCAATTGAATTCCATCATAAATTACTAACCTTCAAACAACGAATGCGTCAGAGGGGTCTATACCCACTCTGCTCTCAGATGAAGAGATTAATGGCACTTGGATGGATTTATCCTAGGATTAACGTTGCTACAAGAGATCCGAGGGTTTGTCGGTTGTTACTGTGGTTTACGCTAGAGACCGGAAGCTTGGTAAGAAGAAATGATTGTCTGGGTGGGGATTTACACTGGAGACCAAGAAGGGAACGGATCCAAATGATGGTTGCTACTGTGGTTTCTTCTTCACTAGTGAAAATTGAGAACATGGGGGGCGAAATGATGAACGATGAGGGGTGTGTTGGAAATGGATGAAAATGAAGGAAGGGTGCCGCCACTACAACTCCTCTGTTCTCATCAAGAAGATAACAGTAATGGAACGTCACAGTTCGGATCACTAAGAGAGAAAGGGATGAGAGGGATGGGTAGGAAAAAAGGCGAAAGGGAAAATGAGAGATGGAATGAAGGGGGAAAAGATTGGAGGATAAAGATAAGAGATTGGGGAATGGGAGATTGCCATCGGGTTTTGGATCAAAAGAGGGAGAGAATTAGTGTATCCCCAAATCAGAAGAAGAAGAAATGAGAGATAGATAAATAGATAGAGAGAGGGAGAGAGAAAGAGAGAGAGAGAGAAGAGTGGGAAAGAAGAAAGGAGATCCACCATCGCTGCTGGAAGCCACAACGGCGGCGGTGATCTCAATTGACCAAGAATAGGGTAAAGAGGGTAGAGGAATAAGGGGAAGAAAAGGAAGAAAAATAGATAAAGGGAAAGAGAAAAAGAGAGAGGAAAGAGAGGAAGAGATTGAAAATCAAAGAGGAGGTCGGATTCTTCACCGCTGTCGTTGCCTATGTTTGGTTTGAAGAAGAGGACGAATAGTATAACAGGGAAATCGGGCGAATGAAAACATTGGATTGGATTTATAATAGGTTTAATGGAATTTTTGTACTTTTGGGGGTTTTGAAGTGTATATTTATAATTTTAGGAAATTTGGGTAAAACCGGGGTTCTAGGTGGGGGTTTTCGTTCTATGATCACGGGGTTAAGATCTGTTATGGGCAAAGAGAGGGTTTTACATGTGCAAGCCAATGAGATTAGTCAAAACAGAATCTTTTTGGATGAATGATAAAACGGGGGTATTTTCGATTGAAATTTGGCAAAGTAGGATTTTTGGGCATTCTGAGTTGAACGGTGGTGTTAGATTGAGCCAATTGGTCCCAAATTGGGTAGATCTAGAAAGGACTTGATTTGGTCAATTTGGAGCCTCAAAATGGAATATGTGTATAATCAAGGGGTAAACAAGGGTATTCTATGCTGAAATTTTATTGGTGGATATTTAGGAATGTTTGGGATTTGATGGTGATTTTTGATTGGTTCAAGGGGGTCATGATCATAGGAATTTGGGTCAATAAGGGGATCCAGACTGGAATCTTGGTTTGATGGAGGGGGGAACATGCAGATCTTATAGGGATGGCAATTTCCCCCGTAAAACTGGGGGCCCGCCCAGCCCTGCCCCGAATGGGGTGGGTTTTCCCCAACCCTAAACAAGGACGGAGCAAGGATGGGGAAAATAATTTTTTCCCGAACCAGGTATGGAGAGGGAGCGGGTTTTATATATAATTCCCCGAACCCGAAGGTAAATTAGTAAAATATATCTAGGTTTAATATTGATATTTAAAATATCTCTAAGTTTTCCCTAAATTTTTAAAATCCTAGGATCCCATAATTTTATTTTTGAATTATCCCTAAAGTATTATAATTCAATTCTAAAATACCTCCAAATTCCTATATCCTATGTATAAATTGTCCATAAAATAGATATTTTTTAAGTAATTGCCTTGTAGCGGAGAAAATTTGGGGATTCCCCATCCCCAATAAGGAATGGATGCCCCGCCCCGCCATCGGGGATGAGGCAGGTACGGGGCAAGGTATCGTGACTTCGAGGTGGAGACGGGGAAGGGGTGCCCCACCCCAAACCCGCTTCGCTGCCATTCCTAGGATCTTAGGCTGAAACTTGTTTTGGTGTGTTTGGTGCTCAAACATATTGTATGATTGGCTCAGATGTGTTTGGATCATGGAAATCTTGGTTGTGGGTGTTTTCAATTAAAGAGAGGGGTCAAAATGGAATCTTTGTTTGATGAGATGGTAAATAGAGGAATTTTGAGTTGAGACTTGCTGGGTATGTATTTTAGGATGTATAGGGTGTAATGGTAGTGTCTAATCTAAGAGTCAAAGTGTAGACAAGGATTGATCATGGCCATTAGATTGCTATTGGGTATATTTAACGATGGATTTAAGGGTTTTTTGGGCTAGAATTCGGGATATTTGGGTTTTGGGGTGTCTTGGAGAGATCGGAATGGTTTGATCGGGTGTTTGGGGTAAATTGGAGGCTTAAGTAGTGGACCAAGCAAAAATCGAGTGTTGACAGATGCCCTTCTTTATTGTGAGGTAGGAGACTACATAACAACAAAGTCCAAAAGAAGTATACAAAGGTTTTTGCGAAGAGAAGGATTGGAAGAGGGGCAATGTGAGGAAGGAAAAGGAAAGAGGATTGATGTGAAGGAAAAAAGTTCCTATGTATCGTTTCATCATGTATAGGCCATTTTATTTTTGGTAAAGTGACTCCTCCTAGGTATCAAGAACCTTCGAAATCATCTTACAACTATCGTAAAAGAAAGAAAACAAATAAAAAATAGTGATAAAAGCAACTTATGTGAAAACCAATTACTTTTGGCAAAGTGACCCCTTCTAGGTAAAGCCTTATAGAATTAAGGCGCATTTGTCATAAAGAAAAATAAACACGTAAAAAACAGCATTGAAAATAACTTTTCATGTGAGAACTAATTACTTTTGGCAAAGTGACCCCTCTTATATATCAGAAACCTTTCGGAACCAAGGCACATTTGGCATAAAGAAAAACAAACACGTAGAAAACAAAGAAAGCAACTTACCATGTGAGAACCAATTACTTTTGGAAAAGTGACCCTCCTAGCATTAAAATCCAAGCAAAACACATGAAAAGTAACTTAAAATAGGATATATAAGCTCATTACAAATCACAATCACAAACACAAACATATATTCTTTAGAAAACCTTTTCTTTAAAAGCCTTCACAAAACATTTTGAAAACTTGACAGAGGTCCTATGGTTAATATAGTGTCACTACTCTTTTGTTAGGCAAGAGGCATCCTTTCATGCAAGAGCAGTCTACGCTCGAAAACTCTGGTGAAACACTCGATAAATCTAGTGATGTGCAAAGTGTTGTGCTTTCAAGTACATGACAGTTTTCATTAAGATAATAATGCATGATTAATATGATGTCCTAAGCTATTATTTTCCTTTGTGCTCCTTGGTAGTGATGGGGGAATTTGCAAATGAAACATAATAATGGATGGTCGAAGGTTGTCATGATTATGGGCATGCTGCCACACACTTAGAAGGTGGTGAAGGACCTGTTACTAAGTTTTCATTATCGTCATTTTTATTTTTCATTTTCATTTTCATGATTTTTTAATCCTGATATATATTGCAATTAGAAAATAAAAATGCTGATGATGATAAAATGTGCATTATGCTATAGTGCAATCAAAAATCTATTGTATGTCAGAAAATCAACGAGAAGTATGTTACAATATTAATTTCTTCGCCACAAGATAATGTTGTAAGGGACTTTGTTGCTACAAGGGACTTTAATGCCACAATGGACCTTGTTGCCACAAGGAACTTTAGTGCTGGAATGAACTTTGAAGCAAATATAATTCAAATGAGCAATTAATGTTTTCTAATTGAAACAAATGATTTCTATGTCTAATGTGCATTATGCTGCTATACAAATAACAATCCACAGTATGCTAAAAGAATGAGCAATGAAATGCTAATATCTTGGCCACGTGGAGCTTTATTGCTATGAATGACTTTGATGCCACAAGGGACTTTTAATGTCGTAAGGGATTTTATTACCACAAGGGACTTTGATGCTGTAATAGACTTTAAAATATATACAATTCAAATGAGAAGTTAATGATTTATAATTGCAATGATGATATTCTTATGTTTAAAGGCTAAAAATTGATATCGATTTTTTTGCCACGACAGACTTTGATGCCTAAAGGAGTTTGATGCCACGAGGGAATTTGATGACATGAAAGACTTTAGTGCCATAAGGGCTTTAATAGCATAATGGACTTTGCTACTAAGAGGGACTTTGATATTAACATAATTTAAATAAGAGGTTAATGACTTTCAATTGAAATGTCGATATTTTTATGCCTGATGTTTGTTAGGTCGCAATGTAAATCAACAAAGGTCATGCAATGCCATGATGCAATTATCCACTAAACATTTATATTCTGTCATGAGGGAGTTTGGTTCCATGAAAGACTTTAATGTCGTAATGGACTTTAATGCCACAAGGGACTTTGATACTAACATAATTCAAATGAAAAGTTAATGATTGAAATAGATGATTTTCATGTCTAATGTGTGTTAAGCAACGATGCAAATAACAGTCCACAATATATTACAAAATGAGTAATGAAATGGTAATATCTTAGTTGAGAAGGAATTTAATGCCATGAAGGACTTTGATGCTACAAGGGACTTTTGGTGCTGCATGAGACTTTTTTGCCATAAGGGGCTTGAAAATAGATACGATTCAAATGAGAAATTAATAATTGAAACAGATGATTTCCATGTCTCATATGCATTTGGTCATGATGTAATTATGCATAAAGCATTGATATTTTGCCATAAGAAACTCTATTGCCATGAAGGACTTTAATGTCATAACAGACTTTGCTACGAGGGACTTTGATACTAACATAATTCAAATGAGAAGTTGATTATTGAAACAAATGATTTCCATGTTTAATGTGCCCTAGGTTGTGATTCAATTATCCACAAAACATTAATATTCTACCGTAAGGGACTTTGGTGTCATGAAGGACTTTAATGTTGTAACAGACTTTGCTACCAGGAGGGACTTTAATACTAACATAATTTAAATGAGAATTTAATGATTGAAACAAATGATTTTCATGTGTAATGTGTATTAAGCTGTTGTCAGCACCTGATTTTTACTCGATTCACCACCTGAACCCTAATTCACCCCAAATTCTCTATTAAACCCTTCTGACCTTTCCAAAACACCTAAAAGCCCAAAAAACTCGAATTTCATCCGAAATCCCTCAGATCCATCATTAAATCTGCCTAATACCTATGATATGGCTTTGATCGACCTCCACTTACACCCACCATTATATTAGACTTAACCATTAGACCCACGACTTCCCAAAACCCCTCTGTTCACCACTTGTTCATAGGCTGAAATCTCAACAGGTAATCTCTGTCACAACTCTCTGTTTTTTTTTTTCCTTGATTTCTGATTTTATTCCTCGTTTTTCTATTAGAGTTTGGGGTCTGAGCAAGATGAAGGGAGCCGATGGTGTTGGTTCAGCCGAACCAATTCCTGTAAGCTCTCAATGTTTACCTAACCATATTTATCTTTTATTTGTTATTTTTTATTTTTTTGTATTTTCTCTACTTTGTTATTTTCTTCTATAGTGATCTCTTTTCTCCTCTTTATTTTTGTAGCTGGTTTCATTATTAAATCAATCCTCTAGTTGTTATTGCTAATATCTCTACTCATTCAGATTGACTATCTTTTTCCTTTTAGTTGTATGTTTTCGTCACTCCAATACTATACTGTGTTAATGCTTATTCAACTGAATAATTGCTCAGTTTATTGAACTTGTAGGCAGAGATATTGTTTTAGTTGCTTGTTATGCCTAACGTCTAATTCAGAGGGGATTACTAACCAGTGATTTGGAGTCTTTGGTAGAGGATTTAGTAAAAGGTTGCAATTCAATAAATGTTGATTTAAAATAAATAAAAAAGGGGGAAAAGAAAGGGAGGGAATGATGGATGTGAGGAGATAACAGAATTGAAGCATAGTGGACAGGGGAAGGTCAGTTGAAGAAAATAGTACAGACCTAAAAAGTGAATGAAATAAAAACAAGGTAAAATATAAAAACCTCCCTTCAAGTTTCTGACAATCATAAAAAACTCCCCTCAAGATTTACTTTAATAAAAACCTTCCCTGAATTTTTTAAAAACTAAACACAAACCTCCCTTCCGTTAATATGTTAAACGGAAAATGGTTGGTTGATACATTATTTTTTTAATACCCATTTTATCCTTTTTACCATTTCATGTGTTCCGAATGAAGAAACCCAGCGCCACCAAAATCTTTCACGTCGATGCTCCTCACAAAAAACATAACGTGGTCTTTAGTGAAGTGCCCTCCCTCATCTCTGGGCTCCAACCATACCTGTATTTGCACCCTCCCTCATCTCCGCCCTCTTCCCCCTTCTCTTGTTGGTGCTTCATATCACCATCATAAAGCCGTCCTCCACTGTAACCTGGATGTCGAGGATGTCGGTGGGGATGCTTGATGCACCTCCTTTAGTTGTTGATAGTTTGGACAAGCGGGCGAACGAAAGGAAAATAAGCTTCTCTATGCTGGTCTCGGGGGAGTTAAGCAACTAATTCACCACCAATGCGAGGCTGCCATTAAAGAGAATCGACACTGCTCTCATCCTGGCTGCTTGCCTTTTTCAGATTCAGGGTAAGATGGTTAGATTAGATAATGGAGAGATCAAACAATAATAATGTCAGAAGAAAGTTGAAGCTAATGACCAACTTGACCAGGAGAGCCAGCACTTTCTTCTCTGACCGCCATCACCATTGTTTGTTTTTGTTTGTTTCATGTCAGTTGGGGTCAAAGACTCGACCTTTGAACCTGAAACAAAACAGGAAATAGGATTTAATCTTCTTGGTTTTGGTCTTGGGGTTTTGTGATTTTAGCTATTAAAGTTGGAGAGAGAAGAGGAAGAGATGCCTGGCATGGCATGGAGAGGAGATTTGAAGTTGCAAAAGTCTGAGTGTTCTTGTGGAACCAGTTGACTGACTTGGAAAATAAACATCCAAATAAATAAATCTTCGAAAAACCTATGACAAGGAAGAGGGTTCTTGTGGAACCATGGCGTTGAAGGGGCTTTTTACAATAGAGTATCTTTGAAGAATCCATTAATGGAGTTGCAACAACTTTTATACTTGATTATAATTATCTTTGTTTTTCCTCCACCAATCCGATTATGGAGTTCAACATAATGCAAGTCCAAGTAGAGAGGCGTTGGAGAAAATATCGTTAAGATGTGCAAAATTATATTTGAAGGGGTTTATTTGCTACAAGCACAGAGAATAATATTATGTTTCTTGGGAAAATAACATTAACTTGATTCCATTCTTGTGTCCTATTAATTAGTAAAATTATACAAAATAAAAAGGGAATGGTGGGGAATGAAATGAGGGAGCCGCCTAGGGATTCTCGAGGTGCTCCTTCCTTTGTTTCGGTGGTTGCTACCTCCATGAATCCTTTTCCTACTGTTCTTGATCCACCAGCAGTTGATATTCCTTTGAAGGTACCTTCGATCAGGTGGGGAGAACCGGCAGTGCTTTTCTCAGAAGAAGATATTGAGAAATCTCTCTCCCCTCTCCAATTCGCACTGGTTGGAAATTGCTCATATGGTCACCCTTCCTTTGCGGAGATCAGGGAATTTTTGGTAGGTACGTTTAGACTCCAAAAATCTATTGTTATAACTGCATTAGATCTAAGGCATGTGCTTCCCAAATTTGAAAGTGAGGAGGAATACCTTACCTTGGGGTTTGGCTGCGAGTGGTTGTTTTTATCAAGGATTTTCTTCTAAGATTTCTGAAATGGATGCCTGGGTTGGAGTTAGGATGGGAACCTTCAATGGTTCCTCTTTGGATTTCTCTGCCAATGTTGTCGATTAACCTGTACAATGACAGACACCTGTGATCAATTACGCATGTAGCAGGAAGAGTGCTAAAAGTAGATCCGGCAACTGCTTATTTAACCAGAACAACCGTGGCTAGGGTTTGCGTGGAGGTTGATCTGTTGAAAGAAAACCCTAGTCGTGTTTGGGTTGGGCTTGGCAAGGAGGGTTTCTGGCAGAAAATAGTATATGAGAACCTCCCCAAATACTGCACCTTCTGCTTCAAACATGGTCATGGTGAGGGGGAATACAAACTGAAACTGAAGAGAAATTCGAAATCTGAGGGAGAAGTCGCCAAGTCTAAATCCACTTCAGCTCCAAAGCCTATAGAACCTGAACAAGCACTTAGGAAAAAAAATTGTGAAGCAGGTTTACCAGGAAGTTCAAAGAACCCTAACAACTGTCCAAAAAATTGAAGTGATAGAAAATCCAAATGCAAAAGAGATCCAGACTCAACAAACTAAATTCCCAAAACAGATGATATTACCTACAGAGGGGGTGCAAAAATCCTTTGTTTCCAAAGACGACATTAGTTTGAAGCCTGTTTGGCTAATCAATCTGGAGACAATCTCCTATTCGTCTAGGAAACCTGAATGGATCTGGAGTCTTGAGGATCTGCAAAAATCCAAGCTGGAATTGGATGAGAGGCTTTCTCGTAGGGGGTACAACACGTCATCAATTTTGATGCCGAGTTGCTCGATAAAATTACTAAAAGAGCTCAAGGTTCATCCTTTGCATTACCTGATGACAAAGCTGGGTTAGAGGTGGAAGCGAACTGGACACAGGTGGTTTGTAAGAAAAGGCCTCGTAAAAAATATGTACAGAGTGAGAACAGACCAGTTACCAAATCGCAAACTAGCCAAGGTATGACTACCTCTAGAATTTCTCAATGAATGGTCTATTCAGAAATATTAGAGGGATTGCAAATGATCCCTCTATCACTTGTTTGAAAAAACTTTGCAAACTGCATAAGTTAGGTGTAGTAGCAATATCTGAACACATGATTGGGGATGATAGACTCTCTCAGATTTCCAGGAGACTCAACATGACTGGTTTTATGGTTAATATCAATAGTAAAATTGTTCTATTTTGGAATATCTTTTTTTCTATACAGTTGATTGAGGATTGTGACCAAATCCTAACTATGAAAGTCACCATCGCTGCCAATGAGATATTTTTTCTTTCTGTTGTTTATGCCAAATGTGATCGGATAGAAAGAATGTCTCTTTGTGACAGAATTCAGAACTTAGCCTCTAGTATTTCTGAACCCTGGTTGCTAGCTGGAGATTTTAATTTCAGAACTTAGCCTCTAGTATTTCTGAGCCCTGGTTGCTAGCTGGAGATTTTAATGTGATCACTTGTAGAGAGGAAAAAGTGGGGGGAAGAAATCTTGATGTCTTCGCAATGGAGGATTTTGTTGATCTGATAAATGTCGCAGGCCTGGTAGATTTAGGTTTCTCTAGAAGCAGATTCACCTAGTGCAATAACAGAGAAGGCTTGGACTGTGTTTGGGCTTGTTTAGATCGAGTTCTAGTTAATTACAGCTGGGCTCAATCCTTCCCTTTGAAGCATGTGATTCATCTTAATCGCACCTGTTCAGACCACTGCCCTCTAGTTTTTTCTGTTGAGGAGGAAAGATAGGCAGGTCCCAAGCCTTTTAGGTTTCAGCAGATGTGGCTCTCTCATCACTCTTTTCACGCGTTTGTTAGGGATTGCTGGATTGAGGAGGTTCACGCCAATCCATTGGTGAGGTTATTTCTCAAACTACATAAATTAAGGAGTAAACTCAAGCAATGGAATTGGGAGGTTTTTGGGAATGTTCATCAAACTATCAAGGAGGCAGAAGATAGGGTTCAACGTGCTGAAACGAATCATTTATAGATGAATTTTGCTACTAGCTTCATGGAGTTAAGAGAGGAGAGGAAGAAACTTCATGAAGTTCACAAACAGGAGGAAATTTTTTGGAGGCAGAAATCTAGAATTAAATGGTTGAAAGAGGGGGATAGAAACTCAAAATTTTTTCATCTCTCTATTAAGCTGAACCGAATGTGAAGCAAAATCTGCAAAATAAAAAATTCTACAGATGACTGGATTGCTAATCCAGAGGAAATGAAACAAGGCGCAGTAAACCATTTTTGTAGTGTTCTTTCAAAGGAAGGGGCTATTGGTGATGAGGATTTGCTAGAAGTCATTCCATGTGCGGCAAATCAGGAAGACAATGACTTTCTTTTGGTTGTTCCTTCTGAGACAAAAATTTAAGAGGTGCTTCATGCTATGGACAGAGACAGTGCACTAGGGCCAGATGGATTCATAGGACATTTTTTTTTGTCTTATGTTGGGATATTGTTGGAGCGGATGTGGTAGGGTTTGTCCAATTCTTCTTTAATGGTGGCCAGCTTTCGGTGAGTTGCACTTCCTCCTTTATTACTTTGATTCTAAAATGCAAGGTTCCTGAAAGTTTCACAGATTTCTGTCCCATCAACTTAGGTAATTTTTGCTACAAAATTATTGCTAAAATTTTTACTAAGAGATTGGTCGACATTTTACCTAAGTTAGTTTCACAATAGCAGGGTGCTTTCATTTAGGGGTGAAACATCATGGATAATGTAGCTTTGGTGCAGGAATTGGTTACAGTTATTGAAAGGAAGGTAGTGGGGGGAAATGTAGTGCTTAAACTGGATATGGCTAAAGCTTACGATCAGGTGAATTGGGACTTTCTCTTCAATGTCCTAAGACAGTTTGGTTTCAGTGAAGCCTGGATTGAGCTAATTAGAAAAGTGGTTGTGAATTGTTGGTTCTCAGTTCTTTGGAATGGAGGAGTCACAAGTATTTTTAGTCCACCAGAGGTTTACAGTAAGGGGATCCACTCTTGCCTTATTTGTTTATCATTACAGAAGAGGTACTCAGTAGAAACTTGTCCAAGCTGGGTGAAAAGTATCCTATAGGTGTTTATGTGACCCACAGGGGATACCCTCCTATCACCTACAGTCTCTATGCTGATGACACCATCATCTTCACAAGAGGGTCCAAGCAAGTGTTAGAGAAAGTCATGTTAATAATCCGAAGGTACGAGCAATGTTCGGGTCAACTGGTGAACAAGGCAAAGAGCTACTTTTTCACTTCAACAAAAACCTCTCACAGTAGAATCCAAATTATAACTTCAACCATGGGTTACCTGCGTAAGCCTCTTCCCTTCACCTACCTTGGTATCTCAATTGGTAAGGGCTGTGTGAAAGCAGAAGCCTTTAATGGGGTTGTGTAGAAAGTGGCAACAAAAATTTTGGGCTAGAAAGGGAAAGTGATATCCGATGGAGGTAAGCTAGTCCTAATTAGACATGTCTTGAGTAGTATTCCTATATACTTGATGTCGGTAGTTGCAACTCCCAAAATGGTTATCAAGCACCTAGAGCAGTTGATGAAAGGATTCCTTTGGTCTAATTCATATCCATCGTCATTGGATCACTAGGAGAAAAATTGTGAGACCTTTTTCTGAAGGTGGGCTACAAATTAAAAGTTTATCAGATGTCCAAAAAGCCCTCAGGTTGAAAGATCTGTGGCAAGTGCTTTTTCAAAACTCTTTGTGGGCTGAATTCTTCAAAGCCAAGGTGCTGAAGCATGATCATTTCTATACAGCCATCCCTCCTTGCTACAGTTCTCGTACTTGGAAAGTTAACATGGAACTAAGAGGTTACTTAGCCCTTCTCTCGAGGTGGCTAGTGGGAAGGGGAGAAATCAGCTTCTGGTTTGATAATTGGACCATGGATGATCCTTTAATTGAGAAAGCCATTCAGCTAGATGGTCTAAATTTGTAGTTGAGAGTGTGTGATTTGTTGATGAGGCAAGAATTTGGCACCTGGATCGGGTTAGGGGTTTTCTTGAGGAGGAGGCTGTCAACAGTATTCAAGGGTTAGGTGAGAAGCTCTCTAACAACCAAGACAAGATAGTTTGGCTTCTTGAGGCAAAAGGGGATTTCTCTGTAAAATCAGCTTGGTCCTTCTATAGAACTACTCAACCTACGATGGACTGGTACAAGGTAGTTTGGAATGCTTTAGTACCCACCAAGATAAGCTTCTTTGTTTGGAAACTTATGATTGGGAAGGTAGGGGTGGATTCTGATATAAAGGAATTGGGAGTCCCTTTTGTCTCCAAATGTGTTTGCTATCATGATCACTCAGAGGAAAATATCAACCATTTGTTGGTGCATAGATGTCTTGCACGAAAAGTTTGGCTTTTCTTTAGCAGATTGTTTAGGCTCCCTTTCAAGGGGTAATGAGAGTATTAAGGAGCTTCTCTCTGTTTAGTTTTTAGCAGCCTCGGAAAAGAATCAATGGGCTGTTACAGTAGGGTTGATTGCTTGTTTTATAGTCTATGAAATATGGAAGAAAGAAACAGGCACAAAATGGAAAATAAATTTAGATGCTCTAATATGGTGATTTGGGTGATAGTGCGATGGATTCATGAGTTCTCCTCTCCTCTAAATCTCACCCACAAGGTAAGTTTTAATCAACAACTCTCTTTACAGGGTTTGGGGTTGCGGATTCACCCAATTAAGAGTAGATACATCAAGGTGGTGCATTTATTGGCGGTTCCGGGGGTTACATTAAATTGAATGTTGATGGTGCTTTCAGAGGAAATCCTGGCCCATGTGGTATCATTAGAGATGGAAGAAATGATTTTATTAGTGCTTTCTCTAACACTTATGGTTTGGACTCCAATTTAGTTGCAGAGGCTATGGATTTGCTGGATGGCTTACACCTGGCGGTTGCCCTTAACTTAGATAAGATTATGGTGGAATCAGATTCCAAACTTTTGATTGATATACTCAATGGTACTTGTACAACCCCTTTGAAGCTTTGGTTTTGGTTGTCTCAGGTACAGGAGCTTAGAAATAGATTGGATTTCTCGTGTGTTCATATTTACAGAGAGGCTAACCAACCGGCGGATGCTCTTGCAAAGCTTGGTTGCTTAGCGTCTCAGAAAACTATTTATGATTGCATAGATACTCTTCCTTCACACGTACAGAACTTGATTACAACAGATGGTCTAGGTCTTTCATTTTTGAGAATTCATTGATTCTAGGTTGCTTGGACACTTTATGTTTATATGATCCAAGATTCCTTTGTATAGAGCGAGGGGTAAGGCATCACATCCCCCCTCCAAGGTTTTCTGCATATCAATAAAATTTCGGTGGCCAGCCCTCCACCGGGAGTAAATTTTGGGGCTAAAAAAAAGGGAATGGTGGAGAGTGCGACAAAACAAGGGTGGTGACAGTGGTGGGGAGTGGGACGAAGAAGAAGAAAGAGAAAAAAAAGTAGAGGAAGAGAGGGAGAGGGAGAGAGAAGATAAGAGAGAATTGGAGGGGGTTGCCACTGTTACTTGGTGTTGGAAAGTCTACTCGCTGCCGCTCTCTCAACAAAGAAGATGAATAGTAAACTTTCAAATTGATTAGAGCCCATATCTTAAATGAAAACTTCATATAAATTTCATTAACTACAGGGAGGTTTTCGTAACGAAGCCAACAAGGATAGGGAAATGCTTTCCATGTTTTCGTAAAAGCAAGAGATTTTCAGGAACTAGAGAAGAAAGCTGCTTCTAAAATCTAAACGGAGTTTGATACTAAAGTGGCGAAATTCACGCACAACTCATTGTGACTGACATGGCAAAATTTTGCATTTGAATACCTTGAACACGAGCTATTTTACAAAAGGGTAAAATGGGTATTTGGAAAAAAATTATAGATCGATAAACGTTTTTTGTCTAAGTTAGTAACATAAGGGAGGTTTTTGTTAATTTTTTTAAAAGTTCAGGGGAGGTTTTTGGTAATATGAAACTATAAGGGAAGTTTTTATGATTGTTAGAAACTTGAAGGGAGATTTTTGTATTTTACCCTAAAAACAATAATAAAAATATATCATAAAAAATCTGGAATTATAGGTAGATTAGTTGCTAGCTGTATAAATAGGGTTCCATAATTAGTGCATAACTGTATAAATAAGGTTTCATAAAAATAGGTAAAAATGAAATAATAAATATAACATGAATAATAAATATATATATATAGTAAATATAAATACAAAATGTAAATATAACAATAAAAATAAGAAAAAAGATAAAAATAAAATATAATAATAAAAGAAACAAAAAGGAGTGAAATAAAATAAATAATAATAATAATAAGCAAATATAAAATAAAGAAACAAAAATAAGAGGAATTTCTTTTATGTTTTCTTTCTTTGTTTGATATTTGTTTGTTTTTGATGGATTAAATGTTTTCTTTTTTGTAGTTATTCTTTATAGGATCATCATGTGGGCCCCACCTTTTGGACCCAGGAGAGGGGTGCCTAACCCCTTCCCTTTCCCACTTGGGTCTTACCTAGACTGGTTCAGCTAATTCTTCGAGCTTTAGAGTCACTAATAAATCAAAATGTTTTCCAATGTAAATCCTCGGGGTCTCATCACCTCCATTTCGCTTATCTGATGGGTGGCAACTCCATTTTAGCCCAAGTGAGGTATTTCCCAATACTCACAGTTGCAATGTGATTATCCACAAAACATTGATATTCTGCCACAAGGGACTTTGGTGCCATGAAGGACTTTGACGCCATAATGGACTTTGCTACCACAAGGGACTTTTATGTCGCAATGAACTTTAAAATATATACAATTCAAATGAGAAGTTAATGATATAAACAAATAATTTTCATGTCTAATGTGTGTTATGCTGTGATGCAAATAACAATTCACAATATGCTAGGAAATGAACAATGAAACGTTAATATCTTGGTTGCAAGGGACTTTAATGCTACAAAGGACTTTGATGTCATAAAGGGCCTTTTATTACCACAAGGGACTTTAATGCCGTAACGGACTTTGAGACAAATATAATTCATACAAGAGATCAATAACTTTTGATGGTTCTCTTTTAATTGAAGCACTAATTAAAGTAAGATATAGATGAATCTTTTAAAACAATATTGATATTTTGCTGCAAGGGAGTTTACTGTCATGAAGGACTTTAATGCCATAACGGACTTTACTACCACAAGAGACTTTAATGTCATGAGGGACTTTGAAACATATTAAATTCATATGAGTGACTTTTAACTGAAATTAGATGAGGAAGTAAAAATCTTCAGCTGAAATAGTAGTGATTTCTATATCTATAATGTGTTATGTTGTAAAGCAAATGTTATGCCATAATGCAATTATCCACAAAACATTGATATTTTACAGTGATGGACTTCAGTGCCATGAAGGACTTTAATGCCATAACGGACTTTAAAATAGAATACGATTATTATGATTAAACAATGATTTCTATGCCATAAGGTAGGAAAATGATATAACTATCTTGAAGCTAGGTGATTTAAAAAAAAAAAAAAACATAATATGATTAAATGAAAAACACAATTCTTCATATGATGAATGTCACTTTCAAATGGAATTTTTAACTAATCAATTAATTAAAAAAAAAAACACAATGCATTTTTTTTGTAAACAAAATGAGGTATGATTAAAAATTAAATACAATAGAGATGATATGCAAAATGACACATTCAAATGATTCAAAGCAATGGATACTCAAAGATAGTTGAATTGGGGACTTTCTTAGACTTGAGTAAGAAATCAGCATATTTCAAATATCAAGGACATAAACATTGGATATGCAATGATTTTCCGATCAAAGGTTCAAATCGAGAAACACCCATCAAAAGGGGGGTTGCCCTAGTCTGGATCAATTAAGAAGGATCACTCCTAAAGAGGATGACTGCTTAATTTAGCATTGAAAAACTAATGATTTAACGAAATGGGTGTTGATGGCAAGCTCAAATGAGGGATGAAGCTAGATTTGCACAAACTTGATTAAGAGGTAATTCTGTCATGCTCCCAATAATTCGTCACTTCATTGTTTTGACATCCAATTCCCTGATGCATTGCACCTTTAATAAGAATGTTCTCTTTTTTTACCATTTTGCCCCTAGCTTTAAAGAATCAGGCTTGATTTCTTCTTTCCCTCTTTTTTCTTTCTTTCTTTTCTTCTTCATTTTGTTTCTTCTTCAACCCATTCAAGTCTATCTAGTGCCAATTTTATCAATTTTTCAAGGATCGAGGAGGACTTCCAATTAGGACAAAACATGGCCTAGGACAAAGGTTCTGAAACAAGGGATAAAAAGGCTTAAGAAACTTGAACTATAATGGGTATCAGATGCTTGAATCCTTATTTAGGGATTTATTCAAAATTTTGTATTCTTATTTTTCCTTAATCAAACACTCTCGTAATCATAAATGAAACAAATTTCTCTTCATGTCTTTCAATATTATGGATTATGCACCCGAGTGATCAAGGAGGACTTTATTATAAAATGAAATGTAAATAGATACGGTTAAAATAAAAAATTGAGAATGGATGTCACTACTGGACAATATCTTATTGATTTGATTATCAAATTTCCCCAGTTGCTCTCACATTCTCTTTTCTTCTCCTTTTCACAATAGTTGGATACCCTAGTTTATCTTTGTAACCCCCTTTCCTTTGTGCTATTTTTTTATTATCCTAATTTGTGCACATGCCCTAAATTTTCAAATTCATTTCTTTCCTTTTGTTTCTTCTCAATTGATTGAGATTCACATGTAGAATTGAACATTTGACATTCACCTCTTAGGAGGGTTTATTTTTTAAGGAATGATTCCTACAAAGGCTCAAAGGGATAACTAGTGAAATGAATAATAAATATGGTTTAACAAAAAGGGATAGAGCAATCGAATAAAAGAGGGCCTCTTATAATTTCTCCATTAAATGCATAATACATTGGGAATAAATACATGTTAAGCACAACTCACTTTTAAGTGACTTAAGGGTATTTATGTCATTTAACAACTTTAACACTTGGAAACTTTGAGGCTACCCGAATGAGATTGATTCTATTCCATCTCCCCTCTTCTTTTCTTTTTTCTCTTTCCTTTTTCCATTTTCTCTCTTTTTTCTCTTTTCTAAACTTTTTTTTTAACCCTTTGGAAAGAAGCATCCTAGGAATTTGATTGGTTTAATAAAGAAGAAAGTCCAATAAATTAGCTCAATGGCCTAACTAGTGGTGCTAACAATGGTAAGAGATTTGAGGTAATAAAAATGACCAATAGTGGCCTCCAGTCCTTTCCCTAAATAATTAGCAATGCAGTAAGTTAATATAATGCTCATTCAATAATGGCTCAAGGAACGACACAAAGGAGCACATATCCCATCACAATGTCTTCAACCTTATAATTGCCCCAATTTGAGCTATCAATGGTGGGTTTATCTATGGACGTGCTTGGGAATGGATTTTACTATTTTGGTCTAATAGGATTGCCCTCCCTCCTTAGACATTTTCAGTGATGGACCTTCAATTAACAATCATTTTTTCATAAAGTTATGTCCTTGAGGATTATTTTGAGCATATGATTGAAGAAAACTATGCTCGTACACTCTTCTTGAGGGAAGTGGCAACTTCATCTCTTTCCTAGATTAGAAAGCCCCCTTATTAAATCTCATTGTTTTATTCAAAGCAAAAAAGTAGAACAATAAAATGAAACAACTAAGTAAAAACTTTCATTAATTTGAAATATGAGTTGTACAATAATCAAGATCATTTCCAAACTACCAAAGAGTGAAAGCGAAATAGAAAGGAATAACTGAAAAGAAGTTTCTAATGCAACAAAACTAATAAGATTTTCTAATGAATCGGTTTCTTAGGCATTGGTGGTGCCATGTCTAGGATTTCCCTGGTTTGATCAAATACACCCCCATCGATGAGATCTTGAATAACAAATTTCAGTGGCCAACAATGATGAGTTGTTGAAAGTGGTTTTATTTCATTAGTTGGAGATATCCCTTTGAAATAAGAAAAGGTAACAATTGAGCATGAGAGCATAGTAATTGGGTGAGTGCCCTTCTTTCCTTCTTCTGGGTGGTTGGTCATGTTGGTTTGTTTGGGCTGGAGCAACTAGTGGAGCTTGTGGTGACAACTTAGGTAATGAAGATGCATGAGGTGAAGTTGTTGAAGGTGAGATCGATATGACTAATGGTTTCTTGGAAAATGTAGATCCACTAGGTGAACATCCTTGAATGGCTGGTTTGGAAGATAAGGTTGCTGGTTGAGGTAGTGGCCTAAAGGTTGTGAAAGTGGGCATGGATGCTATGAAGGCTGGCAAGGACAAAGGCATGCTAGATGGGGATATGAGAAATGGGTTTGCTCTGATTTGAGATATCAACTAATCCAGCTTGGAGCCCAAGGCAACCACCATCTCTTTAAGCTCATCAAACTCTTGGCAGGTTATTGATCTAGTTGTCAATAGGAGCAGACATTTTTTTGAGAAAAACACCAAACCAAAGAAGTTAAACTTATTATGCAAAACGGTAAATAAAGGATGAAAAGATGATTTCGTAACAAAGGATTTTTTAAGCACAATTGAGTAATCTAATAAATGGTCACTTCTATTTTGATTATAGAGAATTGGCAACATGTCCAAAATCTTCAAGTTAATCTCATCTTGTTCTAGATTTCTCCTTTTTTTTCATCTTAAAGTAGCATTAGTCCTCAAACAATGGATAACATATGCATGAAGCATCACAAAGGGAAAACTTGAGTCTGTGTTTGTGTGCATTAGTAAAGTGAATGAAAGAAAACATGCTATGAATGACATGGTTGAGGTAGGGTAGGACCTATCAGGGGGCAACCTAGGGTTGTTTAGTAGGTATGAAGAAGTATAGAATTGAAAAGTTAGATAAATGAAAAGATGATTAATTTCCATTTTACTTGATTAAGAGATCTTATTTTTGTTTTATTATCCTGGTTGAACCCAAGCGCCACTACCCATGCTACCTACGTACCCCTCATGAGGGAGCAGGCCGAGCGTAGTTCAGCTTATTTGCAATTTCGATTATAAGCAAGATAAAAAATGATCACAAAACCACATGATAAAAACCTGTAGTATGTCGATTCCACTATTAGTAAGATTTTGTATTGCAAGCTGGAGAGGTATACATTGATTAGTAGGATGTCTAGCCATCTGATGATAATCATAGAATGTATTCAATCTGAACCGTTGAGGGAGTGGATTTGGAACTAGTTTTGGCTGAAGTGTAACCAAACGTTCTTCTTGTACTAGCCGAGGAAGTAACTGAGAAAGTGGAATTGAGAGAGGAGTAAGCTTTCTCTTAACCCTTTTATTTGATTGCGAAGAAGCAAGATGCTTCTGACTTGAAGACTCAACTCCAAGATAATTATCAACAACAACTTGTACTTCATTCACTTCATGAGATGGTTGCACTCGGACTGCGAATTCCAGATCGAAAGTCATGTTCAATTCTCTTTCCAACAGTGACTATGCTCTTGAAATCCTAATACTTCATGAATGTAGAGAATGGTGTCTCTAAGGTCCTCAAAAACAACTCGGTCATTTCTTCCAAAGGGATGATAATCTTCAATTGAGCAACAATGGATTTCTATCGGTATGCGTATTCAGCAAAACTTTCCTCGGACACTTTTTGTATGCCTTTTACTGTCTCTCTTTTCAAAGCCAAGTCTATGTTGTAGTCAAACTGTTCTAGAAAAGTTGTGGCCATTTGATTCCAAGTTTTCTTCTTATCTACTTCAAGTGATGCAAACCATGCTAGTACTTCACCCTTAAAACTCCAATGGAAAAGCTAAACGAGAATCTTCTCATCTACTCAAAGTGGAAGCATCTCTCCATAGTATGTGCTCAAATGCACCCACAGATAACATTTTCCATTGTACTTCTCAAACTATGGAATTTTAACTCCTTTTGGCAGCTCCAACCCTGGGTATATGCACAACTTGTTGAAATTTGGCATAGGAGAGGACTAAAAATGCTTTAATTTCTCTAGATTTTGCTTTAACCTAGCTATATCTTCCCAAATGGGCATTACACTTAGTGGCAATGTTGAGTTTATTAAGGACTGATGTTGATTCCTATCCCAACATATGGCTCCCTGGAGCCTTTTGATCTTGATGACATGTGGTTCTCTGAGTCTACTATCTAACCCTTTTGGAACTGGTAGCCGTTGTCCTAAAGAAACTCCTCTAATTTAGAAAAGTGGTTGGCAACATCCTTTTTTTATTTGTTTTTTCTCCTTTTAGTGATGAATTAATGTCGCATTTGCTTTATTTGCTCTTTTGGTTTTTATTACATTACCTGGACAACTGAAGGGAATGAGAAATCAACTAAAAGCTATGTAAATGGGAGGTTTGCTTTAAGGCATCTTAGATGGGATGATGCATAATGCAACATTTATGTTAAAACCACCTAATGTCGACACAACATCAAGAAAGCAATAGTAAAACCAGTCTGCCCCTAGTTTGAAACCAGATGGGGTAAAAACCTCGGCAGATAAAGAAATATGCATGGAACTGGGAATGGACTGGCCATCTATGAAGAGGGTAGGCCGTTATGAGTTGGCTATCTAATCAATGAGTCCGAGGGTATTAATGGAAATATGGAAGTTAAGGAGCTGAGTGTGATGGATGTTGGTTTATTATGCTCTAGTTGCATTAGGCTGAAGGAAATGCAAAATGTAGTATGATGCAAAGAAAGTGGATATCTATCATGAAAAACAAAGAAATCAAGGAATATTTTCAAAATACACCACAAACTGAAGAAAAAACTTGATTTAGATTGAAACACTTGTATTAAGCAGCTTATTTGGGTTATCATAAATTTGAAACAAATCTCAAATTATGCTTTTTCAATTCTCACTTTAAGAAAGAATATATTTAATCATTGACAACCAACACACATGTTTTATTCAAGAACCTAAAAAGATTTCACTCGCTACGAAACTTACAACTACAATCAAAGCATACCAAAGGAAATTTGTATTATTTATTTATTCTTTTGTTTAACCCATTTATATTACCTTTCTTTGTTATTTTCTCACTTTTATTCTTTTTATTTACATTTTCTTTTTGTTCTTTCTCTTTTTTACTTTTCCTTTCTTTTTGTTACTTTTCATTTTCTTGTCCTTATCTCCATTTGTATTTGATTTTTTATTATTTTTACTATTTTTTCATTTGTTATATTTTTATTTTTTATTAAATTTTTAAGTTTTTTATGAGATTTCCAATTAGTATCAATTCCAAAATGTTTAAAAGTCATTGTTCTTTATTATATTATGGAGAATCTTTTGTACTCTCTTATTCATTCTTTTTTCTCCTTTTCCTATCTTTCTCTCCCCTTTGATTGATTACTTATTTTGTTTGATTTTTATTTTATAACTATTTTCTTTGTTTTTTGAATCTTCATGTTTTTATTATAATTATTCCATTTACTTATATATATATTAATTTTTATTTGGTTATTTATTTTTTATATCCTTGAATTTTTTTTTGATTTTATTTATTATTATTATTTTTGGGATTTTAATTTTTCTATGCTATCACAATATGTGGGTCCTGCACCTTGCTTTTTCTTTTTTTTTTTTATCATTCATTTTTTATCCTATATATATTTTTAATTTTTTCTTATTTTTATTAATTTTTATTTTTATCGTTATTTCTTTATCATCATTTTTGGATTTTAATTCATGATTGATTTTATTTGATTTTTCTATTTTTGATTTTTTATTAATTACCCAAAAGAAAATTAGTTAATTTTTCCATTTAAATAGTTTTCCTTTTTTCTCTTTTATATTTTTCTTTTTTAGTTCTCCTTTGATTTTTGTGTTTTAATTTCTTTACTCTTTTTTATTCCTTTAAGATTTTTAGATTTTTTTTATTTATTATGAATTTGTACTTCATTTATCTATTTTTTCATTTTTTGTGCTTTGGTTTTATTTTCCTTAATTTTATCCAAAAGAAATATTGCAATTTTTTTCTCATTTCTTTTTCTTCCTTCATTTTTCTTTTTCTCTATTTTTGTTGATTTTTAATTTCTTATGTTATTTTTTTTATTTTGATTTTTCTGATATTTTATTTTTTTTTAATTTTTAATTTTACGTTGTTATATTACAAGAAAATTTTTGTTTTGTTTTTTGGATTTTTCAAATATTTTCTATTTTATTATTATTTATTTTTTTACTTACGTTTTTTCTTTACTTCCTTGTTAGTATATATTTTTTCTCTTGTTTTGTTTTTCTTTTTCCTCTTTAAAGACTTCCCCTTTAATTTTTTCTCTCTCTTTATTTTTTGGATTTATTACTGTCTCTGACTTTTTCTTTTATTTTTATTTTTTTGGAAATTTTGATTATCTTATATTTTTTTTACATTTTTTTACATTTTTTCTTCTTTTTTCTCTTTTTCTATTTTTTTTATTTTTCTATTATCCATTTTTTTGGATTTTTAAATTTTTAATTTTATTTATCTTTATTTATGCTTAACTAACTCTTCCTACCCTTTTATCTCAATTTTTTTTTCTTTTTTATGATTTTTAAAATTTTTGATTTTATATTTTTTCTTTGAATTTATATACATTTTATCCTATTGTCCTTTTTTTTATTTTAGTTTTTATTGGATTCTTAAAGTTTTGTCTATTTTTGTTTTTTTATATTTTTTGACTTTATGTAATTTATTTTATGTGGGCCCCACAAGGGGATAGTAAAACAAACCAAGTTGGGTGGCTAACATCCTAACTGACTAGGCTAACACGTGTAGTGTGATACATGAGGGGAAGGTTGACGCCTAAACTCAAATAGATCCAACAAAGTTGCCAGCCTTTAAACCTCCTCCCATTGGACAAATGGGCTTCTCAAGTTGGTGGCTGGTCGAGAACCTTCAGCTCGATCAATAGGTACTTAGATCCCATGGCTTAGGCTTCTAACCCTCTCCTATAGGATGATAGGATGCTAGATCTAATGCAGAAAATATGTTGAGAATGTGCATAAGTAGATAGAGAATTAACAATAATAAAGCAATAAAGAACTATCTAATAATCATCGAAAAATAAGCAATTATTGTTCTAACAAAATGAGATAGAGAAGCATGCATATATACAAGAAAAGGCAATCAAGCCAAATGGGCCCCACCTATGGTCCAAGAACTCCCCAGTGGAGTTACCAGTTTGAGCGTCAGAAAACGGCTCACTTGGGCTGAGTTGGAGTCACCACCCATCAGTTGAGGAAATAAAGGTGATGGGACCGCCGAGAATGACTTTTAAAAACACCTTTGTTCGATTAACCAGTCCGGGTATGACTCGAATGGGAGAGGGAAGGGGCTAGGCACCCCTCTCCCGGGTCCAATAAGTGGGGCCCACATTAGATATTAGCAAGCACAAATACAAATAATAATTATTCAATTGACTATGAGAATAATGAAGCAAATAAAAAAGATAAAACACAAAATATTTCCCTAATTAACTTATTTTCTTATGGAACCTTACTTCTTTTTTCTATTTCTCTTATTTTTTATTTATTTATATTTTTGTTTTTATTTTCTAATTAACTTATTTTTGAATCTTTTATATTTTTATTTTTATATATTTTTTTCATTTCATCACTTTTTTAGTGTTGTTTCTGTTTCAAAAGCTTATTTCCCTTTTTTTGTCTGTCAAAAAGCATATATATGTATCCCTAAATCCATTTAGTTATTCCTGAACACATGTTAACGCATTTGCATTTCTTGCTACATTTCTTTATTATATTTTTTATTCCTTTTAATTCCTTACATTTTCATATTTGATTTATCCCCCACCATTCACTCTCCCTCGTCCTAATCTGCATAATTCTATGCCATTAAACAACACAATTCTGATTTCTTCTATCTAAGAAATGAGGGAAAACCCAACACAACAGCTATTCAGTCCAAATCTTCATAACAGAATCTAATGTTGAAATAAGCATTATGGATCAAGCATAAACATATGCTGCACACAGCTTAAGCATAGCTGTGATTACAAATACAGGTTGAATAAACTAGAAAGAATAGATGGAACAGAATGATATACCAGTATTTAGCATATTCAACTATTCTACTTGAATGAATTTTGAATTCACAAATAAAAAATATTGGGTTTAAAAAAATATTATGCATGTGTTACATATATACTAATTTTAATGGAACATTAATAAATGCTAACGATAGATATAAAACTAGTCAATTGTTAGAAACAATAAAGATAATGCAAGACAATAATTAAACATAAGGGCATAATTAGTAAATTAACTTACTAGTAAGGATAATTTAAGAATTTTACCAGACATAGTTTTAAATTAACTTACTGTTTCAGGTGACCCATGTACCTGATAGGTTAACTCATTTTTTAATTGTGGGCCGTTATGGGTAATTGGGTAGTCAATCCCCAATTTCCCATATGCATATAACCCCATCCCAAATTCCCAAGACGAATTCAGGTTAGAGATGTGAATTGGATTGGATTCCGTCTAATTCAATTTTGTCGAATGTGAGTCTATTATAAATAGATTATATTCCAGTCCAATCCAATGATAATTTGGATCATTAGATCGGTCTAATTCAATATTTGGACTGTTTAATCTGTTTTAATTTAAATTCATTCTAATTTAAATATGGTTCAGACACTTATATTTTTATAATTTATCAATAGGTTAGATATTAATTGGCTCAATCCAATCCAATCCAATATAAATCTATTATGGATGGATCAAGTTCAATTCAATCCAATAAATACTTTGAACTATTAAATCAGAACTGATTTAATTCAATATGTCTTATTGGTTCATCCAATCCATCCAAATTAATTTTGATTTTGTTTTGGATGGGTTCCGATCTAAAATCGATCCACTGACACCCTTACTCAGGTGAAGGCAGGATCGGATCCTGAGCCTCTGACTCTCCGCTACAACAGGCACTTAGGCAGAGAGCGTAGCAGCTGACTCAGTTGGCACCTTCACCACAATGTTAGATATTGTATTGATATTGATAATGGGCGGAAAGACAAAAAGAAAAAAAAAAACAGGTAAATTAAATAAAATAAAAATGGAAGCTGGTTGGAGTCAATTTCAGAAGTAGTGTCGGTAGGGTAGGGAAGTGGGTACGCACCACTTTGCTTAACTTTTTACTATTTAATAAAAAGTTGGTCGTGAAAACTGGAAGCGACGGTGAAGAGCAGAGAAGGAAGAAAGAAAATGTTGGGGTGAGGTTGAAAAGTAGAGGATTATAGCGATACTGGGGCTTCTTAGTTCTTACTTTAATCTACACAGATTACAACCTGTCAAAGGCAAAAGATCCTCCACTATTTGATCCGCCCAATGGTTTTGCTTCCTTCCTGACCAGTCCTAGCTATAAATTCATCAGTAGAGAGTCGGGAGGCTTCATGCCAATGCGACATTTGCGCTTTCTCTGTGTGTGTGTCTATCTATTTCCTTATTGAGCTTTAAAGGCTTTAATTGAGCTTTAAAGGGTCTGAGAGAGAGAGAGAGAAGATTGGGAATTTGTTAGGGTTAATATAATGGCAGCTGAGAAGAAGGGTGGGTGTTTGTTATCCATGCAATGGGAAAAATATAGGAGAAATATCATCAGAGGACGAAGCAGTGTACGTGCGAAGGGTAAGACATTACGATGATGTTGGAACTTTGGGTTGGATATGGGAACCTAACATTGACCAGAGAGCCTCCGATTTCATTACCAGGTTTCATAGTTCCCAGCAAGCTTAATTACGTACTAGTGAAGCCTTCAACTGCTTGGCTCGATAGCGTTCTCATCGATCATCATCTCCTTCAAATTCTTGTTTTTTTATTTAGCCCGGCTACTTCTCTCTCTCTCCGTCCGTTTGATATGATATTGCTTTGTGATGTTTCTTTCGCCGGAGTTTGTAATTTGACCATTGCACTGCATATATGAAGTATAAACAATAAATGTACTACTTACTACTGAGATTAGAAAAAAAGGACGGTTGTTCTTGCATCTTGGACAGAAGAAAACAAAAGGAAAGCGCATTTTAACTTCATTTCGTTGATCAAAAAGCTGTTTACTAGGTGGTGGGTGCTGTGGAGGGAATTGGGTTCTGTTGAAGACGGAGATATGTATCGTGCCAAAAGCTTAAATAAGAGATAAAATTGAATGGAATGAGGATACAGAGAAAACGAGAGAGATCAAAGTAATTACGTGCATACCTAATATACGGTGCTTTGATATGGTTGTATGTATGTTGAATTATTATTGGGAAAGTAGAGATATTTCCAACTTGAAAAGAATAAAAAAAGAAAAAAGATATTGATGACATGAATTGCTTTAATAAAGTTTGTGCCTTTGTGCACGTACCTGCGTTCCGTCCACTACTCATGACCCACTTATAACTATTCAGAAAATGTTCATAAATTCTAAATAGTTTTATCTTAGAGATATTATCACTTGCAAATATAAGTACATGTTTACTAGTGTTTATAAGTTTGTATAAATATATAAACTTCATTTTATTCCCTCAAGGCAATGCTAAGGCTAAAGCTAGCTCTTTATAAAAAGCAAAATCTTTCCTTCCTTCTTCACTTCATCACTTGTTGTTTTGTTTCTCTAGAGCAATTAATGAGGCT
Organism: Nelumbo nucifera; assembly: GCF_055504915.1. Taxonomy (NCBI): domain Eukaryota; kingdom Viridiplantae; phylum Streptophyta; class Magnoliopsida; order Proteales; family Nelumbonaceae; genus Nelumbo; species Nelumbo nucifera. The sequence continues at coordinate 66,423,173 of NC_142652.1, forward strand.
TTAGCAGATTTGTTGCCACATGGCCACTTCACCTAATTGAGTCACCTTAAGACTTGTAAGCAAAGGTGACTGAAGCCATGGAAGTTCTGAGGAATGTTGCTTTGCAACAGCAATGACAGTTTGGTTGATTTGCATGATAACCTTTCCAACAGCCCAATTGATCAATTGGCTTCTTTTTCTCTGAATGATAACCTTGTTTTCTAAATGCTTAGTGGAGTGAGTTATTGATTTGCATGCAATGACAGTTTGGTTGGAGATTTTGATACATTCTTTTAAGGCCCAATTCGTTTTTTGGTAAGTTATTTATCTGGATAAATATAATTATTTGGATAAGTTTTTCTTAAGAAACACTTGCCTAGGTAAGTGCATTTTACCTATGTTCTTTTATTTCTCAGGTAAAAAAAGTAATGACCATTTTAGTAATAAAAATCCATTATTAAAAGGGACATTTTTGTCCCATTCAAGTGCTAGCTACTTTCCTCCCAGGTGGAAAAGTTATTTACCCACCTACTACCCAGGAAAATAAACTTTCCCTGCTCCCCACATTAATCTGAAAAATGAATATGGTATTCTTGGTCAGTGGGAACCAAAATCCCATTGACCAACTTTCCCACCTCTCAAAATCCAAAAAAAGAACACCCCCTAAATTTTTTTGATAGAGAGGATATTCGCATGTTTATGTTGTAGGGGTCTTTAGGACTAGAAACTTTTATGCTTTGATTTTGGCTGAAACTTTCTATTCAGTTTGCATTATATGGGTGTCTATCAACGAACTTTGCTTTATACTGATTAATTGGTTAGAAGTTTTTCCCGTAAAAAAAAATGTGTTTCATCTTTTATCCTTCTATCTGGTTTGATGCCCAAACAGAAGCAATGCAACCCCACGTACCTACAATTGCAGCTTTACCATTTTCTGAAGAATTTTGGATCTTCCATTTGATGGTATTATGTATGTTTATGTTGTTTTTCACAATCCACAAATAACAACACATATAAGAAATTTGAGTCTCTTAATTTCCGACTTCAACCTTTTAGAAAAGGGAGGTATCAATATAATTTACCAACTAAGAAATGTTTTTCCCCTCAATTTTTTCTTTTTTTTTTCAGGCCATCATTAATTGGCCCATTTGATGTTGGTAAGTGCAATTATTTTGGTAAGTTTTTCCTGGCACAAATTTATCCAAGCAAGTGCATTTACCCATATTTTTTTTATTTTCTACGTAAATAAGGCAATGACCATTTTAACCATAAAAATCTATTATTAAAAGGGGCATTTTTGTCCCATTCAAATGTTAACAACTTTTCCTCTAAGTGGGAAAGTTATTTACCCACCTAGGAGGGTAAGTGATACTCAAGAAAACAAATTTTTCCTGATCTCCACATAAATTTAAAAAAAGAACATGGAATTCTTGGTCAATGAAAACCAAAATCCCATTGAACAACTTTCCCCCCTCTCAAAATCCAAAAAAACAAACCCCCTAAAAGTATTAAGGCCCCATTTGCTTTTCGGAAAGTTACTTACACGGGTAAGTGTTTCCCAGGAAAGACTTACCCGGGTAAGTGCATTTACCCATGTTCTTTTATTTCCAATGTAAATAAGGCAATGATCATTTTAGTCATAAAATTTTATTATTAAAAGGGGCATTTTTGTCCCATTCAAGTATTAACAATTTTCCCTTAGGTGGGAAAGACATTTACTCACCTAGGAGATGGGTGGTAAATGATACACAGAAAAATAAACTTTTCCTGATTTCCACATAAATTTCAAAAAAAAAAAATAGAATTCTTGAACAAATGAATCTATTTTAGCATCAAAGTCTACACACCTAACATTCCTAGCTGAAATCTGCCGCATGAATAGAGAATTAAGAAATGGAGAAAATGTGAGCTCTAACGTTAGGCGTAGAATTTTTCTTTTGTTAATTTTTTTCTCCAAACCATCTGACCAAAGCATCTATAGCCCATAATCTCAAAACTTGTAAGCTATTTGCAATATTTTTAAAACTGATGCAGGTAGAAACTGATAATAATTGTACGATCTAGGCCCAATCCAGTTCTGTTGACAGGTAAGACCCACTTAAATCAACAACCACCCAACAGCCTATGAAGTCAAGGAAACACCGTTTCATTCAACCAGATGGCAGATGGTACATTACACTTTTGCAGTGGGCCATCCAACTAATAGCTTTGGAGTTAGATGGGCTCAAAGTCCAGAAAAAGGAAATAGAGGGTCCAACCAGTTCGTCTTGGTGGTCACTGGTCAGTTTCTTAGACCTAGGGCTTAGTTCTTAATCCATTTTATTGAATATAGTAATGTACAAATATCTTCCTAGGAAAGTAGTTAATTAATCACCGCCGAACTATTGAATTGTCATCTTTCATATAAAACAAACCAAATTCTCTTTAATTTATATAATAAGAATATTAAAAGTAGAGAAACTGTATCTGTATGATTCGATTTTCTTTGGGCCTAATTTGAAAGGATGATTTAATTGTTAATTAATTCGTTAAGGGTCTTCACAGCTTGACGCGTATGTGTTAGTAATCGAGCTTACAATTGGGGATTTGATTTCTAAGATTCTTCATCTCAGAGAAAAGAAATATCATTCAATTTTATAAGCAATGCGATTTACAGGCTTACAGCACAAAAATACTTTAGTGTGACTGAGTAGAGAACAAACTAAAGGCAAGAGAAATAAATATCTAGCCGTGATTTGAAGTACAAAGTGGGTATGCCAAACTCTGGCTTTTATAAGGGCTCAGAAAGATACCCAAAAGGTAGACAGCTTGCATGTTATATGTGGGGAAGAAGGGGAGTTTGATTTCTTTGAAATCCTTGATTCTCACCACCAATCAATATGGGCACCCAACAAATCAAGAAAACAGAAGCCAAAAGCTTTCTTTGAGCAGTTTTCTTTTTCTTTCACCTTCTCCTTCTTCCTTTTGTTTAATTTTATATTTATATATATATATATATATAAAACTCCAACCTCCTTTTCAAAGAATACACAACTTAAAATATTCAACTAAAAGTAAAGAAGCTTCCCTAGCTAACGGGTTGGTACGGCCCTAATTGAATTATCGTTTGAGCACATTCTTTGATCTATTTCAACATTATATAGGCTGTAAACAAGTAATTTGGTGTACTTTGTCATATTATTAGTTTGTTTTTGAGAAAGATAATTAAACTATTCTTTATATGGTTTCTTCTCTCTATATATTTTTTATTGAAATTAGAGTTGCATTTGGAAATAATGCAAATATGTAGAGTATAAAATGGTCCATATAAATTGTAAAGTTGGGTTAGTTTTGCACTGACAAATTTATCTTCTTACCAAACAAACTTTTAACTGTAATTGATGTAAACACGACTTCCAATAAAGCATATGCTTTCTTTTTATGAAAAACCCACTTGAATGCAAATTTACTTCTTTTTTATTGATGTACTTTTACATCTTATTATCAATGTAAATATGCATTAGAAAATGTGTTTTCTGTCATTTGTCAATGCATAAAAGCAATGTTGCTAAACACAAACAAAAGTGAACTAGAGTGCAAATTTACCCTAAACCGGGATTTACACTCCATTTGCATCACTTCCAAATGCAGCCTAAGAGAAAAATGCTTAATATGGTCATCATTTAGCATTTACAGGTTCTTTAATTACTAAGGTTGTGCTTTTAACTTGAAATGTTTTGAACTTGATCAATACAAATTAGCATATAAGGCTGCATTTGGAAATGATACAAATATGTGTGAATGCAAATATATATAGTGCAAAACGGTTCATATAAATTGCAAAGTTGGGTTAGTTTTGCATCAACAAATTTACCTTTTTACCAAAGAGACTTTTAGTTGTAATGGATGTAAACACAAATTCCAATAAAGCATATTCTTTTTTTATCAAAAGCCCACTTGAATGCAATTTTACTTCTTTTTTATTGATGTACTTTTACATCTTATTATCAATGTAAATATGCATTGGCCTGACATTTGTCAATGCAAAAATGTAATGTTGCCAAATGTAGGCAAAAGTGAACCAGAGTGCAAATTTACCCTGAACCGGGATTTACACTCCATTTGCATCTTTTCCAAATGCAGCCTAACTGTCATTTGTTTTTTTCCTTTTTTTTTTGGTATTTGGTGCCACTCACCATTAATAGCTCCCCCTTTTCCCCAAATCGGTGGTTGCGGGAATCGATTCCACATCAATGCTAGAGTGAACCAGCTAATATACCAACGAATCTCCACTCAGTTGATTAATATAGATGGTGTCCGGAAGCGTGGGCACTTTTTGGAACCGATTTTCAAGAAAAAATGCTTCTGCCACGTAGGTATTGAGCAACACTACGCTGTTTGGTAAGGTGATTTTCATCACCGTTTTTCATGTATGTCCTGACAGGTAAGCACCACATAGGATACACATCAGTCAACCGTTGGGGGAAACGGTGTTTTTGTTTAAACCATTTACGAGGCATGCCCAATTTTTCAATAAACGCCTGAACCAAATATTCATATATATGGGTGTTTGTTAAAACACCTATGTGGATCCGATGTGGCACTGTTTTTTGGAAAAATGACCACCGTTCCAAACATCCCCATAACTGTCCTTTGAAGTTATTGCACTTAATTGAAATATGTATACCTTAAAAATGCATGTATAGGACTAATGATTGATATTTACAATTGAAAACGTCAAATTAACGTTTCTTTTTTCTTAGAGAGTGGGTATGAATGTTGTAGCTAAAATAACGTATATATGATCTAATAATATTTATTATCAATTTGTATTGATCAATCCATTTTGTTTACAGCTAAAAATTGCAATGGTACCAGTTGCCGCACGGATTAGTTGGGGGCAATGAAGTAAATTTACTCTTCAGGTTTCGAGCCTCGGAAAAGATTGATTGAAGCCGATGACCGCAACTCGAGACAAAGTATTCCTTTTGAGGACTATGGTAGCCGAGGACCGCAAGTCAAGGCGAAGTCCTTGGTGACCAAAGATACTACAAGACTAGGAGTGTCAGAGGCCTCGGGGTAGATACTCGAGGCAGAGACTCCAACGCTCAAGTTAGTATGAGGTGTAGAGTAGGGGAGGATGCATGAGAACACCTGGAGAGAGTCCTTGGATGCACCAGATCTCCTAGAATTAATGCTAAGAAGACAAGGTTGGTGTAGGGAGTAAATGAGTGAGTGATGTTGGAGTTTCTCTGTTCCAGCCCCCTTTAAGGGGCAGTTACCTCTTATTTATACTTGAGCGTGCTGGGGGTAGGTGAAGATGAACGCTCCGAATAAGAGCCGTACGAGGTCAGGCTGTAGGCCTTGGCGGGTACGTTTGACAGCTATGTGGTTGGCTCCGTATGGAGGCAGCAGGGCTCCTTCTGTGGCTGACGTTGTCAGGTGTCGGTGGGTTGGGCCTCCTAGCCCGATGTGGGCTAGGCTAAGCTAACCCACATCACTTGCCCCCACTCCTGAGACCGAGGTGAGGCCTTGATTTTGGTTGGTAACGAGGGTAGTTGTCGAAGTAAAGCTTCGGTTACGGTCGTTGGGAGTAGTGGTCGTTACTCCTTCGGATTCGTCAGCCGAGGGATGTCCTGTGGTGGTGTCATTTTCGCTATTCGCATCGTCCCTCTTCAGTTCGGAAGCGCGTGCGATGTGGATGCCTCGGCTTGGCGGAGGTGTCCCATATCATGCATGGGCAAGCCATGCTAGGGGGGCTACCATGCAGGGGACGGCTGTCCCAAGAGTCGTGTATTTGCCGGGTTGAACGGTCGCCCAGTGGTCCACGATGAGCGGGTCTTTCGGTTCGCTTGGCGGGTTGCCACGGGCGATCTTTGTGGTCCACTCGGCATCGTTTCGCCTTCTAAGGGCACGGGCCTTTCGGTTCGCTTGGAGGTGTCCCGTATCACGCACGGGCAGGTCACGTTAGGGGGGCTACCATGTAGGGGACGGTTGTCCTAGGAGTCATGTATTTTTTGGGTTGAACGGTCCGCCCAGTGGTCCACAATGAGCGGGCCTTTTTGTTCGCTTAGCGGGTTGCCACGGGCGATCTTCGTGGTCCACCTGACATTGTTTCGCCTTCTAAGGGCATGCGCTAGGAGGTGCAGTGGAACTGGTTTGTAGGAGCAGGGGGCTCTCGCATCCATTGGATTCGCGTCGATCTGAACCGTTTCTTTGGGCATCGTTTCGTCTTCCGAGGCTGAGCATCGGGTGGCGCATCACAGTTGGATGGTGGGAGTGGACTAGTTTTAGTTGTTAGATTCGGAACAATCCAGGCCGTTCATTTTCTTTTAAATAGGGGTCATGGCAGTGATTTTTTTCATCATTTGAACTTAGACGCCTTTGCTCTCGAGTGAACGCAGCTCTCCAATCTCAACTCTCTAGAGTTTTTCTATTTCTTCCCTTCTCTGGGACATTTTGCCCTCTCTTAGGTAATCAAAACATGTCATTTTCAGATTATGGTCCTAAGTGCCATGAACTCCCAAACATCTCGGGAGGGAGCTATCCTGCAACCCCCTCTTCCCTGTCTTCTCTGGGTTCCTTAGTCGTAGCCCCCCTTCGACAGGAGGTGGCTGTTTTGAGGGAGAGGTTAACCTCAGGGGGTGCCGAGGGCAGTTACCAGGAGAATGATTCTCCCCATGAAAGCGTTGCATTGGCGTCGCCAAGGGAGCCCGAGGGATCTCCTCTCTCCGAGAATGATGCTGTGGAACTTGTCGGACCAGTGGGAGGGAGTGCTGCCCAAAGGGTGTTGACGTTAGTGTCCCGTGTTTGGAGTTTGACAGCTCCTTATTTGTGTGCTAGGTCAAATCCTTGGCGAGGAGATTCCACATACCCTGGTCTTATGACCTGAGGGTCCTCGATGTGGTCGATAGGCCGTGGACCCCCGAGGAGGGGGAAATTTGTGTCGACCAACATTTTTTGGAGTATGGCCTTAGGTTTCCCCTCCCTCCCTTAATCTCTGAGTTGCTAGAGTGGTATGGCATCACTATCAGCCAGCTCGTACCCAACGTCCTCAAGACCATCATGGCGATGATGGTGCAGGCTCGCCTCAGGGGCATGGAGCTAACGTTGAAGTTATTCTGTGCCATGTTCATTCCAAGAAAGAATACTTCCGAGGCCAACATGTATTACTTTCATCCGAGGAGGGTGAAGCCTTTGCATAACCCCTCATCCATTCACAGGTGGAAGGATAAGTTCTTCTACGTCTCTTGCCCCGAGGACTGGCGTTTCAGGTCCTACTGGGGGGAGGCATGCGTCATCGTCGAGAGATGTTCCCCACCGCTCCGAGACAAAGAGGCTACATCTGTAATTCACCTACTTGTGATGGGGACATTCCAGGTGAAACCATTGGTGAAGGAGGAGGTCCCCCTAGTCTTCGCTCGGATTAGCCAAGACCCCCTCGGTAGGAGAGGTTCTGTGGTTAGTGCATCTTCCACGTTCTTTTCTTTTTCGCTAATGTACTAACTGTTTTCCTTTGCTGTTCTGTAGAAGTGCCAATGGACGCCAAGCAACGTTTGTTGGAGAAGGCCCGGGCGGAGCAGGCTGGGAAGAAAGCCGAAGGGCAAACGCCGAAGAGGCACGGTGATGAAGTTGACCCCCTGCCCCAGTGAAGGGGGGAGATCCGCAGGTTCCCACCAAGGGGAAGCCGCTAGTGGTGGTACCGAAGAAGACGATGAAGGCATCGCAGAAGCCCATCACCGGGGTAGAGGCACCGAAGAGGCCCATGGATGGGCTTGAGGCAAGCAGAAAGAAGCCCGCTGCAGGCACACCGAGGTAGGAGTCCCCGCGGAAGCTTGCCAACACTGACAGGTAGGCCGAGGAAGTGGTGCAGAGATCCACGCTTGGGGAGCACCCATCTAGTCCTTCATCAGCCCCTCCATCAATACAGAAGGTCCACGAGAGAATCGAAGGGGCTGGGAAGACCTACCACCTTCTGCAAAGTGACCCCGAGTCCATTTACAATGAGGGCCTGTACCATTTGGCCGAGGTAAGGCATTCTTCGATATTTTATTATATACCTTTTTTTGTTTGCTAATCGGTTTTGAGTCAGGCCTGTCTACACTTTGTCGGTTTGAGGGACTGAATAAGACTGGCCATAGGTCGTGCTGACAAGGCAGAGAAGGAGAAGAAGGTCGCCGAGGAGAAGCTCTAGAAGGAAAGGGAGAAGCTCTAGAAAGCAGCTGCCACTGCCGAGGACAAGTACCAGAAATTCCAAAAGGCACTTCTAGATGAGCAATCGGTTCGGTAGTGCCTTGAGGCATAGTTGAAGGAGGCACGGTAAGGGCTCTCCAAAGAGCAAATGGAGCGGGTGCGGCTGGAAAGCATCATCACGAAAGCGGAGAGGCAAGTTGCCGAGGCGGAGGCGAAAGTTGTCGAAGCCCTAGATTCGGTAGAAGAGTCAAAGAAGGCAGCGGCCGAGGCGGTGGAGGTGTACAAGAAGTCTTCCAACTACCTGGATGCGCTAGCGGAGTATGCTTCGTCGTCCTACCTTGATGATATTGAAGATACCAAGAAGGCACTCCTACTGGTGCTGCCAGATTTTGATGTTGAGGGACTGCAAGTGATCCCTGACTCTCCTGTTGAGGCTCAATCAGCCGAAGATGTCATTCCCCCTCTTGCCAATGATGAGGCGTAGGCGTAGACTTCCCCCCCCCCTTTTTTTTATCGTTGTAATACTTGCCATTTGTTTTGCTTTTCTTTTATGAAGGCAATACAAAATTTTTGTAAAGGCTATACAAGACAAACACTGAGTAGTTAATGAATCCATTTTTTGTATTTATTGTGTTTCGTGTATGTTGTCTCTTCCCCTTTCTCTTTCTCTTTTTTGTTGTGAGAAGTCCTTGCCCCTCCAAAAGGTTAAGACCACGATACACAAGGCACACACAATTCAGTCGTAGTATTTGTTTATTTGCATGCTCGTCTCAGCTTGTCGGGGTATTGGGAGCCAAGGTAGAGTTATTCATCCAAAGTGGGTCTTGCCTGGCTTCCAAATCCCGTGCTATCCCAAGCAAGGCTGAAGGGACCTGACACCATGGCCGAGGTCTAGGGCCGAAGTATACCACTGAGGTACCTGGGTGGAAGAAGAGCCATGGTGGAGTAGCACCATCGGGGTGCAGCTCCCGTGACTTGTTCTTACCAAGCATTTTCTCGTGGAAGGCCGAGGCATCCCATCGGCGAGGCCGAGGGCTCTGTCTCATTATTTTCTTTGGGTTAAGAGCAGATAGCCAAGGGGATCACCACACTCCAAGGTGACGACACGTAACAGGCCTTTCGCCTTGGCGTGTATGTCCTGGGTGAGGTGAAGAGGAACTTTGCTTCATTCATTCATTACTTTCATCAAAAAATTACATTCATCTGTGGTACATCCGGAGGATCTCCAAGTTCCGCATCCGAGGGACGGGTCTTCCATCTAAGTTTTCTAGCTGAAATGTATCGGGTTTCTTCCAGTATGCCTAAATTTGTTTTGAGAGCCTCATCATTCTCGGCCTCGGTATACCCTTGAACCTGAAGCGTCGGTTGGATGATCTCTGCTAGGATCACTGCTTCAGTGTCATAGGTCAGGCTGAAAGGGGTCTCTCCCGTCACTGTCCGAGGTGTGGTTCGGTACGCCTAGAGGACGCTGTGTAGTTCGTCGTCCCATAGGCCTTTAGCTCTATCTGACCTGATCTTTAGTCTGTCTAGGATGGTTTTGTTTGTAACCTCAGCTAGGTCGTTCGTCTAAGGGTAGCCCACTGAGGTGTATTGTTGTCTGATGCCGAGGGAGGTGCACCATTCTCGAAATTTAGCGTCATCGAACTGTATTCCATTGTCTGTGACTAGCATGTGGGGGAGGCCGAAGTGGCAAATAATGTTCTTACAAAAGAAGTTCTGAATTGCTTGCATAGTGATAGTGGCTAGGGGTTTAGCCTCCACCCACTTGGTGAAATAATCCACAGCAACGACGAGGTACTTCATGCCTCCCGTCGTCAAAGGGAAGGGACCGAGGAGGTCCATCCCCCACTTGGCAAAGGGTCAGGGGCTGTTGAGGGCCAAGAGGGAGGTGGGCAGTTGATGGCAGAGGTTGGCATTCTTTGACACTGATCACATTTCCGCACCATCTTGGCTGCATCCTTGTGAATTATAGGCCAGAAGTACTCTTGCCTTAATGTTTTTTGGGATAGGGCCCGGCCGCCGAGGTGATTGTCACAGATGCCTTCGTGAATTTCTTGGAGCATGTACTTGCCCTCCTCCCTGCGGAGGCATCGGAGGTAAGGCAAAGTGAAGGACCTCCTATACAATTTTCCTTCTAGCAGAGTGTAGTGCGCTGCCTGTCGTCGGAGTCTTGGGCTTCTTTCCTGTCATCGGGTAGCCTTCCCGTTAGTAGGAAGTCGGTGATAGGATCCATCCAAGACAGTTTGGCCTCTACAGGGAGGATTTCGATGTCCTCTATGGAGGGCTGAGGCAATCTTTCCACGCACACAGAGCGGCCGAGGACCGCATCTAAGGTGCATGCCAATTTGGAGAGGGCGTCGGCTCGAGTGTTCTCGGCTCACAGGACTTATTGCAGAGAGAAATGTTAGAAGTGGCGGGCTAACTCTTGAACTTTGGCGAGGTAGTTAGCCATGCTTTGTTCTCTGGCCTCGTACTCACCATTGACTTGATTCACCACCAGCTACGAGTTGCTGAGGACTTCGACGTGCTTAGAGACGAGGTCTCGGGCGAGCTACAACCCCGCCAAGAGGGCTTCGTTGTTGGATGCAAGGAACTCGAATCTCAACGCATAATCTATGACGGCATCGTCGGGGGTCAGGAGATGAGGCCTGCTCCACTCCCTTTGGCGTTGGATGAACCATCGACAAAAAGTCTCCACGCAGGGGGGGCCTCCTCGGCCAGCCGTGCTTCTTCTGACTCATCTTCGTGAGGCTGGCAGAGGAGCCTATTGAAAGTGCTTTCTTCTACGAAGTCAGCCAAGGCTTGCGCTTTGATCACGGGCCTCGACCAGTATTGTATGTCAAACTCCGATTGTTCTATCGCTCACTTAATCAGGCGTCCCGAAGTCTCTGGCTTGGCGAGGATGGCCCTAAGGGGTTGATTTGTCAGGACCACTATGGTGTAGGCTTGGAAATATAGCCTAAGCTTTCTGGCCGAGATGACGAGTGCGTAAGCTAGCTTTTCCACTTCGGGGTACCTGGTTTCGGTGTCGTAGAGGACCTTGCTAACATAGTATACAGGTCTCTGGACTCCGTCATCTTTCACCAGGACCGAGTTGACGGCCTCGTCTCTGGCTGTTAAGTATAAATATAGAGTTTCCCCTGATACTGGCCGAGCGAGGAGTGGGAGTGAGGCGAGGTATATCTTGAGTTTGTTGAAGGCATGCTGGAACTCCTCCATCCACTGAAAATTTTTCAGCTTCTTGATGGTGCAGAAGAAGAGAAGGTAGCAGTCTGCCAACTTCGACATGAAACGGTTGGCTTGTACCTTGCTTGGGTTGGCTTCAATGCCTCTTTGAGTGACGACAAAGCCTAAGAATTTTCCCGAGGTAACCATAAAGGCACACTTGCTCGGGTTGAGCTTCATGTTGAATTTACGTAGAGTATCAAAGGTCACGGATAGGTCCAAGGTGTGTGCTTCGGCCCTCAGTCTCTTCACCACCATGTCATCAACATAGGCTTCGACGTTCCTCCCCATCAGATTCTTGAAAACCTTGTTGACAAGGCGCTGGTAAGTTGCCCCTGCATTCTTAAGGCCAAACGACATTACCTTGTAGCAATACGTTCCGCGCTTAGTAATGAAAGATGTCTCCTCCTCGTTGTCTGGGTGCATTTGGATCTGGTTGTACCCAGAGAAGGCATCCATGAAGCTGAGTAGTTCATACCCTGCGGTGGCATCGACGAGGTGGTCTATCCTCAGCAAAGGAAAAATGTCCTTCGGGTAGGCTCGACTAAGGTCTATGAAGTCAATACAGATCCGCCATTTCCCATTATCTTTCCTTACCAAAACCACGTTAGGTAGCTAGTTGGGGTAATGTACCTCATGGATGAAGCCGGCGTCGAGTAGCTTATCAACTTCCTCTCCTATAGCCTTCCATCGTTCCTGTGCAAAGTTTCTCTTCTTTTGCCGGACTAGCCTATAGCTCGGGTCCACGCTCAGCCTATGAGTAATGACTGAAGGGTCAATTCCGGGCATGTCAGCGATGGACCAAGCAAAGACGCCGGTGTTAGTTTTGAGGAAACTTACCAGTTCAGATAGGCGTTCAGGGGGAGATTGGACCTAATGCGGATCGTCTTTTTTGGGGCTGATTCATCCAGGAGAACCGAGACGAGGTCCTCGGCTCACTGGCTCTTCCCGGGGGTCGAGGCCTTCCAGTGACAAGGCCTCCTTATTCTTTCCTTTTAGTGCCGCAACGTAACATTGGATGTTGGTTTCCACGAACGACTCCGATGTCGTGCTCGGTGGGAAACTTAAGGGCCAGGTGATAAGAGGACATGGCTGCCATGAAGGGTTGGTCTTCCCATTATTGCGTTATAGGGAGAGGTAACCTTCACCACTAGGAGCTCATACATCCAAGTCACCTGGTGTGGCACTGTCCCTACCGTGATGGGTAGGGTAATTTTTCCTTCTAGCATGATGACGCTGCCGGAGAAGCTGACGAGGGGAGCGTCGGTGGGCTGGAGCCATTCTGGTGCAAGCTTTATTCTCTCGTAAGTGTTGTAAAAAAGGGCATTGGTTGATGAGCCACTATCCACCAAGATCTTTTTCACCATAAAATTAGAGATGATGGTTAGGACCACGAGGGCATCGTCCTGAGGGATAGTAACTCCCTCTAAGTCCTCGTTAGTGAAGACGAGGGCATGTGGACTGCTCGGTCTCTACGGAGCGTTCGAGTACTTCTACTTCTTTGGGGCAGGCTCCTGTATGTTAAGCTGCCTGGCGTAGGCTTTTCGAGCCAAGGCCAAGGCCCCACCCGAGGCCATGCCCCCCACGATGATGTCAATGACGCTTGCTACTTGCTGATGCTACTACTGCTGCTATTGGGATGACGAGGCATCGGCCTCTCCTTCGACGAACTGCTTGAGGTGCCCACGGCAGATGAGGGACTCTATTTCATTCTTCAAATAGTAGCAGTCCTCGGTGTCATGCCCAGTGCCATAGTGGTACTTGTAGTACTTCATAGGGTTCTCCCTCTTAGGGTTCCGCTTCAACTTCGTTTGCCAATTCACAAATTTCTCTTCCCCGCCATGGTTGTAGTACTTGTAGTACTTCGTAGGGTGCCCGGAGCCAGTGGCTTCTTGTTATCTTTGCTGCCATGGTTGTCGGGGTGGCACTGGTCCCCACCATTCATCTTCTTCTTCGGGGGCTCGTCATGGCACTCGGCTGCCCTTTCTTGGTTGTCCCCGACCGAAGCCACTTCAACCGCGATGTATTTTTGGGCCTTTTTGAGAAATTCAAGTTTAGTCCTTGGCGGGGTCTTAGCAACCGAGCACTTGAGAGTCAAGCCGGGGCAGAGTCCGTTGATGCTTGTGTGCATGGAGACCATAGGGTCAAGGTCTCAAACTTCGAGCTCTTCTCTCCTAAAGTGGTCAATATAAGACCTCAGGTTTGAACCCAACTCCTATTTGAGCGACATCAGAGAGACTATGCTCTTCTTGCCTCGTCTACTGCTGATGAAGCGAGCGAGGAACAAGGTTGTAAATTGCTCGCACGAGCTGATTGATCGAGGAGGAAGGCTGGAGAACCAATGGCGAGTGGCCCCTAAAGGTGGCCTAGAAGGTCCGGGACATCAAGGCGTCGGAGTAGCCGTATAGTATCATGAGTGCCCTAAAACCCTCCAGGTGGTCATCGGGGTCAGTGCTTCCATCGTACGCTTCCAGTGTGGGTGCCTTGAAGTGTGGGGGAAGAGGCTCCGAGATGATTTCCGGGGTGAATGCATCCATGCCAGCGGAGTTGTCATGACTGGTTGAGGCGCCAGCTTGGCTATCTTTAACCTGGTGGAGCTCGTCCTTGACAGCCCCAATCTCGGCTCGCAACTCGGCAAGCTCTGGATCAGCACGGGCATGGGCCCTGCTTCTGTTTTTGCGGACCTAGTGGGTGTCGGCTCGGACTCCCGAATACTCTGAGACAGGATCGCGTGCTCCTCTGCGGGTGCAACAATTATTCAAAACATCCCTGAGATCTGAGATGGGAGGTGGGGTGGGGTGGCGTCGGCTCTCACATCGGGAGCAAACTCCAGGGCGGCCAAGGTGCCCGCCATCGTCCTGGGGGGCCTCCCTACGGCAGTGGTGGTGCTGCTCTGAAGATTGATGACTGTCTTCGGATTGAGCGGGCATGCTCTCCCTTCGGCTAGGAGGACAGGTATTCCTTCAAGGTGTGTCCGAGAGGCAGTTATTGCCCAATTCTGACGGTTCGGCCAGTGGATTACCGTGGCCGAGGGCCGGTGGCTTGACGTTCTCATGTCGGCCCTGATCTTCTGACACCCCAACGAGGCGGTTGCCTTGAGAGGGACCTCCTGCTCGGGGGCAAACTTCCTCCATTCGTTAGGTGAGGCGGTCCAAACGATCGAGGATGGCCTGAATTTGCTCGCAGGTGACTAGGTTCAGATTGTTCCTAGCTCTCCTCACCATGACTTTCGAGCTTAAGGGGGGTTTGGGTTTAGAGTATTATTACTTTTTTTCCTAGAGTGGGTGTTGTCTTAGCAACAAGTTTCCCACAAACGGTGCCAATTGTTGCCACACGGATTGGCCGGGGGCAACGAAGTAAATTCACTCTTTAGGTTTTGAGTTTTGGGCCGAGGACCACGGGGCCTTGGAAAAGATTGACTGAAGCCGAGGCGAAGTATTCCTTCTGAGTACTATGGTAGTCGAGGACTGCAAGTCGAGGCGAAGTCCCTGGTGACCAAAGATACTGGAAGACCAGGAGTGTCAAAGGCCTCGGGGTGGATACCCGAGGCAGAGGCTCTGACGCTCTAGTTAGTACGAGGTGTAGAGTAGGGGAGGGTGTGGAAGAACACCTGTAGAGAGTCATCGGATGCACCAGATCTCCCAAAATTAATGCTAAGAAGACAAGGTTGGCGCAGGGAGTAATGAGTGAGTGATGTTGGAGTTTCACTGTTCCAGCCCCCTTTAAGGGGTAGTCACCTCTTATTTATACTTGAGCATGCTAGGGGTAGGTGAAGATGAACGCCCTGGATAAAATCCGTACGAGATCAGATTGCAGGCCCTGATGAATACATCTGACAGTTATGTGGTTAACTCCATACGAAAGCAATAGAGCTCCCTCCTATTGTGACTGATGCTGTCAGGTGTCAGTGGGCTGGGCCTCCCAACCCGATGTGGGCTGGGCTAAGCTAACCCACATCAGTACCAAATACAAACTAAATATGCCATCCCAACTTTATAGACAATTATCTATATTATTTCCATAAACTACAAATCTAGACGTTTCGGGAAGCTAATGGGGCGAGGATCTGTGTCTTTCTTGGTCCGAATCAAGTGCCATATACGATCAATGGAATTGGTATGAAATGACTCATTTATTTATTTCACTTGGATGGGTACATTCTTTAAAGTTTTAACCTATATAGCATTTTTTTAATGCTTAGCAGCTAGCACACTGTGTCATTCGGTCAATTCATTCACTGATTGGCACAATTATGTATTCGCACGCACAATTCATTAATGGTAAATCAAATAATGGAAACTATGCGTGTGCAAATCAGAGAACTGCTCGTTCAAAAGCATATTTTTTAGTTGCAAAGCATGGAATGGCCCAGTTGAGTGAACCGGAAAATAGACACATTTTTTTATGATAGTTGCAAAAGCATGAAATGTGTTTAAGGCTGCGTTTGTTTGTGGTGTAAATATCAGACTGAGACTGAAGGAGTTTTAGACTTTGGTCCGGTTTTATAATTATTTGGATGAAAGTAAATAACCACCAAATTAAAAATCGAAATAAAACTTCTTGAAAGTCGAGTTTTACATCGATAATCAGGGAAAATTTCTCTTCTATAAAATAATGTAAATATTTACATCTATAATCACCCCTTTTTTAAACCAATGAACTCAGAACTCCTCTGGTCTGGTAGTTACACTGCATTCAAACACAGCTTAAGTTCTGATTTGGGAGGATTTTCAGGCAGTCACTTCTTGCGCTAAGGTCTATACACAAAGTTCCAACTGCTTGATTGGTAAAGTCTCTGCTGGTTGTAGCATATTTAGGATCGCACCTGGATTGGGAGGGGTTTATGCATGGGTTTGGGGGATGGATTACCTCATGTTGTGTACCCTTTTGAAGCAGAAAAAAAAAAATGGTAAATCCAATACAGAAAGCCATAAAGCCATACTTGACCAAAAAACCGAAAATCTACATGAACTGAAAAATCAGTTTGGTAGCTTCTCAGCAGCTCAGTCAGAAAAAACAAAAATCAATACTTAAGCCCTCTCAAACGGGCCCTAAGAACCAGGCTAGATACTACCCAACTCAACTCTTGTGTTAAAACCAGCCAAACCAAGTGGATCAACAGGTTGGCTAGCTGGTCATATATCAGATTTGGAATTAATTCTGGTCGAGGTCCGAGGAACTTTCCTGAGTCGGTGGAACCGAATTAACTGGCCCAAACTTTTTCTGGCTTGAAATAGAGCTAATTCTGATATCGACCCATCAATAATATATAGGAGCTAGGAACTGGCTAGGAAATTAGGAATAACTAATTAAGACAAATAAAAAAAAAAAAAAGGTACAGACATTAGAAAGTATCCCGAACTGCCATGCCTTCCTGTGGACGAAGAAGAGGTGGAGATAGAAAAGAAAGGAAGGAAACAGCTAGCAAAGTTAAGCCAGTCTTGAATACTAATAATTAGAAGATGGCATTTTGAAAAAGTAGAAGATGATCTTTTCCTTTCTTTTATTATTTATAATTTTCTCTTTTCTAAATTTTTTTTCCCTCCTTTAGGGGTTTAGGACTTGGGTGGGTAAGAAAGTGACTGGAAATACCGAAAAAAGGTTTGGCATTGAACAACAAGAAAGGACGTGGGCCAAATTGAGAAAGTAGAGGAGCATAACACTTGCACCCTCGTGAAGTTTTACCACAATGGTATCTTTTATACGAGGTCATCAATTCAGTCGATCTCCACCATCCATATTGATCTAAACGGTTCAGAACCTCCTAAGATTCCTCCATTTGATCAGACCCAGACCCCAGAGCTAGGGTTGTTGCTTTTGCTCCGCTTATAAATAAAGAGAGTCTTCTTGCCATTGGAACCAACCCAAAGCGAATACAACACACACACACAGCCCTACACCTCTCTTGGTGTCATTCTACTTAGGCTGTGTTTAGTTCGAAACAGACACAGAGAGAGAGAGAGAGAAGGCAGTAAGAGTGAGTCATGGGTGGCAACAAGAGAAACGGTAGGGAGAGGAAGCCATCCTCCTTGTTCTCCATCTTCAGTGTTTTCAGGTCTAGGAGGTCGTATGAGAAGGACGATTTCGATGATGCAATAAACATCCGGCGGGTACGTTCCAGCGATGAAGACAGAGGGCGATGGGTGGGTGAGCGAGACATCGACAGGAAAGCCTCCGATTTCATTGCCAAGTTCTACGCAACCCGTGTCTCCGACTCTGAGTGGCAAACTGTTAAAGTTTGACCGACCATGGATACATATATATATATGATCAGACGACAGACCGACTGGCCTGGCTTAGTGGCTCTTCTACTTCTCTATCATTGTTTGATTTCGTTTCGTCCCATTAATTGTAATAATTAATCCTGTATGCGTGTTTAATAGTTTGTGAATTATTATTACGTACCATATTTGTACAAAAAAGTGATGTTTATGTTCGATGATCCTGTACTCTCTACCTTATTTCTTTAATTATGCAGTCTGAGATTCATATGTAATATCTGTTCCCCATTGTGTAATGGGTTGCCTCTTAATTTAGTTTCAAGTAGCTACGATTAGGAATATAGAGCAGGCGTTGGTGGCCGCAGTTCACATTGTAATTAGGTGACTGATCTCGCTACCATATTGCGCCATCCAGAGTTCATACTTGCAGGCAGCATGTGTGCTTCTTCCTGGGTTGTCTTTCCTTCTGGGGAGTTCTGGTTTTAACATGTTAAGTTCTAGCTAGATTGCGCTCTTTTATCAGAAAGAGAGTGAGTGAAAGAGAGAGATATGGGGATGGAAGTAGAAAATTATGGATTGGAGTGTTGCTTTTGGCGAGAAGAATTGAAGATGCCTGCTTTTTTGTTGATTGATTTGTCAATAAAGGAAAGATCCACCATATATAGTTGGGTAATTACCAGTGCGCAATTCTTAGGCTATTCTTCCTTCTTCGTTCAACAATTAATTGATTCATCAATGATCCTATCCGCTGAGCCATTGGTCGTCTCGTGTAAGATGAGGGTAAGCTACTGAAACTTTTCTTTTTTGGGTAATTAAACACTTGATTTCATTTGAAAATTACTCATGGGGGATTAAGATCAATCCTAGCTGACATTGGTTATCAACCAAATGACCAGTGACATACATTCGGATGAAGACCAGATACAATTAAGCACCTGCATGCCCATCAATGTAAACTACAGAGTTTACAATTGCTTTATATACGAATGTAAAATTCAATTTGTTGAGGTGCCCAATATCAAATTATATATCAACCACTTACTGAGCCTCTGAGTTTGATCTTGCCATATATAACAAATATTAAGTAGTAGTCGTGTAATGGGTTTTTTTTTTTCTTTTTAATTACTGTGAAGCAAGTAGTATTTGGCACTGCTCGCAGTTTGAATCACAAATTAAAGATGAACAAACATAACTAGCAGGTTTTACATATTTTAATTTCTTCTGTTTCTTTTTCCTTTTGGCTCTTGCAACCCTTTTCCTCCTTTCTTTTGGCATTTTATTCTTTCTTTTCTTCTTTTCTTTGCACACTCTTCTTTCCGTATTTCCTCGGCCCTCAACTTCTCTTCCATTCATTCAAAGTACAGATTTTTGTGGATATTTTTACAAGAGATTATTGTATATTGCGGATGGAGTATGAACGTACAGCTCGAGAATGAATCAACCAACAAATAGTCAAAAATACAAAACCAGTTGGTTTTAGGGTACATTGCTTTAATTAATCAAAAGCTAGATAGCTAGCTAGCTAGCTAGCTCTTTCAACAATAATTCAACATAGATCGATGTAGGTAGCTTGATGATCAGTACTACAGCATGGTAAAGAAGGTTGACCGACAAGAATACTACTGTGTATGGTCATAATGCCACGTGGTGCTTAAGGACTGGATCACATTCGCATAATGGCACACAGATGGCACAGACAATGCAAAACTATACCAGCAAAAGTTGTTGTCAACATATCAATGTATTGCACAGTGTTTGTGCAATTGGGTGTGTATGTAAACCAGTAATAACCACTGGCTAGGGTTGTCCCGATACTTCTGAATTGAGTGAACATTACTTGATATCAGTCATCAGTAGCGTTGCAAGGGGAATGTAACTTTTTGGCATTTTCTTCACCAATAAGCGACACTAGAATCTTACATATATAGGGTAAGAATTTTTTTCTGGGTTGGCTGAAAACCCTCTCCTCCGCCCGCTCTTTATGCATCTAGGGTTCTCTGTGAATCATGCTTCAAATGGTTCATATTCTGTCCCTAATCTATATGATGGCCCATTCTTGGTAACTTTGCGTTTGTGTGTTATAATGAAGATATATAAGACTGGTCAGGAGCACTGGTCAGACAGTACTCCCCCAAAGGCCAAAGCCAAGATTCGAGTCCTTATTGCCTTAATGATCTTGTGACTTGTCATTTAATTTACAGTGTTAAATGTCTAATTAGAATGCCCGGCCCATGGAACCCTATGCTTGCTCATGGTGTACAACTCATGCATGGCATAGGCGACTGGTTACTAGCTAGCTTGCACCTTTTAGATCATGAAACCCTCAACACTGATCTGAAAAGAGACATGTTACAATGAAAGATTCTAAGGTTTTAAGAAAGAGGAGACCCTCCCCAGTTAGAAATATAATATGTGTCAGGGAATTGGATCTCTAAGGGTGTGTATCCAGTCCAATGTGAATCCATTACAAATGGACCAAGTCCAATTCAATGAATATTTTGGATCATTTTGGTTACTGGTCCAATTCAATGTCTTGACAGTTTAATCTGTTCAAATTTGTTTTAATTTAAATTAATTCTAACCCAAACTCCGTCCATTAACACCTATATTCTTATCTTCTATCAATGGATCAGATATTTGCTCAATCCAACCCAATTCAATATAAATTCAAATTGATTTTGATTTGGATGGGACCCAATCCAAAACCGATCCATTGACACCCCTAATCTCTATCTAGCTAGCCTTCATTAATTCTCTTTCCCCTTTGAGTGATGGTTTCTTTGTATGGACTCTGGAGGGTATAGAAATTAAAAACTGTGTAAGTGAAACAATTAGTGATCAGGACTACTACTTCTGATCACCTGGTCAGGCTGCCAGGCTAAAAGTAAGTCTCATCTTGGGCTTTGTTTCTTTTTGAGTTGCTACATGGAAGGAGGATGACCATCTAATTCTGGGAAGCTTCTCCTTTTCTTAGATCCCTTGTGAGTCTCTTTTGGTGGTTCTACCATGTGCTGCCTTAGAACGATTGATGGTCTTAATCCCACCTATCTCCACCTTTCTACTCCACTATGTAATGCTTTCTCCTGTCTTTTTCTCTTTCTTTAATGTTTTAATTATATTTATTTGTTGTCTTTTCTAGCCAGTTGCCCAATTAAAATTGAATTTCCTGATTCAGTTTTAAGCTTTTGAGTAAAACGTTTTTAGCAAGCAATAAGGGTTCAGATTAAAATTGAATTTACGAACTTGCACTTTGTGCATTGGAAAGATCAAATTATATAACATCCTGTCCTACCAGGAAAAGAAAAAATAAGGGTTCAGATTAACCAATTAATGCTTTGTTTCTTTAATCTTTAGCAAGCAATACTAGCTACTACATGCATCAAATTTCAACATATATAAATGCGGATTCTAGTTCTTGCACTTTACCTTATACGAGAGATATCTCTTCATGCATGGTCTATCATGGATGAGACCTGTCAAAGAGAAAAATATCTGGTCTTATATCTTGTCATTGTCAACCAAAGGGTTAGATTCTTAAAGATTTGAAAAAGGGTTAGATTCTTAAAGATTTGAAAAAGAACGGTATAAGGTATAACCAAAAATCAGGCGCGCCAGCTGCTCGCTAGCTAGGTGATTTGGTTTATGTTTTTAGAGAAACAACTTTTGAAGCTTAGTTGTTAAAGTAGACAAATGGCATGCAACGACTGATGTGAGGTGGCAACTTGAAATGGCGTTGTTTGCTTCTTCGTATCACCTCCTCCATTTGGCTCTTATCATCAGATTGAGACCGTACGTCTTTGCCACATGGCAAACAAAATTAAGCAATATTCATCGTCTCCTAAACATAAAATTTAGTAATAATCAATATCTCTGCTGTCATATTCTATGGGGCAATGGTGCAATAATGGTGGGGAGGGATATGCTGATTTTAGAGGTGTAAATCGGGCCATACCACCTGTGACCCGGCACAATAGATTGCAGGCCATGTTAGACATGGCACGATTATATGGGCCGATGCTGGGCCTGGGGTTCAGGTCCATGGGCCGATACGGCATGGCATGACTGAGTGGGCCATGCCGTTTGCAGCCCGCATGCCGGCATGGCCCATATATATACATATATATAATTTTATTTTCAATTTTATTAATATTATTTCATTTTATTATTACATATATAAACAATATTGTATACATCAAAATTGATATAAAATAAAATTTTAAGATCTTTTTTTCTATATTGTCAAATTTTTTTTTAAAAAACATGGCTTGGCCTGGTTTGCGGCCCAGCCTGGCCCAAGGCTTAAACCTATGGACCAGCTTGGCTCACGGCATGTCACAGGCCCATGCAGGGCTGACCCCCCAATGTATCTTAGGGAGAGAAGCATGACCCAACTCGGCCCGTGCTGTGCCGGCTCAGAACAGCCTGATTTACACCTCTAACTGATTTATATACACTTGACTGATGTAGGTGGTGTTTGGAACCATGGACATTTATTGAATAAATGCTACCACATAGGCACCACTTCAGCATTTCCCCATTATTGCACATACCCATGGATAGGTGTTTATTCACTGTTTTTCTAATGTGGTGCCTCAATAAATAAATTCATTATTGTTTTTCTCAGTTTTATAAACAAATCAAATACAAACATTTAATAAATAAACGCCTACATTCCAAACACATACGTAGAGAGTGGAGAGGTTTCTTTATAAGATGGATGGAATGAATCTCAGAATCTATAACCCTTGCCATGGCCAGGAAAACTGCAGCCACATTTTTTTTTTCTTTGGGCCTCATGGGCTATACATCGGAGCGTAGCCCATCTCCATACCCTTTAACCCTCCAACCCTGATGGCAGAGGATTTCCTAGTTCTGTGCTACAATGAGTCAGAGATCCATCAGTTGGTTAGAAACTGCAAGCCACAAGCTAAAAGGCCCCAACCTTTTTAGTTGGATGGTCTTGGGTGTACTTTTCCTTTTCTTGAATATTGACAATTATAATAACCACCAAATAATAATAATAATAATAGGAAAAGGAGGAGGATGAAATTCTTATTGATTCCATTTGAAGCATAATGTCGACCATGTCTTGTTGAATGACAGGTGAAGAGAGACTGAGAGGCAACGTTTGGACAGGGATTCCCTTCTAACATGATACCTGCCGGTGTATGGTGATATATAACGCCATCCCATGTTTAGCAGGTTACCTAGGCTAAGGTTAGTTTTGCAACCAGGGTGTTATTCATACCATGTAGTAATATTCTAATAGAATACTAATAGTGTTGTCTCAAGACTCAGAGTACTAGACCCTTTGGCCATCGGCAATCTGCTCTAGATCGCCTCCTGTTCTCCATATATACTCAATTAGTCAACTTTCCTTTTGTTCAATTTTCATTACTCAGAAGAATCAGTCAGTCACCAGTTATTACATGCAAACTTAGCTATGTTATGGGAGGCCCTATTACAAATGAAAATAGCAAGAGGTAAACGTTGTAACAGAGTGACCTGCAGCTTCAATAAGTCTGCAACTGGGCATTGTGTGTTTTCTACGGTGCAGAGAGATCACTGTTGAAGATTCGTATTCGTTGCATGGGGCCATTAATTAAGCATTGAAAAATTCAACCTACACACCTTTCACTTTCTCGGAGGGGGATAGTGAGTTAGTGCTCAAATTTGCTTCCACAGATTCCACCTTTGAATTCAAATCAAACCCACCAAAATAGGCTTCAAAAACCACCTTTTCAGGAAGAGAATCTATCAGACTCTAGTTGAGGCAGGGAGGGTCAGGGACTGAGGGGAGAGAGGTTCATTCATTGTCCACCCCAATTCCCACGCCGTACAACAACTCCTGTGACTGTGTCTCATGACTGATGAATGTGTTACTTATAGAAATATGCTTGGAATGGAACCTGCTTCTTCTTTTTTATTTTGGGTTAGGTCCCTGGAATTGATACCTAATCAAATCCGCCGTTATATGGTGCCATGAATGGATGATGTGTCTATCTCTCATTCTCTAGTTCATAGAAATAATTAATATTTTTGTAATCACTTGTATTGATATGATGCAGGAGTTTGAATTAATTTGATTTAAGCATGCAACTATACAAAGCATTTTAAGAGCTATGCGGCAGAAATGGTGATGATTTGTGATAATTAGCATCAATATTTAATTTATATGCATATGTATCACCCAGATGATAAATAATAAATTGTTTTTAATAATAATAATAATGGACTTTAAAATTTGTTTTCACAGAGCAATTCTCTTAAAAAGAATTGGAAAGAATGGATCGGCTAGCTTAAGAACTTTTCCAAAAAAAATTAAAAAATTAAAGAAAAATAAAATGATGGAAATTCAAATCAAAAGCTCATAAGCACTGAAACATGACAACTGCTACCCACGAGATGTTCCGGCATCTCTATCCACGAGACATGATAACTGTACATTGGGAACATCTCCCTTGTCACTTGTCATTCATGGGAGATGTTTCCAATATTATGGTGGTGATGCTCTGTAGGTATGAATGTGGGAACGATTTGTGGGTAACAGATCCGAAGTCCTTTGAGACCTGTATGCCACATCCATGCATCATGCAAGGGAATATATGCAAGTTTTAACTTTGAGTTTCCACAATATATGTTTGAGCATTTGGCTCATTTTGGAAGGGACAAAGTTTAGAAATATAATATAATATAATATAATATAATATAATATACAAATTTTTGTATTTATACTCTTACTAAACTGACTAACTGAGCCGAAGAACAAAATTATTCGTATCCATATATATAATTATAATTAGGATCCATTAAGAAATCTACTTAAATTATTCGTATTCATCACCATCATTATTAACAACAATAAAACAATAATATTAATAAATAATAAACGAAGGTATATGATTAAATAATGTGAATACTATATAAGAAACATTCTATCTTCCCTACATGGAGCTTTATAATGCATGGTTTAGATTCTACACTATCCATTAGATATATAATGGATTGGTTGTGTTTCACTTAGAATTGTTTGTATTAGAATTCATTTAGATGTTTAATTTATATTATATAAAGTGGATATTTATCTTGATTTTTGTGTTATTAAATAAAAAAAATCATATATCTTGTATAGTTAATGCTTACTTGGAGATGTGCGTCATGGTTTTGAACCATCATTGATCCAGACAATTGGATCATTCTGCCTGAAAATCATCCGGGCAACAAGTTTCACTCCACTTCTGAACCACTCTTTCGTCAAAAAGTTGTTGACTGGGTCAATGACCCACTGACCCAAGCAATCAAACCATTGACCTATTTGACCTAAACAATGATTTTGGCCATTTTTGTTTTAATTATTTATTTTTATTTTTTAAATTGCAACAAGTCATCCATTCAGACAAGAAGGTTAAACGACTAACTTGACAACCAGTGGCCAAAGTGGTTCAGTTCAGGTCAGCTTTTAAAACATTGATGTCCATTGCATGTATTCTTTTTATTTTTTTATTTTTTTTGATAGATCCAATTGGTGCTACACAAGCCGGGGGTAGCACGTCCCCATGAATCACAATTACAAATAAAACCCAAAGGAGGAGGGAGATCTTGCAAGTTAAAACTTAAGAAAACTGTAGGGCAGGATTGGGCTTGATGGGCTAACCAATTTACAACTTGATTCGCCTCACGGTAGACATGACAGTACTTCAAACCAAACTCGAACTGGGTCTTCAAGGCAGTGCAGTCTCCAATGATGTTTTTTATGCTCCATGGCGGCTGAGTTTCTCCATGCAGACATGAGATAACAAGCTTGGAGTCCCATTCTATAGTTATGAGAAAATCTTTGAAGTTTAACGCTAGGTTACAGGGTTCCCATGCAGCCCAGGCCTCGGCCATATTGATAGTGGCCTCACCCAAAAAATATGCCTTTATATCTAGAACTTTTCCACCACAATTTCTAGCAATGGCCACCACTACACATTTGAAACCATTCGTGCAAGATGCATCAAAGTTAATTTTGATTGTGTAACCAACCTAGAAGATCTATCCGGGTTTCCAGGCCTTCAGTTCGTTATGGTTATGACCAAGAAAGTTACTTGGTGGAAGCCACGACCAATGAGGAGGATCCCGTGACTTATACGGAAACTATGTTGGGCATAGATTCCTTGAAGTGGGTAGATGCCATGAGAGCTAAGATGGACTCAATGGAGACCAATGGAGTCTAGACTTTGGTAGATCCGCCCCTGGGGTAAAAGCAATTGGTTGCAAATGGATTTATAAGAGGAAGAATGGCCCCGATGGTAATGTTGAAACCTACAAGGCTCGTCTTGTGGCGAATGGGTACACTCAGAAAGAAGGAATCGATTATGAGGAAACCTTTTCGCCTATGGCCATACTTATCCATTAGGATCCTACTAGTTGTAGCAACTTACCATGACTACGAGATTTGGCAAATGGATGTCAAAACCGCGTTCCTGAATGGAGATCTTACTGAAAATATCTATATGCAGCAATCGCAAGGTTTCATAGCTGCAGGTCAGGAACACATGCTATGTAAACTCAACCGATCCATATATGGACTTAAGCAAGTTTTTAGGAGTTGGAACATTCAATTTGACTCTACCATCAAACTGTTTAACTTTGAGCAAAATCCGGATGAGCACTGTGTTTATAGGAAGACTAGTGGGGATAAGATTACATTCTTGGTTCTGTATGTAGATGACATTCTACTCATTGGGAATGATGTAGGAATGTTAATTACGGTGAAAGTGTGGCTTTCACAGCAATTCTCCATGAAAGATCTTGGAGAAGCCTTCTACATACTGGGTCTTCAACTCTATAGAGATAGATCGAAGAGGATAATAGGATTATCCCAGTCTACTTACATTGACAAAATAGTCAAGAGATACAACATGGAGAACTCCAAGAAAGAAAATATTCCTTTCAAGCATGGATTCACTCTCTCCAAAGATATGTCTCCCAAGACTCCCGAAGAGATTGAGGGCATGAAAGAGGTTCCCTATGCCTCAGCCGTAGGGAGCATCATGTATGCCATGCTGTGCACTCGTCCTGACATTTCTTAGGCAGTGAGTGTGGTAAGCAGATACCAATCTAACACAGGGCAGGAGCATTGGACCGCTGTGGAAAACATACTAAAATAACTTCGAAGGACAAAAGAGTTTCGTTTGGTATTCGATGATAGTTCACTACAGATCCAAGGGTATACTAATGTCGATTTCCAGTCAGATCCTGATGATAGAAAGTCTACATCTGGTTATATCTTCACGATAGGATCGTGTGTTGTTAGCTGGAAAAGCAGCAAACAGGGGTCCACCGCAGATTCCACAACCAAGGTCGAATACATTGCCGCAAGTGAAACTGCCAAAGAAATCGTTTGGATGAAGAAATTCATTTAGGAATTAGGAGTAGTTCCATCTAGCACATCACCCATTCCATTGTTGTGTGACAACACTGGAACCATTGCTCAGGCTAAGGAGCCATGAGCCCACTCGAAGTCGAAGCACATTGAGAGGAAGTACCATGTACTATGGGAGATAGTTGGAAGAGGGGACGTCCTGATTCAGAAGGTAGTATCAACGGAAAATGTAGCAGACCCATTAACTAAGCCACTAATGCAGAAAGTGTTTGAGAAACACGTGGAAAGTATGAGACTTCGGCTTGTACTCGATTAGACCTAAGTGCAAGTGGGAGCTGTTAGACAGTTATGCCCTTAGCTCTAATCAAATTGATGTATCTTTTGACATTTATTGTAAATGAATAAAGTACATAATTGATTTGTGTCACTGTGGTGTGTTTTTGTGTAATACCCTTAAATTGGACACATATGAGACTCGTGTTAGTTTAGAATCTTCACAGTCGTTGGATAGATCTAGGGAGATTTATCTTGCCAAGGCTGACACTGATGTACCGCCAAGTTGGTTTGAGTGGCTTGTCTCATCTGCCAGGGTGAGACTTGAGATACATGTAGTGTGGGTTTTCTTGAAACCCTGAACCGGACCAAAATTCCAGTATTACCCTGGACCTTGGAGATAGATGGGAAAAATCAGAATGTTACACCTGACCCCTAGACTCGATTATGATACTGCACTAGGTGTCGGATTGGGCTGCCTTTGATGTGCCAATCAGTGAAATCCTTAGAGGGGGTCAAAACCTGAGTATGTTGGGACAGCCCAAGAATTCATCTGAATGGGTGATCATAGTGACAGGATCAACCTCTTTGTCAGACAAAGTGAATGATCGGGGATGCACTCTCTCTGATGGAAACCTAAACTGTCGGTATTTGATTTCAACCATTGCAATTTGTTTTTGCAAAATATATTTATATAGAGATATACATATATATACATTATGGTTTCAAAATGTTTGCAAAAGGTTTTAATTCCCGAGATCCATGTGAGTATAGAGTGCAACATTGTTCATTGCAACCGAGGGAGAGGTCGTCTCTTGTCGAGCAGTGTTTGATCATTATGGGCTAAGAGGTTAAGTGTAAGACCATTGAGGGTAATACCTGATGGGCTAATCTTGCATCTGCCCACAGTCCTTGGGTTTTCATAAGGTGGTTGGACCCAAGGATCATTTAGCGTAAATGTTGGGCCCATTAAGAGCCCATGGTGATGGACTCAAGGGTTTACTGTCTCCTACAATGAATTCGGCCAGGCCTTGTAACAAAGGCTGGGCTGAATCCATGTGGCTAATGTGTAGATCAATGTTGTTTGTGTCCCACACCATACAAAAAGAGCCAACTAGGTAGCAGGTTAGAAGGTTAAGTGAGCACATAAACTTAATGGGCCTAAAGCCTAATTCGAATTGGGTTAATTAGATTAATTAAATAGGGCAAATCTGGGTTTGGATCATCAAATAAGGATAAGAGGATAAGTCTTATCCACTTAAAGAGTCCAGATCAAAATAAAGATTTGGATCAGGAAATTCCTAATTTGATTAAGATCAAACTGATCTTAAACTACAGATAAGATAAGGGATTATCCTTATCACTTAAAGAGTCTAGATCCAAATAAAGATTTGGATCAGTAAACTCTTAATCAGATTAAGAGGTTGTCTCTTTAAGGCTATAAATAAGAGAGTAGAGTGGACATGCAAAATACACAACAGGCATTACAACAGTCTGCAAAGTTCTCCTTATTTTTGCCACCCCTACCCAGTTCAATCTCCACTTGTGGGAGTAATCAAGAATTGTTCTTGATATTGCTTTTTGGTAGAAGAGGCAATTTGAAGTCGTGCTCACCAGCCCTCTACACCATTCTTGCTGAAGAATTTGGTTCTTGTTGAAGGATCGTCCTACTGATCCTGCTTCACCACACATTGTGTCATCTTCAATGGAAGCGGGTTTTGGTTTTCTCCTTGGGTGTTAACACCTTCATTGGGAGTTACTGCTACTCCGTATCAGGTATATCCCTCTCCTCCCTTTTGGTTTCAGATCTGGTCCGGTTTGGTTCAAGATTGATAATTGAAAATGCAGTTTTCTAAAATAGGGAATGCGATTCCTAGATGAGAGAGAGAAATTTTTGAAATTTCGCCCAACCTTCCTGCAGGGTTCGGCCATCCATATGATGGATCTCTCATCCCTTCAAGTTTTACTAGGAAACACTTTACCGGGTAAGTGCATTTAGCCATGTTCTTTTTCTCTTGTAAATAAGGCAATGATCATCTTATCCATAAAAATCCATTATTAAAAATGGCATTTTTGTTTCATTCAAGTGTTGACAACTTTCCCCTTAGGTGGGAAAGTTATTTACCCACCTAGGAGATGGGTATAAGTGATACCTAGGAAAATAAACTTATCTTGGTCTCCACATAAATCTGAAAAAAGAACATGGGATTTTTGGTCAATGGGAACCAAAATCCCATTGACCAACTTTCTCCCCTCTCAAAATCCAAAGAAAGAACGCCAACAAAGAGTGTTGTGGCTTTGCTCTTAAGAAGATAGTGCATGTGTTTCCTTCTTCCCAAGAGCTTTCTCACTTCACTTAGCTTTTTCTTTTGACCTCTCAAAAGTTCCCTCCTTGATGAAGATCCTTATTTATAGATTTTGTTGTTCAATCTCTTAATCCCCTTGATTAAGGACTTGATTAGCTTTTCTTATCATCCATTATTCTCTCTTTAATCATGACTAATTTCCATCTATGTAAAGATGCGCCTTGATTTACTAGAGTTTTGAATGACTCTAGTTACCTTTCATAAAGAAGAAAGTTGGCAATTTGCCACTTATGAATGACTCTCACAAGGACTCTTCCACCATGCTAATGGATTTGTAACAACAAAGCCCAAATGTTAAGGCCCATGCACATATTTGAGAGTATAGGGCATGGTCTAAATAAAAGGATCCATACTAAGGCCCAAAAGCAAATTTGAGCTTATGGGGTAGGGCCCATTTAGAAACAAATGAAAATTTTAATGTCTAAAGTATAGGGTTCAGGCAGTCCATCCCGATAACCAAAAATTCAAACCTAAGCTGCGTAAAATTTCAGAGGAATCGGTTGGACCCGCCTAAGTTGCACCCCTAGGTCTGATTAATGATGGAATATTTCATTTGCGTTTTCTTTCCTTTATTTGATGAATTTTCTTTGCAATTTTGATTGAGGTGCATAGAGGAGATATGCAAAGATGTAAACTGTGGAAAGGGGACTTGCAAGTCATTAAATTACATGTTTGGCTACACCTGCGAATGCCAACCAGGATGGAAACGAATCCATTGAGCAGCGAAGACGAAGATCATTTCAAGATTCTACCTTGCCTGATCCCCACCAACTATGAGTAGTTCCAACATTCAGTTTCTATATCATGAAGTAGCCGTCAGTTGTATGAGTCTCCTTTGCTATCCATAAACATAATTGGATTTTAGATTTGATGAAATTGTTGTAGACTTCAGTAGCTTTTCTTTGCCTGCTTCCTTCTAATTCGTAATGAGTTTGTTTGTTGTTATCGTTCTAACACTAGGCTCTGGGTTTTGGGACAAGAATATTATTTTATGGCCTTCAACTCTGAACTGACCGGAGGGGCCTATTTGCAAGTTTCAGCAGAGTCCGGATTTGTTCCTTACATAGCATTCTTCACACCGATTTCACAGCATGTCGTGGCCATACATTGGAAATATCTCCTATATTTTATATTTAATATTCATGAAGAGATGTTCGTAATATACGGTGGAGTGTGATTATAAAGTTAGTGTGAAGCGCACTTTACGAGGAGCAGATCCCAATTCGATGGTTTCAGCACTAGGTCTAGTGAAATGACGGGCTGGTATATTTATGGCAGATTTCATTAGAACGAAAAAATGAGATAATGGTGTTCATATAAAATCCCAAAACTTTTACCAGCGATTTGACTAAATAGTTTGTCCATCCGGCCTGATCTTAGTCACATAACATTGACATGGATTATAGGTGGGATGAGCACATAGCTGACTACTAAGGTGTTAATGGATTGGGTTTAGGTTGAATCTGTCCAAATTAAAATCAATTTGAATGGATTATGGACTAATAATATATATTTAATTGGATCATTACAGACTCAATGGTCCAAAATATTTACTGGATTGGGTTGGATTTGTCAATCGACTAAATTTGGTTTACACGGATCTAAATTAAAACCAATGTAATGTATTCATACGAGAGTGGATTGGATTGAACTAATATCCAATCCATTGACAGCCCTGTAACTGATCCAATGGGTCCTCCACATAATGAATGGTTTGAATAAGCTACAAAATTCATCCACGCAGCAGAAATAAATGGGTTAATCTACAGTGCTTTCCTATTTGATCAGATTAAGATTAGGTAACGTCTTTCTTAATCCTTGCATAACCTAGCATATATAAACCACATATAAGGATGATTTGACCACTCCAAGCCATCCACCAAGTAGGGGACCATCTGAATTGTCCACAGGTTAATTTCAATCCTCAGTTACCCAACATTCTATTGCTTGTTCAAAGCCAACCTCATATAGTTGGGACTTGGGACAAAGTCTGGTTGGGTCGAGGCGATCAACGTTTCTAATGGTTGGATTTCACTTTGTTCAAAAAGAACGTTTCCTTATTTTCTGATTGATCGCATGACAAGGGATTTGGGCTTTTGGACCCTAAATACGGCCCATTGTAGTAGTAGATAGCAAGAGCCAAGGGAAACCTATGGGGCTAGGCCAGGGCAACAAGCCAAAATTATCAAGATATTTCTTGGAAGCTAGCGAAAATATATTGATAATGCAAATGGTCCACAAAAACTCTGCTCATGTCTATCCACATAACATGGTAGTCACATATAAAGAATATTTTATTTTTCTATATAGTATTATGCATGGGAAGATGTTTTCAATGCATAGGGATAGTGTGTTGTGTTCGTTTTATTGATTCCAGTTTCCTGGACATTGGAGAGATTTTTAGTCATTCTCCATGGACATTTTCAGATGTGCTTGAATGGAAGATAGGAGTTGTTCGGTTCATTCTTGAAATAAAACAAAAAGATACTCTAGATTGGATCAAATTAAATATACAGAATATGCTCTTAGTTTAGAATTTAGAGGTGTAAATGAATTGGATCAAATTGAATATTATCTCCCACTGTTGATTAATTTAAATTAATCTGATCTTCTTCTTGTGTGGAATATTTTGTTTTAACTTTTTTAATTTTCAAAGGGTTTGATGACATATCAACAAAAGAAAATAGAAAGAAAGTGGGAATTTGAATTGCATTTAGCAATACAATGTTTCAAGTGTCATGGTTCTTATTTATGAATTTGTTAATGCAGTGCATCTAGCTATTACTCTTTTGCTAAAACAATCATTAAAGTGTTTGAAATGCTACATGCAACACTTCAGACCAGATCCTGCAGTGGTAGGTTCTTGGCTGCCCTTTCTTAAGTTGGAACTTATTTTAGTCTAGAAAGTGCTACAGCTAGTGTATTGGATTGGACTAGTCCAATCCGGTCCAGGTTGAACAGTCCAATAAGATAGTGGATTGGACTCAGACCAGACCCTGCAGTGGTAGGTTCTTGGCTACCCTTTCTTGAGTTGGAACTTATTTTAGTCTAGAAAGGTGGTACAGCCCGTGTATTGGATTGGACTAGTCCAATCCATTCCAGGTTGAACAGTCCAATAAGATAGTGGATTGGACTAGTCTAATCCATTCCAGGTCGAACAATCCAATAAGTAAGATAGTGGATTGGATTTGACCAGTCCAGTCCAGTCCAGGTTGAACAGTCCAATAAGACAGTGAATTGGACCAGTCCAATCCATTCTAGGTTGAACAGTCCAATCCAGTCCAGATTGAATAGTCCAATAAGACAGTGGCTTAGTTTATGTTAACTTGTTAAGAGAAGACATAAGGAGTATCTACTCTATCAGATTGTGTCCAAATAAAAGGGTATCTACTCCATCAAATTCAGCATCAGAAAAACGGTATTGTTTGGCAGATTTAACACATTTCCTCATGATGTAGTAGCATCAAATAAGTGAAAAAATGGTTTAATTTAGGTTGAAGGCTCTATTGGATTTCAGGATTTTTTTTAATGTTGTGATGTTGGAATATTTAAACTTGGTTTTGTTGGTATGCTTGATTCAGTATGTTGTTTGAGCATGGACAATGGTACTTGGCATTATCAGTATGCTTGATGTGATGCTTATTGGTGACTAAAACTTGAAGTTGGATTAAATTAGTATGATAGTGAAGTATAGTACAACAAATAAATCAAGCCATGTTGTAGGATTTGTATATTACTAAAACTCATTAACATAGGACCCAATCTGTACATAATAAACAATAATTCCTAGGTCCATATGAGGAAATTTTTAATGAAAAAAAACATAGTGACCCTTGACTTTCTTCAAGTTGAGGAAATAGTGCAAGCTATAAAAAAAGACAACCATGGGAGAGTTCGAGTCTGCAGTGAAATGGAGGAAGGAAGCAAAGATTGAGGCCAAAATCTTTTTGCTCAAGGAAAACCGGCCAGTAGTAGAGGAAAAGATTCTTTGCTCAAGAAAATCTTTTTCCCAATATACTTTTTGTTTAAATTCAAAATGCCAAGGTGATCTCTTTTTTATTTAATGGGTGGAATTCGTGTTTTCATTGGGGGTTGGAAGATAATGATGTTACCGATTGCAACAAAAGACATGATTTTTCTAATTTGTGGCCTTTGTGCCAACTGATTCTATGACAATTTGAAGTTGTTGATAGAATAATTTAGGTGTCGAAGTTTCTTATCAGATTAGTCAGATTTTCCACTTTGGTGATCAATACCATTCACAACACAAATATTCTCTTACAGCAAGAAATGAAGAACAATCAACATGGGGCTTAAGTATTTGACAATTTTGGTACCAGATTTGGACTCAGCCCTGAATTTGTATCACTTTATTTTGAAGGGTACACGGCCTTATGGCTCAATGAATGCACATGGTGTCTTTGAATTCTCTATATTATCCTTTTTTGTCTAATATCACCTGCTGGAGATCCAACAGTAGTTGAAAATTTTATTTATAACTGGGTCATTGACTCATTGTTCATTCATTCATTCATTCAGTTGATCTTATGCTTGCACTCTACTATTGTCTAATGTTTGCTCTCTGTTGTTTAGATCAATCTTCATTTGCAACAAAGGCCAAGGGGTTTGTCTGATACTTCAATAAGTCGTTCAGTTCAGCCAGTTCAGCTTTTCCCATCTAATTCAGCTTTACTAGCAGTTATTTTCTTACGAATGTGGGGCGGCGCACATGTGAGGTGCAAATCTGAACTCCTTACACAATCAACCTCGTCCATCCATGTGGCATAAATAGATTGGTTTGTTTAGAGATGAAGCCCAACTCCCTAAACAGCAAAAATACTGCTAGTAAAAACCACTACTACTGCGGACTGCGGATTTGAATTGGGACTTGGAAAGAATCATAAAGTTGAGCTGGTCCTTGTCTTAAAAAAAAAAATATATACATCCAGCTTTATTGATATCCATAATATATTTTTGATAAATAATTGGTTTACTTATGTTAAGAATAAAAATTAAAGTCTGCCCATTAATAGGAGTGTCAATTGGACTGGATTTGGTCCAATCCGATCAAGTCTAATGTGAGTCCATTATGAATGGTTCAGGTTCAATCCAATCCAATGAATGTTTTGGATCAATTTGGATCAATCCAATTTAATGTCTGGACCATCCAATCTGTTCAAATTCATTTTGATTTAAATTAATTTCAACCCAAACTCGGTCCATTGACACATATTCTTATCTTATATCAATAAACCAGATATTAGCTTAATCCAACCTAATTCAATATAAATTTGTTACAAACGAACCAGGTCCAATCTAATCTAATAAATACTTTGAACCAGATTAATCCAATCCAATATAATTTATTGGTCCGTCGAATCCGTTCAAATTAATTTTAGACTAAATGGGGTCCAATCCAAAACCGGTCCATTTACACCCTTACCCATCATTAGGATTGTTATATTATTCAGAGAAAGTATTAGTTACAATATGGTAATATGGAAAAAAACCCAGTTGGTTGTTGATATATATAAAGTATATGGTAATTTGACAAAACTATATTTTGTCCCTATGTGATGGAAGGGGTCTTGATTGTCCAGAAGTGGGCTCCACATGCAAGAGATAGATAGTGTGATGAACTTATGTAATTGACATTTGACAGGAATGATCACATGGCTTCAAGGGTAGAGTCCCCAACTCGTATCCTTTGGGCCAAGTGGCCCAAGTTGCATCCCTCCTTGCCATTTCTTCCTTAATCCTTATCCATACTCCCCAAATAAATTGGGGTCACCCTGTTTTCCAGTTTCGACCTTCCACGTTCCAGCACCCACCTTATGAAAGCCGAAAGGTTATTGTTCCAACTTCCATGTGGTCGTGGTTGGGTGGGCCTTGGAAATTAGTGTAATGGGCCCACAATCAAGTTGTCCGACACGTACAAATCTGTACAAAAGATGGAGTACGGGTGGTAAAATTGTAGGGACCCAATCTTTGGACTTTGGAGACACTGAGCACGTTGTGAGGACTGTGTGCTGAGGAGGATTGAATATTGATTGATGATGATGGACGTATCAAACATTAAATTATTGGTTGGTTCCCTCTTCATTTCTTTCCTCCTCCTCCTAAAGACGATAGCAGTATAGGGGCAAACCCAGTACTGGGCTTAACACGCAACGACTCATGTTCTCCATCTCGGACCTAGCCCCAAGGCTCCTTGTCGGTGTGTTTCTCACGAATCCAAGACAAGATATAGACGTATTGATTATGGGCTTTGGAGCCCGAGGTCTGTCAAGATAATAAAAATTGTGGTAAAATCTGTTTTGCCTATATTCCCTTATTTCTTTCTTTGGGGGTTCATTTAAGTAACAGATAATGAGATAAATAAATGATTAGATTTGTGGAAAGAAGCAAAGGATTGAAGTTAGAGCCAACAGTTTGAGTAGTAGTTAATCAAGGTTATTTGACCATTAAGAAGATGGACAATTTTGTTTAATATATGATTAAGGGAGGCTGAACCCAGTTCTTGCCTTGATTATTAATATAAATAAATCATACCCATCTAAATTAAGTAAATCAGGTGGAAAAGAACTTTAGAAGACAAAGTCACAAAGAGGGGCTGTACTTTGTGTAATACCGCTTA
This sequence comes from Nelumbo nucifera, assembly GCF_055504915.1. Taxonomy (NCBI): domain Eukaryota; kingdom Viridiplantae; phylum Streptophyta; class Magnoliopsida; order Proteales; family Nelumbonaceae; genus Nelumbo; species Nelumbo nucifera. The sequence goes on from NC_142652.1 coordinate 66,459,413, forward strand.
CAGAGCCGATGTTAACGGAATCATGCCCTCCGACTTCAAGTAATTAAAATGGATGTTGATTGTTGACCGCCTGATTTATATATATATTTTTATAAAATATAATAAATTCAGGGGCATTTTCCCATACTGTACAGATTCGTTCAAGATTCCTTTTGTATGTCGGGCGATTAACAAAATCCACACTCAGAGGTGGAGCGTGGAGTGTTTCCCCCGCGCATAATGGATTTATCACTTTTCATTACACACTCTCTCTACGCGATGGGGCCGAGAATCAATATTTGATACAATAACTGCATCCAATTTATACGCTACCTGCATCTAACTCTAAGCTATATCTTTCTTTATTCTATTTTTTAAAATGGTCACATGAAATGAATGAATAAACAAATAATGTGTATCAAAATATCTGTATTGATTTGTCATGAGTGGCAGGGTCCGGGGTGGTCGGCAATGTGTCGGATGGGCCGGAGTACGGTTCATGGGCCTCCCCAATTCCCAAATCCCAATTGAGTAGAAGGAATTCATATCCACCCCAAGCTCAACTATTATCTGATTATCCTTCCCGAACCGACCATGGGACGGGACGGATTAGGCCGCTCAAAGGATAAAACAATCAAAGATTCAAGGCCCGTTTGGTTCATGGGATTAGGGGTTTAAAATCGGAATTGAAAGGGATCATTCCTAGAATGATATTTCCTCATCTAAGGAATGGTCATTTCTTCTCATCCTGTGGAAATGAAATCTTATTCCAATTGATTCTAATTCCAATTCTAAATTTTATTTGAATCAAAATAAATTATGGAAATAAATCATTCCAATTCCAATTTCAACACCGATTATGAACCAAACGGACCCTAAAAAGATAGGGCTGGGCTGATGGCCTCTGCCTATGGGGTGTGAGCAGTGGGTTACACAGTTAGGGGTGGATTCGAGTCGAGTCGAGCTGAATATCTGCCTATTCGAGCTTGGCTCGGTCATAAATTATTAGGCTCGAGCTCAATTCGAACTAGTGACTTGAACTCGAGCTCGGCTTGAGTCAAAAGTTCGGAAGTTCGAGCTTGGCTGCCTCTAATTGCAGGTCTCCTTAGCAACCAAGGTGTTGAGCCGAGCTGCCAGGCTGAGGTCTCCCTCAGTCGAGGCGTTGAGCTAAGCTTCCAAGCTGAGGTCTCCCTCAGCTGATGAGGTGCCGAGCCGAGGTCTTCCTTAATTAATGAGGTACTGAGCTGAGGTCTCCCTAGTTGCCAAGGTGTCAAACCGAGGTCTCATTCAGTAGCTGAGCCGAGGTGACACCTTATGTATATGTACTCGACTAGGCTCACAAGCCTTACGAGCCGAATTATATTAAACTTGAGCTCGGCTCGATTAACAAACGAGCCCATATATTAGGCTCGAATTTGGCTCAAAGCTCAGTTTAGACCAAGCCAAACTGAATTCGAACAACTTGTGAACAGCTCGGCTCATAGCCATCCCTACACACGGTATATATTTCAGAACATCTATGTTGGTCCAACAGTTTATTGATGTATGTGGGTGTGTGGGTGTGTGAGATGTATTATTGGTCGGCAAAGTGCAACCACCCCAACATTGACATTTGACAGCCTCGCCCAATTATTTTGAATCCCTGAATACAACCAACTTTGGTTCCTTTCCATGATAAAAAGGATTTCCTCACATGTTTCGGCTTTCTTGTATGTAGGGAAAGGACCCTTTTGTAACAAAATAAGATTTATTTTATTTTTATTTCACTTGATGACTTGATGTATAATGTATACTGTGTTGCCTCACGACCCACACATTAATTCATTTCTGATTTCTTTCTATAAGAAAAAGAAAAATAAAAAAAAGTTAGGCACCTCATATCCAGGATGCAGAAGAGAAGGGTGGGGTGGGGACTGGAGAACGGGATTAGTGACTTAGGTTGGTTTAGGGATGGGTGGACCATGTGCTCAAGCAATCAGACTGAGGACGAAGAAATTTTAAAAAAGAAAAGGTTGTCTTATCCCTCAGGCCCATCTCACGGATCTTGCCTCCTCTTTATCCTGCAAACCCATTTTTATACCTTTTCTATCTTTCTTTCCATCTCCCTTATATATATCCTTAAGGATTGAATCACCTTTGTTCAGTTCTACTTTCTGATTTTCCTTCCAAACCCCAACTCCAACAGCAAAACAAGAATGGCTTCTTGGGTTCGCACCATTACATCCCCCTTCAGAAAAGCTCGTACCTTCTTCAACAGCCCGAGGGATAAGAAATCTCAACCAGGTATTATTCAATTTTATCTTCATCTTCATGTCTTAATTCGTTCGTCTTCATCTTCGTCTTGGTTTCTTATTGGAATTATTGGTCCTTGCAGAGAATGAGTCTCGTACCATGGATTTACATGGTGAGGTGATGGCATGCGCTTATGAGGATGTTCAGGTGATGTGGTCGATACTGGACAAGTCTAAACCCAGAGTTTGCAATATTGTGAGTTCTTGAGGGTCGATGGTCGATTTTATACTTAATTTGTAGATAAATCAGGTGTGATGTGTGCAGATGATTCAGAAATTAAAGCAACAAGGATCATCTAAGTCCCACAATAAGGGTAAGGGGAGGTGGGTTTGGGGGTGTGTGAAGATGAGTTGTGGTGAAAACTAGAAAAGGCACTGTTTTATTTATATGCGATGGATGCCTTTTGTTTTTCTTGCTTTCCTGTTTGTAATTGTTAGTTCAGATAGGGAATCCCCATGGTTAATTAAGGAGAATCATGGCGAGATTTAATGAAAACTTTTTCCGAGTTTGTTTATTTCTTCCTCCTCCCCTTCTTCTTTTCTTCTTCTTCTTCCCACACGGCCACGAAAAAAACCAATTAAATTTCCCAAGGATGATTGATATTCAGAAATCACGGTTGAATAATATGTGAGGATGAGGGAGACCAAGATTAATTTTTTCTTTCCGTTTGGTTCATTCAAATCCAAAAGCACTAAAAAGTACAACTGGAACAACCAACCTGAGCTAAGTTTTAACCAATCCCAAAAGAAAAGAGAGGCTAATAAATGGAGAAGCCCTATATCATCAAGGTGGGCAGTGAAAAAGTGTCATAAGAATATAAGACGATGGGGCATCTATGTTGTATGATTAACTTGCAAACGTTACAGTTTTTGTCCCTTTTAAGGAAAATCAGTGTTAATAAAGGATTGGTACTGCAAATATTAACATCAACAGATGAGCTCTAATTTGGGCCGTTGGGACATTTTTTTTTTTTTGAATCCACAATGATGCCATACTTTAAAATTCTTTTTTTTGTTCTCGACAAACCGAAGAAACTTTCATTACTTAGAGAGGTTACAAAGCTCCTCTGGGGAAGGATGAGTGCAAAATAATTTTCTCATCCAATCCGGAGGTACATCATGGAATTCCGGTTCACTGTTCTCAGACAATCTAGCCATGGTATTCTTAGCTCTGGGAAGTAGGAACATACAGAAGGCTACAATTAGCAAAGAAAGAGTTCCAAAAAGTGAACCTTTTCTTCCCATTTCATCATCTAGCATACCATTTACAATGTTTTGTGCATCTGTACATATCACTAACTTACTCGATCAACTGGCATCACAAAATTGGTAACGAATTAGGTGGGTTTTTTTTTATCAAAATTCATGGGAAGGTATCATGTCTTTCCGGAATTGTAGTTTCTTTCATTTTTCTGATAAAAACTAATTGGTAAATTTTTCCGCTACTTGTAGTAGAAATTTGGAATCAAATACCACTTGCACCAGAGTTGGGGTAACCAATAATAATATTTTTTATTAGTAATAAATTCATGAACCCTACTGTAAAAGATGCCACTCCCATATATTTTATTACTAACGTGAAACGTTGTCATTGGTTTCACAGACAGTTGAACAGCCATGGCGCTCAGCTAAGAATGGGCTACCCTGCTGTGCAGCCCCATGGAACGAAGGAGGAGTGGTGACTGGTGAGTTCCAATGCAATCAGACTAGAGAATCTGGAGTGCAGAACAAAGTTCACAAACACATAGGGTCTCAGTACAAAAATATTTGTCCAACTGGCTGATCCAAAACATGGTCAGGAGTATCAGCTGCCTAGTGTGCAGCACCAAGATCCAAGACTCAACCGTAAATCCCAAGCAAAACATATTATATTCCCGAATTTTCTCAGTAATTGAGCGTTGAAAGTTGAACCCTCCCTACCTCATTCCGTGTAGCTATAATCCGTATTTTGACACATTATCTTCAGATCAGAGCTATCAATGGTTCGAGTCTGGTTTGGGATAAAGCGTATCAGCAGGGGCAAAACTAGGATTTGTCATTAAAGGGGCTAAAAGGTAATAAACATAGGTAGAGGTCAAAATCTAAAAGAGATTAAAATGGGCATTATGAAGGTTTTTAAGGTATGGGAGAGGTTAAGGGTGTCATGGACCGGTTTTAGATTGGACCCCATCCAGTCCAAAACCAATTTGGACGGATTGGACGGACCAACAAGACATTTTGGATTGGATCAATCCGGTCTAAAATATTTATCAGATTGGATTGGACCTGGTTGTCCGTAACAAATTCATATTGGATTAGGTTGAATTAAGACAATATTTAGTTCATTGATGTAAGATAGGAATATATGTATCAATGGACCAGGTTTGAGTTGAAATCAATCTAAATCAAAATGAATCTGAACAGATTGGATGGTCCAGACATTGAATTGGACCAGTTCAAATTGATCCAAAACATTCATTAGATTAGATTAGACCTGATCCATTTATAAATGACTCACATTAGACTGAATCGGATTTGACCAAATCCAGTCCAATTGACACCCCTGGAGAGAGGTATGACTCCCCTCTATCACCCCCATAATAAAAATTACAAAAAAAAGAGAGATTTAAATATTATTATTATTATATAATTGATTCGGGTCAAAATCAATTTGGATTTTGGAACAGGATTGACATAAATTGGTTCGGTTCTCTCGGATAAACCCGACAAAGTTGGCAGGTCTAATAATCTAAGATAATTTTGGGTGCAACTGGGCTGAGTTAGTCCAAAATGTTGATGGCCCACGTGAGCCCACACTGAAGTAATAATATTACAAACTACAATTATTAAGTTGCATTAGGAAAATTGATAATGATTACAAGAGCACTTGATTCTTGTATGTTCCATCTACCCACCGCCTGTTACGGAGCGGTACAGACTGTACCGACCACAGAACATAGACGGTGGAGACGTGTGTAAGAGCTTAGCTTTCTTACATGAATCATATGGCCTTCTATGTCTTCAAGTCCTACATCCGTATGAAACATGTTCTTGCTTCATTTTTGTCATTTAAGGACTTTAACCTCAAATTTCAATCAATGATTTATCCGTCCTGTGAAAACATGATTCTTGAGTCATGATAAAGCACAATGGACAATGGCAGAAAAAGAAATCCCATAAACCGACCGACCCAATAATTGGGATTAAAAAATGCTGATCATCAGTTGAGTTGAAGTTCATCTTGTCAATCTGTATGTTCACGTAGTTAAAAGAATATGATCACCCGTTCAATGTAAAGCAAGGATCTTATTACCCGCCCCAATTGAGTACTTCGAACCCCTGGAGATCCATATCCATTACGCAGTGGAATAAAAACCTATTATGGATATTGATGGCTCGTTTCATGGCTGAACTTGGAGTGATCACGCATTATTGGAAATGATTGTTGGGAATTGGAGTGGTCCCACATTGGAGGACAAGCTGTGAGGTATGCCTAAGATATTGTTTTTAAAATATTATTTGTTTATATTCAGTTTTATTGAATTTTCTATTGGATTATAGGTAAATTTGTTTTCAAGTAACAAAACAACATTGGGCAAGAATCTATAACCAGCAAAGTTGAAGAGTCTTCGAAGAAACCTTTTGTGAGATAGTAGCAAATCGAATTGAGAGAAACAAGAGTGATTTCCGAAAAGTCTGTGTGTTTATTTGCTTAATTCATGCTCCTTAAATAATTCCTAAAAGTCATGGAGGAAGGTATTGGTTCAGAAAAGGCTCATTAAAAAGTAGTTAGCAGCTAATGACTGTTAACTTTGAATAGTGCATCTTCATCACACTCAATCGAATCATGACTATTGAAACATCAACGATCAGCCTTGTACCAAAAGTCAAAGCTACTATTTGCGCTTGTGCGAAGTGCGCCTCTAAAGCGCCTCATTATGTCGCACACACGTGTGCATACATTGCACAGTAGCCAGCCTTCATACAATACTCTTATATTTCTAAGGATTGTAAATAAACTCCTATTTAAAAACTTAAAACAAGTTTGGGAATTTTCCAATGTGGAATAAGTTGAAAATTGGTTTTAATATGAGAAAAAATTAATTTCCAAGATATGTGTGCAGGTGTGTGTTTTTCTTTCATGTAATTAATCAATCAAACTCCATTGGATTTAATCTCTAATGAGATTAAAATCTAACAATCCCCTCACTTTGATTAATTAATTACATAGGTCTCTCTCAATCCAAACTATTATGACATAGTTATGCATACAAAAGGTGTATTATAACTTAAACCTTTTATTAGTATAGATATCTCAGAGTCTTGTCAAAATTATTGGTGGTAAGACATTAAATCAATTACTCTCAAGACAGACTGGAAATACCCATGCACATAAAAATGTCCTGTCTCTACAAGAGTTTCAAATTTGGCTCATCACTATTACGATCATTTGCCTCTTTCCTAGTTTCATGAACAATCCCGAGAGCAAACCCAATCTCTCATGAGAAGCAACATCACTTCTATGTTTACATAGGTGAAATTCCAATATGTGTTCCGTTACTTGATACATCTCAGAACTTCATTAAGCATTTAACTTAACCTTCATTGTAACGGACAACATTGTTTATGCTGCGATGGAAATCTCATTGTCAATGCTAACAGTCACATCGTAGTAATTTATTATTACCCATTAAACCCAACACTGATGTTTTTCAATTTAGGTCAGATTACCATTACTGGTGACTAAGGGTTTTAATCCCATCTCTTTAGTTGTCGTTCTTACGAGTTCTTTGGGCAAACCTTTGATAAGAGGATCAGCCAAACTTTTACTTGATCTCACATAAGTTATAGTGATGACTCCATCTTGAATTAGTTTCCTAACAAATTCATGTCTCAGATTTATACGCCTGAACTTACCATTGTAGATACCACTATAGACTCTCAATGGAGTTGCTTTACTATCAAAGTAAATAGAAATTGGAGGCTTAGGACTAAGCCAAAGTTTTATATCCAATAATAAATTCTGAATCTATTCAGCCTCTTTTCTAGCAACTGCCAAAGCTATGAATTTGGATTCCATGATTAAATGAGATATACAAGTTTGTTTCTTGGGTGCACAAGAGATCGCACCCCCACCAAGGATGAAAATTTATCTAGAAGTGGACTTGTTATCTCCATTACCGATAATCCAACTCACATTAGTGTACCCTTCTAGTACAGCTGGATAATTGCAGTAGAATAAGCCAAGTTCTAATGTTCTTTTGAGGTACCCAAGAACTCTCTCAATTGCCTTCCAATACTCTACACCGAGATTACTTGTAAACTGACTAACTTTACTTACTACAACAACAATATCAGGTCTACTACAAAGCATAACATACATCAGACTTCACACTGCACTAGCATACTTAAGTTGTGTAATTGCTCTACTAGTTTTATACTAGAGTTATATGGTGTGCTATATTCTTTAAATCCTAAATGCTTAAAATTTTTAAGTATTCTCTCGATATAATGTGATTGGCTTAATGCATAACCCCTACTATACTTTTTAACTTTTATTCTCAAAATGGTATCTACTTCTCCTAAATCTTTCATCTTGAAGAGAGAGGATAACTAGTTTTTTGTTTCATTAGTGTCAACCATATTAGTACCCACAATAAGCATGTCATCAACATAAAGACATACAATCACACCATAATTTTCAATAAACTTTGAGTAAATGCATCTATCAACACTATTGTGCTTAAAACCAAAAGATAGAATACAAGAATCAAATTTCTTATACCATTGTTTGGGTGCTTGTTTTAAACTATACAGTGATTTAACTAGTTTACAAGCTTCTTCTCATTTGTAGGAAGGGCAAATTCCTCTAGTTGTTCCATGTAGACTTCTTCATTTAGATGGTGTTTGGAAGTGTGGGCATTTTTTGGGATCGATTTTCAAAATAAAAAAATGCCCATGCTTGCTAAACATGTTTTTCACAAAAAAAATATGACTTGATATGTTTGGGAGTGTTTCTGCCACGTAGGCAATGAGCAACACTAATGTTGTTTGGTAAGGTGATTTTCATCACCGTTTTCCATGTATGTGCACACATTACTCCATAAGATGGTGTGCACTAATATCATACCATATTAGCAATGCTTATCAAATGGTCCAGATTAATTGGATGACTATTTTATAATATCTGGCCTAAAATTTTAAATCCAGCGGTTGAAAATGTTGTTGGATTAGATAAACAATATCAACATGAATAATGACATCATATCCAATGGCTATGAGTGATCCAATCACCTATTAGTATAAACAATAGTTAAATGCTTCAAAAAGAAAATCCAGATAATCAATGAGTATCGATTAAAATGTCTAATAACATCTCCATTTGTCCATCAAGATTGATAATAACATATTCATCCTATTTAATGAGCTTCAAGCCTAGTAAGATAATTATTAGCCAAACCCAAAATAGAAAACAAACCAAGTTACAACCACAACAAGCGATGAGTTTAAAATATCCTTTCTATTGTTGTGGTTATATGGTAGATGAAATATGTTGGATAACTTCAGCCCTAAGTGCTCTATGGTGGATTCCACCATATTCATCTACCCATGCAAATGAACCCCTATAGTTACCCTTTACTAGGCAACGTAAAAACCATCGCCCATAATTAGTTAGTGTCCTTGCCATATATAGTGTCATCTCCCCTTTACCACAAGAGCAATTAGGTAAGAACATCCCATTAGTCATTTTTGCATGAATAACTTGTATAGTAAACATCCAATGATGATCAACAAGTGAGCATAAAAATACATAAACTTAAAATATATGAAGTAGTAAAGAAGTTTAATCCATAACAAACATAAAACTCATCACATTTTGAATTCCAACATCTTCTTGGTCTAAATCCTAACACCAGGTTTTACATGTTTTGGCATAAGCCATAAATCTATGTAACCCGCCGGGTAGACCTTTGGTACTTCTCCCATAGCTCAGAAGCAATTCGGTCTCTAACTATGTCCATCTCTTTGCTCAAACCCGATGCAGTTGTGTTGTGCTCTTCGCCATCATCATCTGATTCATTTTCATAACCCTCTACACACTCATCTATGTGTTTATTCTCACACCCCTCTTGTTTTATGAAGTTATATATTATAAAACATGACATTACAAGAAGTCATTAGAACTCTAATTGGTAGCATGGCATGTTTTTCAAGATGGAGAATTTACCCTTCAAGATCCCAAAGCAACATTCGATGACATTACGCAGTGAAGAATGAGTGTAGTTGAAAAGGTTTTCCTTTGATTTAAATCTACCGAAATGTCTCCTAAACTCACTAAGGTGGTACCTTCCACTAGAGTATGGGTAAGGACACCGAGAGCATTAGCATATCTAGAATCAACAAGGTAGTACTTTCTTGCATTGAATTCTATATGTGAAGACACACAAATGATGAAGACAATTGATAAAGGGCAATTCTAAGGAATGTCTACTACACCCGGTGGTGGTTTGGGAAACCCTACATTGGACCTACTAAGTGCTTCTACCAATATCCTTAAATCGTATGTTGATTCTTCCCATCCCGTGTATACAAAGGTAAAGAACATATCAAAAGCACAAACAACCAAAACATTTTTCGTACAAACCTTCTTCCTCTATATGGTATTTGTTCAGCAACTGGGACACTAGTTGATACATGTGTACCATCTATAACCCCTACACAATCCTAATCACAATTATGAACATAGTTAGAACAACAAATGTGGAGAGAGTTACTACAAAGTATGAATGTAGGTGGCCTTATGAGCTCCTTCCCTATTTTGTAAATTACATATACAACTTTCCGTACATGTGTATTGATGGTCCATGAAGAATGTTGGAATCGCTCACCCATCAGGCAGTTCCTCTCATTATGACCAATTGTGAGGAGGAAGGATGCAAGTGACTCCTCAACGGTGGTATTCCTAGTGTTCTTCAAAACTCTTCTCATCGTAAGTAGGGAGACCAGGTTTTTGAAGACATGTTGTTCCATCTTAAATGAATTGTAGCATCTATGTGTGTGTTCTAAGTCATTGAGGACTTCTATCCACACATAAGTATGTCCGATCAAAGAAGAAGTCATGCAACGCTGCCTTCTTGTTTGTGGACAATACAAGTATAGTATGCAAGAAGTCAAAATAAAGTTTATCATTTCCTCATCATCATCATCTGAATCAATGGTATGCGTTTTTTGTTGATACTGATGAGGATCCATAGAATATTGTTGTATGACAAACTACAACATTATAATTAATGAAATCAAAATAAACATCAAACACCATGGTTATAACTAGCATATAATCATGTAAATACCAACATATAACAAAAAGTTTCATCAGTCCAAAAGGGAGTGCATATAAGCATTAGAAGTCATCACTCATTACCATAAAAAAATAAAAAAATACCATCTGATGGTGCGCAATCTAGAAGCTCTTAGCTAGAAGGTTACCTAGATGCTAGTCGCTTAGTGAGCTGGTTCAAAATGCACGATAGCGGATCAGAGAACCCAGGGTGGCTAACCCGACGAGGTTGCTCCGATGCTTAAGTTAGTATTGTATTCTAGTAGCGAGCTGAAAGCTTGAATTCAAGTAAGCTAGTAAACAAGTAATCGTGCGTACCTTGTGCTATGGGGGTTAATGCCCTTATATAGCTGAGCCACTGTAAGCCCCAAGAAACCTCTCCGAGATCTTAGGACCGAGTGGTAGGAGTACATTCCATTTTGGAAGGTGGCCAATGTACTAGCTAATAAGGCTTATCGTATCTATCCGATTTGGGCGGGACGAGGTTAAGGCCTACAGTTATCCTGTATGATTCTGAAAGGCTCGAGGACAGCTGGCAAGCTTCTAGAATCCGTTACGTGTCACCTCAGCTTACTTGGTCACCAAAGTGCCCTGGCTTTGGTACTATCCAAAGAGATTGAGGCACCCGAGGTGCCCTAGTTTGCCGAGTTGGTGAAAAGTGTTGAGTCATCGTCTGGCTGGCAGGTCGCGTCCGCATGTCCTCTGTTTATCAGGTCGGGCCAAATTACCCCTCATCAATTGCCCCCCACTCCCTGTGTCAGGGGTCCCGACTCGGTGCGAGGAGTTCATGACAAGCCCAGGTGGACTTGGCTCGAGTTTTCTTGGTTTGGAGGCCAGTTCTTTGGTTGGACCATATTGACTCACTTGGCTCGATCAGGAAAACCCAGATAGCGTGCCGGGAACGTGCGGACGTCACGTAGTTTATAGGCTCCGCAGATGCCAAAACATGTGCTCAATCGATTTTGACCTTGGTAAGCGTGCAGTTGGTTTCCATGTGAGTCGTCGGATTGTGTAGATCTTGGCCATCGAACCCCGAGCATGGTGGTTATAAATTAGAGACCTAGGGGACCCATTTTTCTCGCCACATATCGCGTATTCAAGTTTTTGAGGTTGCGCATCTGTCTCCCAGTCGGTGCCAATTGCCCTTGTGTCTGAGGTCATCCATTCTCTTCGGCTTCTTGGTGAGTTCGTCTTGTCTTTGTTTCCGTTTCCTATTTGGATTTTTCTAGTTAGTTCAATATGTCTAGTGTTAGCACGGGTAGTCTTTTTGACTTGAGTGAGGAGTCCATCGGAGCTGAGGTGAGGTCTTCGGCACCGGTTGAAGAGTTGGGTCCCACCGAGGTAAGTGTTTCAACACGCGGTTTTGAATCCAACCCATCCAAGGTGGACGCTCCTCAGCAAGAGCGTGAGGCTTCTGGAAAGGAAGCCTCCATCTCGCATCGTACTCGGGGGCCAAATAACTTCGGTTCTTTGGTTATGACGGCTGACAGGCTTCTGGCTCTGGTTGCTCGCTACAGGCTTCTTGATAACCTTGTATATAGCATTCACTTAGGAAAGTATCCTTGGGACCATGATCACAATGAGATCGTGGTGTTCAAGGAGCAGCTCACAGTCGGGCTACACTTCGCACTTCACCCCTTCATTGTTCAGCTCGTCAAGTTTTTTGACATCGTCATAGATCAACTCCAACCCAACTTGATCCATACCATTATAGGTACCATCTCCCTCTTCCATGACTATAACAGGCCTTTGACCCTTGACATCTTTAGTTCAATATGCTCCATCAAAAAGAACTCTGCTTGTGTCCTCCCGGAGAATAGGTGTAGTTACTACATGTCTCCTCGACCTGCTTACAAGATCTTGCACGACTTTCCCAATAAAGTCTCAGCCTGGAAGAGGCGCTACTTCGTGGTTCGTAATACTGCGGGGTGGCCATTCCCAACTCCCTAGAGGCCTGCCATTCAAGACCCCAACATCAAATTAGACAAAGAGACAAAGGCGGAAATCCGCTCTTGGGTGCAGCTAGGTTTGCAGCTAGAAGACTTCTTTTCCGAGGAGAAGCTCGTAAAATCCGGGCTGAGCCCTCTTGGTAGGTCACTACCTCGGTGCACACACTTGCCCTTTCTCTTAAGTTCATCGTTAATTTCTTTGACTAATCTGCTCGTTACTTTCTACAAGAGCCATGGAAGATATCCCCACGGGAGAGCTTTTCGGGAGTAAGAAGTGGGGGAAGAAGAGGAAGGCCTCCAAGAAGTCCATCCCCAAGAGACTGCCGCCCCACCCACCTACGACACTGCTGTTACTAAGTCCCTCTGGTGATTGACTTGGTTGAGGAAGACCACGGTAAGTATTCCTCGCCTCACCTGCCTGAGGAGATCCCGGCATCCGAGCTCCAAGATGCTCGCGGAGACATCTCTTTAGGAGAGGGCTTCGAAGTGCCGCCAAGCATCATGAACCCGAAATGTAGCCTCTTCAAGAGCAAGGAAGCGAGATACCTAGCAAAGGTCATTCAATTTTTTGAGCTCTCGGGCGGTCAGCTCAGGCAGAAGGCCGCTAGTCACTTCATGGTGGTACGTATCTAAACCTCGAACAACTCTTTTCCTCATTCTATTCCAATACTTAAGATTTATTTTCTCCCTTTTGGTAGGTGAACTCCATGATTCATGCTTTAGTTCAACAGTCTGATATGCATCTAAAGAGGGCCCTACAAGCCAAAGACTCCTCTATGAGCACTCAACGAGCTAAACAAGGCCCTTGGTCAGATCCATAAGCTGGAGAAAGACATGCGGGCTCAGAAGTAATTGATCGAGCTACTGATGGGGGAAAAGAAGGGTCTGGAGAAGGAAAAGGAGAATCTTCAAGCACTTTTGTAGGAGTGCGTGGCCATCTTCGATGATGCGATCAAGGAGGCTGGAAGTGAAGCCATCAAGGCCTACAAGAGTTCAAAGAAATTCTACAAGCTAACGATGAAGACCGGCACTACTGGAAGGGCTTCAAACTTAGCAGGTGGCTGATGCGGCGTGAGTTCCCTGGGCTCAACCTCAAGGCCATTACCATGACTGGAGTTACTTAGGAAATGGCCGATGAGGTGGCGAGGGATCCTGACTCCAAAGAGGGGAGCGACGACGACAACTTCAGTGAAGAGACAGTTGGAGATACCACTATTGAGGATGCTATGGAGACTGATTTGCTCGGGGATGTTGCTGGTGGGGGCGAGGATCCCCAGAAGGACTGACTTTACTTGCCTCTTTTCTTGGACCTCCTTGGTATATTTGATGTTCTGAGCCTCCGAGCTCAGTTAACTAGCTGTGACTTTCCCTTTGGTGTTTTTGTTTTTTGAATGTACTCAAATTGCGCCTTGAATGAATTGAATCTTTTTATTCCTCTCCTTGTGTGAAAATCTTGATTATGCAAAAATTTTTCTAAGTGTGGATTACTCTGAAATGCCGAGTTGGAGAGCTAGGTATAAGTAAGAATAATTCAATGTCAATGTACTCCGAAGTAAAATGACACTATAGGGTATGTGCCTGTCTTGTCTGCTCACGAGCTACTTCTCACCTGCCCATGCCAAAGAAGCGACTGAATCCTATATCGCCCATGCCGAAGCGACTAGGTCTTAGGTTGCACCGAGGTCATCAGCTCAGCACCATGGCCCATAGGCTCTAGGAGCAACTCATAGTCCACTCTCTGATACATAACTTGGCTAGCTCGATAGTCTTCTAGACTTAGTTAATTTTGGCGGATGTCTAACTCCCGAGCTCACAGGTAGTACTTCTTCAGGTTGTCAACATTCCATGCTCGGGGTACCAGCTTCCCTTCCATTGTCTCTAGCTCGCACATGCCCTCTTCGAAGACACATCTCACCCTATATGGACCCTCCCAATTCAGGCCAAGCTTACCTACACCGAGTTCAAGTACCATTACCTTACGGAGCACCAAGTCGCCAACTCGAAACTGTCATCTCTTGACCCAGGCATTATAGTACTGAGCTACCTGTTGCTGGTAGGCCGCAGTCCAAATGTAGGCCATGTCGCGTACTTCTTCGATCAGGTCCAGGTTAGTTCGGAGCTCGTCGTCATTTGCGTCCTCGTCGTTTGCATCCTCATCGTATGCGTCAAGCCTTAGAGTCGGTACTTTAATCTCGGAAGGGATTACAGCCTCTATTCCGTATGTCAAGTTGAAAGCCATTTCCTCAGTCGCAATCTTGAGGGTTGTTCGGTAGGCCTAGAGGACACTAGGCAGCTCGTTCACCCACAACCCCTTAGGTCATGCCAAGCGAGCTTTTAGTCCGTAGAGGATTGCCCTGTTCGTTACCTCAGCCTGTCCGTTCGCTTGAGGGTGTGCAACCGAAGTGAAATTCTGTTGGATTCCCATCTTGGCGCATCAATTTTGGTCTGATATCAGCACCTTAGGTAGTTCGAAGTGGCACACTATCTTCTTTCAGAAGAAGTTCTACACTTTTTGGGCTGTAATTGTTACTAGCGGCTCAACCTCCACCCACTTCATAAAGTAGTCAACCGCCACGACCAAGAATCTTCTCTGGCCAGTTGCCAGTGGGAGTGGTCCGAGGATGTCTATCCCCCACTGTGCAAAAGGCCACGAGTTGGTCAGGTACTTCAGATCGGCAGCATGTTGATGTAGGATGTTGGCATGCCTCTTACAGTTTCCGCATTTCTTAACGAGCTTGAGTGCATATGCCTTCATAGTGGACCAGTAGTACCCTTGTCTCAACACCTTTTGGGCTAGCGCCCTGCCCCCCAAGTGTCCTCTGCATAGTCCTTCATGGATGTCACGAAGTACTCGATCTGCTTCCGAAGGTCGCAAGCAACGTAGGTAGGGGAGCGTGAAAGACCTCCTATACAGCCACCCGTCAATGATAACATACCGAGCTGACTGACTCTCTACCCTCCGAGCTGCATTAAGATTTGTTGGTAGGGTCTTGCGGAGAAGATAATCAACGAGCAGATTAATCCAGCTCGGTTCCGCTTGCAACATGGGAGCGACCTCTTCTGCTCCCCCGAAAATGCTAGGCCTGGGCCGAGGCAGGTCTTCTATGTACACCGTTCACATTGTATTGTCACTGGTGCTCGCCAACCGCGATAGGGCGTCAGCCTCAACGTTCTCGGATCTCGATATCTGTCGGATAAACCAAGAGATGAAGGTCAACAAAAGCTCTCTTACTTTAGCTTGATAGACTGCCATAGTCAGGTCTCAAGCTTCATAGTTACCATTGACTTGGTTCACCACCAATTGGGAGTCGCTACACACTACAAGATGCTTCACGTCGATTTCCTTCGCTAGACTTAGCCCAACAATCAATGCCTCATACTCCGCCTCATTGTTTGATGCCTCGAATCCGAATCGAAGAGCATACTCCAGCTTCACCTCGCTCGGCCCGTACAGTATTAGTCCAACACTGCTTCCTCGCTGATTAGATGAGCCGTCTACGTGGAGGATCTAGGGCTCCTCGTCCTAGGTCGGCCCTACTCTAACCGGGACTGGTGCTGCGTTGGTCGACGCCTCCGACATGCTAGCGGGCTCAATCAGTTCAAGGTACGGTGCATTGAACGTACATTTTGCCACAAAATCCACCAAGACTTGGACTTTGATTGTTGGACGTGGCTCGAACCGGATGTCATACTTGCTTAGCTCGATGGCCCACTTTGTCAATCTACTAGACACCTCGATCTTCAGCAAAACGTGCTTCAAAGGCTTGTTGGTGAGGACGACGATCGTATGGGATTGGAAGTACAGGCGTAATTTCTGAGCTGATACAACCAACGTGTATGCTAGCTTCTCAATGTCGGGTATCTCGTTACTTCTCTGATCAGTACCAAGCTAACCACCTCGTTACTCGTAGAGAGGTACAACTTCAACTCGTCGCTTTCCTCAGGTTGGGTCAAAACCGGTGTGGTACTCAAGTACTTTTTTAGCTCATCAAACGCGAGCTGGCACTCTTCGGTCTATACAAAGTCTTCATTCTTCTTTATTGCCTTATAGAAAGGTAGGCGCCAACCCGCCGATTTTGACATAAACTGGTTTAGGGTAGCTACCAGGCTAGTTATCCTTTGAACTTCTTTTATCTTTTGGGACAGTCTCATATCTAATATGGCCTTTATTTTATCTGGGTTGGCCTCGATGCCACATTGGTTTACTATATAGCCGAGGAACTTGCCCGACGTGACCCCGAAGACACACATGTTTGGGTTGAGCTTCATGTTAAATTTTCTTAAGATACTAAGTAGAAAACTTACTAGAAAACTTACCAAGTAGAAAACTTGGTAAGTAGAAAACTTTCTAGAAAACTTACTAAGTAGAAAATTTGGTAAGTAGAAAACTTACCAAGCAAAAACATCTAAGTTACTAAGTAGAAAACTTACTAGTTGTGACCTAAGAGGTTCGCTTAGCAGAGCGCCGATCTGCAGGGTCTTCGTCGGTTCGGCTTCGGAGACCGGTACGTGGATTGTTTCCTCCATAGGGGCATCTCGCTCCTCTATGTGCTTGGGTGGAGGTTCTAGATTGACATCCTCTACCAACTTCGCCTTGCCTTTCAATGCTGCCACGTAGCACTTATGCGATTCTAGCTAGTCACCTCATACTACCCCTACTCCGCAACTCGTCAGAAATTTCATCGATAGATAATAGGTGGACACCACTGCTCGTAGGGCATGTAGGGGCCAACCTAGAATTGTGTTGTAAGGGGAAGAAGTTGTGGCCACTAGGAATGTGCGCTCGAAGCGCATTGAGTTAGGTCATGTTCCCGCTACGAATGGTACTATCACTCGGCCGAGGGGCCTAACTACTTCGCCATCGAATCCTACCAGGGGTGAATCTGTTGGTTTCATGTTACTTCGTTGTAGCTGCAACTTGTTGAAGACTTCTAGCAATATGATGTCCGCCGAACTCCCTGAGTCTACTAGGACCTGCTTCACCTCGAAGTCATTGATCACAAGCTTGACGACAAGGGCATAATCATGCGAATATTGTATCCCACGTGCATCATCCTCGGTGAAGTAAATGGACTCTTCTACCCGAGGTCGTTTCGGTGGGTTCTCCTCTTCATGCTCTAGTTCCCGGACTGAGGTCCTTCTTGTTGCTGTAGCGCACCTTGCAACAATGGACCCACCAGTGATCATGTGCCCTCAGGTGGCTATGGTTGTCGACATGGCTGGTCGTTTCTTCTGCTCGTCTCCGGAGCTTCTCTTCTTTGTTCGGCCTGGCGGTTTGCCGACTCCCTACCTTCATGTTGAATATACTTCTTCAAGTATCCATGGTGGATCAGTTCTTCAATCTCGTTGCGGAGGTTCTGGAAATTCTCAGTGTTGTGCCCGATGTTGCGATGGAAGTGGCAATAGACATTCAGATTTCTGGTTGCTAGATCTCCCCGTAGTTTGGGTGGCCACTTGACATAAGAAGAATCCTTGATCGCCATCAGAGTCTCACCTCGTTTTGCATTGAGGGGGGTATAGGATGTCCTTTCAACAGGAGGGGTCCTAGATCGCAGACCTGACCTAGAACCCGAAGATGGTGACTTACTTCTCTTATGAGGAGACTTACTTCTCCCCCGTGATTTGCTCATCTTCCATCGGTACTTGCTGCTACTGGCTCCTTCATCTTCTTTTCTCGCCTTGCTGGATCTCTGTCTTTGAGCCAAGAGCTTCTTCTATGCTCATGAACCTCTCGGCATAGTCGAGGAACTTCTCAACCATCTTTGGATGATGTACTCCTAGGTACCATGCAAACTCCTTGTGATTAACTCCGTTTTGTGCCACAATGAGGCGCATGGCCAGATCAAGATCTGGTATCTGCAAACACACCTCATTGAAATGCTTGATGTAGCTTCGAATTTATTCATTCTCCCTCTAGACCACATTCAGAAGGCTCTCTTGTGATTTTGGGAACTTCTAACTAGTGATGAAATGGGCAGTAAACATGTCGGCTAATCCTCTGAAGGTGGTGGAAAAGGCCACTTCATTACTAGTGATCAAGCCCAGTGCGATGTTTCTGTACCACTGCCTGGCTAATCCTCTGAAGGTGGTGAAAAAGGTCACGCACATGCACGCCTCGTCTGCACCAACAAGGTGCATTTGAGACTGGAATGCATCGACATGGTCATTAGGATCGAACTTTCCATCATATGTCTCTAGTGTAGGTGTCTTGAAGTCTTTTGGCCTCGGGGCCGCAAGTATCTTGAGCGACAGGAGGGAGGGCTGGCTCAACAATGCAAGAGTTGGCTGTGCAGCTACCGAGCTCACTTCCTCCCTCACCCTGCTCGGTTCCAGTGGCTAATTACTTCTTGGCCGCGGGCTGTTGCTGGATGATGATCGGTGCGTCTTGCGATGCCATCGCTTCTTAGCTGCTTCCATGTTGGTACTGTTGACCTCGGTGTTGTCTGGTACTTCGACTCTAGTTCTCTCTCGAACACTGTTGCGAGGTGGGAGTGGGTTCCAACCTCCGATGTCTTCTCGGTTATGAACTTGATGTTGACTGTTGCAGGGGCCGAGGTGTCTCGTTGCGAGCCCGCGCCTCTTGCCCCGAGCTGGTAGTCACTAACTTGTTGCTCGTGATTCTCAAACCGCGAGTGCTATTGTTGTTCGGTCTTCATGCAATGACTTTCTTTGGGCCTATCTTTTGGGTTTCCTCTCTGAAAAGGTGGGGGTGTACGCTGATCGTCAACTCTACCCCGAGGTGGGGTCTGGTCCCTAGGGGGACTGGGACCTGTGGGTTTTCCATGCTCCGGGGATGAGATCGGTGCACACCTTGCTACTGTTGTTGTTGATTATGGACCTAATACTAGTTCTCATGTTGGTTTGGTTGCAGCGATGGAAATTGCTACTAGTACTATTGGTAAAAATAGTATTGTTGGAACTGGTGCATTTGTTGCATCTGTAGCTGCATGGCTTGAACACTCTAGACCAGCTTGTCAAACTGCTAGTGCCTGACCCCAGGAGGGACCATAGAGGGCTCCAGCATGGAGAAGGTAGCGCTTACCTAGGGCAGCGGGATGTTCAACAGCTGTGTTCGATATTGAGTCTGCTGTGTCGATATGGTAAGGATCCCTGAGATAGTGAGGGTGATGGTGAACTAGGCGATGAAGACCGTGGGGAACTCCTGGCTAGCCGCAATCTGTTCCTGTCCCCCAGAGATGGTCATCTCGACGCTCTTCATGGTGTTGCTTGTAGAAGCCATTGAGTGAGCAAAATAATAAGGTAGGAAAGTTAGCTTTTTGATTTGGTTCCAACAGATGGCACCAATTGATGGTGCACAATCTGGAAGGTTACCTAGATGCTGGTCGCTTAGCGAGCTAGTTCAAACTGCACGAAAGCAGATCAGAGAACCCGAGGTGGCTAACCCGGCAAGGTCACTCCAATGCTTAAGTTAGTATTGTATTCTGGTAGCGAGCTGAAAGCATGAATGCTAGTAAGCTAGTGAGCAAGTAATCGCGCATACCTTGTGCTATGGGGGTTAATGCCCTTATATTGCTAAGCCACCATGAGCCCCAAGAAACCTCTCCGAGATCTTAGGACCGAACGATAGGAGTCCATTCTGTTTCAAAAGGTGGCCAATGTACTAACTAATAAGGCTTATCGTGTCCATCCGATTCAGGCAGAATTAGGATAAGGCCTCGACGTACATGATCACCGAAGTGCCCTGGCTGGTACTATCCAAAGTGACTGAGGCACCCGAGGTGCCCTAGTTTGCCGAATTGGTGAGAAGGGCTGAGTCATCATCTAGTTGACAGGTCGTGTCCACGTGTCCTTTGTTTATCAAGTCGGGCCAAATCACCCCTTATCACCATCATTCCAAAAAGTGTTCAGATTCAACCAAGCACAAAAAGAAAGGAAAAGTCTTCTAGAAATCATGGATTTGATGGATAATCGTTCAATCCATGGAGCCAAAAACTCCTAACATTTGCAGGCATAGCAAGGAAAGTGTTCCTCCATTTCTCTTCCATAAACAACTTGGTTGCCCTGAAATAACATGTTGGAGATAATTTCTCAATATGGAATTAAGGATTTCAATGCATTCCTCTATTCCTCCTTCTCATGAGCCTTGTCAAGTCTATCCCTTTCTAGATTTCTTTCCTTCTCCATTTCTTGAATCTTTGACATCTCTAATTCTATCAATCTTTCCCTCTGTACTGCAATATCCTTCTCCATTTTCATTTCCTACTACTTATTGATATTCCGTGAGCTTTTCTTTTCTAATAGTTCAAGTTTCTTCTTGTTGATCTCTACCCATGAATTAATCATTAAATCAAGTCCAGGTGAAAGACATTGTTTATTCCCTTTCTTCATGCTAGTGGGTGGGTTGCCAACTCTCCTCTTACGGTCTGACATCTCTAATACATCATCAGTGGGGTCAACAATGTATGGACTGGCAAGAGATTCCCCAGTTGCTGGTGTCCCTTGATCATCTAACATGACAACTTGTGATGGGCTATCTGAAATTGGGACATAATCATCAAGACCCATTTCAAGAGAGTATCCCATGTCCTGGTTGCCTGTGTTCCTCCGAAAATGTATTTTAACTTATCCCAATGACGATAAACTTGTGTCCTAAATGATCATGCCCAATGATGAGTCTGCACAATATAAGGAATTGATTAGGTTTTATACCATTCTAAATCAAAAGAAAATGAGTGGGTTTAAGGCAAATTACCTTTATCAGGCTTTGCTAGACTTCTTCATTTGTGGTAGGATTTTTTCGTCTATGGATCTACAGTCACATCTGTATGGTTAATGAAGGGATAAGAGATCCATCATATGGATGGCCGAACCCTACAAGTAGGTTGAACGAAATTTCAAAAATTTATCTTTCTCCCATGTTGGAATCACATTCCCTATTTTAGAAAACTGTATTTTTAATGATCAATCTTAAACCTAAACCAGACCAGATCTGAAACCAAAAGGTAGGAGAGGGATATACCTGATACGGAGTAGTAGTAACCCCCAACGAAGGTGTTCACGCTCAAGGAGAATACCAAAGACTGCTCCCACTGAAGATGACATAGCGTAGGGTGGAGCAGAATCAATAGGATGGTTCTTCAGCAAGAACCAAATTCTTCAGCAAGAACTCGATGGAGGGCAGGTGAGCACGACTTCTGATTATCTTTTCTCCCAAAAGATAATATCAAAAACTCTTCTTGATCGTTCCTACAGGTGGAGATCGAATTGGTAATGGCAGCAATAGCAGAAGAAGGCAAGAAAAGAAGATGGCGTCAATCCAACTGTATGTTGTCTTCTCTCTTGAATCAGTAAGACTGAAGGATGATTTGGGGTTCGCCCTTCTCCTCTATTTATAGCCTTAAAGAGATGTTCTCCTAATCCCATTAGGAGTTTCATAATCCAAATCTTGTATTTGGATCTGGACTCTCTTTAAGAGATAAGGATAATCCCTTATCTTATCTATAGATAAAGATCAACCCTCATAATGCAATTAGGAGTTTCCTTATCCAAATCTCTATTTGGATCTGGACTCTCTGAGTGGATAGGGATAATCCCTTATCCTATCTGTTGATCTAAATCCCAAAACCGCCCCTCTTTAACTAATCTCATTAAGCCAATTCGAATTGGGCTTTAGGCCCATTAAGTTCATGTGCTCACTTATCCTCTAAACTGCTGCCCAGTTGGATATCCTTGTATGGCATGGGACCCAAATATTGATCTACACATCAGCCACATGGGTTCAGCCCAGCCTTTGTTACAATGCCTGGTCGAATTCACTATAGGAGACAGTGAACCCCTGAGTCCATCATCATGGGCTCTTAATGGGCCCAACATTTACACTAAATGGTCCTTGGGTCAAACCACCTTATAAAAATCCAAGGATTGTGGGCAGATGCAAGATTAGCCCATCAGGTATTACCCTCAATGGTCTTACACTTAACCTCTTAGCCCATAATGATCAAACACTACCCGACAAGAGAGGAACTCTTCCTCGGCTGCAAGATACAGTGTTACACTCTCTACTCACATGGATCCTAGGAATTAAAACCTTTTGCAAACATTTTAAAACCATAATATATATGTATATCTCTATATAAATATATTTTGCAAAAACAAATTTCAACGGTTGAAATCGACTGCCGGCAGTTTTGGTTTCCATCAGAGAGAGTGCATCCCCGATCATTCAATTTGTCCAACAAAGGGGTTGATTCTGCCACTATGATCACCCACTCAGATGAATTCTCAGACTGTCCCAACATACCCAGGTTTTGACCCCCTCTAAGGATCTCACTGATTGGTATATCAAAGACAGCCCAATCTGACACCTAGTGTAGTATCATAATCGAGTCTAGGGGTCAGGTGTAACATTCCAGTTTTGCCCATCTATCTCCAAGGTCCAGGGCAATACTGGAATTCTGGTCCAGTTCAGAGTTTCAAGAAAACCCACACTGCATGTACCTCAGGTCTCACCCTGGCAGTTGAGACAAGCTACCCCAACCAACTTGGCGGCACATCAATGTTAACCTTGGCAGGATAAATCTCCCCAGATCTATCTAACGACTATGAAGATTCTAAACTAACACGAGTTTCATATGTGTTCAGTTTAAGGGTATTACACAGAAACACGCCATAATAACATGAATCAAATATGTACTTTATTCATTTACATTAAATGTCATAATTTACATCATTCTGATTGGAGCTAAGGGCATACACTGTCTAATAGTTAAGGAGGGTTAAGTACCAATTCCAATGTTGTCTAACTGCATTATACTTGTTTTTGAACTGAGCATGGACATAACTCTTGTTATGTTTCTCATTAAATTTCTGACGTGTGCACTTCCATCCTTCCGGATTAAAGGAAGATGTAAGCCTGTTGTTTGCCCTAACTTGGTCCACCATAAGGTTAATGAAGGTCTCCTCCTCTGCACCAGACCACCATGCAGTATCGAGACCTAGTTTGATTCTTCACTATCTAACTCGGTTGTCATCCTGCTATCAAACCTACTAATCTTAATTTTGTTATTATGAATAGTGCTCTAAAGACTTTAATGAGTTTATGCAATTTATCAACCAACCATTTCTAATGCTAACATAATAAAGAAGTCATCAATTAAAATATCACAATATCAGATTTTTGGCTATCAAGACAAAGAACATGTGTTTATCTACTTATTTGTGTCATATCTAATGTGTTTATGCTATCAAGCACTATTTGTCAAAGGTAACTATATGATCTTTCTACTGATATAATTTGTCATAGCTAAATCGTATAACAAACATAATATATACAAATTGCTACTGATAACTATTGATACAAACATAATAAACAGAGGTGGACAAGTATTTGCTTTTCCGGAAAAAAAAAAAAGCAATTTAGACTTTGGACAACTTGGTATTTGCTTTCATGGGAAAAGAAAATAACACACATTATAATAATCTATGTGCTGAGACTATAACACACATTATATAACACACCCCATATTAATCAGGGCATCATAGCTTAATTATAGGATAAGTTGAAAGTATGAAACTCTAACATGCATATAAACTAAAGTCTAATGACTCAAAACCCCTAAAAGACAACTTGGACTTAGAAAACTTACTCATGGTAGGATCTGATATTGAAATTTGGCCTTATGACCTTAAAATTCTTAAATCCAATTTTAGTATGTTCATTGCTACTATTCGATCAATTAGTTGATTCCTAAATGGTGATTCCCAAATCCCGATTACTACTTCAAGCATGTATTAACAAAATCCTTGAAGTATCTTTTTTTCTTGAAAATTTATCTTCTAAAATAGAATTAATTATCCATTGCAGTATGGAACTTAGAAAAATAATAATTATGATAGCATTAAATTAATGATATGGTTATAGAACTTAATGTGCCATTTAGTTGAGGAGTAGCAGTTATCTTCTCTCATAGTATAAATTTTATCACGAAATAGAGAATTGAACACTGACCCAATCTCAATGATAAAAAGGAAAATTACAAGGTAGCAATTAACAAATGCCTTTGTGAAAACAAATTAATCTGAGGTCTTAACAGCTTTTTTAATTCTTTCATTCATTCTTTTTGTGAATCAAACTGCACTTGATTGAACCAATGCCTCATTCCACCTTTTGGTTAAGGTGTTTTGATATTAATGATCTGTATTAAAAGAAGTACGTAATTTTCAAATGGTTTATTTCATGAAATTGAAAATGCAAAATTCTTGATACAACAATAGTGAGGTGATGAACAAACTACTTCTTTCCTTGTGAGAGGTTGTTACTGCTCCTTTTTTTGTTTTTTTTTTTTTTTGACAGCACCAACCCACTTTACAGAACTGGACAGAAAGAAAACTCAAACCAACTTTCTTTCACTGTGCTTCAATCACTACTGTCCCGCTACTCAACCTCATAACTCATAAGCCTCTTCCACAAACAAGAGCAATAGCTTAAACCCCACTTCTCTTTCTATCTCTCATGGTCATCATCCCTGTTACTCTCACTCTATTTCTCTCTCAACCAAATAAGAAGAAAGGGAAGAACTGAAAAATGATAGGAAATGTTCTTCTAAGGCCAGGAGGTTCAAAGAGAGCACATAACCTAATCAATATCAATATCAAAATCACCTACTATAGCATTCCTATCATAATGGGTTTTCCTACCAGAATCAGTACCAGGCATTCCTAGGCCTTCTTCCTCTACCTCCTTCAATAATTCTTCTGCCACTACCTGCAGCCCCACTACCCTATCAAAATGAGAACTTGAGATCGAAAACCCACTGGTAGAAAACTTCATGGAAGCAAAACAAATATACTTAGACCACCTCTTTTGATACCCAGGTCCTAGATTCAACAGCTGCACAAGGTAGTTTCTTTATCTTATTGCTTGATCAGTTATTTCATTTTTATTCTTTATGTCTGTAAACTGAGTTACTGATGACTGATTATAAAGTAATAAAGACAACCTAAGAACTCCTTTTATAAGTGAAAACAAGTGCTTGAATGATAAAATGAGTTTACAATCTAGAAATGATAAAATGAGTTTACAATCCAAAGCATCAATCCAGAATTGATAAAATGAGTTTACACAGAAATGATAATCCACCAAACAACATAAATGATAAAATAACATAATGAAATGCTTTTATTCCCTGAAATATTGTTCTTATAGCTATTTCCTTTTGAATGATAATCCACCAAACAACATAAAAGATAAAACGAGCTTACTCAAAGATTACAGAGAATCAATCGTGAGAGGAAAAAAAGTATAGAAACAAACCTCCTCCGACGACGACAGTGATGAAGAAAATGAGTAGAGGTTATAAAGCATCAACCGTGTGAGGAGAAAAAACTTTCGGCGGCAAGAAGAAAATGAGTAGAGGTAAGACCCTACCACTCATTTGGTTAGAATGTTCCGATGGGCTGAGAAACATTGGAACATTCTAACTAGTGACAACTCATCTAACAAGTAAGTGCCACATAGGATACACATAATCACCATATCAGTCAACTGTTGGGGCAACGGTTCACTGATGCATGATGTTTCATGCAATGGTTGGGTCCCGATTTATGATGCATGCCCGTTTTCAGCATTTTTTCAAAA
The DNA here is from genome assembly GCF_055504915.1 of Nelumbo nucifera. Lineage (NCBI taxonomy): Eukaryota > Viridiplantae > Streptophyta > Magnoliopsida > Proteales > Nelumbonaceae > Nelumbo > Nelumbo nucifera. The sequence goes on from NC_142652.1 coordinate 66,485,546, forward strand.
AACGCTTGAACCAAACAATCATGTATGTAGGTGTTTGTGAAATCGCCTACGTGGATCCAACGTGGCACCATTTTTAAGAAAAACAGCCACGCTTCCAAACATCCCCTTAAATCACCATTTAAGAAAGCATTTTTAACATCTATTTGATGAACAGATAAGTGATAAATGAATGGTAGTGCTATAAGTGTTCTAGTAGAAATTGTTCTAGTCACTAACACATAAGCGTCAAAGTAGTCAATTCTTTCCTTTTGACTGAATCCTTTGGTTACCAATCTAGCCTTAAAAGTTTGTACAGTTCCATCAATGTTGTATTTTCTTCTAAATACCCTTTTACATTTGATTGATTTTGACCCCGAAGGCAAGTCTACTAGTACCCATGTGTTATTTGACACTATTGAATCCATTTTATCATTTATAACTTCTTTCCAAAAGGTAGCATCTTTAGAGGTCACAGCCTCATTGTAGGTCCTTAGATCATTTTCAATGTTTAATACAATAGGTATATTATTTAAAACTTTTCTCTATCAACCTAAACTAAGAGAGATCAAATCAGACCCCCACAACGTCCCATAGCACATCCTCGGCGTGTATTGGGAACATCTCTCGATGATGACATCATCATTTCTGGTATTATCATCGGGAGATGTTCACAATACACGGCGGGGATGTGTTGTCGAACAATGTGGGGGCTGATTTGAACTCCAACCAATAACATAATTGACTAAGTAGAGATAAAATTAGAACCTAAGTGTTTTTCTATTCTTTGTCTTTGACATTTTCTAAGTTTTACTGTAGGTGTTACAGTTATGTCATTTCTTCTTTCAATTTCATTGTTACTAATAGGTATTAAGATCTGAGTTTATCTTCCTAGTTCTCCGTCATTTTTTGTGGATTCAAAACATAGTTTATTTTCAAAGAATTCAACATTTCTAGTTTCAATTATTATGTTGGACTCCAAATCTAGAAGCCTATAGGCCTTGCTATGTTTTTCATATCCAACAAACATACTTCATTTTGCTCTAAATCCTAACTTAGTTTTTTTAGGGTCTGGAACTCTGTAATATGCTAAACACCCCCACACTTTCAGGTATACTAAGTTAGGTTTTTTTCTTGTCCATAATTCATAAGGACACTTATTATTAATTGTAGAAACAATCCTATTATATAAATGGTAGGTTGTTAGGAGTACTTTCCCTTACAGGTTTAAGGGTGCATTAGTTTTCATCAGCATGCATTTTATCATTTCTATAAGATATGTTTGGTTTGAAAGAAAAAATAGGAAAAGAAAGGGAAACATAGGAAAACATATATAAGATTTGTAAATGTTTCCTTACATTTGCCTTCGTTTCCCTATTTTTTTCCTTCAAACCAAACACAATATAAGTGTTATGTTTTCTCCTTTAGCCAAGCCATTCTATTGAGGGGTATAGGGAGCAGAATATTGATGTACTATTCCAAATTCTTCACATAAGGAATTAAACTCATTCTTAAAGTATTCAACACCTTTGTCACTTCTAAAGATTTTAATTTTCTTTTTCAATTGATTTTCAATTTTAGTTTTATATAGTTTAAACATGTCAAAGGCTTCATCCTTAGTTCTCATAAGGTAGATATAGGTGTATCTTGAAAATGTATTAATAAAAGTTATAAAATATCTCTTACCTCCTCTAGTTAATACGTTATTTAGTTCACATATGTCAAAATGGATCAGTTCTAGGAGTTAAGAATTTCTCTCAACACTTGGGAAAGATTTCTTGGCCATTTTACATTTTACACATATCTCACATTTGTCATTTAATTCGTTACTATAAGTAATTAAACCAAGTTTACTCATGTTCTTTATGAATTTAAAATTCAAGCATACTAATCTATCATACCATAAAAAGAAAGAATCAACAATATAAGTAGAATATTTTCCTCCATTAATACTCAATGTGGACATACTATTACAATCATATCCCTTTCCAACAAATATCCCATTCTTAGACAGGATTAGTTTGTCAGATTCAAATACAACTTTGAATCCCCTCTTGTAGATAAGTTTTATTGAGACCAAGTTCTTTCTAATGTCAGGAAATGGAGAACATTCAGAAGAGCCAGTGTCTTTCCAAAGGTGAAGTTCAATTCCACGCTGCCTTTTTCAACAACTTTGGCACATGTTTGGTTTCCCATCTATACCTCCTGGCCATCAATCACTTCTTCATACGTCTTGAACAAGGACTTGTCCTTGCAAACATGGAATGTGGCACCTAAATCAAACCATCATCCAAAAGATGATCTTACCGTATTCATTTTAGTGGTCATGGTCACTAGATTGTCTTCCACCATGTTTGGGACTTGGTTCCACCTTTCTAGTGTTGGCAGACACAGGCATAGTACCCCTTATTTCCACAAATATAGCAAGGTCATTTCTTATTGTTGTTATTCTTGAAGTTTCCATCATTCTTTACTTGTAATGCAGGATTAGTCTTCTCCGATCCATTTTCCACAAAATTGACCTTAGAGTTCAACATACCGGCCAGGGTCTTATCCCTATTGTCTCTAATTCGAGACTCTTCTTCAATACGAAGGTGTTGCTAAATTTGCTCCAAGGTTAGTTCTTCTGCCTTGTGCATAAACTTCTTCCTATAATCCTTCCAAGAGGGTGGAAGTTTGGCAATTATTGCTCCCACTTGGAAGGATTCAGGAAGGATGATGTCAAGAGATCGAATTTTATTGACTCACTTATGGTTCATGAACTTGGTCCAGTATGGGCTTATGGTCATTCATGGTGAAGTCAAAGTATTTTGCAATAAGATATTTGTTTGCACCTTCTTCTTGCACCTTGTATTTGAATTCAAAAGCCTTCCAAATTTCTTTTGGAGATGAGAGTTTCTTGTAGAAGTTGTAAAGCTAATCTGATAAGGCATTCATTATATGTCATTGGCACAAAAGTGAATCATCTTCTCATTTTTCTCTTTTTCTTTAGCTTTTTAGTATCCTTGTTGATGGGTTCAGGAAGTTGTTGCAGATTCGGATCCAAGAAATAGTACAATTTTAGTGTTGCTAGAAAGAAGATCATCTTGTCTTGCCATCGGTTGAAATTTGTCCCATCAAATTGGTCAAATCGAACAAGGTCTTGGTTCATCATCTTGATCAAAGTCATGCTGTCTTTTGAATGTTATTTGCCCCCACTCAGTTTTACTGAGTTTATTGTTGGGTTACAAGCAAGGATTAAAGTATCAGTATCAAGTATCGTATCGGATAACTTGGATACGGATATGGATACGGATACGCTTTGGAAACGCATAGATACGGACGAAACATATGAAAAACTTGGATACACTACGAAAACACATGTAAATTTCATAAATACTTTAAATAACACTAAATTTATGGTCAAACAGCCATAAATAATGTATAAATATATAAGAAAGTATACATAAAAATATATCATACAAGGCATTAATTAAGAGTCCAAGATGGACTTACTATGTTTACCGTAATTATCATATCAATTATTTTCTATTTTTTATTTTTACATTTTAACATTTACAAAAAAGTTAAACAATATTAAATTCTCAAATATAAATTAAGTTATCATTTAATAATTTATAAAAATATATAATTTTAACTTAAAATATATAAAATTAGTTAAAATTTCTAAGAAGTGTAAATAAGCTTCTATTTAAAAACTTAAAACAAGTTTAGTAATTTTCCAATATGTGTACAAGTGTGTGTGTTTTTATCATATAATTGATCAATCAAACTCCATTAGATTTAATCTCTAATGAAATTAAAATCCAAAAATGATAAATAAGGGGAGGGAGAGAGGGGTTAGTACCTGTTTCTCCAATTAGTGTTTGATACCTATTTCTTTTCCTTGAAATCTAACACTAAGTTTGTGTTTGGTTTGAAGGAAAAAGTAGAGGAAGGGAAAGGTAGGGAACCTTTACAAACCTTGTATAGGTTTCCCTACCTTTTCCTTTAAACCAAACATAACCTTAAGCAATCTAGCGAAGAAATTGTGATTGGGAATGGCCTTCGTCTTTGTCCATCTTGATCCCGCATTCAGGATTCAGGTGTAGGGACTAGGGAGTTAAGCAAAATGGTGAAAAAATACACCCCCACTCGTTTTCTCTCCACAAGGGAAAAAAACCTTGGCTGTTGACGGCCAACAGCGTAGGCTGTTGAGAACATTCTCAGGCATGACACATTACCATGGGTATAGAGTAAAAGGAGTGGTTGCCCTCATGTTCTTTTGATCAGAAAAGACAAACAAGGGCACGAATTGGTCAACGTGTCATGCTTTGAGAATGTTCTCAACAGCGTAGGCAGTTATCTCTAAGGCAAAAGGCCCCTACAAACTACTTTCTTTGGTTGTTATAATGTGAAAACCACCCTTCAACTCTCACACATGAGGTTGGGGTGACAATGTCATTGCAACAATGAGGGTTCTGTTAATACTCTTGTGGTAATAGAGCCAATAGGGGATCGATTTCTTCCTCTTCTACTTCCTCACTATCCTCTTCTTTTTGGATGATTTTGGCAATTTTGAAGCCTTCTCAAATCCTTAATGAGACAGAGTACCTAACAAAAAATGCCACCATTCGGGCTCAATTAACATGCTGGTGCTACTGATGGTGGCTTGAGGAACCAAATTGTGTTCAAAGTGGAAAATGAAGAAGGGGAGGACGAGGTTCTACAACCACATGAGACATGGAAAAGGAATCAACAGTTTGAAGGTCTCTGTACTTCTGTAGTTGGCCACAATGGATAAGATATGCCAAATAAGGAGTATAAAGAATTCTCCAACAAGGCTTAAGTAATTTCAACGAATCTCTTTCAAAAATAACATGTTTTGATGTTCAAATGAAAAACAAGAAAAATTCTTTGGAAAGACCATGTCTCCACATACACAAATGAGAGTATATGCTTGAAGAGGATTTGTTTGACTGCCTAGGTGAGGACTAATTATACCCAGAATCAAGATTTTTAAAACCGACCCGGGGAACGAACCGGTCAGGGGTCCGGTTCCTGGGTCGAACGGTCCAACCGTTTGAACTGAATGGTTGGTCCATTCTGACAAAAAAATAAAAATAAAATAAAAAACAGTCAAAACCATTGAACGATTCGAATGCTTGGGTCAGTGGTTTGTTGACCAAATCAACATTTTTTTATCAAAATCCGGTTTTGGCAAAAAATAGAACTGATCACCTGATCGATTCCCGGTTTCTTCGATCCGACCATCCGGTGCGGTCCGGTTTTGAAAACCATGCCCAATGCCCAGTATCACCAATTGTTCTGGATATAAGTGGCAATGTTTCATATATACTTCCACCATGGAAGGACAAGTTATTATAAAAGAATTATCAATGTAAACAAGGTCTTTTTTTTATATTACTAGTACAAGGGCACATGCAATAAGATAAATGAAAGGGTAAAAAGATGAAAAAGCAATTATATTTTAAAAAGTTTTACTGTTATTTAAGTGTTGTAACTCATTGGTGATTAGATTTAAAGATTAAAATATAAATATCCTTTTACAAGTATTGATATTATATAATATTATTAAAATATTCTGATTTAATTTTTATGACTTGGACATGAAGCCAAAACAAGTCTTCTGTTCTTGTTGTGTAAAAACAGGAGAATCGGAAATGGGGCAGAACAAAGTGCTTGTGAGAACCACCGGTTAAAAAGAAGATTAGATGAATGCAATAGTTATTCCACAGCCTAGGCAATATGTATTTTATGGTGTTAAGCGTTGGATATATGGACATCCGGGTTTACAAAACAATTGATATATTTAAAATTCTTTTACACGTGTCCTTCAATCCATGTCTTTGAGATGAGTTCAGTTTCGAGCAGTCTTTATTGCCATGCATTGAGAATATTTCTATACTTGTGTGCTTTATTTATTTGGGAAATATTATCAATATAAAATTGCAAAAGACTGTTAGAACCGTATAAGCACAGGTTTGCCCTGATAGAAGCCCATCTCCTTTGCAATTATAGAGTTAAGAGTACTCTTGTCATCGTTTATTGAATTGCAACTCCCAAATAAATCCCATATCCCCATGGATTAATTAGTGGAATGATGGGCAAGAGAGCCTATGAAAAGCATCCAATCTAATGGATTAATGTAAAAGCATGCACGTGTACAAATTAGTATTAACCATATTGATGTATGGTATTTAAATTTAACTTTTATGATCTGTATGAAACTCAAGGCAAACATACATTTAATATAATATAGATATAGATAGTGTGCATTGGTTAGCATAATCACTCCATGTGAAAATTTGACTGAGGTATATAATGAAATAAATGAGTTTGGATTTCCTACTCACAAAATAGGTCCTCACGTACACTCACCTCAGAGCCCTTACAGCTACACATCGAGAATATCTCCCCATGAATAAAAAAAAATAATGTAGGGAGATTTTCCCAAGTGCCTGGCTGAGATGAGTGGGAGGACCAATTTTGTAACAAGGAAATCCGGTTTCCAAGTAAATGGACTTGTCCCTAATAACATTAATGTTATCGAGATAGTGTGTCATTGTTTGTCTAGGGATGCAAATAAATCGGATTGGATTCAAATTAGGGTATATTTGAATCCAATCCGACACTGTTTATATCGGCTCTGATCCAAAGATCCGTTCGGATCTTATAGGGCTTGATTTCAATTCAAATCCTTTCGGTAAGTCGGATCTGATACAATCTGACTTGTATTCTTTAAAAATTAATAAATTATTAAAAGAAAAATAAATTACTTTTTAATTATTTATATCATATATATACATATTTTTTATAAAAACTAAATAATATAACAAATTTATAAAAATATATTTATAAATAAATAACATATATGCATTATATATTTATATTTATAAATATATAATATATATCGGATTGGATCTTCTCGAATCGGATAGGGGGTGATCCGAATCTGATCTGATCTAGGGATCCGAATTTAACCAAATAGAATCGAATCTCAGATTGGATTATGATCCGATCCATTTGCACCCCTATGTTTGTCCATCTATTGAATATTTACAACCATTTTATCATTTCTCTTAAGACTGAATTTGGAAGGAGTATAAATGTAAATATGTACAATATAAATACATACAAAATAATACAAAATACAAGATTTTACACTCTACATATCTGTATTTGTACTCCTTCCAAACTCACCCTAATGAACCATTTGAACAAATCCTTCAAGGAATGTATTAAGATTGACCAGCTGGTTCTTGGTGAGCTAACTTGATTCTTCCTCAGGTTTTAAATGAATGCAGCAACCAAACATATTGTTAAAATTATGGAAGACATTTCATAAATCATAATCGTGGGCCGGGCATACCAGAAACTTTGTACGCTTTTTTTTATTTTTTATTTTTACTTTGATTTGATAGTCTTTTTACTTTTATGATGATGCTAAGCTAATCGTAATTGCTGAAAGAGAAAGGAGTGTTTTTATATACAACATAGGATCGAGGGAAAAGAGTCAATTGTGCGCAATAATTTATATACTTTGGCGCAAGGCAAGGACCCACACATGGGATATATTGAATAAACTTTTGTGAAATGGAACCAAATAGGATAAGGACATGACGACATATCTATCTATCTATTTATATAGCAAAATCGTCACGATGACTCTTGTTCCAAATTCTCCTTTCTAATTTTCTGTTTTTTTTTAATTTTACATAATTACCCATTAAACCAATAAGAAAGAGAGATTTGCTTTTCTAATGTTTAGCTAAGTGGCACCACTTTTTCCCACTTTCTCCTAAATTCTCTCTAATTCTTATTTATCTCCTAAATTCTCTTTAATTCCTATTTATCTTCTAAATTATCTCTAATTCATATTTATTTCTTAAACTATCTCTAATTTGGTAGAGAAATTCCCTCCTAAACTATCTGTCTATCTCTAATTCCTATTTATCCTCTCCCCCACTTTTAATCTACATCCATCTAAAGAAAATATCAATTAAAAAAATTCAGAATTATTTAAATATAAAAACAAAATTATATAATAACTTTAAAATATCTATTCAAAAGACAAAAATTAATTATAATAGATTTGATAATATTCATATTATTAATAATTCAATATTTTTTACAAAATTCATCATGAAACTATGTAGTAACAATATAAATTATAATTTTACAAATTGTTCAATTTAAATTTTATTCAAATAATAAAAATTTAACATTAAAAATGAAACATTATTTAAATATTTCAATAACTAAATATCTTAAATAACAAAAAATTAAAAATAGATAATAATTATATATCAAAATATATAATATTATGTAATAACATTAATATAAAATTCAAATAATGAAAATTTAAATAGTTAAAATAAACAAATTATGAAATAATTTTAAAAAATCCTAAAAGTAGAAAATTAATTATAATAGATTTCATATTATTCATATTAATAATAATTTATTATTTTACAAAATTAATGACAAATTGTATAATAATGGTACTAATTATAATTTTACGGATTATTAATTTAATAAATAATTAATATTAAAAAATTTTAAAAACAATATTATTTAAATAACTAAATAATATTGTAAATAACTAATTTCACTTATATCAATTAAAAATCATAGAAAATAACTTTCAAAAGTATAATATTTATTAGTAATAATTTTACAATAATAGTGTGCATTAATTATATATTTATATATATTCTAAAATTAATAGTTATTTTATTTTCAATAATTATTTATTGTATTTTTGATAAATATGTTTTCAATAATCATTTATAAATTTACTTTTGTCTTGTTACTTAATAGTAAATTGTCAATAATTATTGGAGATTAAATGACTATTATTTAACTTTTGAAATTTAATTAATCATATTTATTGTATTTTTGTTATAAATTTATTTTTAGTAATTATGTATTTTTATAATTTATTGATTAATATTTATTAAAGATTAAACTATTATTTGATATTACACTATTTATTGACTAATTTAATATATTTTCAGTTTTTATCATATTTTTTAATTATTTTTTTATTAGATATCTATTGTATTTTCATTATAAATTTATTTTTCATAATTGTGTATTTTTCTATAAATTTTTACTAATTATAAGAGATTAAACTTTTGTTGTTTATTAGAGATTAGACTATTAATTTTGTTGAAATTAGGAGTGTTCAAGGATTGGTTCAATTCGGTTATAGGTTGTTTCACCAACCAAATTGACCTGGTTAGGTTGGGTGTTTGTCACCCTTGACCATTAGTGAAAACCTGCCAGCTTGAGTTGTATTAGTTTGGATCTATTTTTGGTTTGGTTTGTTTGTTCAAAAGATTTAAACTTAAAATTAATTTTAAATTTAATAAATTACAGTGGTATTATTAAAAAATTAAATTTATGATATAAAATATTTTAGACTAAGAAATATGGGAATTTTTCACTTTTTTATTTAAAAATTATATTTAAAATATAAACTATTAATATATATCTATGGTCGGGTCAGTTCAGGTCATTTTTGGCCGATTTACTAATGGCCAAATCGAGACTTACCTAACTTGGTCGAGTTGGAAAATTGCTAAACCAAAGCCGACCGGAAATACAATTATATACTCCAGTGTATTTTTATTGTTTAACTTTCGCTTAACAAAGTCCATGCATCGCACGGATCCTTGTTAGTATATATATAGCAAGACAATCCGCATCACCATGCCTCTCCTTTCTCCAAACCCCCTTCCTAATTTCCTATTTTTTTGGATTTTTATTTTTTTAATTCCACATAATTACCTATTAAATCAAAAAGGAAATATCATAGGCTTAACTATTTATAACAACCATAAAGAAAGAGGGATTTACTTTTCTAATTTTTAGCCAAGTGTCACCACTCTCACCCACTTTCTCCTAAATTGTTTCCAATTCCTATTTATCTCCAAAATTATCTTTAACTCCTATATATTACTTAAATTATCTTTAATTTGGTAGAGAGATTATCTCCTAAACTATCTTTAATTCCTATTTATCCTCTCCCCCACTTTTTATCAACATCTATCTAGTGAAAGTTTCAGTTAAAACATTTCAGAATTATTTAAATATTATAACAAAATTATATACTAACTTTAAAATATTTACTAAAAACACAAACATAATAGATTTAATAACACTCATATTATTGATAATTCTATATTTTTACAAAATTCATCATTAAATTATGGAGTAACAATATAAATTATAATTTTATGAATTATTCAACTTAAATTTTATTCAAATATTAAAAATTTAACATTAAAAAATAAAACATTACTTAAATATTTCAATTACTAAATATCTTAAATAACAAAACATTAAAAATAGCTAAATAATTATATAAAAATATTTAATATTACGTAACAAAATTAAAGTAAATAAAATTAAAATAATGAAAATTTTTAAATATTATTTAAAAATTTAAAAAACAAATTATTTAACATGACTAAATTTTAAATAGTTAAAATAACGAAATTATGTAATAAATTTAAGAAATTTCTTAAAAGTTGAAAAAAATGATAATAGATTTCATAATATTCATATTAATATTAATATAAGATTTTACAAAATTAATTAAGAATTATGTAATAATAGTCCTAATTATATTATTACGGATTATTATTCAAAAAATAATTAATATTTTAAAAAATTAAATAACAATATTATTTAAAAACTAAATAATATTTTAAATAAATAATTTCACTTTTGAAATTTAATTTATCATATTTATTGTATTTTTGTTATAAATTTATTTTTAGTAATTATATATTTTTTTAAGTGTTAGATTAATATTTATTAGAGATTAAACTATTGTTTGAGATTACACTATTTATTGACTAATTTAATTTATTTTTAGTATTTATTGTATGTTTGAAATTATTATATTTTTATTAGATATCTATTATATTTTCACTATGAATTTATTTTCAATGATTGTGTGCTTTTGATATAAATTTTCAATAATTATTAGAGATTAAACTATTCTTATTTATTAGAGATTATAGACTAATAATTTAGTTAAAATTAGGAGTGCTCAATGATTAGTTTAGTTCAGTTGTAGGTTGTTCCAACAAACAAATCAACCTAGTCAAGTCTGGAGTTTGTCACCCGAATCCAATTGACCATTAGTGAAAATCCACCAACTCAGGTTGAACCGGTTTGGTTTGTTTGTTCAAAAGATTTAAACTTAAAAATTGAATTTAAATTTAATAACTTACAATGATATTATTAAAAAATAAATTAAAAAACTTAAATTCATGATATAAAATATTTTAGACTAAGAAATATGAGAATTTTTCCACTTTCCTATATTAAAAAATTAAATTTAAAATATAAAATATTAATATATATTTATGGTCGGGTCGACTCAATTTTCGTCGGTTTACAAATGGCCAAATCGAAACTGACCTAACTTGGTCGGGTTGGAAAGTTGCTAGGCCAAAGCCGATCGGAACTACTAGAAAACCGACTAACTCGGGTTGAGTTCGATTGGATTGGTTGTTAAAAAGTCCGATCCCATGCATCGCAAGACAGTCCATATCAACATGCCTCACATTGCTCCATTACCCCCACCTTGCATTCTCCTCTAATTCATTAGGAATGTATCATGTTACCCCACTCCCTAATCAATTCCTAAATCTATCTCCCCCCTCCCCCCCAATCTATAAGAAAATTTCTCCTTTTTTTTATTTTTTTATTTTTTATTCCATGTCATTTTTGAAACAACTAATGAGATGCACTTTCCCATAACCTAAATAGTCTCTTCTAAAATTTCTCATAAACTACCTCCCCCACTATCCCCCACTTTCTCCAAAAGTATCTCTAATTCCTATTTATCTTCTAAATTATCTCTAATTCATATTTCTCTCCAAAATTATCTCTGATTTAGTAGAGAGTTACTCTAATAAATTATCTCTACTTCCTATTTATCCCCTCCCCTACTTTTTATCTATATTTATCTAAATAAATTTTGGATTAAAAATATAAGAATTATTTAAATATTCTAACAAATTATATAATAACATTAAAATATTTATTAAAAACAAAAAAGAAATTATATTTTTACAAAATATTTCATTAAATTATGTACTAATAATTTAAATTATGTTTTTTTCTAGATTATCAATTTAAATGTTTTTCAAATATTTAATAATATGTAATTGCTTTAAATAAATAAAAAAACTTAAATATTTTATACATTATTTAAACTAGATTTTAAATAGTTAAAATAACAGAATTATGTAATAAATTTAAAAACTTTCTTCAAAGTAGAAAAATAATTATAACATATTATTGAAATTAATAATAATTTAATATATTACAAAATTAATAATAAAATTATGTAGTAATAGTCAAAATTAAAATTTTATGGATAATTAAATTCAATAAATAATTAATATTTTACATATTATTTCAGTATTTAAATAACTAAATATTTAAAATAACAAAATATTTAACATAACTAGATTTTATATAGTTAAAATAAAGAAATTATGTAAGAAATTTAAAAAATTCTAAAAAATAGAAAAATAATTATAATGTAATATTAAAATTAATAATATTTTAATATTTTTACATAATATTGTAAACAACTAATTTCACTTTTATCAAGTAATAATTTGAGAAAATAACTTTCAAAAAATTAATATTTATCAAAAATATTTTTAAACACTTAATCTGTATTTATTATATAATTAAATATACTAAAATTAATATTTATTTTTATTCAGTAATTATTTATTGTTTTTTGTGATAGATGTATTTTCAATGGTTATGTATAAATTTATTTTTTTTCTTATTTAACAAAAAACTTTCAATGATTATTGAAGATTAAACTATTACTATTGAATTAATTTATTGTAATTATTGTATTTTTGTTATAACTTATTGATTAATTAATATTTATTAGAGATTAAACTATTATTTGATATTGTACTATTTATTGACTAAGTTAATATATTTTTAGTACTTATTGTATTTTTCATTATCAATATATTTTCAATAATTGTGTATTTTTGCTATAGATTTTCAATAATTATTGGAGATTAAACCACTGTTATTTATCGAAGATAAGACTATTAATTTAGCTAAAATTATGAGTTTTATGATTTGGTTTGGTCCGGCCATAGGCAATTTGGCCAACCAAATTGACTTGGTCAGGTTGGAGAGTTGGTCAATTGAAACCGATTGACCTTTTGTGAAAACCGACCCACTCAAGCTATACCGGTTTGGGTCAGTTTTCACAAAAGGTCAGTCAGTTCAAAAGATTTAAACTTAAAAATTAAATTGAATTTTAAAAATTATAGTGAAACTATTAAAACTTAAATTTAAAAATTAGATTTATGAAATAAAACATTTTAGACTAAGAAATATGGGAAATTTCTCACTTTTTCATATTAAAAATTATATTTAAAATATAAAAATATTAATATATATCCATGATTAGGTTGTTCGACTTTGGTCGGTTTACAAATGGCGAAAGTGAAACTGATCCAATTTGGTTGAATTGGGAAATTTTTGAACCAAAACCAACCTACAATACTAGAAAACCGACCAATTTAGGTCGAGTTAATCGGGTTAGTCAGTTTCATAAGTTTGATTTATAAACCTAACTGAAATTAATTATTTTTATTTTTGTATTATAAGAAATTTATTAAAAGTAGTATATAAAATATGAACAATTATTAATTATTTAAAAAGTTGAAAATATAAAACAATTGTATACTCTTATGTGTTTCTATTAGGGTCATTTACTAGAACACACCTTATAGTTTTACATATTTACTTAAACCTACCTTATTTAATTAATCAACCTTTCATTAAGGAGTGTTTGTTTTGCCATTAGGCCCATGATTTATTATTCCAAAAACACCCTTAACACTTTTCTATAAAGAAAACAAAATTGGCCAAATATAGCCAATAAAGTGGTTGCCCATGTCTTATTAAGGGCAAGAATGGTATTTTTATTTCTACTTTCGTTTGATTAAATTTATTTAAATGAACATTAGGGTCAACATTGTCATTTTCACTATCACCTAATAGAAGATTGATAAAATCCATTGCAAATTATAAGTGGTGTTTTAGTAAAATTCTAATTATAGGGTAGATTTTAAAAAATCCATGAAACTGTAAGGGTATTTTTGTAAACGACCCTTTCTATTGTTTATCTTTAGCTAAATATATCTCGTGCATCGCACGGGTCCCCGCTAGTATATATTAAAACAAGGAAGTCTAGAAATTTTCTCTTTTTTTTGAATTTTTATTTTTTTTAATTCCATGTCATTTTTGAAAGAACCAATGAGATGCACTTTCCTAATAACCTAAATAATCCCTTCTCCTAAAATTTCTCCTAAACTACCTTCCTCATTATACCCCATTTTCTCCTAAATTATCTCTAATTCCTATTTATCTTCTAAATTATCTCTAATTCCTATTTATCTCCAAAATTATTCCTAATTTAGTAGAGAGTTTCTCTCCTAAATTATCTCCAATTCCTATTTATCCTCTCCCCCAATTTTTATCTATATCTATCAAAAGAAAGTTTGGATTAAAAAACTTAAGAATTATATAAATATTCTAAAAAATTATATAATAACTTTAAAACATTTATTAAAAATACAAAGAGTAATTTTATATTTTTACAAAATATGTCACAAAATTATGTACTAACAATTTAAATTTTCTTTTTCCATACTATCAATTTAAATGTTATTCAAATAATAAAAATTTGACATTAAAAAATAAAATCTTATTCAAATATTTCAATAAATAAATATCTTAAATAAAAAAATATTATAAAAGTATAAATAATTATATAAAAAAATTCATAATATGTAATAGCTTTAAATAAATAAAATTCAAATAACAAACAATTTCAAATATTTTAAATATTATTTTAATATTTAAATAACTAGACTTTAAATAGTTATGATAACGAAAATATGTAATAAATTTAAAAATTTTTAAAAGTATAAAAATAATTATAACATAATAATTCAATATCTTACAAAATTAATAATGAAATTATGTATTAAGAGTATAAATTATAATTTAATGAATTATTAAATTCAATAAATAACAAAAAAGTTTAAATATTTTACATATTATTTAAATATTTAAATAACAAAATATTTAACATAACTAGATTTTAAATAGTTAAAATAACGGAATTATGTAATAAATTTAAAAAAAAAATCTTATAGGTAGAAAAATACTTATAACATGATATTGAAATTAATAATAATTTAATACCTTACTAAATTAATAAGGAATATATGTAATGACTGTATAAATTATAATTTTGTGGATTAATATTTTAATAATTAAGTAATATTGTAAAATTTAAATATTTTATATATTATTTAAGTATTTAAATATGTAAATATTTTAAATAACAAAATATTTAACATAACCAGATCTTAAATTAGTTAAAATAAATAAATTTTGTAATAAATTTAAAAAAAAATCTGAAAAGTAGAAAATAATTATAACATATTATTGAAATTAATAATAGTTTAATATTTTTACATAATATTGTAAATAACTAATTTCACTTTTATCAATTAAAAGATCATTTAAATAACTTTCATAAAAAATAACATTTATTAATAATTTTAAACTCTTAATATATATTTATTATATAATTATTTATACTAATATTAATATTTTTTGTATTTCAGTAATTATTTATTGTTTCTCGTGATAGATGTATTTTCAATAATTATGTATAAATTTATTTTTGTTTTTTATTTAACAAAAAACTTTTAATAATTATTGGGGATTAAACTACTATTATTGAAATTTTTAAATTTTGTTTATTGTATTTTTTGTATTTTTGTTATAACTTTTTGATTAATATTTATTAGAGATTAAACTAATAGTGTATTTTTGCTATAAATTTTTAATAATTATTGGAGATTAAACTATTATTATTTATTAGAGATGAGACTATTAATTTAGTTGAAATTATGAGTGTTCATGAGCTGGTTCGATTCGGTCATAGGCTGTTTGTCCAACCAAATTGACTTGGTCATGTTGGAGTGTGAAAACCGACCCACTCAGGTTGTACAGTTTGGGTCAATTTTTTGGTTTGGTCAATCAGTTAAAAGATTTAAACTTAAAAAAATAAATTTAAATTTTAAAAATTATAGTGTAGTTTTTAAAAAATAAATTTAAAAACTAAATTTATGATATAAAACATTTTAAACTAAGAAATATGGGAAATTTCCCACTTTACCATATTAAAAATTATATTTAAAATATAAAATATTAATATATATCAATGGTCAGGTCATTCAATTTTGGTCAGTTTACAAATGGCCAAAGCGAAATTGATCCAACTTGGTCGAGTTGGATATTTTTTAACCAAAGCCAACCTAAAATACTAGAAAACTGACCAACTCGGGTCAAGTTGATCGAGTTGGTTGGTTTCATCAGCTTGATGAATAAGCCTAACTGAAATTAATTATTGTTATTTTTGTATTATAAAAATTTATTAAAAGTTGTATATAAAATATGAATAATTATTAATTATTTAAAAAATTGAAAAATAAAATAATTGCATACTCTTATGTGTTTCTATTAGGGTCATTTACTAGAACACACCTTATAGCTTTACATATTTACTTAAACCTACCTTATAGTTTTCATTTTACTAAGATACCCTATATATTTTACAACTTATTCACTTAATCAACCTTTCACTGAGTGTTTGTTTTGCCATTTGGCCTATGTTTTTTATTCCAAAAATACCCTTAACACTTTTTGTACAAGAAACAAAATTGACCAAATAAAGCTAATAGAGTGGTTGTTCGTGTCTTATTAGGGGCAAAAATGGTATTTTATTTTTATTTTCTTTTGATTAAATTTATTTAAATGAAAATTAGGGTCAACACTGTCATTTTCCACTGTCATCAAATGGAAGATATATTAAATCTATTGCAAATTATAAGTGTTGTTTTAGTAAAATACAAACAATAGGATATTTAAGTAAATCCATAAAACTATAGGGGGTGTTTTAGTAAATGACCATTTTTATTATTTAGCTTTCGCTTAACAAATCCTATGCATTGCACGGGGTCCCCACTAGTAAATAGTTAAATATAGTCAATATTTAATCCAACCCATATTTAAGGAATATTAAATAATGTTATTACCAAAAGGTAATAAATAAAGCTTGTAAATTAACAAAAATTAAATATTCTTATTAGTAGGGTTAGTAAATTACCATAAATTAATAAATATTGTTATTAATTAACTCATCATGACTTTTTAAAGTATTTTAGGTAAATAATGCTATATTCATGTTAATTAACAACATTCTATAGAAATTAAAAACTCTTTAACTAATTTCTATAAAATTGAGAATTATATTTAACAATTCTCAAAATGTATAAAATTTTAGTTATTGCTATTATTATAGTTAATAACCGAATGCAAATGGAGGAATAAAATATTATAATGTTGGAAAATGAAATTATTTATTAATTTATATTTGGAAAATAAAAGATAAATTAGTGTAATTTTGTTAGTAAACTACCTAATAAAAATAAATACTTAATAACAATTTAAAATAATTTTCAATAAATCTCCATAATTACACAAATGTAACAAATTTTTTAAAAATTTTCATAGAACTACATTTTCATAAGATAACATTTTGGAAATTAAAAGGTATAGAATTTTTTAAAGTTTATTTAAAATGTATTAGATAATTATTGAAAATTATTGGAATATTTTGGAAATTTTAGAAAAATTTATTACATTTGATAGATTTTGGAAAACTATTGAAAAATTATGTAATTTTCATTGTAAATTATTAAATACAAATGAGAATGGGAAAGGAAAAACTATAGATTGAACCAATAATTACACAAATTATTAAGATAAATTAGTATAATATTGGAAATAGGAAATTATCGATTAGTTTATATTAGAAAATATAAGATAAATTAGTGTAATTCTGTAAGTAAACCATTTAAAAAGAAAATAAATTATTTAAGAACAATTTAAAAATAAATTTGAATAAATTTTCAAATTTACACAAATGTAATAAATTTTTCAAATATTTCATAAAATTACATTTTTGAAAATTAAAGGCAATTTAGTGTACTTTTAGAAATCTACCATGTGGTTGATACTTAGAATATCCTTTTAATCATTTTTGTCATCAAATTGAATATTGGATTGACAGGGAGTTGGTGCCTTGCCTTAAACCCGCTCGACACTAGGGACATGGCAAGGAAAATTTGAGGGTTCCCCATCCTTGATGAGGAGTAGGTGCCTTGCTTGACATTGATGATGGGGCAGGGAAATTCGAGGATTCCCCATCCCTAATAAGGAGTGGGTGCCTTGTCTTGAACCTATTTGACATTGGGAACGGGGCGAGGATGGGGTAGAGTGTCTTGACTGTGGGGGATAGGGATGGGGTGCCCCACCTCGAACCTGCCCCATTGCCATTCATATATAATTGTTAATTATTAGTGAAATTAATAAAAATGTTAGCTTTTGTAATTATTTTTATTTATTTAAAGTCAATCAAAATTTCATTTAAAATTAATGAAAACAATAAAAACTATTAAAATTACTACAAATAATTAATAAAATTAAATTTCTTAAAAAAATATTTGTTCATACTAAATTAATAATAATTATTTTCTATAATGAAAATTGCAATTACTAAAATTTTAAATATTAATAGTAACTTTGAATACTTTTAGTTAATTAACAGCAAATTTGATTATTAATTTATCAATTAATTAATAGTAAATAAAGTTATTCAACTTTTCATATTTTCCCGTGCACCACACGAGTCCCCACTAGTATATACTAAAGTAAAGCTTGCCATGTGAACAGTCCTCTCCTTGCTCCGTTACCCAAACCATTTATTCTAGAGGGGGTTCAAGATCCCTCTAGAAGAACTAGGAATTGCAACCTAACATGGCTTATCACCTTTTTTTTATATCTCCTTATTAGGAAACCAACTATGAGATCGACTTCCGTCAGGGCAAACCTGTGCCCACACCATTCCAACAGTATTTTGCAACGTTGCATTGGGAATATCTCCCCATGAAATAAAGTCCACAAGTACAAAGATATTCTCAATCCAAGGTAGTAAGGCTGCTCGAATAGGCTTTGCCTTGATGGAAGCCGAAACTCACTAACTACTATCCCCCACTTTCTCCAAAATTATCTCTAATTCCTATTTATCCTCTCCCCCACTTTTCTTCTATATCTATCTAAAGAAAGTTTCAATGAAAACATTTAATAATTATTTAAATATTATAATGAAATTATGTTAATAAATTTAAAATATTAACACAAAAAATAATTATAATAGGTTTAATAATATTCATATTTCTATTTTTTTTTTATGAAATTCCTAATGAAATAATGTAATAACGATATAAATAATAATTTTCTGGATTATTCAATGAATTTAATCACTAAATAATATTTTAAAAAAATAAATCAAAATTATTTAAATAACAAAGTATTAAAAATATCTAAATAATTATGTAAGAAAATATTTAAAATTACATAATAACTTTAAAGAAATAAAATTTAAAAATAAAAAAGATTAAATATTTTCCATATTATTTAAATATTTAAATAATGAGATATTTAACACATCTAAAATTTAAATTGTTAAGAAAACGAAATTATGTACTAAATTAAAAAAAATTCTTAAGAGTAGAATAATAATTACAATAGATTTCAGAACTTATGAATTAATAATAGTTTTATATTTTTCAAAATTAATAACGAAATTATTAATTATAATTTCATGGATTGTTAAATTCAATAAATAATTAATATTTTATAATTTTAAATAATGTTATTATTTAATTTTATATAATTCATAACTAAATTATGTAATAACAATATAATGTTATTATTTAATTTTACATTATTAATAACTAAATTATGTAATAACAACATAAATTATGTTTTATGGATTATTCAATCTAATAACTAAATAATATTTTAAAAACATAAATAAAAAAATTATTTAGATAACAAAATATTAAAAATAGCTAAATATTTATGTAAAAAATATTTACATAATAGATTTAAAGAAATAAAATTTAAATAACAAAAATATTAAATATTTTGCATGATATTTAAATATTTAAATAATGAAATACTTAACATAACTAAATTTTAAATAGTTAAAATAACGAAATTATGTAATAAATTAAAAAAATTAAGAGTAGAATAATAATTTTAATAGATTTCGTAACTTTTGAATTAATAATAATTTTATATTTTACAAAATTAATAACAAAATTATGGAATAATAATAAAAATTATAATTTTCTGGATTATTAAATTTAATAAATAATTAGTATTTTAAAATTTTAAATAATGTTATTATTTAAATAATTAAATCATATTATAAATAACTATTTTTTAAATACTTTAAATATCAAATTATTAATAACTAAATCATATTTTATATATTACTTCAAAAACAAAAAATAGATTAATTAACAAAATTATGTTATAACTTTAAAAAAATTATCAAAATAAAAAAATTAATTATAATTAGCAGGGCCCCATGCGATGTATAGGATGTGGCACCCCTCCCTGTCCCTCACCCTTGTAATCAAGACACTCTACCCCATCCATTCCCCATCCAATCCCCAAATTTTCCCCACCTTTAGGCAACCACCTAAAAATAATCTAATTTACAGATATTTTGCAAGTAGGATTATGGGAATTTGGGGTATTTTAGGAATTGGATTATAACAATTTGGAGGTATTTTATAAATGGAATTGTGGGAACCTAGGATTATAAGAATATGATGAAAAACTTAGAGATATTTTAAAAGTCAATATTAAATCTATTGATATTTTACTAATTTACCACCGGATTTGTGGAATTATATGCAAACCCCATTCCCTCCTTGTCCCTGATTTGGAGCAAAAATATTTTCCCCATCCCCACCTTGTCTCTTCCCCATCCTTATTTATGATTTGAGAAAACTTGCCCCTTCTGGGGTGGGGCAAGGTATTATTTATGTTTTATAAACTATTTTTAGTAATTATTTATGTTTTAAATACTATTTTTAAATATTTTCAATATAAAAAATTGAATACTAAATCATATTTTAAACATTACTTAAAAAAATAGATTAAATAACAAAATTCTATAGTAACTTTAATAATTATATAAAATATAAATAAATGAAAAAATAAATATTGTTGATTAGGTCCCACGTCAACAACCCTCTTAGTATCTATACTATATTATAAAGTGATTAGGTCCCACGTCAACAGTCCTCTCCTTCTCCCATTCCCCCTTCTTTCTTCTCTCCTTAAATCTCTCTCCTTTTTTCCTTACCCCTTTCTAGCTCTATCATTCTCTCTCTCTCTCCTCTTCTTCCATACCAAGCCCACCCATTAAGCCACGTGGCAAGGGAGTTAGTTATCAAGGAAAGAAAGAGAGATTTGGATTTATAATATCTGGCCAAGTGGTAGCACTATCCCTTAGCTTCCCCTAAATTATCTCTAATGAAATTATGTAATAACTTTAAAATAATTATTATAAACACAGAAATAATATTTTATGTAATATTAAATTTAATAACTAAATAATATTTCAAAAATATAAATGACATAATTATTTTAACATTACTCACATAATAACAATTTTAAACTAAAAAATCTTATTTAAATAATTCAATAAGTAAATACTTTAAATAAAAATATTAAAAATAGATAACTAATTATATAACATAATATTGAATATTACATAATAACTTTAAAATAAGTACAATTTAAATATTTGATATATTATTGAAATATTTAAATAACTAAATTTTTTAAATAAAAAATATTTAAAATTAATAAATCTTAAATAGTTAATATAAACAAATTTATGTAATAAATTAAAAAAAATATTACAAGTGAAAAAGTAATTATAATAGATTTCATAATATTTGAATAATATAAAAAAATTATAGAATAAGTACAAATTATAATTTATAGATCATTAAATTCAATAAAAAATTAATATTTTAAAATATAAATAATGACATTATTGGAATAAATAAATAATATTGTAAATAACTAATTTTTAAATAAGTTAAGTATAAAAAAATTAATAACTAAATCATATTTTGAATATTAATTAATAACTAAATATATTTTTGTTTTTTTATTTAACAAAAAAATTCAATAATTATTGGAGATTAAAATATTATTATTTAAATATAAAATTTAATTTATTTTACTTATTGGATTTAATGTATTTTTGTTATAAATTATTGATTTATATTTGTTGGATATTAAACTATTATTGGATATTACACTATTTTTTAAATAATTTAATATACTTTTAGTATTTATTGTATTTTCATAATTACTATGTTCATTGTATATTTCCTAGTTATTTGTTATATTTTCATTATAAATTTATTTTCAAAAATTGTTTATTTTCGCTATAAATTCTCAATGATTATTAGAAATTAAACTATTGGTATTTATTAGAGATTAGACTACTAATTTAGTTAAATTAAGAGTGCACATGGGTCATTTTGGTTCGGTTGAAGGCTGTTTGGCCAACAAAACCAACTTGGTTGGGTTGGGGAGTTGCTCACCCGAAAGTAGATGTGTATGGGCCAGGTAGACCAATGGGTTGTCCTAGCTCGGCCCATTCTAAATCAAGCTTGGTCAACATTTTAATCCTAGAGGTTTAGCCTTGGGCTTTAAACATTAGGCCTGACTAGTATTCGGGTTGGGCTCGGGCTTTCTCAAATAAGCCCGGCCCAAGCCCGTCCTGATAATATTATATATAATAACAACTACAATATATATTAATAATACATAAAATATATATTATATAATAATAAAAGTAGTAGTGAAAAAGGTATTATATATTATAAAATGTAGAATATTATAAAATATATATTATATCATTAATAATGTATAATTAATATAATATATAATATTTGTCTAGATCGGGACGGGCTTAGTCAAGCTTAGTCAAGGCCTACCTGGTACAAGTCTACCTGAAATTGACTTAATTTTAAAATTCTCAATAAATTTAAAATATCTAAATATTTTAAATAACGAAATATTAAACATAACTAAATTTTAAATAGTTAGAATAACGAAATTATGTAATAAATTCAAAAAAGTCTTACAAGTAGAAAAGTAATTATAATATATTTCATAATATTTTAATTTATAATATATCAAAATTATGTAATAATAGTATAAATTATAATTTAACAAATTATTAAATTCAATAAATAATTAATATTTTAAAAAATATAAATAATGACATTATTGGAATACCTAAATAATATTGTAAATAACTAATTTTTAAATATGTTAAATATAAAAAATTAATAACTAAATCATATTTTGAATATTAATTGAAAGATAGATTAAATAAGGTAATTATGTAATAGCTTAAAAAAATATTTATTAATAATAATTTTGAAATATTTATCCATATCTATTATTATTTGTATAAAATAATCTTAATATTTAGTGTATTTTTAGTAATTATTTATTTTATTTGTGATAAATATAGTATTAATTGAAGGGATGAGAGATCCATCATATGGATGGCCGAACCCTACAGGAAGGTTGGGCAAAATTTCAAAACTTCATTTTCAATGATCGTTTTTGAATCCAAAACCGGACCAGGTCTGAAACCAAAAAAGAGGAGAGGGATATACCTGATACGAAGTAGCAATAACTCCCAATGAAGGTGTTCACACCCAATGAGAATACCAAAACCCGCTTCCACCGAATATGACACAGTGTGTAATGAAACAGGATCAACAGGACAGCTCTTCAGCAAGAACCGGGATCCTTCAGCAAGAATCGAACAAGGGCTGGTGAGCACTACTTTAGATTGTTTCTTCAGCCAAGAAACAATATCAAGAACCTTTCTTGATCAATTCCTCAAGAGGAGATCGAACTGAGTAGGGATAGCAAGAATAGGAGAAAATTCTGCAGTTTATTGTGTTGTGTAACTAAGGAATTCACCCCCTTTATTTATAGCCTTCTCAGGATCAACCTCCTAATCTAATTAGGAGAGAGTTCCTTAATCCAAATCTGATATTTGGATATGGACTCTTGAATGGATAAGACATATCTTATCCTTCAGCTAATCCTAATCAGATTATAATTCCTATCTTGCCTCCTTTTAATTAACTAACTTAAGCCCAATTTGAATTGGGCTTTAGGCCCATTAAGCTTATGTGCTCACTTAACCTCTTAACCTGTTGCCCAGTTGGCTCTCTTTGTATGGCGTGGGACCCAAACATTGATCTATACATCAGCCACATGGGTTCAGCCCAGCCTTTGTTAGAAGGCCTAGCCGAATTCAAGGTAGGAGATAGTGAACCCCTGAGTCCCATCACCATAGACTCTTAATGGGCCCAACATTTACACTAAATGGTCCTTAGGTCCAGCCACCTTATGGAAACCCAAGGACTATGGGCAGATGCAAGATTAGCCCATCAGGTATTACCCTCAATGGTCTTACACTTAACCTCTCAGCCCATAATGATCACACTGCCCGATGAGAGAGGACCTCTCCCTCGGCTGCAAGGAACAGTATTGTACTCTCTACTCACATGGATCCCGAGAATTAAAACCTTTTGCAAACATTTTGAAACTATAATATATGAGTATATCTCTATATAAATATATTTTGCAAAAGCAAATTTCAACGGTTTAAATCAATTGTCGGCAGTTTAGGTTTCCATCAGAGAGAGTGCATTCCCCGATCATTCACTTTGTCCAACAAAGGGGCTGATCCTGTCATTATGATCACCCACTCAGATGAATTCTCGGACTGCCCCAACATACCCAGGTTTTGACCCCCTCTAAGGATCTCACTAATTGGCATATCAAAGACAACCCAATCCGACACCTAGTGTAGTACCATAATCGAGTCTAGGGTTCGGGTGTAACATTCCAGTTTTGCTCATCTATTTCCAAGGTCTAGGGCAATACTGGAATTTTGGTCTGGTTCAGGGTTTCAATAAAACCCACATTGCATGTACCTCAGGCCTCACCCAGGCAACTGAGACAAGCCACCCCAACCAACTTGGCGGTACATCAGTTTCAGCCTTGGTAGGATAAATCTTCCCAGATCTATCCAACAGCTATGAAGATTCTAAACTAACACGAGTCTCATAAGTGTCCAGTTTAAGGGTATTACACAGAAACACACCACAATGACATAAATCAATTATGTACTTTAATTAATTTTTAATAAATGTCAAAAGATACATCAATCTTATTGGAGCTAAGGGCATAACTGTCTAATAGCTCCCACTTGCACTTAGGCCCAATCGGATGCAAGCTGGAGTTCCATACTTTCCATGTGTTTCTCAAACACTTTCTGTGTAAGTGGCTAAGTCAATGGGTCTATTACATTCTCCGCTAACGCTACTTTCTGAATCAAGACGTCCCCTCTACCAACTATCTCCCATAGTCCATGGTAGTTCCTCTCGATGTGCTTCGATTTCGAGTGGATTCATGGCTCTTTAGCCTGAGTTATAGCTCCATTATTGTCACACAACAGTGGAAGGGGTGATGTGCAGGATGGAACTACTCCTAATTCCTAAATGAACTTCTTCATCCAAACGACTTCCTTAGCAGCTTTACTTGCGGCAATGCATTCGGCTTTGATCATAGAATCTGCGGTGGAACCTTGCTTACTGCTTTTTCAGCTAACTGCACAGGCCCCCACCGTAAAGATGTACCCACATGTAGACTTTCTATCATTTGGATCTGAATGGAAATCGGCATCAGCATACCTTTCGATCTGTAGTAAACTACCATCGAATACCAGACAAAACTCTTTTGTACTTTGAAGGTATTTCAGTATGTTTTTCATAGCTGTCCAGTGTTCCTGTCCTAGGTTAGACTGACTTCTACTTACTACACTCACTGCCTGAGCAATGTCAGGATGAGTGCACAACATGACATACATGATGCTCCCTACGGTTGAGGCATATGGAATCTCCTTCATGCCCTCAATCTCCTCGGGAGTCTTGAGAGACATACCCTTGGAGAGAGTGACTCCGTGCCTGAAAGGAACATTTCCTTTCTTGGAGTTCTCCATACTGTATCTCTTGACAATTTAATGTAAGTAGATTGGGATAATCCTATTATCATTTTCGATCTATCTCTATAGAGTCAAAGTCCCAAGATATAGGCGGCTTCTCCAAGATCTTTCATGGAGAATTGCTGTGAAATCCACACTTTCATCGTAGTTAACATTTCTACATCATTTCCAATGAGTAGAATGTCATCTACATACAGAACCAAGAATGTAACCTTATCTCCACTGGTTTTCTGTAAACACAGGGCTCATTCAAATTTTCCTCAAAGTCAAACTGTTTGACAATAGAGTCAAACTGGATGTTCTAACTCCTAGAAGCCTGCTTCAGTCCATATATGATCGGTTAAGTTTGCATACCATGTGTTCCTGACCTACAGCAATGAATCCTTGTAGTTGCTGCATATAGATATGTTCAGTAAGATCTCCATTCTGGAACACGGTTTTGACATCCATTTGTCAAATCTCGTAGTTACTGTATGCTGCTACAATTAGCAAGATCCTAAAAGACTTTAGTATAGCCACCAACGAAAAGGTCTCCTCATGGTCGATTCCCTCTTTCTAAGTGTACCCTTTCGCCACAAGACGAGCTTTATAGGTCTCAATGTTACCATGTGAGCCATTCTTCCTCTTGTAAATCCACTTGCAATCAATTGCATTCACCCCAGAGGGTGGGTCCACATGAGTTTAGACCTTGTTGGTCTCCATCGAGTCCATCTCGGCTTTCATGGCATCTACCTACTTCAAAGAATCTATATCTAACATAGCTTCCACATAAGTCGTGGGATCCTCCTCACTTGTCGTGGCTTCCACCAAGTAACTTTTTTGGTCATAGATGTAACGAACTGAAGGCCTGGATACCTAGGTAGACCTCCTAGGTTGAGTATCTAGAGATTGTGGGACATCTCCCACTACTCCTGGGCTCTCCTCATCAAGAACAACTTCTTGCTAAAGATTCTCTAGGATGTAATCTTCTTCTAAGAAGCAGACATTTTGACTGCAAAACACCTATTGTTTTTTCGGATCATAGAATAAGTAACCTACAGAGCCTTTGGGGTAACCTACAAATAGGCAACGGTTGGTCTAAGATTGCAATTTGTCAGTACTATTTCTTTCAACATGTGTTGGACAATCCCAAATCTTCAAGTGTCTCACACTTGGTTTCTTACCGGTCCAAAGCTCATAGGGAGTCTTCGAAACGGATTTGGTTGGAACCCGGTTCAACATGTAGATCGCAATCTCTATTGCGTATATCCAAAAGGATTAGGTAATTCTGAGTGGACGAGAAGTGATCAGACCATATCCAATAGGGTCCAGATCCTCCTCTCCGACACACCGTTTAATTGTGGTGTAGCAGGAGGGGCTAATTGTGATAATATCCCATTGTCCTTTAAGTAGTCCCTGAATTCGTTAAAAATATATATACTCACCACCTCGATCTAATCGAATGGCTTTAATTTCTCTCCCTAACTATTTATCGATTTCTTATATGAACTCCTTGAGCTTTTCAAATGATTCAGACTTATGTCTCATTAGGTACATGTAACCATACCGAGAATAATCATCGGTAAAGGTTATAAAATAAACATGTTGATTACGTGTCCTAACATTTAGGGGACCACATACATTAGTATGTATAAAGTTAAGTGTGCTTGTAGATCTTTCAGGCTTACTGGTAAATGGCCGCTTCATCATCTTACCAAGAAGGCAAGGTTCATAGGTTGGAAGATCTTCTATGGTTAGAAAATCCAAAAGACCATCATTTACCAACCTTGTGATACGATCTATGTTGATGTGGCCAACTCGGTAATGCCATAGGCATGTGGGACTAACTGTATCACAGATTCTTTTCTTGGGGATTATTTCTGACGTAGTTTCGATAATGTTGGTTTTTAGAGAGGGATGGAGAACATGGAGACCATTCTCAAGTTCCCCATATGCTAGGAATTTGTTATTACATTTAATAGTAATCACATTACAAAACAAAATAAAATAACCATCCATGCACAATTTTGAGACAAAAATCAAATTTTTCTTAAATTACGTACGAAAAGACAATCTTTTAGTACAATAATTCCTTCTCTAAAAACTAATTCTACACTGCCTATGGCCATAGCTACAACAAATGCAGAAGTCCCCAAGTAAAGTGTCACTTCTCTATCACTCAATCTTCTACTTATCTTGAATCCCTGTAGTGAGTTACACGCATGAGTCGAAGCCCCAGAGTCAATTCACCAAGAAGTAGAAGTGACCAATAGATTGGTCTCTATGATGAAAGAATCGAATGTACCTTGTTTCTTAGTCTCCAGGTATTGAGGACAATTCATCTTCCAGTGGTCGGTCTACTTGCAGAAGTGACAGCCATCCGATGCCTTATCTTTCTTCTACTTTTTAGTTTTGTTACCCTTCTTCTGAGCCTTCCTTTTAGCCTTCTACTTTTTCTTGCCTGATTTGCCACTTTCAGCAAGCATGGCTATCGTTTTATCCTTCTTGATTAGTTCTTTAACCCTCTGCAACATATTGCCGAGTTCTTGAAGGTTAACGTTTAGCTTATTCATGTTGTAATTCATGATAAACTAATTAAATGATGGAGGCAAGGAATTGAGGATAGCATCAATTTTGGTGTCATGATCTAGCCCTGACCCGAAAGCCTCCAGTTCATTGATATAACTTATCATCTTTAGACAATGGTCATGAACTTATTGGTTCTCGGTCATCTATGTGGTCATGAAAAGTTTTAAGACCTTTTGTCAAGTAGAACGGTTCTGTTCTTCATACATAGTCTTCAGACTATCCAATATATCTTGAACACTTTGATCTTATCGAATTGTCGTTGTATTGGATTGTCTAAAGAGACTATAATATAACATTGGGAAAGAGAATTTTTCTCTTCCCATTCTTGATACTCTCTTCTTCGGGCCTCAGAAGCCCTATCACCCGGATGATCCAGAGCAGGGTTCTTAGCAATTTTATCCAATTTCTCGGACATTAAAACCAGCATAAGGTTTCGGAATCAGTTAGCATAATTAGGGCCCTTGAGTTTGTTAACATCCAACAATTTGGTGAAGTTTCTGTTTGCCATTTCTAGTAAAGGCAAAGCAGATTTATAAGTCCACAACCTAATTGATTCATGTCATCACATAGAAAAGGCTTCTAATCTATGTTCCATTTCCATTTGGGGCATCTTTGAGATTCCCTCCAATATCAGTGATTGAGACAGTTGTGTCTCTGGAAATGTGGGAAACCACATGGGGTGCATGGAGCCAACTATTTCAGCTACAAAACCCCACCACCTTCTGTAAGGGATCTCATCCACTCATCTTATGAGCTTTCCCTTTGGCCACTATCAGACAAGGTTCATAGTCATTTTAGGTTAAACATTTTTGTCCAGTAAGTGTTCACCCATCATTTTCATGAAAACCAAGGTACCGTGAGAGAGTCTTCCATTTTAGGATAGGCTCCTCCCACATTGGTCTATGATAACCCTGCATTTTGATGCCTTAAGGGCATCAATTCAAGGGTATTTTCATCCTTAGAGTAGTCAAATTGTGTCATTTTCCAAATTAATTTCAATGTTGTGGCCTCTGAGGGTATCTGTGCAAATCTGGGAAGTTTTTATGGCTGAAATGCAAATTTTGGGAAGCTGGTGTGAAGTCCAATTGAGAGAGGGGGTGTTTATGTGAAAAACTGAAAGCAGGAGGGCACCTCCTAGCTGCTAAACCCAGTTTGGCACCCCTCCTACTGTATTAGCATGCTCCCCATGCCTTAGCAAACCCTAGGGCGCCTTTTAATCCATTATTTTCACTCTGAACAAACCATAGCCGCCCCTAACTACTAAATCCTCACATTCCATCCCTTCTAATCTCCATTATCCATTCTAAGACACTCTCTTTTTAGCATTCTAACCCTAAGAGCCACCTAACTTCTAATCTTCACCATTCAACATATAGCCATTAAATCTCAGCCTTACATAATATTGGGTGCCTTCTCCTTTTATTCTTAGCCTTAGGATCACCCTAGAACCATCCTAACCCTTCATTCTAAACCCTAGGGCACCCATATTTTTGCTCAAACCTAGCTACCGCCCCCCTCTTTCTCTCTATTCCCAGTTGTGTCCACCCTTCTCATTAAAAAGGACCCCAGGGGCCCTGTAGAAGGGGTTGGTCAATTCACCCAAGTAAGAAGGAAGGCTGATCTTGAGAAGCTTAGGGGTAGAGGAAGAAGAGGACGCCCGGTTAAGAGGAGGGGTTCCTACTTGCAGTTCGCCAACACCACTACTGCCACCTCTAGATTTGAATCCCAACCATTTTTTCTTTAGTTTTAGAATTACTTTTTGTTCTTTAATTTCCAGTTCATTTTTCCTTCCTACAAATTTTACTTTTATTAGATTTAATTTGTACTTTATTTCTTTTCTGCAGATCTGAAATTTGGCCAGGTAAGATGGAAGGCTTAGCTCAAGAAGTTCGAGGGTCGAAGGAGAAATCCAGAGACTGCTACCTCTGATCAGATTCTTAGACATTTTTTATTATGTTCCTTTTAATTATTTGTTTCTGTTATTTATTTATTTTTGTGCACTTGTTATTCTCAGTACTCTTCAAATTTGGTTTTAATAAATTCAATTTTTTTAATTAATTAATTTTATATTTCTACAGCTCCCCTTTGTGTTCTTTCTCCTAGATCTAAGTACGTAGTTATTTTCCCCTGCTTCCCTATGGACACGACCCGTTCTCATCACTTTACTGCGTTAGTAGTTATTTGAGAATTGGAATAAAATTATAAATGTTTAAACTGGTGTTCCGAAGTGGTTAACGACACGCTCCAGATCACACTAGTCTATGACGCCCCTATCATCTCATGAAGCAATCCAGCCAATTACATTAGTAGATGGATAGCCCAATTTTATGGTGCATCTCCACCCACCAATGTAGTCAACCTTTATACTAATGATGGAAGGCCTTTAGAGAATTCATCATATGAAATTCCCTATCACATGCACTTATATTTAATGGAGGGAACGAAAACCCCTAGATCTGATTTAGGTCAAACCAAAGTGGCTCTCACTAGCTTTCATAAATCCAGATTCAATGTGGGCCCAAAACAACTAGTGTTCCGGGGTGTTCCTCTTGGGGAGAAACTGAAGTGGGCCCCACTAAGAAAGGGAGATCATCCAATGATCTTAAGGGCACCATGGCAATGATGTGCATTCATCCATGGTGTTCAAAAGAGCCACTATCGAATTAACATGGGCCAAGCACTTATGGCCCATGTACGCAACACATCACATCACATACATCACATGCATGTAATCCATAATTGATCCAATCAATTAAATAACTATAAAACCCATAATTAAATTTAAAAAACTTTCAGCCCATTTAAAGCCCATAATATTATCAAATAATATTATCTAGGTATATGGGCTGAACTGGAAAGGGCAGTTCGACCCATATAGCATTTATACTGAATTGGGCTAAAGCAGTTTTAGCAATCCAACACTGGGTTTTACAGATGTGGGCTGAATTGCATCTTGCAATTAACCATCAACTCCTCGACCCACATCGGAAATTTTAGGGCAAAGAACAACCCCCATTGAACCATAGATTTGGTCCAACCAGTTTGGTCCAATCTGGTTCGAATGGGTCTAGGGTTTGATGTTTAATCCAAGATCCAATTCAAGAAACATGATCTGAAAATAAAGAAATTGATACATGACAATCAAGAATCAGTAAGAGGGTTGTTCATAAGGCTGCTACCCTACAACAAGGATCAGTTCGCAGTATGTAGTTTCCAAAACTGCAAATCGCAGATCACTGAACCCGAATCTACAAAATCCTCTCGTTCGCGCTTTTAGCTTCGTCTTCAAATGAAATAAAATAGAAAACCTAATTTTTTATTAATATTACATCAAATTTGAATTCCTATACATTCTATCTAAAAGTAAAAAGAAATAATAAAATTAATTACAGACCAAGAATGAATAGGAAAAGAACAAAAATGTAGATGCACGGATTTCTTGCGCTATAGAAAGATTTAGATCTCCTCCATACGAACAACCCAAAAATCAAGAAATATAAATAGAATAATTCTAAATATATAACAGAATAATAAAGAATTATTTTCAGATCATTCGCTCAAAACTGGGAACCGATTTCCCAGAAAATCGCTAACTGCACAAATTGGGTAAAACAATTTATACCGATTTGCGCATATCAAATCTGGTTCAATTTCGGTTGAAGAATCAAACCATGACTTTGATACCACTGAAGGGATGATAGATCCATCATATGGATGGCCGTGTAGGAAGGTTGGGCAAAATTTCAAAAATTTCTCTCTCCCCCATCTGGGAATCGCATTCCCTATTTTAGAAAACTGCATTTTCAATGATTGTTCTTGAATCCAAAACCGGACTAGATCTGAAACCGAAAGAGAGGAGAGGGATATACCTGATACGAAGTAGCAGTAACTCCCAATGAAGGTGTTCACACCCAAGGAGAATACCAAAACCCACTTCCACTAAAGATGACACAGTGTGTAATGAAGTAGGATCAACAGGATGGCTCTTCAGCAAGAATTATGATCCTTCAGCAAGAATCAAATAGGGGCTGGTGAGCACAACTTCAGAATGTTTCTTCAACCAAGCAATAATATCAAGAACCTTTCTTGATCAATTCCTCAAGAGAAGATTGAACTGGGTAGGGATAGCAAGAATATGAGAGAATTCTATATTGTGTAACTGAGGAATTCACCCCCTTTATTTATAGCCTTCTCAGGATCAGCCTCCTAATCTAATTAGGAGAAAGTTCCTTAATCCAAATCTATATTTGGATCTGGACTCTTGAATGGATAAGACTTATCTTATCCATCAGCTAATCCTAATCAGATTATAAATCCTATATTGCCTCATTTTAATTAACTAACTTAAGCCCAATTTGAATTGGGCTTTAAGCGCATTAAGCTTATGTGCTCACTTAATCTCTTAACCTGCTGCCCAGTTGGCTCTCTTTGTATTGCATGGGACCCAAACATTGATCTACACATAAGCCACATGGATTCAGCCCAGCCTTTGTTACAAGGTCTGGCCGAATTCACTGTAGGAGACAGTGAACCCCTGAGTCCGTCACCATGGGCTCTTAATGGGCCCAACATTTACACTAAATGGTCCTTGGGTCCAACCACCTTATGAAAACCCAAGGACTGTGGACAGATGCAAGATTAGCCCATTAGGTATTACCCTCAATGGTCTTACACTTAACCTCTCAGCCCATAATGATCAAACACTGCCCGACGAGAGATGACCTCTCCCTTAGCTGCAAGGAACAGTGTTGCACTCTCTACTCACATGGATCCCGGGAATTAAAACCTTTTGCAAACATTTTGAAACCATAATATATATAAGTATATCTCTATATAAATATTTTTTGCAAAAGCAAATTTCAATGGTTGAAATCAACTACTGGCAGTTTAGGTTTCCATCAGAGAGAGTGCATTCCCCGATCATTCACTTTGTCCGGCAAAGGGGCTGATCTTGTCACTATGATCACCCACTCAGATGAATTCTCAGACTGTCCCAACATATCCAGGTTTTGACCCCCTCTAAGGATCTTACTGATTGGCATATCAAAGACAGCCCAATCCAGCACCTAGTGTAGTACCATAATCAAGTCTAGGGGTCAGGTGTAACATTGCAGTTTTGCCCATCTATCTCCAAAGTCTAGGGCAATACTAGAATTTTGAACCAGTTCAAGGTTTCAAGAAAACCCACACTGCATGTACCTCAGGTCTCACCCTAGCAGCTGAGATAAGCCACCCCAACCGACTTGGCAGTACATCTGTGTCAGCCTTGGTAGGATAAATCTCCCCAGATCTATCCAACGGTTGTGAAGATTCTAAATTAACACGAGTCTCATAAGTGTCCAGTTTAGGGGTATTACACAAAAGCATACCACAATGACATGGATCAATTATGTACTTTTATTCATTTACAATAAATGTGAAAAGATACATCAATCTGATTGGAGCTAAGGGCATAACTGTCTAACATTAATAATTATGTATAAATTTATTTTTTTTATTTAACAAAAAAATTTCAATAATTATTGGAGATTAAAATACTATTATTTAACTTTTAAATTTAATTTATTGTACTTATTTGATTTATTGTATTTTTGTTATAATTTATTGATTAATATTTATTAGAGATAAAACTGTTATTGTATATTGTACTATTTATTGACTAATTTAATATATTTTTAGTATTTATTGTATTTTCATAATTAGTGTATTCATTGTATATTTATTAGTTATTTGTTGTATTTTCATTATAAATTTATTTTCAATAATTGTGTATTTTTGCTATATATATAGAATACCAATACATTGAAGCAAGAGAACTTGGAAAAGTTTTACAAGATTCCCCATATAGAATACCAATACATTGAAAGTTTTACAAACTACAAGCAAGAGAACTTAATAATTAATTGATTAGGGAAAGAAAGGATTAGACTAGGAACAAGGTTCCCTAATCCCCATAAGCAGGCATCACCATCTTGGCATCTCATCCCCATCGCAACCCACATGGACGTGTTCATGATGTCCATGAACCAGGATTGCCTCTACAGTAACTCCAAGGCCATCTCTAAGGTTGTCCTTCCACGTGCCTCAATACCTCCTTCCCCATTCCCATTCCCATGCCTCATCCTCTTCTTGTTTTTTGGAAGAAATGGTGGGGGTGTACTATTAAGGAGTTTGATTCTCTATCGCCTTTATCTTCTCCTCCATCATCCACACCAAATCACTCAAATCCTCAACACCCATGTTGTGGAAGATCTTATTCTCTGTCAAGGTCTGATTCATAAGTTGGGTGATCTCCAAATCTCAGTTCTCCTTTTCCTGCCTCTTGAGTTGCTCCTTCACTTTGGATATCCTTTGCCTCAAGAATGTCTCTTGGTTCATCATCTTCTTGCTTTGTTCTTGATGTATCCGATCTGAGGTGGTCTTGAACCAAGATCGTAGTGAGATAGTCTTGCCAACTGGTGAAGCCAAGGTGGAAGGATGAATCTGTGCACCAAGATCTGAAATCAAGAAAGAGGATCAATGGCCCGAGGAGTTGTTCCCTGGGTAGGCATTCAAACGCTCAAGTCAGTGGTTTGAAAGGTAGATGGTTGGGTTGAGCAGTTG
Source organism: Nelumbo nucifera (assembly GCF_055504915.1). Lineage (NCBI taxonomy): Eukaryota > Viridiplantae > Streptophyta > Magnoliopsida > Proteales > Nelumbonaceae > Nelumbo > Nelumbo nucifera. The sequence continues at coordinate 66,520,824 of NC_142652.1, forward strand.
AGAATAATGCTAGTCCGAGCAAAGGAGGCAAAGTAACAGTATGAAAAGTCCAAAAAAGGTCCCTTACCTAGAGCAAAGGTTACCTATTTATAGCCAAAGATCCGTGTCCAATTCAGATGAGGCTACCGAGGTTGACGGGATAAAGTCCTCTTCCTCGGTGGAGTTGTCTTCCTTATCCATATAGGGCTCCTCTTCTTGGTCACGCTTATCCGTCTTATGTGGTGTCGACGTGTCTGAGGAGATAGGAGGGCCATGGAGGCTATCACGTGGCACCTGGGGCCAACTCAACCATAACCCAAACACCACTCCCCCAGTTTTGAAGTCGAGGAGTGTAGTGCTTGATTGCAGTGTAGTGTGAAAGAGATCTGCAGTTCTCTCGACTAAGGAACTTGAATTTAGGTTGAGCATGCTTTCCGAGTTGAGTGGTTCAGGGTGAAGCTAGTTTGTTAGGTGAACCAGCCGGTTTGATGCCCATGCCATTTCTGGGACGGGTCTGCGAGTGTGTCGTTTAGTTTCCCTAAGGCTACGCGTGTGCAGAGAGGGTGGTGTCGTTTTGTCTTTTCGAGCTGTCAAAGGGCAGCATTGAATCAATGTCATTGATCTGTCATGATATGGGCCATTGGGAGTGTTATAAAAGGGGAGTAAAGAGCATTTTCACTTTGTCATTTGCAAAGAGTGTTCTTTGGAGTTCGGTGAGAAGTAGTCCTCAGCTGGTGCTTCAACTTTTCGCGGTCTTAGTCTTCTCTTCGGTAAGATGTCTTCTTCCTCGTCCTCTGATTCTTCTTGTTCATCTTCTTCTTTTAGTTCTAGTAGTGAGTTCGAGCAGGGGTCTCTTGTCGAGGTCGATGAATTCGAGGGTGAGACTGCAGAGATGGAAGAGGTCGCAGTCTGGGGGCTGAGGCTGATGAAGTTGATGTTGAGGTAATGTCTAAGGAGGGGCCCAATGTCTCTTTGCAGTTAGGCAGCCGCTTTTGGTTGACTCCATGCTGTCTGAATTTCGGGGATCTAGCCTGAATCAGGGCCTTGTACTATATTCCCAAGGAATATGAGATGAGGTGTCCGGGTACTGGCAAGCGAAACACCCTAGCTCGCCCTGGTGAGCTTTGTGTCTACGAGCACAACCTGATGGCTGGATTGAGGTTTCCACTAAGTGAGGGGATAACCGCATTATTGAGATGATACCACATCCAGCCAATCCAACCGATGCCCAACTCCTTTAGGTACTTGGTTAGCCTTCTTTGTTACTATTTAGTCCACGGTTTAGAGGTTACCCTGTCGGTGTTTGTCTACTTTTTGCAACTGAAGAAGCATCAGTAGGGCTACTACTACTTCTCAGTTTGGTAGCATAACAAGGTGCTTGTCAGGGCTCCATCTTTAGTGAAGTGCTAGAAGGAGAGATTCTTCTTCGTGTGCTGTCCTAGAGGCTAGCTGTTTCTTGTTAAGATTCTTAAGCCGAGGACTAAAGTGAAGGTGCCAGTCGAGGCTGAACTTTTTGAGGAGTTGGCGCTCATAAGGCAAATAGAGAGGACAGACGTGCTTGAGTACACATCTTTCTCGATGTTGATCGTGCCGAGATGATGAGCAGAACAGCCAAGCAATACCAGTCTGGTTCATAGGTCATGCTAGGCTGTATTCTTTGTTTCCGAAGTCTTTACTTTGTACTGATTTGAGGCTGGCTTGTGTAGGTACTGAGATGGCTAGATTCAAATAGATGGCTCAACGTATGAGGGCTGCGATAGAGAGGATGCAGCTGGGCAAGACTCAGGGTGTCCAACCACACGCTACCGAGAAGCAGGGGCAGTCGGCGGAGCATACGCCTCGACAATTGAAGAGGCCGAGGCTTCCTAAGGAGGTGGTGGTCATCAATCCGGAGGAGGCTGCACCTTAGTTCGAACATTCGTCGCTGCCAAGGGAGGGTGTGCCAGAGCGCAGTGCGGCAGAGGGCTTGGCAGGTGTTTGTGTGACACAGTGGAGTGTCTGGCCAGGGGACAGGCTTGAAGTGGAGGGGGTCCCCGAGCAGCATACCTGAGGTCTGATGACGCCCATCATCAGACAGGAGATCAGTTGTCTGACCAACAGCTCCCTAGAGAGTGCAGCTTTGCGTCAGATAGTGAATGTAAGTCCTTTCCCTTTCTCTTTGATTGTTTACCTCGGTTATTCACTATTTCTCTCATTGCATTGATGATTGATTGTTTTGCAGTTTGCTTGCTTGGTCATTGGACCCATAGATCGTCTTTGCACGCTGCAGTGCCTTTGTGAGGCGCGGAAGGCGGAGTTCAAGAAGATGAAGGCGGAGAACGACAAAATGAAGGTTGAGCTGTCCAAGCTAAAGCATGACATTGAGGAACGAGACAACACCATTCGCAAACTGGAGGGTTGTGTCCACAATCTAAGGAGGCATGGGATGTGCTGAAGAAGGATGTCGAGGCAAAGATTGCTCGGACGGAGGAAGAGGGGGTTTCTAAGTTCAAGGCTTCGGAGGCCTACCAAAATGACCTGGACAATTTCGCCACTGAGTCTTGGCAGTAGGGCTTTGCCTTTTGTTAGCAGAGAACTGTGTGCCGCTTCCCGGAGGTGGCTGAGGTTGTTTAGGGGTTAGGCCCATTGACCCCCCTACGCCTGGTGAGGAGGATGCTACTGCCGAGGTGTAAGAGTGAGCTGAGGAGCCCTCTGTCGAAGATTGAAGTTTCCTATTCCTTTTTTTTTGTTTTTTTTGTGATGTACATGGCTCGGTATGTCGATCCTTTAAGCCTTGTAATTATTTTTCTAGTTAATGAAGAGTCAAAATGTTTCTGTCCGAGCACTATGTCCTTTTGTTCTCTCCTTTTTTCCCATTTGAGCGATCTGATCATGCACCTTGATCTTGTGCCGACCAAGGTAATGGGTAGCCAAGATTGAGGGATTAATGTCTTTGGCTTTGCGTTGGCCAAGGTGCTTCCGAGCTTTCGACACCTTGGGGATGCTCGGTGGCGCCTGGTCTCGAGGAGCCTTGTGCTCTTTCTGGGCTAGCCATGCTCCTCGGCTGGCTCCGATCTGACGAATTGTCAGCTGGGTGTGTAGAGTTCGATGGCCGCCCTCTTCCCTTTGGAGGTGGAGGTGTCATTTCCGCTTTAGGCTTTGATCGTTCGAGGTCGGCCAAGTCTGCTAGTCGTCCTAGGTTGGCTATGCACTATGGAAAGTCTGAAGGTGTGTGCAGTGACAAGTGCATGCTGTGCACGAGCACCTCAGATTTTAGAGTTCAGTTGGGCGGTGTATGCTTTTGTGTTATGCTTAGATACCTTAGCTGTTAGAGTTCGGCTGGTTGGTGTGTGTGGTGCGATATGCACTGGCCAGTTGGATGAAAAACAAAACACTTTATTAATTTAGGTACTGATAGTACATCCTTAGGTTCCTTGTGTTCCAGCTTCTCGGGATGGGCTTTTCATCGAGGTCTTCTAGCTTGTAAGTGTTCGGTCTGAGAACTCTGGTTACTCTATATAGGCCTTCACAATTTGGTCCAAGCTTCTTGCCACGGGTACTATGACTTTGTGGAGGACAAGGTCACATGTCTTGAACTCTCTTCTCTAGACTTTAGAGTCATAGTACTTGGCCATCTGGTGTTGTTGCGATGCCATTCTAAGGAATGCTTGGTCTTGGGTTTCTTCTACGAGGTCAAGCTCTACACGAAGACCTTCACTATTATGCTCGTCATCGTAGAGCTTGGTTCGGAGAGTAAGGGATCCGATCTCTACAAGGATCATTGATTTGGACCCGTATGCTAGGCTAAACAGTGTCTCTCTGGTAGCTGTCTGTGGTGTGGTCTTGTATGCCCACAGAATGCTCGACAACTCTTCGACCTCCCTTCCCTACAAGTTTGGTCTTCAGGCCGTGGTGTATGGTTCGGTTGGTCACTTCATTTTTTTTGTTGCTTTGTGGTCGGTTAACAGCCGTATTCTAGTGGTCCATCTTCAGCTCGGTGCAAAAGGCTTTAAAATTCCGGTCGGTGAACTGGGAGCCATTGTCTATAATGAGGACTCAAGGAATACCAAAGTGGCAAATGATGCTCTGCTAGAAGAAATTGTGGGTGTTTTGTGCGTTGATTCGTGCCAAGGGTTCCGCCTCCACCCACTTGGTGAAATAGTCCACCGCGACGAGGAGGAACTTCTTCTGCCCGATCGCAGTAGGAAGGATCCGAGGATGTTCATCCCCCATTGGGTGATGGGCCACAAGTTAATAATGGGCATCAGGGGAGCTACTAGCTGATGGTGGAGATTCGAGTGCCTTTGACATTGATCGCACTTCCTGACGAGTTGAGTTGCATTCTCTTCATGGTGGGCCAAAAGTACCCTTGCTGAAGTGCCTTGTGAGCCAAGGTTCGTGCGCTAGGATGGTCTCTGCAAATACCTTCATGTATCTCCCTGAAAATGTAATCAGCCTCGATTCGGGGGAGATACCTCAGGTAGGGGAGAGTGTGTGACCGGCGATAGAGTTATCCTTGGATGAGGCAACAACGGGCTGACCTATGTATTAGCCTCTTCGCTTCAGTTCAATCGGTTGGCAGGGTGCCATCTTGTAGGTAATGAGTTATGGGGTTCATCCACGATGAGCCTTGTTGAATTGGGAGGACGAGTAGGGTTGTCTCTGAAATGTGGGGTTGTGAAAGGGTGTTCATCCGAACTGTTGAGTCGAGGTCTGTGCACGATGATCTAGAGAGCTTTGAGAGTGTGTCGGCTTGTATGTTCTCGAGAATGTGCACTCTGCTAGGAAGCTGGCCAATGCCTGGGCTTTGATGGTGTGACGATCTGAGGTGACTAGGGCCAAGGTGACCTTCTCCAGGTTTGAATACCTGTGAGGACCAAGCTTCTATGTTTGGTCTTCTTCCTTTACCAAGACCGAGCTGAATCTTTGTCTCCAGCCGAGAGGTAGAGCAGGAGTACATCTCGAGGGATCGTCTTTGTGAGCAGGGCGAACTCAAGTACTTCTTCAGTTCTTGGAAGGACCGTTCACATTAATGCCTTGAAGAAGGGCAGGCACTAGTCCACGGACTTTGACATGAACTTGTTGAGGGCGGTTACTCGTTTGGTGAGGCATTACACTTCTTTATAGGTCCAAGGAGACTACATGTCGGGAATTGCTTTGATTTTTTATGTGTTGGCTTCAATCCCCCTCTGCGTAACTATGAACCCCAGGAATTTTCCGGAGCCGATGCTGAAGGCACACTTCATCGGGTTTAGCTTGATTCAATACTTCCTAAAGGTGCTGAAGACTTCCTTGAGGTTGACTAGGTGCTGCTTGACCTTCCTTCTCTTCACCAGATGGGACGGTAGTGCGAGTTGGTGTTTAGATGGTGGGTGATGACCTTGGGGTCAATCCTTGGCATGTCTGCCACTGACTAGGCGAACACGTTGACATTGTCCCTTAGTAGATGTACTATATCATCCCGAAGACGGTCTTCCAAGAGGGATCCAACCTGGACCATCTTCTTGGGGTCTTCATTGGAGAGCGGCACCTGGATGAGGTCTTCAACGGGCTATCTGTGCTATGTCTAGAGCTTGTCCCTTAGGTCCATTCTCTCCGTGCTGAGGGTCTTGGTAGGGTGGGGCCTTCCTTGGTAGGCAGTCAGGTAGCATTGCCATGCAGTCCTTTGGTTTCCGCAGGCCACACCTACTCCATATGGGTTTGGAAATTCGACGACCAAGTGATATGTAGAAACCGAGGCTCGTAGTGCATTTAAGGTTAGCTGGACGAGGATGGCGTTGTATGGAGAGAGGATTTGGACAATGATGAAGTCAACCATGGCTGTAGTGGAGATTTCGCCATCTCCAATCAGTAGTGGCAGGGTATCTTCCCTTGGGGCATGAGAGAGTCTCCGGAGAAGTCTACTAGGGGAGTGTTGAACGGAGTGAGACGGTCCCTGCTAATGCCGAGCTGCTCAAATTTTTCTTTGAAGAGGATGTAGGCCGAGCTTCTTGTATCTACCAAGATGCACCAAACTTCGAAGTTAGCCACCTCGATGGTTATTATGAGGGTGTTGTTGTGCGGAATCTGGACCCCCTAAGGTTGTCTTTGGTGAAGGTGATTGGATCATCCTGCCACCTTCTATTCTGCTCCCTATTTTCGACCTGGTGTAGCCACGCATATGCCTTGTGAGTCGAGCTGCTTTCGCCCCCAAAGGCCATTCTGCCTGAAATTACCACAATGACTCTAGCCGGGGGAGCTTGGGCTAGAGCTCTATCGAGCCAACGTGCTTCCTTCTTTGGCTTATGCTCCTTGATGTCTACGAACCCACTAAGGTACCCGCACCTAACGTGGTCTTCGAGGTTAGAGGTGTAAAGTGGGCCATGCCGCCGTGAGTGGCCAACCCTAAAGGCGGGCTGTGTTGTGCTGGCCCGCGAGCCGCCACAGGTCGTGCCATCCTCCCTGGTGGAAATTTTGGGGGTTGGCCTGGCATGACCCACGACCCAGGCCCAAGCAGTCCTGTGTCGTGTCGTGTCGGCATGCGGGCCTGGGCCGGGCCGGGTTGCAGGCCATGCCATGGGCTTGGACCGTGCTGGGCTGGGCCACAGGGCAGGCCTTGGGCCTAGGCCGAACCGGGCTGCATTTTTTTTTTATTTTTGAAAAATTTGATTTCTTTTTTCTAAGTAAAATTGTAAAACTAAAATATTTAACTTTCCTATGAACTTTGGGAATTATGAACTATTTAAAAAATTAAGAAATGAGAAATCTAAGTTATTTAAAACATAACAAATTGGAAGAAAAATAGGAATTTTATTTCATTTAAATTTGAATGGTACAAATTAGTGAATTACAAATACAATGATTGGATCATTGCATACTTGGATGAATGAAATATAAAAATGGAATAAATTAATAAAATATAAAAAATACAATATGGTTACAAATTGAAAATACAAAAATACATTGTTAAAAAATTAAAAAAATATATATCAAATAAATTAAAAACATATATCAAATAATTTGAAAAAAATGAAAAATTCTACAAGTAGTCAAATTCATGAATCATCATTCATGACTTTCATCATTTGCTTCGGGTAAAATGTTCGATGTTGTATCATGCCCTCCCTTGTCTTATAATATATCTTCTACATCTAGCCAATCCTTGAAGCATATGCACATCTCTATGCTCTCATCGTTCATGCAGCTTCTTTTGTCATCCAACACCTTGGTACCTGCACTAAAACAAGATTCCGATGGAACTATAGATACTAGAGGGGTTAGTAGATCACGTCTCATGGCGGCGAGAACTGGATAATTTTTCGAGTGTTCACTCCACCAGGCTAAAATATCAAAATTATTTGATACTCCACCTAAATTAGAAAAAATTGCTTGCAAATAAAAATTGAGTTCAATAAATGAACTTATTGTAGAACTAGCAGATTTCATCCTTCTACTTATTGAATAAAAATGCTTTTCTCTTCTACTACTGGGCTCAAAGTCAAAAGGAGAAGAAGAAGAAGATGAACAAGTTGTAGGAATATTTCCTACAATTTCATATTCATAAAAACTGTATAAATTATTAATTTCTTCTTTTTTATTTCCAATACCAATATTCATATTTTCATAATATGTTTCAAGTAATATATCTAAACCATCTTTCCTAATCCTAGGGTCTAATATTGTAGCTAAACAATAAAGGGGAGAAATGTTCTCCCAATATTTTTAAAATTTATTTTCTATAATTTCAACAATACATTGAAATTGTGGATTATTTCTATATTTGGCAAAACAATCACTAATCACCATTAATTGATACGGTAAATTACAACTAGTTGGATAATAAATTCCAGATAATTCATTTGTTGCATCATAAAAATGTTTTAAAAAATCTCTTATACAGACTGCCATTTCCTAGTCTTCCTCAAAAATCATATCAATAGGCATTTTTAAATTGTAAAAATCAGAAAGAATTTATTTATGAGATATACAACTTTCTAACATAGCATAGGTAGAATTCCACCTATGCTTTAAATTCTTATTTCCTTGCCCCTGGACTTTTTATATATATAATACAATTTCTAATTTTTGAAATATGATTTGAAATAATATTCAAGGCATCTTAAATACATAAATTTAAGATGTGACATGTACATCTAATCTGAAATAATTTACCATTTAAGCATGGGTTTAATTGAGATTTTAAAATATTTATTGCAGAATCATTATTGCTAGCATTATCAAAACTAATAGAAAACAATTTGTTTTCTATTCCATAAGCATGCAAAGTATTTAAAATACTTGCTTTAATAGTTGGGCCACTATGTTGCCATTCAAGTCTAGTAAAACTTAAAATTCTTATATTCAAAAGTCAATTTTCATCAATGAAATGGCTGGTAACACAAATATAACTAATATTAAATTTGGATGTCCAAACATCTGAAGTAATTGCAACTTTAGAATTAAGATTTGCTAACAAAGACATTAAATTTTGTTTATATGAATAAAAAATTTTAAAAGCATTAGTTCTTATAGTATTTCTAGAAACTTTTTTTATATTGTGGGTTTACAGAACTACACAACCATTTTTCTAGCTTTGGATCTTCAGCTAACATAAATGGTTGTTCAGCATGTACAATATACTTAGCAAGTTCTTGTCTCATTTTTTCTTGTGAATATATAAAAGTATCAAAACTAGTCCCCCTCCCAATCTGTGTTTGGGTTGTTTCTCTCCCTTCATCTTCTTCTCGCTCATGTGTGAGCAGATGTCTACTCAAATGACCCGTACCACCCTTGCTACAATAACTAAAGTCTTTCCTACATTTTTGGCAAACGACCCTTTTCCCCTTCCCCTCAATATCCTCTACTTTGAAAACTTTCCAAACCGAGCTACTCAGCTTAGAAGCCCTTCTTTTTCCCCTTGTATCACTACTACCGGGGGTGAAAGTTCCACTTCCATTGACATCAAACGCATCAGCATCAGTGCTAACACTAATACTATCGTGATGCGATTGAATGTCATCCATGGTGAACATGTTGGGGAATTGGTTTTGAGAAGGGCCGACCATTATTTTTCATTCTAAAAAGATACAAATTAATCTAATTCGACTTACCCGGATTGCCGGTTTAAAATCCCAACTTGATTTCAACGGTTGAAGCCTTTCAACGTCCAAGCCTCCCGAATTGAGATACTTGAGCTGGTTGAGCAACCCTTCTTCTTGTTGAAAGTTAAAACTTCGACAAAGTTGAGACTTGAGAATTGGAGAATGCAGAATCAGACAATCAGCTAATCAAAATTTCTTAGATTGTAGATAATTGAGAATGTATGAGTATGAGAGAGAGAGAGAATTAAGAGAATTGTTGAATTGGTGTGATGAGAACAGTGGAGGATAGAGCTATTTATAGGAATTGAACATAATTCAATTGCCCAAAATACCCAAAAAACTATCTGTTATTTAGTTGTTATGAGGGGTATTTTGGTCATTGTAAAGTTACTTAGAACTTTACCCAAAATGTCCCCTTAAACTAGTTGTTATGTAGCTATTGGGGGGCATTTATGTCATTTTCTCAACCCCCCATAAGCAAAATACAGAAATGCCCCCCTAATATGGCTATTTATAGTTTTTTTAGGGGGTATTTCTCTAAACCCCCCCAAAAGACCCCCCCCTTCCGTGCTATGCTGGGTTAGGGGTTTGAGGCCCATGGGACAGCACAACCCAGCCAGCGGCACGGTACGAAGCACGACCCAACATCTATATTCTCGGGCGGGCCGAGTGTGACCCGTTACGAGCCAGGCAGACCGTGTCGTACCGGCCCATGGCGGGCCGTGCTTTGTGTCGTGCCATGGGCTGGGCTGTGTTGGCCCATGGATGGCCCGTACTTTTGTGCCAGGCCTGGCATGGCCCGTTAGCCGTCGTGCCGTGCCGGGCTAGGCTAGTCCAAAATTGTGTTGGGCCGTGGGCGGCCCGACCTGATTTACACCTCTATTCGAGGTGCGCTCAAGGGAGTGAAAATTTTTTATGTTGGAGGCAGGGTCCTCGGCCTTTGGTCAGATCTCCGGTCCTATCTCTTGCTCTCTCGGTCTGGCCTGCGGTCATCGTGATCTCTTCTCTTCCGGTCATGCTGCTCTTCCTCGCTTTTCTATAGTGCTTAGGCTTCTTTTGCATTCATGTTTCATGAGTGTCGTCACGTTAGGAGGAGGGTTCTTCTACAAGGAGAAGTTCAACGTTGGGGATCGCAGGCTGCTCATGATGGTCATGGCTCTTACGGACTAATCAAGAATTCGAACTTTGAGGGCCTCGGAGTTGAATCTCGCCAAGTACTCCCTTAGAATCTCTCCCTTCCTCTGTCGCAATTGCATTAGACTAGCCAAGAAGAGAGAATTCTTTAGTGCTGAAATCAAGAAGAGAGAATTCTGCACCCTGCGAATACTCTCTTGCCGCCTCCCTGTTCTTGCCGCCCTGTTTGCCAGTTCAATCTCCAGTTGTGGGAGAAGTCAAGATTGGATCTTGACATCAGTTCTTTGAGAAAGGATTGAAAGGAAGTTGTGCTCACGTACCATCCTGCTGATTCTTGCGAAGGACAGAGTTCTTGGAGAAGAACACTGTTGATTTTGCTCCATCCTGCACTGCGCCATCTTTAGTGGGAGCAGTTTTTGGATCCTTCCTTGGGCATGAACACCTCCGTTGGGAGATACTACTTCTCCGTATCAGGTATAATTCTCTCCTACTCCTTTTGGTTCAGATCTGATTCAGTTTAAGGTTCAAGAATGATCCTTGAAAATATGATTTTCTGAAAAGGGAATGCGATTCCCAATTGAAGGGAGAGAAAAATTCTTGAAATTCGCCCCCTTATTCCGCAATCTTTGGGCGTCCATAGGATGGATCTTTCATCCCTTCAGTGGTATCAGAGCTAGGTTCAAATCTTGAACTAGTTTGTTTCAGATATGAACCTGCGCAACTGGGCAGAAGGTGTTCTACCCGATTTGCGCAGATATGGGTTTGGGAAATCTGTTCCCAAAATTAATGGGCGAATAATCTGAAATTAATTTTACATAAATCTGATTATTATTTAGAATTGTTCTTTCTGATTTTCTTGATTTATGGGCTGTTCGTACAAGAGGAGATCAAATTCTTGGTTTGCGCAGGGAACTTGCGATTTTGCAGTTCTTGAATTATTTTGGTCTGTAAATAATTTTTTTTTTATTTTCTAGACTCAATGTATAGGTATTCGATCTGATGTAATTATTAATAGAAATAGGATTTCTATTTATTTTATTTTGGATCGAAGATGGCGGCACAGAAAAGGAGATTTCGCAGAGAAGGTGATTTCGTAGATGGGAGAATCGCTATCTGCGATTTGCAGTTTGTGAAACTGCATTCTGTGATCTAACCTCTGTTTTGTAGGATGGATGGTGCGAACAGCCCTGATTGACTGATTCTTGTTTTTCTTTTATCAGTATTTAATTTCAGATTATTTTCTTGAATTAAAGATCAAACCCTAGACCCTTTCGAACCAAGATTGGTTCAAATAGTTTGAACCGATCTTAGGGTTTAATCAAGGCTGAAAGTCAGCCCTAATTTTCCCACTAATGGGCCTAAGGATTGGTGTTTAATTAAATGGTTAATTCGGCCCAACCTATAAAGGCCCAGTTTTAAAAGGTTAAAACTGCTAATAGGCCACTTAACATTTAAAGCTATATGGGCTGAACCATTCGACCCATATACCTAGATAATATTAATGGTTAATATTATGGATTTAAAATGGGCTTCAAATGGGCCTTACAAATTGTTAATTGATTGGATCAATTTATCCCTGCATGTGATGTATGGATGTGTGATGTGCTACGTACATGGGCCATAAGTACTTGGCCCATGTTCAATCGACAGTGGCTCTTGCGCACACCATGGCTGAATGCACATCATTGCCATAGTGTCCCTTTTGGTCATTGGATGACCTCCCTCAGTGGTGGGCCCCACACCTCATCAAGAGGTTACGTGCGGAACCCTAGTCGATTTAGGCCCACCGAAATCTGACTTTATGAAAGTCAGTGGGAGCCACTCTGGTTTGACCTAAAATAAGAACTAGGGTGTAATTAACTGTTCCCTCCGGCTAATATGAGTGCATGTGATAGGGAGATTCATATGATGAACTCTCTAAAGGCCTTCCATCATTAGCATGAGGATGGGTCCTTTAGTAATGAGGAAACACACCAGAAAATGGGCTATCCATTTGCTGTTAGGCTCGTCTGAGTGTTTCATAAGATGATAGGGGCGTCATAGACCGATATGGGAGGGGCTTCATCAGAAAATGGAAACTCTCTCACAGTACTTTGGCGTTCACGAATATGATGGGTAAGCACTCACTGGACAAAAAGGTTTACCTGAAAATGGCTCTGAACCTTGTCTGACAGAGGCCAAAGGGAAAACTCATATGATGAGTGGATATGATCCTTCACAGAAAGGTGGTGGGGTTATGCAGCTGAAATAGTTGGCTCCATGCACCCTATGTGATTTCCCACATTTCTAGAGACAACCCGTTGTCTCCGTCACTGAGAAAGGAGGGAAATCTTAGAGACGAATAAATGGAAATGAAACGTAGATTAAAATCCATATCTATGAAATGAACATGAATCAAATTAGGTTGTGGATTGATGTTTGCTCTTTTATCAGAAAATGGCAAACGGATCATTTGCAAAACTGCTTGATGACAACAAGTTGAAGGGCCCAAACTATGCTGACTGGTACAGGAACCTTATGCTGGTCCTAGCTTCTGAAAAGCTGGACAAAGTGGCAAAGAATCCTGCCCCGGAGTGTCCGGGTGATAGGACTTCTGAGGCCCGAAGGAGAGACTATCAAGAATGGGAGGAGAAAAACTCCCTTGCCTGGTGTTACATCATTGCCTCCTTAGACAACCCGATATAGAGGAAGTTCGATCAGATCGAACTTGCCAAGGACATATTGGACAGTCTTAGGACGATGTATGAAGAGCAGAATCGTTCTACTCGACAAAAGGTCTTGAAACAGTTTATGACCGCACAAATGTCCAAGGGTCAACAAGTTCACGACCATTGTCTTCGGATGATGGGATACATCAATGAACTAGAGGCTCTTGGATCCGGGCTGGACCTTGCAACCCAGATAGATGCTATCCTTAACTCTTTGCCTCCTTCCTTTAATCCGTTCATCATGAACTATAACATGAACAAGCTGAATGTCAGCTTACAAGAGCTCAGCAATATGTTGCAAAGAGCTGAAGAACTGATTAGAAAGGATGAGCCTGTAGCCATGCTTGTTGAAGCTGGCAAGACAGGCAAGAGAAAGAGGAAGGCAAAGAAGCCTTAGAAGAAAGCCACTAAGGGCAAGAAGCAGAAGAAAGACAAAGCATCAGATGCCTATCACTTCTGCAAGAAGACCGGCCACTAGAAAAGGAATTGTCCTGCCTACCTGGAATCCAAGAAAGGTAACTTCGAAACTTGTGTTATAGAAACCAATTTGTTGGTAGCTTCTGCGTTCTGGTGTATTGACTCCGGGGCTTCAACTCATGCGTGTAACTCACTGCAGGAGTTCAAAGTAAGTAGAAGGCTGAGTGAAGGAGAAGTCACACTCTACTTGGGGACTACTGCTTGTTGCAGCCACGGCCATAGGAATCGTGGAGTTACTTTTTAGAGAAGGAATAATTGTACTGAAAGATTGTCTTTATGTAGAAAATTTAAGGAGAAATTTGATTTCTGTCTCAAAACTGTGTGCAAATGGTTATTCTGTCTTCTTTAGTAATACGATTACTATTAAAAGAAACAACAGATTCATCGCATACGGGGAACTGGAGAATGGTCTCTATGTTCTACGTCCTTCTCTAGAAACTAACATAACTGAAACTACGTCGGCTGAAATCCCCAAGAAGAGAGCCCGTGATACAGTTAATCCCACGTGTCTGTGGCATTACCGACTTGGCCACATCGGTGTTGACCGAATCACAAGGTTGGTAAAGGATGGTCCTTTGGATTTTCTAACTGTAGAAGATCTTCCCACTTGTGAGCCTTGCCTACAAGGCAAGATGACGAAACGGCCATTTAACGGTAAGCCTGAAAGATGTACAAGCACACTTGACCTAATACATACTGATGTATGTGGTCCCCTGAGTGTTAGGACACGAAATCAACACGTGTATTTCATCACCTTCACAGATGACTTTTCATGATATGGTTACGTGTACCTAATGAGACACAAGTCTGAATCCTTTGAAAAGTTCAAAGAGTTTAGACAAGAGGTCGAGAAACAGTTAGGGAGAGAAATTAAAGCCCTTCGATCAGATCGAGGTGGCGAGTATCTCTCTGACGAATTCAGGGACTACTTAAAGGACAATGGGATAGTATCACAATTAGCTCCTCCTGCTACACCACAACTTAACGGTGTTTCAGAGATGAGGAATAGGACCTTATTGGATATGGTCTGGTCGCTTCTCATACACTCAGAGTTACCCACATCCTTTTGGGGTCACACATTAGAGACTGCGATTTACGTGCTGAATTGGGTTCCAACCAAATCGGTTCCGAATACTCCATATGAACTTTGGACCAGAAAGAAACCAAGTGTCAAACACTTGAAGATTAGGGGTTGTCCAGCACACATTAAAAGAACGAGTGCAGACAAGTTGGAATCCAAGACCAGCCATTGCCTATTTGTAGGCTACCCAAAAGGCTCTATAGGTTATCTATTCTATAACCCAAGTGAGCAGAAAGTGTTCTGCAGTTGAAATGCACAATTCTTGGAAACCGATTATATCCTGGACACCCATCGTCAAGAAGTTGTCCTTGATGAGGAGAGCTTAGGAGCAGTGGGAGATGTTCCACAAGTTTCAGGTAGTGACCAACCTAGAAGATCCACTCGGGTATCCAGGCCACCAGTCCGTTATGGTTATGACCAGGATAGTTACCTGGTGGAAACCTTGACTAGTAAAGAGGATCCCGTGACTTACGCGGAAGCTATGTTGGACATAGATTCCTAGAAGTGGGTGGAGGCCATGAGAGCAGAGATGGACTCACTGAAGACCAATGGAGTCTGGACTCTAGTAGATCCGCCCTCCGGGGTAAAAGCAATCGGTTGCAAATGGATTTACAAGAGGAAGAAGGGCCCCGATGATAAGGTTGAGACCTTCAAAGCTCGCCTGATGGTGAAAGGGTACACTTAGAAAGAGGGCATCGATTCTGAGGAAACCTTTTCGCCTATGGCCATGCTTAAATCCATTAGGATCCTGCTAGCTGTAGCAGCATACCATGATTATGAGATTTGGCAGATGGATGTCAAAACTGCATTCCTGAATGGAGATCTTGAAAGAGTACACTTAGAAAGAGGGCATCGATTCTGAGGAAACCTTTTCGCCTATGGCCATGCTTAAATCCATTAGGATCCTGCTAGCTGTAGCAGCATACCATGATTATGAGATTTGGCAGATGGATGTCAAAACTGCATTCCTGAATGGAGATCTTGTTGAAGATATCTATATGCAGTAGCCGCAAGGCTTCATTGCTGCAGGACAGGAAAACATGGTATGTAAACTTAATAGATCTATTTATGGACTTAAGCAAGCTTCTAGAAGTTGGAACATCCGTTTTAACTTTGCTGTCAAATCGTTTGACTTCAAGTAGAATCCGGATGAACCCTGTGTCTACAGAAAGTACAGTGAAGATAAGGTCACCTTCTTGGTTCTGTATGTAGATGACATTCTACTCATTGGGAATGATGTAGGAATGTTAACTACGGTGAAAGTATGGCTATCACAGCAATACATTGACAAAATAGGATTATCCCAATCTGCATACATTGACAAAATAGTCAAGAGATACAGCATGGAAAACTCCAAGAAAGGAAATGTTTCTTTCAGTAACGAAGTCACTCTCTCCAAGAAGATGTCTCCCAAGACTTCTAAGGAGATTGATGGCATGAAAGACGTTCCTTATGCCTCAGCCGTAGGGAGCATCATGTATGCCATGCTGTGCACTCATCCTGACATAACTCAGGCAGTGAGTGTAGTAAGCAGATTTTAGGCCAACCCAGGGCAGGAGCATTGGATTGCTGTGAAAAACATACTTAAGTACATTCGAAGGACAAAAGAGTTTTGTCTAGTATTCGACGGTAGCTCACTACAGATCCAATGGTATACAGATGCCGATTTCTAGTCAGACCCAGATAATAGAAAGTCTACATCTGGATATGTTTTCACAATAGGATCGTGTGCTGTTTGCTGGAAAAGCAACAAACAGGGGTCCACTACAGACTCCACGACCGAGGCCGAGTACATTGCCGCAAGTGAGGCTGCCAAAGAAGCCATGTGGATGAAGAAGTTCGTTCACGAGTTGGGAGTAGTTCCGTTCAGCACATCACCCATCCCATTCTTGTGTGACAACAATGGAGCCATTGCTCAGGCTAAGGAGGCACGAGCCCACTCGAAGTCGAAGCACATCGAGAGGAAGTACCACATACTGCGGGAGATTGTTGGTAGAGGGGACATCCTGATTCAGAAGGTAGCATCAGCGGAAAATGTGACAGACCCATTGACAAAGCCATTATCACAGAAAGTGTTTGAGAAACACGTGGAAAGCATGGGACTCCGGCTAGTACCTGATTGGACCTAAGTGCAAGTGGGAGCTGTTAGACAGTTTTATATGCCCTTAGCTTCAATCAGAATGATGTACTTTATGAGTTTATTATAAATGAATAAAAGTGCATATTTGATTAATGTTCCTTTGGTATGTTTCTGTGTATTACCCATAAACTGGACACTTAATGAGACTCGTGTTAGTTTAGAATGTTCACAGCTAGTGGGTCGGTCTGGGGAGACCTATCCTGACAAGGTTGGCACTGTGGTGCCACCAAGTCGGTTGGGGTGGCCAGTCTCAGCTACCAGGGTGAGACCCTAAGCACATACAGTGTAGGATTAATTGAATCTTTGAATTGGACCAGATTTTCAGTATTGCCCTAAACCTTGGAGATTGATGGGCAAAACTGGAAAGTTACACCCGACCCCTAGACTTGATTATGATACTACACTAGGTGTCGGATTGGGCTGTCTTTGATGTAACAATCAATGAGATCCTTAGCGGGGGTCAAAACCTGGGTATGTTGGGACAGTTTGAGAATTCATCTGAGTGGGTGATCATAGTGACAGGATCAGCCCCTTTGTCGGACAAAGGTAATGATCGGGGATGCACTCTCACTGATGGAAACCAAGACTGCTGGTAGCCGATTTCAACCGTTGAGATTTGTTTTGCAAAGTATATTTTATATAAGATATAAAAGTATATATATTATGGTTTCTAAAATGTTTGCAAGAAGGTTTTAATTCCCGGGATCCATATGAGTAGAGAGTGCAACACTGTTCCTTGCAGCCGAGGGAGAGGTCCTCTCTTGTCGGGCAGTGTATGATCATTATGGGCTGAGAGGTTAAGTGTAAGACCATTGAGGATAATACCTGATGGGCTAATCTTGCATCTGCCCACAGTCCCTGGGTGTTACAAGGTGGCTTGGCCCAATGATCACTTAGGGTAAGTGTTGGGCCCATAGAGCCCATTCGATGGGTTTCAGGGGGTGCACTGTCTTTAACAGTGTATTCGACCAGGCCTTGTAACAAAGGCTGGGCTGAACCCATGTGGCTGATGTATAGATTAATGCTTGGGTCCCACGCCATACAAGGAAGCCCAACTGGGCAGCAGTTAGGAAGGATAAGTGAGCACATAAGCTTAATGGGCCTAAAGCCCGTTTCGAACTGGGCTATTTATTTAGTTAATAATGGAGCGAATTCTGAGATGGATTAGTAGATAGGATAGGGTCTTGACCCTATCTACTCAGAGAGTCTAGATCTGAATGTGATTCAGATTTAGAAACATCCTAATGAGATTAGGAGAAAGCTAATCTAATCTGCAGATAAGATAGGGGTTTATCCTTATCACCTGAAGAGAAGGCTGATCCAAATATGATTTGGATAAGCAGTTCCTAATGAGATTAGGAACTGATCTTTCTAGGTTAACAAAAGAAGGGGGCAGCAGCCTTTAGAACACATCAGATTTTCTTTAGTGCTGAAATCAAGAAGAGAGAATTCTGCACCCTGCGAATACTCTCTTACCGCCTCCCTGTTCTTGCCGCCCTGTTTGCCAGTTTGGTCTCTAGTTGTGGGAGAAGTCAAGATTGGATCTTGACATCAGTTCTTTGAGAAAGGATTGAAAGGAAGCTGTGCTCACGTACCATCCTGCTGATTCTTGTGAAGGACAGAGTTCTTGGAGAAGAACACTGCTGATTCTGCTCCATCCTGCACTGCACCATCTTCAGTGGGAGCAGTTTTTGGATCCTTCCTTGGGCGTGAACACCTCCGTTGGGAGATACTATTTCTCCGTATCATGAATAATTCTCTCCTACTCCTTTTGGTTCAGATCTGATTCAGTTTAAGGTTCAAAAATGATCATTGAAAATATGATTTTTTGAAAAGGGAATGCAATTCCCAGTTGAAGGGAGAGAAAAATTCTTGAAATTCGCCCCCTTATTCCGCAATCTTTGGGCGTCCATAGGATGGATCTCTCTTCCCTTCAGTGTCTCTAGCTAGTTGTGAATTGCACCAAGAATTGGGTCTCCAGCTGTTCCCAGGAGGATATACACCATGGGGAAGGGAGGCGTACCATGTCATGGTGATTCCATAGAGGGTGGCGACGAAAGCTTTGCACATCAACCCCTCGAACGAGTCGTATCATCATGACTTTGATGTCTTCGACATGGTCATTGGGGTCTGAAGCTCCGTCGTACTTTTCGAACTGCGGAGGTCACCATCCAGCTAGAGGGAGTTTGTCCATGATTTCTTGGACAAAGACTTGTTCCATTGCAAGATGGTTATGAGGTTCTACGGGTCGGGCCGTTGCAGGAGCCGCGCTTCTGTCCACTTGGATGCATTCCAATTCAGCCAAGCATTCTTTCAGCTCCTTGATCTTAGTGTCTCTATTGACTGGGGCTGTGCCTATGGTCCTTTCTCCCTTCGGTACTGTAGGCCAGTCTTTAACTGAACTGGATTTGGCAATTGAGATTGGCTACTGTGGTAGACAGTGGCCGAGTCGTTCTTTCGCCGGGACCTGGGTAGAAAAGTGCAATTTGTTGTGGTCGTCGCATGCACGGGACCGAACTGGGGAGTCTAGTCTTCTTGACAACTACAGCCTTTCTTGATCGAACTGAACCCTATGCCTTTCTGGGTGACGCTTTTTGGGGTCCTTGGAGTGAAGATCAGCTGTAGTAAGTGCTTGCGCAGGGGAATGGCCTAGAGGCCTGTCTAGCTGTCCCAACGTCTACATCATTGCAAGAATCTGGTCAACCTTTTGCTACATCACCTGGAACTGTGCGGGGTTGACTGTGGCTTGCTATTAGGGCTCCCGAGGTGGAGAGCTATGGTGAGAACGAGATCCCCAATATGGGGATCATTCTCCAGAGCAGTCGGATGCGTTTCTTGGTATGATTCTTGATTGCACGGAAAGAGATTTGGGAATGACTTTTCGTACATATCCCACAGACGGTGCCAATCTGATGTTGTCCGATCCGAGGTGGTCTCGAACCAAGATTGTAATTAGATAGTCATACCAACTGGTGAAGCCAAGGTGGAAGGACGAAGCCACACACCAAATCTGAAATCAAGAAAGAGGATCAAAGACCCGAGGAGTTGTTCCCCGGGTAAGCACTTCGACCCTCAAATCAGTGGTCTGAAAGGTAGATAGTCGGGCCAAGCAGTTGAGAATAATGCTGGTCCAAGCAGAGGAGGCAAAGTAACAGTATGAAGAGTCCAAAAAAAGTCTCTTGCCTTGAGCAGAGATTACCTATTTATAGCTGAAAATTCGTTTCCAATTCGGATGAGACTTTCAGGGTTGTCGGGATGAGGTTGCCCGTCGAGACCTTCGGGATAAGTCCTCTTATCCAATAGAATTGTCTTCCTTATCTGTACGGAGCTCCTCTTCTTGGTCACGCTTATCCGTTTTATGTGGTGTCGACATGGCTGAGGAGATAAGAGAGCCACAAAGGCTGCCACATGGCACCTAATAGGGATGGCCGAACATCTGGCTGGCTGTCGTAGGGACTGTAAATGATAGCACAAGCACTCACCCCACACAGGGTGCTAAGCTCACTTACCTTCTTCATCAAAACCCTTCTTCATACCTGCCTCATAGCACATTACAGTTACACGGATTAAGAGCATCTTTAATTTATATGTATATTTTCATTTATAGGAAAATGTTTCCATTGTACAACTGCAATGTTCTGAGTGAGTGCAATATGAGGAGGAAATCAAGATTCTTCGAATCGAAGCCGGCCAAACTAGAATTTTTGAAATAATTTTCACACCAAAGCCAAATCATTTTTTCCTCTTTTTAATAATATCTGTTGTTGGGTTCCCATATCATACCATTAATGTAATCGAAAGCCCAGCCTATGGCTATAGCGGGTCTCTATCTCTTCATTTTCATCATCATTATGATCCAAATCATTTTTTACTATTTCATTTCAACCCATGTCCCTAATCCTTAGCTTCTTAGCCCCTTAGCCCCTTCGATGTGCATACATAATTAAACACAATCCCAAATCCTTGTCTCTTTTATTTAAGAAAGTTGGGGTCACTAGAATACCCATTGACCTCAACTTTCTTAAATAGAAGAGGCAAGGATTTAGGAGTATTCATTTTTTGTCAACATTTAGATGGTTGATAAAGAGAATTAAATGATACTCAAAGGACATTTGTATCTTTTCAAATATCACTTAACAGCTGGTTAACAGATTGGTTAATAGCAAACATTAGATTGACACATTTTGAAAGTTCAGATACTAAATTATCACGTTTTAAAATTTGGGAACCAAAATGACAATAGAGAATTTTTTCAAAATTTTATTAGTGAGATTGATTTGATATATAACACGTAATCATATATTATGTACAAAAAAGCATATGTAACAGCTCCTGTGCTAAACCATGCAAGAATAGTTACTAATTCGTAGTTATATTCTCACATGCTCATCTGATGACTTCTCTTCCTTGTTACAATGTGCCGACATTGGATCAATAGTCTTTTACCTCCAAAACTAAAACACTAAAATCACGTTTGGATTCGCCTCTAGCGCCTTTCAATTCTATCTATTTCAACCTAAGTCACCTATCATAATCAGGAATTATCATGCAAAAAGAATTTTCAGAGCTGTATATTAAAACGACTATTTCGATGAAATACAAAATAAACATATTTTTCAAAGTTGCATGCATACCAAGGTTTTTAAAACCGAATTGGACAACTAATGGGTCCGGTTCTAGAGTCGAATGGTCCGACCATTCAAACTAAATTATGGCCCATTTTGACAAAATTAAAAAAAAAATTAGTCAAACCTTTGAATGATTCGACTGTCCAAATCAGTGGTTTGCTGACCAAATCAACAATTTTTGGAAAAATAACAATTCTGGGGTAAAATTGAATTAGTCACCTGACTGTTCCCGGTTTTTTTCGAGCTGGCTGAGTGTGGCCCATTACAGGCCTGGCAAACCGTGTTGTGCCAGCCCGTGGCGGGCCGTGCTTCGTGTCGCGCTAAGGGCTGGGCTGTGCCGGCCCATGGGCCTCGAACCCTTGACCCAACACAGCACAGACTTCTGTGCCAGGCCTGGCACGGCCCGTTAGCCGTCGTTTCGGGCCCGGCCGATTTATACCTCTATTCAAGCTGGTGGCACAAATTGCGGCAACTCTCCGTCTTGTGGTTGTGGTCTCGATGGAAGTCGATGTACTTGTCTTTGCTTCTTTTGTTGTTCTGGGACTTCATCTTTTCAAGGGAGTGAAATTTTTGTATGTTGGAGGTAGGGTCCTCAGTCTTCGGTCAGATCTCCGGTCTTGTCTCTTGCTCTCTCAGTCCTGCCTGTGGTCGTCGTGATCTCTTCTCTTCCGATCTTGTTGCTCTTCCTCACTTTTCTATAGTGCTTGAGCTTCTTTTGCGCTGATGTTTCATGAGTGTTGTCAATTTAGGAGGAGGGTTCTTCTACAAGGAGAAGTTGAACACTGAGGATCGTAGGCTGCTCATGATGGTCATGACTGCTACGGGCTAATCCAGAATTCGGACTTTGAGGGCCTCGGAGTTGAATATCACCAAGTATTCCCTTAGAATCTCTCCCTTTCTCTGCCGCACTTGCATTAGACTAGCCAAAGTTTTCTTGTGTCTCTAGCTAGTTGTGAATTGCACCAAGAATTGGGTCTCCAGTTGTTCCCCGGAGGATATACACCATGGAGAAGGGAGGCATACCATGTCCTGGCAATTCTGTAGTGGGTGGCGATGAAAGCTTTGCACATCAACCCCTCGGATGAGTCATATCATCATGACTTTGAAGCCTTCGACATGGTCATTGGGGTCTAAAGGTCCATCGT
Source organism: Nelumbo nucifera (assembly GCF_055504915.1). Lineage (NCBI taxonomy): Eukaryota > Viridiplantae > Streptophyta > Magnoliopsida > Proteales > Nelumbonaceae > Nelumbo > Nelumbo nucifera. Next base: position 66,543,175 of record NC_142652.1, read on the forward strand.
ACTTCTCAAACTGCGGAGGTCACCATCCAACCAGAGGGAGTTCGTCCATGATTTCTTGGACGAAGACTTGTTCCTTCACAAGCTGGTTATGAGGTTCTACGGGTCAGGCCGTTGTAGGAGCCGCGCTTCTATCTGCTTGGCTGCATTCTAGTTCGGACAGGCATTCTTTCAGCTCCTTAACCTCAGCGTCTCTATTGACTGGGGCTATGCCTATGGACCTTTCTCCCTTCGGTACTGTAGGCCGGTCTTTAATTGAACTGGATTTGGCGATTGAGGTTCGCTGCTGTGGTAGATGGTGGTCGAGTCATTCTTTTGCCGGGACTCGGGTAGAAAAGTGCGATTTGTTGTGGTCATCGCATGCACAGGACCGAACTAGGGAGTCTGGTTTTCTTGACAACTACTGCCTTTCTTGATCGAACTGAACCCTATGCCTTTCTGGGTGACGCTTTTTGGGGTCCTTGGAGTGAGGATCAGCCATAGTAAGTGCTTGCGCGGTAGGGGAATGGCCTAGAGGTCTATCTAGCTGTCCCAACATTTACATCATTGCAAGAATCTGGTCAACCTTTTGCTGCATCGCCTGGAACTATGCGGGGTTGACTGTGGTTTGCTATTAGGTCTCCCGAGGTGGAGAGCTATGGTGAGAATGAGATCCCCGATATGGGGGATCAGGCTCTAGAGTAGTCGGATGCATTTCTTGGTATGATCTTGATTGCACGGAAAGAGATTTGGGAGTGACTTTTCGTACATATCCCGCAGACGGTGCCAATATGATGTTGTCCGATCCGAGGTGGTCTCGAACCAAGATTGTAATTAGATAGTCGTACCAAGTGGTGAAGGCAAGGTGGAAGGACGAAGCCACACACCAAATCTGAAATCAAGAAAGAGGATCAGAGGCGCGAGGATTTGTTCCCCGGGTAAGCAATTCAACACTCAAATCAGTGATCTGAAAGGTAGATAGTCGGGCCAAGCAGTTGAAAATAATGCTGGTCCAAGCAGAGGAGGCAAAGTAACAGTATGAAGAGTCAAAAAAAAGTCCCTTGCCTTGAGCAGAGGTTACCTATTTATAGCTGAAAATTCGTGTCCAAATCCGATGAGACTTTCAGGGTTGTCGAGATGAATTTGTCCGTCGAGACCTTCGGGATAAGTCCTCTTCTCCAATAGAGTTGTCTTCCTTATCTATATAGAGCTCCTCTTCTTGATCACACTTATCCGTTTTATGTGGTGTCGACATGGCTGAGGAGATGAGAGAACCACAAAGGCTGCCACATGGCACCTAGCAGGGATGGCCGAACATCTGACTGGCTGTCGTAGGGACTGTAAATGATGGCACAAGCACTCACCCCACACAGGGTGCTAAGCTCACTTACCTTCTTCATCAAAACCCTTCTTCTTCCCTGCCTCATAGCACATTGCAGTTACACGGATCAAGAGCATCTTTATCAAGATTCTTCGAATCGAAGCCGGCCAAACTAGAATTCTTGAAATAATTTTCATACCAAAGCCAAATCAGTTTTTCCTCTTTTTAATAATATCTGTTGTTGGGTTCCCATATCATACCATTAATGTAATCGAAAGCCAAGCCTATGGCTGTAGCGGGTCTCTATCTCTTCATTCTTCACAGTTCATTTTCATCTTCATTATGATCCAAACCTTATCTCAACCATAAGAAATCGGCTAAATCTTGTTATATCATTTCATTCTGTTTGATACTATGCCCACTGTTAAAATTATGAGGACTTATATCATTTTTTACTATTTCATTTCAACCCATGTCCCTAATCCTTAGCTTACTAGCCCCTTCAATGTGCATACATAATTAATCCATGTCTTTTCCCCTTTTAACTCTTTCGTTTGATCAATGAAAGAAAGCCATCTATTACGCCGTAGCTTGGTTTTATCATCAAATGAAATGAACTGGCCGGTTTTAGTGCTTTTATTTTTTAATTTTTTTTTTTTGTAAAAGAAAAACCTTTTAGACTTGTTCCCATTTTAACAAATAACCAGATTAATCAGAAATATATAGATAAGGATGTGGACCAATGGTTTTGAATTATGATAGCCAGGATGTGGACCTCAAAGCATTCTGAGGTCTGGGTACCCACCTACACATGCTTGATTTTCAGCTCTAACAAATTTTTATATTTTCAAAAGGCCACTTTTGCCCTTTTACAACTAAAAGGGTTAATTTAGACCCTAAACTTAAAAAAAGAAGACCAATCGTCGATAGATATGCACTGTATTAGTGGCATCGTTTATTATCCATTAAATAATAAATAAAATAATAGAAAATGCTGATGTAACACTATTAAATTAAAAAAATCTGAAAAATTGCAAATGGGTATCATTGAATAAAATAAAACTATTTAATATATATTTAATAAATGTTAAAAATATTATATAAATAAGACCCATTTGAACTTTCCATTTTAGTGAGAAGTAATAGGCGGGCCCATCTCTCTCTCTCGGCCGAATCTCCCTCCCTATCTTTTCCATCCTTTCCACCCGCCACCCCTGCTGTAACTCTTAGTGGCGGTTAACACCCTCCTCTCTCTCTCAGAGGTTTCATGGGAAGGGAACAATACAACCTCCAAAAAGAAGGAAGAAGTTCTGATCATGAAGAAGAATGATCATGGAGAAGAATGAAGGAAGATCGCAGTGCCACCTCACCTTTTGTCGAGAAAAAAGATTTGGCCAGAAAACCCCACCACTGCATCTCCAAAACACCCCGCTGGATCTGAGGGCTTTGAATGCAATGCCGCTATGGTGAGGTTGGTGTTGAAAATAGGTCCATTGCTGATTGTGGAGAATATGCAGATACAACCTGCAATATTAAGTGTTACTTTGGTCTCTCAACTTTAAAATGCGATAATTGAGTACTCAAACTTTCAAAACATGTCAATTTAATATCTATTGTTAATTAACTGTTAAGTGGAATTTGAAAAGACATAAATGCCCTTCGAGTATCATCTAATTTTCTTTATCAACCATCAAATTAAACGTTGATAAAAAATTAAACACAATCCCAAATCCTGGCCTCTTCTATTTAAGAAAGTTGGGGTCATTAGAATGACCACTGAGACGTGACCCCAACTTTCTTAAATAGAAGAGGCAAGGATTTAGGAATATTCATTTTTTGTCAATGTTTAGATGGTTGATAAAGAGAATTAGATGACACTCGAAGAGCATTTGTGTCTTTTAAAATACCACTTAACGATTGATTAATAGGTTAGTTAATAGTAAGCATTGGATTGACACATTTTAAAAGTTCGAATACTAAATTGTCGAAAACCAAAATGACACTATACCCAAAATACAGGATAATAATAGGAAATTTTTCCAAAGCTTTATTAATGAGATGGATTTGATATATGACACGTAATCATATATCATGTACAAAGAAGCATATGTAACAGCTCCGGTGCAAAACCATGCAAGGATAGTTACTAATTCGTACTTATATTCTCACATGCTCAACCGATGACTTCTCTTCCTTGTTACGATGTGCCACATTGGATCAGTAGTCTTTTACCTCTAAAACTAAAACACTATTGGATTCGCCTCTAGCGCCTTTCAATTCTATCTATTTCAACCTAGTCACCTATCATAAATAGGAATTTGCATGCATGCAAATTGAAAGGAATTTTCAGAGTTGTATATTAAAACGACTACTTCGATGAAATACAAAATAAACATATTTTTGAAAATTGCATGCATATCAAGGTTTTTAAAATCGAATCGGACAACAAATGGTTCTGATCCCAGGGTCAAACGGTCCGATTATTCAAACCAAATGAAGGTCCATTTTGACAAAATTTAAAAAAGAAATTAAAAAAACAAAAACCGATCAAACCATTGAATGATTCGACCAGATCAGTGGTTTGCTAATCAAATTAATAATTTTTGAGAAAATAACAATTCTGGGGTAAAATTAGGGCTGTTCACAAGAAGGCCCAACCCGACCAACCCGAACTGACCCAACTCGAGTCGGCCGGGTTTTCATCAGCACTGATCGATTTCGGGTTGGGCAAAATAATAAATCGATATATCGGGTCGGTTTCGGTTTTCTTATGTGAAAACCGAAACCGACCCGAACCAAACCGAACCAATTAGTTTTCTAGTTCGGTAGTTCCTAGTTTCCTACTTAACTAGTCTTCTACTAGAACTAGAACAACCCTATCTTCTAGTTCTTACTTAACTAAATTGTATCTATCCTAATTTCTATAGTCTTTTACACCAAATAGGCAACCCATTAGGCAATTACAATTAGAATTAGTTGTCCTAGTTCTAGGCTTCTCTATCATTTTTGTACAAGAGCAAAACCGAAACCGACCCAAACCAACCCAACCCGACTCAAACCGACCAGGTCGGTTTTGCCTATCAGTGGGTCGGTTTCGGTTTCCACCTCATGTAACCCGACCAGGTCGGGTCGGTTGGAAAAACCCCTATAAACCAACCCAACCCGACCCGTGACCAGGTCGGGTCGTACCTCTTCTTTCTCCATTTCTCCTTGACTCTCTCTCCTCTCCCCTTTCCATTACTCCCATTAAGTCATGTCACCATTCCCAACCCAATTATCTAAAAATATTCATAGAATCTCTTTTCTAAGGTATCTCCTCTAATCCATTAGAAACTTATCATGTTACCCCACTCCCTAATTAATTCCTAAAATCTCATCCCCCAATCTATATCCACTCTTTCTCAATATTTAAAATATTCATATCAATTAATAAATAGTTAAGTACGGTTAATATTTAATCCAACTCATATTCAATGAGTATTAAATAGTGTTATTACCAAAGCTTAATAAATATGGTTAGTAAATTACCAAAAATTAAATATTCTTATTAGTACAATTAGTAAATTACCAAATATTAATAAATATTGTTATTAATTAACTCATCTGGACTTTTTAAAGTATTTTGGGTAAATACTATTGATCTGTTATATTCATGTTAATTAACAATGTTTTATAGAAATACAAAACTCTTTAACTAATTTCTATAAAATTGAGAATTATATTTAATTATCAAAAAGTATAAAATTTTAGTTATCTCTATTATTATAGTTAATAACTGAATGCATATGAGAGAATACAACATTATAATGTTGGAAAATAAAATTATTAATTAATTTATATTGGAAAATAAAAGATAAATTAGTGCAATTTTGTTAATAAACTACCTAATAAAAATAAATATTTAATAGCAATTTAAAATAATTTTCAATAAATCTCTATAAATACACAAATGTAATAAATTTTTAAAAAATATAATAATTTTCAATAAATCTCCATATATCAATACGATATTTGATCAACATGTGGCTTTGACTGTTTGTGTTTTTTCTGCCTCTTTAACTCCCAAACTAACTCAGCATATTAATTGCCATTTGCCAATTGCCTTATCTCTCTATTCAAAGACATTTTAAAGCCATAACTAACCTATTAAACGAAGGTGCCAACTGACACAATTAGTAAGGTGTATGGCTGGTTGTACCTGAGATTTGGGGTCCAAACAAATAAATGTTTTAAATCTAAGAGTTCAAGTACTGTGCATTCATTAACATTTTTTTAATAACTCCATTAACTGATATTGGATGCACGGCAAGTCTAAATCTCAATCAATCGTTAAAACTATATTTACTTTTCATTGATTCATTTTTTACAAAGTATACTTTATAATACTTATCATCACATTCAATTAAATTAGGTTTTACTCTATGGTGCAGTGGATGTAACATAGACTTTTGCCTAAATCTGTCTCGATTCAATGAAATTTACTTTCTATACCATTCCAAGTTTGCTAATCAACCAAATACAACCTAAAGAATATCAAACCAGGTTAGCAATTAGGTATTTATGGTTATAGACTTTAGTTTAAACAAAATCTTCCCATAAATAAGGGTTTATAGCAGATAAAGGCAACTTTTTGTCTTCAATATCAATAAAAAATAATATTTTTATAAAATAATTAAAATAAAATAAACTTTAAAAAAAATATATCAAAAAAAGATAGTCGTACTGTTCATTTTGAGCTTTAAAGCTGCAGTGACAAGGCCTAACAGAACAAATACGCGGCATTCTCCTCCCGTATTTGACCAGCCCGCGTTGGCTTCATTCTCTGTAAACCCAGCACTTAGGCTGTCGTCTCCAGACGCCAAACCGGTGTTGCCTGCGTTTCTACCACTGCCTCCTCTGTTACTATCACCCAGCAACAAACGAACCTGCTCTTTGTGTGGCGTTTAAACCGACTCACCCAGCACGGCATTCTCCTCCCGTGTGGCGTTTGAAACGCGCCACACAAATTTGGCATTTGAAACGCAGTCGGCATTCTCCTGTTCTTTGTGTGACGTTTATTCCCCGGCAATGGCCGCATTTCCTATCGATCAGACGGCATAGATAGAAAAAGGAACAAACAAACCTGCTCTTTGATCTTGTCCACCCCGACCATGGCCGAGTCGGCAATGTTTGAGACGGTATCCTTCATGGCCTGCATTTTCGTTTGCTTTCACTGTCGGGACACGTTGATCCGTTGAGAAAGATGATGAACTGTGCGACTGCCCTTTTTTTTATATTTTTCCAAAAAAATTATCTTATTTTAATTATTTTATAAAAACATTACTCTTTAGTGATATTAGCAGAAACCCAATAAATAAAGTCAGTAGACAGTACATATATATATGGGAGTGAGGACACTTGGCACATATTGATTGCTTATTGCAGTAAATGCAGGAAAAAGAAAATGCAGCAGCCCTCAGAAATATATTGTATTCAACTTTGAGAAAGAAGTGCACAAAGCAGGCTCAGTTGGTTGAATATATATTCCATCTAGTTTTTCCAAATAATTAGAGAAAATAAAGGGACAACGTAACAGTTAAATGTGATGATCAGGCTTGCTACTCAAAACCCAATGGACGAATTTTGATGAATTCTCAGTCGTTACTGTAATTCCTAGCACAGGACCTTAAGTCTAGGAGATCTGGTGCATCTGGATTGGTGTTAGAGGTTAATTCCATATGGAGAAATAAAACTCATTTTGTTGAATTTAAAAAGAAGAACGGCACTCACACAAATAACACGAAGATGGAAGAAAACGCAATAGGAATATAACACGAAGAACAGAAACGTGGATTTCAATTAGTTTCGTACAGGATCAAGACAAAAGTGAATGTCGTCTACTTCTCTTTTTCTCCAACCTGCATGTGATGAGATAAATGTAAATCTCGCATTAATTATTACATGGGCTGAATCTCAAACTTCTATAAAAGCCACCCGAGAATGGTGAAATGACCACCAGAAGAGAAGCTGAGAAGGGAAGAGGTTTCATTGTGTGTGTGTGTGTGAGAGAGAGAGAGAGAGAGATGGGATCAAGGAGGAAGGAGTTATTGTTGGAGATTTTGGGGTTTCTTTTATTTGATGGGTTGCTTTGCATGGCTGCCGGCACGGTTTATCGGCACGATTGGGTCGTAAGTAATTAGATCTTTGGTTGTCCAGCTGATTTTAGAATTATATATTGGTGATCTGGATCGATCGATGGGGCGTCTTCCCAAGTCCCAACCCAGCTGCTTTCATCTTCTAGTTAGAAGCAGCAGCCATGGTCCATGGATTACTTGCTAATTACTCATAAAGCCGGATTAGAGCCCCTACGGCCCTACCCCAGTGTCCGCCACCACCCCATCGCATTTCATTATTTCAGCCAGAGATGAGAGAGAGGTGGGCTTCTCTTCTCAGGCCCTACACATCCACCTCTAAATTCTATTAGTTGCAGCTGTGAGAGACTAATGAATGAGTCGAGATCGATTCACATTTCACAGCCCAGCTATCTTGATGTTCTTTCATTTCCAGTCTCTGTTGGAATGATGCACCTTCACTGTCGCTTACCAATCCTGCTGCAGTCTGGAAAAAATTTAGCTGTACGTCTAAATTTGACAATCTGGGCTGTATGTGCAGGGTTGTCTATCCCAGACTGGCGAACCTGCAGAACAACCAAATTACGTTGCTCATCCATATTCCCTCCTGTTTCCTGCCACGGATGATAGATAGATCAAACAAAATACAGTCATATTTCAACGCTTTTATCGCGTGAAGATAAAAGCCTCTCTTCCATGGAGGACGCCATCTCTTGATTGGCCTTGGGGAGCAGACTGTGTCGACTCTCTGTATCTCACAGTTGATCAACTTCTGCTGGGCCAAAAGCTCAAAGAATACCCCCATCTCTCTCTCTCTCTCCACAATATATACCCCATTCACCAACCTAACCTCATGTTTTGTCATAGCAAAATTAAACTGAGTAACAGGTTATTGGGCCAGTGGTGATAGCTAGAGTTCATATATATATATAAAGGCCTAACTGACTGAACTGCTGGGTTGGTAGCCCTGCCCTACTGTCAAGGACCAAAATTAATCCAGAAGACCCTGAAATAAACTTGATCCTGGCTTATGGTTGAATTTTCTATTGTTAATATTAATTCAGGAAATCACTACAAGTTGGAGACAGGGATGATGTGATCAGATCTGGAATTTGACAAGAGACCGATTTAGGAAATCATTTTTTTTTTCTCTTTCTTATTATTACTATCACTGCTGCTGCTTATGTTCTTACTGCTGTGACTGATCAGGAATATGCTGATTAATTGTTGTGTTGTTGTAGTTGACAGAAACAAACTACACTCGATTGTGTTATACCAAGCCTATCTTGACGGTGAACGGCATGTTTCCTGGGCCAGAGCTGCATGTCTACAAAGGAGATACCGCCATTATTAACGTTGTAAACCAAGCAACTTATAATATCACTCTTCACTGGTATGCCTAGACTTTCCTCTTCTTCTTTGTCTTTTTTGTTTATCTTTGCACGAAAATTAAGCTGTAATACTTAGACCTGACTAATTAAATAGAGGATATATCTGCTAGTTGGACAAATTAATTATTAAAATTGGCAGACACATGCAGGAGTGTTTTGGTGCAAATGTCTCTTGCTTTCAAGTTTCAACCTCTGGTAATGTCTGTTTCATAAAGAATAGTTTAAGTCTTTGACTTCTTTAATAATGAAGTTAAGATTTAATGCCTGTAAATATAATATGCAAGGCTCACATTAATGATCTGATGTTGTACTAATGTTAAATAATTAATATACTTTTGCTTAGGTAAAAAAAAAAAGAGTTATTATCATAGAAAAGTATAGTAGGAAGAAAAAAAAATAGACATTGAGCTTAACTAGACAAAGCTCACACATGATTGGCATCAGATGGAAGCCCCAATGCTTTCGAATTTTGATAGCTCTTTAGGCTCAGTTTTAAGCAGTACAAATACAAATACGTAGAGTGCAAAATTTTTTATTTCGTATTTTTTGTATATATTTGTATTATACATGTTTTGTATTTGCACTCTTTCCAAACTGAGCCTTAATTTTGTGGCCACAAAAGCAATTAGAAATACGACTCTACAAGGTGCCAACCAGCTGGTTGGTAAGGTCTCGGGCTGTTCGTAGTGGAGATTTGAGGTCAAATCCCTCCATCACCTAGGTTGGGGGTTATGGATTGAGGGATTGGGAGATGGGCTATCCCCCGTTGTGTAGCCCTTCAAAAAAGATTAACAAAAAAAAAGGAATATGACTGATAATAATTACAAAATACACAAAAGTTAAAAGGGTTATGGAGTCTCTTCTATTGGTTATTTATTTATTAGGTTTAATTATGATACCAGAAAGATATCATATTCGAAAAACTTATGACCAATTAATCGGTATCAAAAATGTATTAATAAATTAAATGGTATTCATCAAAATATTCACAAATGGGCTTCGATTGATCAAAGCTCTTCTGGTATCATGTAGTAAAAAAATCTCGGGCTATAGAGAAAATGAGTCCGACAAAAAAAAAAGTAAAAGAAAATGTAATTCATTTGTTATCATATACAGGTATTTTGGACCTTCATTTTTACATCTATAATTTAATTTGATACTGTATACAGATATTTTTTTACCTGTAAAATGGATTCTGGATTACTGTGATGTGAGTCTGTGGAACACTGGTGTGTTTATTCATGATTGGTTATTCATGATTGGTTATACAGCCTGTTACAAATGCAGTGTTTACGACAGATGCCGATGCCGAGAACATAAAAGTATCCTCAATCAGGCAGATCTATAATGACAAAGTTTCACTCGAATATTTGGTTTAAAAAGGTGACAATTATGGTTTTATAAAACGATCCGGAAATGGAATTGTTTTGGCCACTGGTTTTTGGGTCGATGGTCCGATCGTCCAGTTCAAATGAATGGTCCATTTTGATAAATAAATTAAAAATATATAAAAAATAATTAAAAATAAAAAATAGTCAAAAACCTTTGAATGGATCGATGGTTCAACTGTCTACATCAACAGATTGTTGACTTTTTCAATAATTTTTGGTCAAAGATCAGGTTTAAAGTAAAACAAAACCAGTTGCCTAGATGATTCCCGAGCAAAATGGTCCAATCATCCCAATCAACAGCAGTTTGAAAACCATAATGCCAATTGACTTTATTGGTTGTAGAGAGCCTAGAGACTTGAAATCAAATCTCATGTTAATCACTGTCTTCCAAATTAAAATAAAAGAGATCGTGACGGATGTTCCCATATATAAAGGATAAAGGAGAAGAATTGTATTAGATGGATAACTGACATGAATTTTTTTGTCAAACTCTAATCATGATTATTGATAAAAACCCCTATTTTTAATTATTTTAAAATCAAATTATTAAAACAGATGATGTGATGTCCAAACATGAGCAATGAACATCTCCAATCTCCATCAAATCCAAATGCTGATTTAATTATAAACATTAGACATCATTAATGGCATCGTGCCCACCACAACTATTTGCACAATTTGGAACTTTTGCCAACAAATCGATTCATCAGCTGCCTTATGCCTACTACTTACTACCTACTCAATAACCAGTGCATGAGTGCAAAACTTTTTCTGTCTAACTCATACAGTAACCATATATATTAATTAGTCTGTTCCATAGACATATAGAACAAACATGCTGACCTACTTTTGTCCTTGATTCATTATTTATTCCCTCTATATAGTCTGTAGATAGCTTTATCAAAATAGACAGTTATTAATCAGTTCCCCACTTAACTAACCTAGCAGATCCTTTCTTCTGAGAGTAGCACTATTTTTTGTCATGCTCACAGGCACGGACTGAAACAGCCAAGGAATCCATGGTCAGATGGGCCAGAGTACGTGGCTCAGTGCCCAATCCAACCAGGAGCAAATTTCACTTACCAGCTTATTTTCTCTGATGAGGAAGGGACCATATGGTGGCATGCACATAGCGACTGGTCTCGAGACACAGTCCATGGGGCTATCATGATTTACCCTAAGAACGGAACCAGCTATCCTTTCGACAATCCTCATCAAGAAGTACCCATTATACTCGGTATGTATACATGAAATAATGTGATCATGATAGTAGATAGTATATTTTTAAAACTTTTTATAATTATTTTTATATTTCTATATTTTCAAAAATTATTTTTACTTATCATATTTATTATGGTTCAAAAATATAAAGATATGTCTAAATAGAATTCTTGAAAAGGTAACGAGAATTAATAAAAATCTTATTATTCTTATTTATTATAGTTCATTAATAAAATTAATAATTTTTATCACTTACCTTCATCAGAATTTTATTTGAATTCTCATTACCTTTGCAAGAATTAACTTCTATATGATAAATCCAACTTCAACTCCTTCAACTTTTAAAAATATCACTTATTCATGTAGATATCTTGACAACCAATGATGCGGACTTTACGATAACGGAAATGAAAAATTAACCCACTGTATGGTGGGAATAAAGAAGATAAAACCATCTGCTACCTTAATAATCAAGAACTGAACTAATGAAAAAAAATAAAAAAATAAGAAAATAGTTTAAAGAATAAATTGTTCATCCATTTGCAAGTTGGAAGTCTCTTCATAGTAGTTAATGTGGCCCAACATTGACTATTGAGAACATAAGTAAGATATACTTTCAGGTTTTTATTTATTTTTTTAATTTAAATAAATGAAAGGGTAAATTACTAAAACCTCCCGTAAAATTTTTGATCATTGCTGAACCCCCCTAACATTTGGTAAATGCAATCACCTCTCATGAACTTTTCGGAACAGTTGCAAGTAGACCCTCTATTAGAATCTTAAAACAAAAAGCACAAAAATGTCCAAAATACCCATGTAGTTACTTTTGAACAAAATGTTTATTTTCCAATTTTTTTCTTCATATCAATCACTACCCCAATCCCTTCTAATCTCTTTTTTGGAATTGATGTATTTTTCAAATTTGCCCTTCATATCAATTTCTCAAAGGTAAAATTGCAACTTTAAGCTCTTTTTTTGTTGTTCATAACATTTATAGTGTTTTTTTTTTTATGTACAAACCAGCCTCAATATTAATTACATGGGTATTTTGGACATTTTCATGTCTCTTGTTAGAGGATTTTACAAAGGGGGTTTACTTGCAATTGTGTCAAAAAATTTAGGAGAGGTGATTATAATTACCAAAAGTTTATGCAACGGTCAAAAACTTCAAGGGAAGTTTTAGCAATTACCATAGTATGTTTTCTAATTATTGAACAAAAAGAATGATTTTTGTGTATTTTCCCTAACAAGCATTAAATGAGAATGTTAAATAAAATTTTTGTCATTGACTTGTTTTATAATTATGAACAAAAAGAATGGCGTTTTGTGTTTTTTTTGTAATAAGCATTAAATGAAAAAGAAGAGTCATTTCCTAATGAGCATTAATTGAGAAAAAACAAAATTACATATTTACCATTGCTCCTTTGATTCAAACATTAAAGATGGAGTATTTTAATCTAATGAAAATTCCATAAACCAACCACACCTATTCTACTTTTATAGATACTCCCTATTGGGCCCTATTAATTCTATTAAAAAAATCAGTTATGAAGTTGGGCCGACCGGGTTGAGCAGGTCTAACTCGTCCGGCTAAACTAGCTTTACCCCACTGATCAGTTATATGAAGGTTGCTTTAGGGGGATAGAGTTGAAAATCAGCCATAACCTGAACATATAGGTTTTAACCCTAGTGGCCGGAGTTAACCTGAGTCAGGTTGGACCAGGTTCAAGTTGAAGTTTTGCCATATTGAGAACCCACTTAATTATTTTTGACCCAATCATCCTTGTTTTGTTTGTATGTGTAGGAAATTGGTACAACGGAGACGTGATGGAGATTATTGAAGATGCCCTTAAAACCGGAGGAGAACCAAACAAGTCAAATGCTCACACCATTAACGGATTACCGGGGGATCTCTACAAAGAAACCTATTCATGCGCAAATCCAGGTAGCTGGGCATCAGATTAGAGTCCATGTCCATGAGTCCGTGACCATCTATATAGGTAATTAATTAATTAAATTGATGCATGGTGTGCTCATCATCAATTCATCGTCAGGAACATTTGAGATGATTGTGGAGGAGGGAATGAGATATCTACTTCGAATTATCAATGCCGGAATGAATGAAGAGATGTTCTTCAAAGTAGCTCAACATAACCTCACTGTTGTGGGATCTGATGGAGCCTACATCAAACCCATTACCACCGAAACCATCATGATAGCTCCCGGACAGACCATGGACGCCATTCTAACAGCCGATCAGACTCCGGCTCGGTATTACATGGCCGTAACAGTTTACGCCAGTGGCAATGTTCCCTACGACACCACTACCGGCACGGCCATTTTAACATATAAAAACTACACCAATTCATCGTCTCCGGTGATGCCATCCCTCCCCGCCCACAACGACACCGACACAGCAGACAGCTTCACCAAACAGTTCAGAAGCTTGGCAACCGCTGAACATCCAATCGACGTCCCAAAGGATTACGATCTCCGTATCTATACAACGATTACTGTAAGCACATTGCCCTGTGAGTCAGGAAGCACCTGCTTAGGCCCCAGCGGAACAAGACTCTCTTCAAGCTTGAACAACCAAAGTTTCGTGAACCCATCAATCGACATATTAGAAGCTTACTACAAATCGATTTCTGGGGTTTACACAACGGATTTCCCCAGTGAGCCACCTTATCCTTTTAACTATACGGGCGACAATCTGCCGTCGAGTCTTCTGACAGCGACTCAGGGTACTAAGGTGACGGTTCTAGACTACAACACTACGGTGGAGGTTGTGTTCCAAGGGACCAACTTGAACGGGCCGGAGAATCATCCAATGCACTTACATGGGTATAGCTTCTATTTTCTTGGAAGCGGTTCTGGAAATTTTAACAACGTCACCGACCCTTCTAGCTACAACATAGTTGATCCACCACTGATAAACACCGTCTCTGTCCCTAAGAATGGATGGGCTGCAGTCAGATTCCGAGCAGATAATCCTGGTAAGTTTCTGTTGTGTATATATATCTATTGCACGATCAAACTAATTCTGTCGACGGAAAGACCAACCTATGGACTCAACCGGCCGGCGGTTAGATAAACCCCTAATTAATTAATTAGCTACTAATGGTTTTGGATGATTGTGATGTTTTGCAGGAGTGTGTTCATGCATTGTCATTTTGATCGGCATGCTAGCTGGGGTATGAACACAGCTTTCAAAGTGAAGAATGGTTCCAGTGTGAATGAGAGTCTGATACCACCATCACCAATGCCACTATGTTGAGAAATGAGAGACATATATAGCAAGATCTTGGCGAGGACTAGATCATGCCATGGGCGTCGGTGTTGGGCACAAGGCATTTCTAGCTGGTTTTTACGACATTTAATTTGTATTGTTGCAGGGCTGAGCTAGGATTTTTTATTGAGGGGTCAAAATCTATAAAACATGGATAGGGGACCAAAAGTTAGGAACAAGGGCTAAAATACAAGTAAAACTTGAGAATTTTGAAGGCATAGGGGCCTATGGCTCCCCTCCCCCACCCCGTCTCCGCCCCTGTACTGTTGTGTCTTTTGGGTCATTTTAATTATCTATAAATTCAATAATGGTGATGAGATAAATATTCTTTTTCTTTTCTTTTTTTTTCTTTTTATGATATGAGATATATGGTATGTGTTTGTTAGGGCTGTTCATAAGCAGGCACAACCCGACCAACCCGGACCGATCCAACCCAAGTCGGCCGGGTTTTCATCAGTATGGGGCGGTTTTGGGTTGTGCAAATTCCTAAACCGATAGTTCAGGTCGGTTTCAGTTTTCACACAAGAAAATCGAAACCGACCCGAACCGAACCGAACCGACTTAATTCCTAGTTCAAACATGAAGTTCCAAAGCCCATTAGGCCACCTAGTTTTTGAATGGTTGCAAGAAACTTTGGATTAGTGAATAGTGATTAATGAACAACTTTTGTGATTAAATTTTCATTTAAATTTTATCATAGGAGATGGCTGAAATGATGTTCAATTTATGACTGTTTTTAAAATTAGCAAGATTTTATCACAGGGATGAACTTAGAACCGAAACTGACCCAAACCAACTCAAACCGACCAGGTCGGTTTTGCTTAACACTGGGTTGGTTTCGGTTTATATGTCAAGTTACCCGACTCAAACCGACTAGTAAACCGACCCAACTTGACCCGTGAACAGCCCTAGTGTTTGGTATAGTTTCATTTATTAAATAAACATTAATTTGTACTTGATTTGTCTTCAAAATAGTGAAAAGTACTTGATAAACTGTTTATTGACAATTAGGTGCCACTAGGCATCATTAGGTGCCACATCAGCGGAACAGTGAATAAATGCTCAATTGTTAGGAGAAACATTAAAATGAAGCTTCCTCCAATGTTTGATGCACAGATAAAACAAAACTTACTTTTGTAAATATCAATATAGTTGCTAGCTGCCACTCTATTGATATATTATTATAGAATAAAAAAAACCTTAAATTTGTGTTTATTTTTTATATAATTTTATAATTCCACTATGATTTGGGAAAGATATAGCATCTAAAAATTTTTGACCAGTCAACTGGAATCATAAATGTGATAGCCAATCAATGTTATTTATCAAAATTCATCGGTGAGTTTTGATTGGTCAAAACTCTTCCCATGATAGCGCAGGCTTTCATTCATTTTTCAGTTCATGGTATTACGGAGAGTTGGGGACAAAATTTTGTCTGCATGGGAACAAAATGAAATGCCAATACATTACACATCAGCGTTATGCGATGCTTGAATTTGTTTTAAGTAAAAGTAAGAAGGCTGGTATGTTCGTGTTTTATTGGAGATCAGATCTCTTACCAACAAAACTCTCCTAAGATGTTCCAATCAATGAGTCCAAATCTCCTTTCCACAAGAATTTTGCCAACATATACCCACATAACATCACAATCAAACATGGAGAACATCATCTTGTGAGCAGGAGATCTGGAGTCCCAACTAGCCATATTACCAGTGTACTACAGTAGGAATGGAAACGGGGCACAGCGAGGCCGGGTTTTGCCTGTCCCATGCCCAACCCCAAACCGCCCCGAATCCCAGCAGGATTATAAATCCTAATCTTATCCCCATTCCTGTGGGAATAGAGATCGCAAATTTTTCCCGTCTTGTCCTGATTATTTTTATTTGTATACTTACAAATTTATTTTTTTTATCTTTTTGAAACCTATTTAGAACTATTTCTTATTTTTATGACCTTTTGCCCTTCATTTTGGGTCAAATTTTCAAAGTATATATACCTTTCGCTAGTTTTTCCTTCCATTTTGGAAAAAGACGAGATTATCCAGGGTCATGACTGCTAGTTTAAGATAGAATTCCTCGAAAAGAAATGGCATCTAAAACTATTTCTCAACCAATATAATTTGTTTTGAATCACATTAACGTCCGTTGAATCTTCAATACTCACTGCAAATGCCAAAGCAAATCTGACGATTTTCCAACCAAGACACCCTGTTATTTTTAATTTGTTTAGATTGATTTACTTTCAAGGAGATTTCAGTGGTAAGGGAACTAGGCCTTTAGATAATTCAAAAACTGTCTTGGATTTCATTAAGGACACAGGTGTTGGGAATCTAGTAATCAATCCTCTTAATAGCTTGAGGTCTCATGGGGAAGAGATGTAAATTTGATGCAATAAGGGCAGAAAAAGGATTTTCAATATTTTCAATAAGTTCACATGTGATGTTTCACTAATGGAAAGTATGTTTAACTCTAATGGGATCAACCCACAAGGTATATTTAAGTCTCTATTTGAAAAAATTACGGTACATTTAAATCAATTTATGAAAACTTAGGGTATTAATTAAGTCTTTTGTCCTATAATTTAATATATATTAACATATATTAATATTTTTATATATATTATGTTATGTAATATAGTCGGGATAAATTTGAAGCCGGGATCGGGGTCAGAGCAGAATGGACAAATACCATCTCTACCCCATCCTTGATCCCCATAGTTTCAGGGTTCTCCGAACCTGCTCCGATTGGGGCAAGGCGGGGCCCCATGGGTACAGATAAAATTGCCATCTCTAAATGCAGTGGCCAATAGAGACAGTGATGTTGCATTTTGAATTATAATTGCATGAAATTGTTCTAGATTATATTTGAATTTAAAACCATTTTACATCAAAATAGACACAAAATAACAAATATTAAAGGTTTATGACTTATGAAACTTGTTAACACATAAATTTGGAGACAACCAAATTAATATTTCTGCAGGAAACCAAACAACCCATAAACAGTTCTGACTGCCATCTCTCTCTCTCTCTTTATATATATATAAGAAAACGGTCAAGAAATTTTCTTCTTTTTTTGAATTTTTTATTTTTTTTATTCCATGTCATTTTTTAAACAACCAATGAGATGTGCTTTCCCAATAACCTAAATAATCTCTTCTCCTAAATTTTCTCCTAAACTATCTCCCCCACTTTCTCCAAAATTATCTCTAATTCCTATTTATCTATTAAATTATCACTAATTCCTATTTATCTCCAAAATTATATCTAATTTAGTATAAAGTTCCTCTCCTAAATTATATCTAATTCCTATTTATCCTCTCCCCTACTTTTTATCTACATCTATCTAAAGAAAGTTTGGATAAAAAATTTAAGAATTATTTAAATATTCTAACAAAATTATCTAATAACTTTAAAATATTTATTAAAAACACAAAAAAGATTTTTATATTTTTACAAAATATATCACAAAATTATGTACTAACAATTTAAATTATGTTTTTCTAGATTATCAATTTAAATGATTTTCAGATATTTAACAATATGTAATAGATTTAAATAAATAAAATTCAAATAACAAAAAAATATTAAATATTGTATAGATTATTTAAATATTTAAATAACTAAATATTTATCATAACCAGATTTTAAATATTTTAAATAACGAATTTATGTAATAAATTAAAAAAAATATCTTCAAAGTAAAAAATAATTATATCATAATATTGAAATTAATAATAATATAATATATCACAAAATTAATAATGAAATTATGTAATAATAGTATATATGGTATAAATTATGCTTTTATGTGTAATTAAATTCAATAAATAATTAATATTTTAAAATTTAAATATTTTACATATTATTTAAGTATTTAAATAACTAAATATTTTAAATAGCAAAATATTTAACATAACTAGATTTTCAATAGTTAAAATAAAAAAATTATGTAATAAATTTAAAAATTTATAAAAGTAGAAAAATAACTATAACATAATATTGAAATTAATAATAATTTAATATTTTTATAATATTGTAAATAACTAATTTCACTTATATCAAATACTAATTCAAGAAAATAACTTTTAAAAAAATTATAATTTATTAATAATAATAATAATTTTAAACTCTTAATCTGTATTTATTATATAATTATATATACTAAAATTAACATTTATTGTATTTATTAATTATTTATTGTTTTTTGTGATAAATATATTTTCAGTGATTATGTATAAATTTATTTTGTTTCGTTATTTAACAAAAAACTTTCAATAATTATTGGAGATTAAACTACTATTATTAAAATTTTTAAATTTAATATATTGTACTTATTGTATTTTTATTATAACTTATTGATTAATATTTATTAGAGATCAACTATTATTTGAGATTATAATATTTATTGACTAAGTTAATATATTTTTAGTACTTATTGTATTTTTGTAATTATTGTATTTTTAATTATCATTATAAATTCAATAATTATGTATTTTCGCTATAAATTTTCCATAATTATTGGAGATTAAACTATTATTATTTATCAGAGATGAGACTATTAATTTAGCTAAAACTATAAGTGCTCATTAATTGGTTCAATTCGGATGTGCTATTTGGCTAACCAAATTGACCTGGTCAGGTTGGGGAGTTGGTCAACTAAAAACGACTGACCTTTTGTGAAAATCGACCCACTCAAGTTGTATTGGTTTGGGTCGATTTTTGGTTTGGTTAGTCGGTTCAAAAGATTTAAAGTTAAAAATTTTATTTAATTTAAAAATTATAGTGTAATCATTAAAAAATAAATTTAAAATTAGATTTATGATTAAAACACTTTAGACTAAGAAATATGGAAAATTTCCCACTTTTTCATATTAAAAAATATATTTAAAATATAAAAATATTAATATATATCCATGGTTAGGTAGTTTGATTTTGGTCGGTTTACAAAAGGCCAAAGTGAAACTGATCCAACTTGGTCAAATTGAGAAATTTTTGAACCAAAGCGAACCTAAAATACTAGAAAATTGACCATCTCGGGTCGAGTTGATCAGGTTGGTCAGTTTCATCAGTTTGATTAAATAAATCTAACTAAAATTAATTATTGTTATTTTTGTATTATAAAAAAATTATTAAAAGTAGTATATAAAATATGAATAATTATTAATTATTTAAAAAGTTGAAAATATAAAACAACCATTTACTCTTATGTGTTTCTATTAGGGTCATTTACTAGAATACACCATATACTTTACAACTTATTTACTTAATCAACCTTTCATTAAGGAGTGCTTGTTTTGCCATTAGGCCCATGATTTTTTATTCCAAAAATACCCTTAACACTTTTCTTGTACAGAAACACAAAATTGACCAAATATAGCTAATAGAGTGGTTGCACGTGTCTTATTAAGGGCAAAAATGGTATTTTTATTTTTATTTTCCTTTGATTAAATTTATTTAAATGAACATTAGGGTCAACACTGTCATTTTCACCATCATCTAATGGAAGATTGATTAAATCCATTGCAAATTATAAGTGGTGTTTTAGTGAAATGCTATCTATAGGGTAGATTTTAGTAAATCCATGAAACTATAAGGGTATTTTAGTAAATGACCCTTTCTATTATTTAGTTTTCACTTAATAAATCCCGTGCATCGCACGTATATATATATACATATATATATATATATATATTAAAACAAAGCGGTCAAGAAATTTTCTCCTTTTCTGAATTTTTTTTTTATTCCATGTCATTTTTTAAACAACCAATGAGATGCGCTTTCCCAATAACCTAAATAATCTCTTTTGCTAAATTTTCTCCTAAACTATCTCCCCCACTTTCTCCAAAATTATCTCTAATTCCTATTTATCTATTAAGTTATCACTAATTCCTATTTATCTCCAAAATTATATCTAATTTAGTATAGAGTTCCTCTCCTAAATTACATCTAATTCCTATTTATCCTCTCCCCTACTTTTTATCTATATCTATCTAAAGAAAGTTTGGATAAAAAATTTAAGAATTATTTAAATATTCTAATAAAATTATCTAATAACTTTAAAATATTTATTAAAAACACAAAAAATATTTTTATATTTTTACAAAATATATCACAAAATTATGTACTAACAATTTAAATTATGTTTTTCTAGATTATCAATTTAAATGTTTTTAGATATTTAAAAATATGTAATAGCTTTAAATAAATAAAATTCAAATAACAAAAAAATATTAAATATTGTATAGATTATTTAAATATTTATCATATCTAGATTTTAAATAGTTAAAGTAACGGAATTGTGTAATAAATTTAAAAAATTTCATCAAAGTAGAAAAATAATTATAACATAATATTCAAATTAATAATAATTTAATATATTAGAAAATTAATAATGAAATTTTGTAATAATAACATAAATTATAATTTTATGTATAATTAAATTCAATAAATAATTAATATTTTAAATTTAAATATTTTACATATTATTTAAGTATTTAAATAAAAAATATTTTAGATAACAAAAAATATTTACCATAACTAGATTTTAAATAGTTAAAAGAAAGAAATTTTGTAATAAATTTAAACAAAAAATCTGAAAAGTAGAAAAATAATTATAACATAATATTGTAAATAACTAATTTCACTTATATCAAGTAATAATTCAATAAAATAACTTTCAAAAAAATTAATATTTATTAATAATACTTTTAAACTCTTAATCTGTATTTATTATATAATTGTATATACTAAAGTTAATATTTATTGTATTTCAGTAATTATTTATTGTTTTTGTGATAGATGTATTTTCAATGATTATGTATAAATTTATTTATTTTTTTTATTTAACAAAAAAATCGTTTAATAAATCCTGTGAAATTATCCCAATTATTGTCGAGTCAGAACCGAGTCTAGCATGTTCTGAACCGATTTGGACCCGAGCATCTATATATATAGATATATAGATATATTAAAATGGGTCATGCCATGTCAACATAGCTCTCCTTGCAGGAAACCCCCATTCTAATTTTCTGTTTTCTTTTTTCTTTTTCCTTTTTTTTAATTGCACATAAATACCTATTAAACCAATAAGGAAATAACATATGCTTAACTATTTCTAACAATCATAAAGAAAGAGGGATTTGCTTTTCTAATGTTTAGCCAAGTGACACCACTTTCCCCCACTTCCTCCTAAATTGTCTCTAATTCCTACTTATCTCCTAAATTATCTCTAACTCCCATTTATCTCTTAAATTATCTCTAATTCAGACTCTGTTTGATAACTCTTTTAGAGATCTAAAGTCTGAAATATTTACTTTTCAGATGCCAGTCTCGTTTGTATTGCATCTGAAATGCTTTTTCATATCTAAAATCCAAAGAGGTTGGCCCGGCCCTTAACGCACATAAACGCATTTCAGGTGTGGCCAAAAGACAAAAACACCCCAACCTTGTTTTGGAAATGACACGTTATGCCCCATTTTAAACCCAACCCTAAAACATTCGTGTTCTTCTCTATCGAGGAAGACAAGCAATGCACCTACGAAGCTCTACTCCAGGTATGTCTCAAATCCACTTTCTCTGCTCATTTTTCTATTTCGTGGTTGCAAATGCAAGCTCTCGTCATTTTCTCTATATTTTAGGGTTTCAATCAATCGCCTATCAAGCATTGAAGCAGCAGCGAAGGTGAGTTTATTTTTTTCTTGCTCATTGAGCACTTGTCGTTCTTCTACTAACACGGCTCAGATTCACCAATGTTGGGCATTTGAGATGGCTTCAAATCGATGAGAGCTTCTATTTCTCTTCTACTTCTGGTTTCCCATCAGAGTGAACATTACAAATTTATTCGTGTTGAGAAGCCCAGAAAAACTTATCCCTTCTCATCAATGGAGGCGGCGTTTTTCTTGGCCTAGATTGGATTTCCTTGAGTACTAAGGCTCCGAGTTTCTTCTTTGATCAATCTAGGTTTTGGTTTGATCTTCTGG
The DNA here is from genome assembly GCF_055504915.1 of Nelumbo nucifera. Classification (NCBI taxonomy): domain Eukaryota; kingdom Viridiplantae; phylum Streptophyta; class Magnoliopsida; order Proteales; family Nelumbonaceae; genus Nelumbo; species Nelumbo nucifera. The sequence continues at coordinate 66,565,854 of NC_142652.1, forward strand.
GTTGGTATCTACTTCTCCAATGGCAGCCTCCTCTATTGCTTCTCCTCTTTGTACGTGGCTCGTTGCTGCTTACGTGTCGGTTATTTGATTTTTTAGTGTTATTTGATTTTATTAATCAAACATGGAATTTATTCAAAATTTTTAATGTTATTTGACTTTAAATTATTAATTAGTAACCATTAATTTTTATTAATTATTTTCATTTTTATTAAATTTAAATCATTTTATTATTTTTTAATAGTGATTAATTATTATTTTTATTAATTTAATTATGTTATTTATTAATTATTTTTAGTAATTATTATCAATTATTATGTATTTAATTATTTTTTATTCGTGTTAGTTCAATATTATTAATTATTAATTAGTAACCATTAATTTTTATTGATTATTTATTTTTTATTAAATGTTAATCATTTTATTATTTTTTAAGGGTGAGTAATTATTTTTATTAATTTAATTATGTTGTTTTTTACCAAAAAATTACATTTAATTAGTTTTAGCAAAGAAATTACCAATATATTTCTGAAAATATGATAACTTCTAAAAATTAATGTAGTTTAAATAAATACAGTAATTTAATAATTACAGTATTTATTGAAAAACAGTTTTATTAATTAATAGTATTTTTTCATAATTACAGTATTTTCACAATTAATAGTATTATTTAATTAACAATATTAATTAAAGCATTTATTTATAAACATTTTGTGTTTAAAATGCTTGGTTTATTTATTTGAAAATGGTGTAGATTATTTTTCTTTTGCCATCTATTTGAAAATGTTTGAAATATTTATGTTATTTATGTGATTGATGTGTAATTAAATTTTATTTTGCTATTATCAATCTGTTGTTGCAATTTTATATCCGTAAAAACATAATAATAATAATAATAATAATAATAATAATAATAGTAATAATAATAATAATAATAAACATTGTTAGAATAATACAGTATTTCATTTAATTAATAACTGTTAATTATTGTAAAATGTAATTTAATTACTGTTAATTAATGTTAAATTACTCTTAACTACATACAGTATTTCATTTAACTAATAAATACAATATTAATTAATATAATATATATTTAATTAATTGCAGTATTTTTGTATTTAGTTAAATATAGTATTATTATAACAACAATATAATATTAATTTGTTATTGTAATACAGTATTATAAAAATACAGTATTAATTAATTAACATTATTGATTACAGTATTTAATTAGAAGTATTTATAATTGCATTATTTTTCAAATATTTTAATATTTAACAGTATTAATTAATTAATATTATTAATTACAGTATCTAATTAGGAGCATTTATAAATGCATTATTTAACCTTTTTTACCAAATCCTGTGCATCGCATGGGTCCCCGCTAGTATATATTAAAACAAAGTGGTCAAGAAATTTTCTCCTTTTTTTGAAATGCATTTATTTAACCTTTTAAACAACCAATGAGATGCACTTTCCCAATAACCTAAATAATCTCTTCTCCTAAAATTTCTCCTAAACTACCTTTCCCACTATCCCCCACTTTCTCCAAAATTATCTTTAATTCCTATTTATCCTCTCCCCTACTTTTTATCTATATCTATCTAAAAAAAGTTTGGATTAAAAAATTTAAGAATTATTTAAATATTCTAATAAAATAATATAATAACTTTAAAATATTTATTAAAAACATAAAAATAATTTCATATTTTTACAAAATATATCACAAAATTATGTACTAACAATTTAAATTATGATTTTTTGGATTATCAATTTAAATGCTTTTCAAATATTTAACAATATATAATTGCTTTAAATAAATGAACACGTCTCTTTATTTATCTAAGGCCCTGCGCATCTCAGCCACCACACAAACCCATTAGGATTGTGTTTGTTACCATCACGAACTCAAAACATGTTTTGGATTGATCAATGCATATTGGTGAAATATTCTATTGTCACATGGCATATGAGTCACTTTCAAGTAAAATGATTTATACTTTAACCCCTAGAGTAAGAAAGCCAATTTGATGTTTTGACAAAATAACCTCTTATATTTTCTTAAGGTATGCTCGTTTCAACTATAAATAGCCTCAAATAACAAGCATATGCCAATTCCAAATGCTTCAAGCAGAAAAGAAGGGGTCAATTCTAATATATACTATATTTAAATACAATTGATGATTATTTAACCGAATTCTAATGTCATATATTGAATATGAAAGGATTCACCTCATGTGGCATGTTAATAGGTCCATGTGATCCTTCACATGGCATGGCAAGTTGTGCCAATTGGCAACAAAAATGCCATTTTTGCATTACCTGGTTGGATATGGAGATGGTGCTATTAAAAAAGGGGTTTTTACTATTCAGTCCTGATCGCTATCCGCAAGAGTACGGAGCCGTGCAAGTAATATAGTAAGGAGTACAGAATCGTTCCCACAATGAATGAATTATTTAGCCACCTATTAATTTCTTCTCAACTTGTTTAAAGCAATAATCAATTGGGTTGTGAATTAAGGAATTTATACTAGCACTACTGATTAAGGAAATTAAATGACAAAAATAAGAACTTAAACGAAATCAATAACAAAGTTGCTAGGGATTAATCCTATCACGATCATCAAGATTCAATACTAATAAAATCTCACGAGGGCTGTTATATTCCAAGGTGTTTCCTAAAAGCACTAGTCAATCTTTCTCAATAGTCGATTAGTTAAACCTATGTTTAATTAAATGGAATTACAATCAAGGAATTCCCATTCTCTCAATCGAAATCCTCTTTGCATAAACACCATCTGTTAATACACCAATAAGGAAATCCTACCAACAAATGATATCTCTACCTAATTATTGGTCGAACAAGTGTTATTAGTTCCACCTCGATTATCATCTCTCGATGCATAATCTTGATTAAGGAACGAATCCATGGTGATCAATCAATGATAAGTAATCAGCACAAATAACACAATATAGCAAGAACCTCATCGATTTTACTAATGACTGAAAATCAATGCATGATCAAGTATTAATCCCTAACAATAGAAACCTACCCACTCATGATGTAATTAAAAACAAGCAAACTACCCTAATTAATTTCGGATAAAACCACTTTCAATGATACGAAGAGTACTGCATACAAGCATTGACAGAACCGATTTAGCAAACGGATCTTGAAGCTGTCCAACCGATGTGAATTCAATCTTGGGTTGGCGAAACCCTAATTTATGAGCAGCCTCTCTCGAGCGCAGCCCACTCTATCTCTGAATGACAATTCCTATATCTCTATCAGAAATTTAATCACCAAAGATGCATTAAGAACAAAGAATTCGCAGGTCATCAATTCAGGTATGAATGATTGCCAACCGAACCATGCAAATTATGTCTAAGATGCATGCAATACGTTTCTTGATTAGATGATCTAATTACCTAAACTCTTTCTCAAGCAATTCAAGTAATCCAAGATGCAAGAACGGTTCAGCCAAGAGTATTCTATAAATTGAAACCCTAATCAAGAATCCCAAGAATAAAACACACTCAATCAGATCTGCTCAAGTTTAATTATAAATCAAAATTAAAACTAATTATGGTTTGCATAAAAGAAAGAAAGAAGAAAGAGTCAATAGAGAAACCTCAAGAACCCTAATCTAATCTAGGTTACCAAATTGCAGAACCAAAGAGGAAGATAACTTATGAATCTTTGCAATCAATCTTCAATTTCCTTGCTGTGATCCTTCTCCAATTCACTTTCAGCAGCCTTCTCTTCTCTCCAGCAGTCCTTCTTCTTCAATTTTCTTTCAGGGGTTCGAACCCTTATCTCCTATTTTTCTCCTTTTTTTATGTCCTTCTTCTCAGATAAGACTCTATTCTCGTGTAAGTGAAAGAGTGGTGAATTCCCGGATGAAAACTTGCAAGCTAAGGAATTGCTCCAGCACGTCAGCAGTCCGGTTGCAGATAATTCGGGCCCAATTTTGACTTTGATAAAGTCCGTATCTATCAAAACTAAAAACATGAAAGTTGTATAACTTTGCCTTATCTTTCCAATGCATCTTGAATCATCTCAATCGGAGTCTAGATGAGAGCATTATGCCCAAATTACCACACGGTGCCGAAACTGTCCAGAATTACCCGATTAGCCTTATTTTCCACTTAACGCCTCATTTCGTGTCCTAAATCGAAATATAAGAATAATGAGTCTATTTAGGCACTAAATAAGTATAAAAGACTACAAATTAAGGGATAAAAATATGATATTTTCATTCTCATCAAATCCCCCCACACTTGAATTGTTACTTGTCGCCAAGTAACAAAGACACGAGTCAAGCAAAATCTTTGCAAAAATCAAATTAAATACAACTATGATCAGTTCACTATGTTAATCACAAGAGTCTCACTAATGCACTGCCCATGTTTTAGTTAAGAGCACACAAGTCAACTAAATCCAGGATGAATCACCAACTTACAATGTAAATTCAAAAAATTCAAGAGACATCAATACGAGTATATAAACACTTCATAATAAGCAACTCAACTAGATTGTCAACAAATGAAATTACAAATGCAAATTCAAATGCCATGGATTTTACCAACTAAATAAAATTGAGTCACCAACAAACACATGAGATCATTGAGGTCAGCCCCCCTTTCCTTTTTTTTTTTTTGCAAGAACCCCCACACTTAAGCTTTTCAACACACCACTTGTGGGGCATTTTATTATTTCCTAAGTTATTAATATGCCTTTTGACACAAATACAAATGTGGGTAACGAATGCACCTAGTTACTCAACATATAATAAACATAGAATTTTGCATACTCTTATTCTCAGTCATCGTTTTACGCGAAAATCGATATTTGTGATGAAGATTCCCGGTTACTAAGCAACCAAAAACATTGGAGTAGACACATTTTAATTTAATTAACCTTAAATCATGTCTCAGAATTAAATAAGGTGACTTCCATTACAGTTGCAATGAGTAGCATCCAAAGGAGTAAATGTAATTTCATTCATCAGCTACCTTGCTGAATTACCCATTAATCCACATCTCAAAAGTATCATACACACCAAATTGACTTCCTAAATTTATGCACTTTACATTACAACTTAGTAAATTCACCCTAAATTCCTTTAACTTGATATGTCCTAAAATAGCATGAGTAGCATTCTTTCATTGACTCTCAAAAAGGTTAACACCATTAATACTGAGTATAGTTCACACAATTTCTGCAAAAACTTTGCCTAGAACAGAGAAATTCAAAAGAAAAGACTGCTGTAATTAATTAAACATCACACCTAATCCCCCCCCCGCTACACTTAAGCATGGAATTGTCCCTACATGACAGTATCAAACGAAAGTATGGTTTGCAATGGTGACCATTCACCTTAAAACGCTCTCCTTTCGAGTTTTCCAATTAAAGAGCACCATGAGAAAATGTCTGAGTGACTGCGAACGGTCCACTCCATCTCGACTTCAGCTTTCCTGGAAACAATTTCAAATGAGAGTTAAATAACAAAACCAAATTACCTACCTGGAAGTCCTTCCGAACAATATGCGCATCGTGCCATCTCTTTGTCCTCTCCTTGTATAGCCTGGCATTCTCATATGCCTGCAGTCTAATCTCATCTAACACATTAAGCTGTAACATTCTCTTTTCACCTGTAGTCTTCATATCGAAGTTCAGTGCCTTAATTGCCCAAAAGGCCCGGTGTTCCAACTTGATAGGAAGGTGATATGCCTTGCCATAAATCAACCTATAAGGGGACATACCAATAGGGGTTTTGTAAGCAGTCCGATACGCCCATAGAGCATCATCTAGTTTTGCAGCCTAGTCTTTCCTTGACCCATTGACAGTCTTCTCCAGAATCTTCTCAAGTTCCCTATTAGATACATCGACTTGCCCACTAGTCTGGGGGTGATAGGATGTAGCCACCCTATGATAGACATTATATTTCTTGAGGAGAGAATCAAACTATTTGTTGTAGAAGTGGGAACCCCCATCACTAATGATAGCTCTAGAGACTCCAAATCTCGAGAAAAGCTTCTTCAAGAATTTAATCACTACCCTAACATCATTGGTGGGTGATGCAACCACTTCAACCCACTTGGAGACATAATCCACTCCCACCAAAATGTAACGGTTCCCATGTGAGGATGGAAAAGGGCCCATGAAGTCAACTCCCCACACATAAAAAAATTCGATCTCTTGAATAGAAGTCAATGGCATCTCATTTCTCTTGGAGATATTTCCTACTCACTGGCAGCGATCACATCTAGCAACAAACTCTCTAGAGCCTTGAAATTATGTAGGCCAAAAGAAACCACTCTCTAGAACCTTAGCAATTGTCTTTGTTGCACCAAAATGACCACCGTATGTTGAGTCATGGCAATGAGTAAGAATGTCAAGCATCTCCTCTTCGGGCACACATCTCCTAATGATATTATCACCACAAATCTTGTAAAGGTAAGGATCTTCCCACAAGTAATGCTTAACTTCCGACAAAAATCACTTTTTCTGCTGATAAGAAAAATCTGGTGGCACAATATCACAAGCTAAATAATTTGCCAAATCTGCATACCAGGGTGAACTCAAATGTTGGATAGCTAGAAGGAGTTCATCTAGGAAGTTCTCATTGATCTCAGGCTCATCCTCTCTCTTCTCAGCACCCTCCAACCTAGACAAGCGATCGGCTACGACATTCTCTGATCCTTTCTTATCTCTGATCTCAATATCAAATTCTTGAAGGAGTAAAATCTAGCGGATGAGTCGTGGCTTTGCATCCTTCTTGGCAAAAAAGTACCTGAGAGCATCATGGTCAGTATAAATTATTACCTTAGAGCCGAGCAGATATGATTTGAATTTGTCCATTGCAAACACCACTGCTAACATCTCCTTCTCAGTGGTTGTGTAATTGAGCTAGGCATCCGTCAAAGTCCTGCTTGCATAATACACAACATGCATCTTCTTGTCCTTCCTTTGCCCTAACATGGCTCCAATAGCTTGATCACTCGCATCACACATAATCTTAAAAGGCAAAGACCAGTCCGGTGGTGAGATGATCAGATACTAAAGCTGATTTTAACCTGTGAAAAGCATTCAAACATGCATCATCAAACTCAAAAGGGACATCTTTAATCAGCAATTTAGTAAGAGGTTTAGCAATAGGTGAGAAATCTTTAATGAAACGCCTATAAAAGCCCGCATGGCCAAGAAAACCTCTTACTCCCTTTACCGATGTAGGAGGTGGCAACTTTTCAATGATCTCTATTTTAGCTCTGTCAACCTCTATACCTTTGTTGTAAATTTTGTGGCCCAAAACTATGCCTTCCTCCACCATAAAGTGGCACTTCTCCCAGTTCAGAACTAGGTTAGTCTCTTCACATCTTTTAAGAACCCTGTCAAGGTTAGCCAAACACAGATCAAATGAATCACCAAAAACAGAAAAGTCATCCATGAATACCTCAATTATGTCTTCAATCATGTCAGAGAAGATGGCCATCATACACCTCTGAAAGGTAGCTGGTGCGTTACACAACCCGAAAGGCATTCGCCTATAAGCAAAAGTGCCATATGGGCATGTAAAAGTGGTATTTTCTTGATCCTCTGGAAAAATAGAGATCTGGTTATATCTAGAATAGCCATCCAGAAAGCAATAATAGGCATGACCTGCAATTCTTTCCAACATCAGGTCAATAAAAGGAAGAGAAATGACCATTCCTTGTTGTAGCATTCAACTTGCGGTAATCAATACACACATGCCATCCATCAACTACCCGCTTAGAAATAAACTCACCATCTTCATTTTTCACAACAATCATACCACTTTTCTTGGGTACACACTGAACAAGACTGACCCAAGAACTATCAGAAATAACATAGATAATACCTGCATCAAGAAGCTTGACAATTTCTTTCTTCACTACTTCCTTCATGTGAGGGTTCAATCTTTTTTGCCTCTCAGCTGTGGCATGAAATCCGTCCTCCATGTGAATCTTGTGCATCACAATAGAAGGGCTAATACCCTTTATGTCAAAAATCTGCCAACCTAAAGCCTTAATCCTATGCCTTACCACATTTAACAGTTTTTGTTCCTGCTTATTCGACAGCTTGTTTGAGATAATAATAGGCAAGGTATTATCATCTCGTAAGAATGCATACCTCAAATATGATGGTAAAAGTTTCAAATCAAACTTAGGGGGCTGCTCAATAAAAGGAGGAGTGGGTTTAGCACTTCTTACCAGTAAGTCAAGTGTAGCAACAGATTCAGTGTCACAAGCATTTCCGTCCACTACATCATCTTCAAAATCTCATTCTACCTCACTAACTTGACATACTTCTATCACACATGAATCGATCACATCAGTTCTCAAACAAAGTTCTTCCTCCATAGGATGCTTCATAGCCTTGGACATGTTAAACCCCACTTTGTCATCACCAATTCGAAGGGTCAGCTTTCCTTCATACACATCAACCAAGGCCTTCCCTGTGTTTAGAAACAGTCTGCCAAGGATCAAAGTGCAATCACGATCCTCCTCAAAATTGAGCACAGCAAAGTCCATAGGAATTATAAACTTGTCCACTTTCACAAGTGCATCCTCAACCACGCCATGAGGTTTCTTGATGGAATGATCCGCCAACTGCAAAGTCATCAAGGTAGGTTTTACTTCTCCCAGACCAAGTTTCCTGAAAATAGACAAAGGCATCAAATTAATGCTAGCACCTAAATCACACAAACACTTAGGAAACTCAATGCTACCAACAACACATGGAGTTGTAAAACTCCCTAGGTCCTTCAATTTGGTAGGCATTTTGTTGGTGATGATTGAACTGCACTTTTTAGTCAATGGGACAGTTTGGTCATCCTCTCATCTCCTCTTATTATTGATGATCTCCTTCAAAAATTTAGCATATTGAGGCATTTGGGCATGAGCCTCAACAAAAGGAATATTGATTTGCAGCTTCTTAAAAATATCAAAAAAATTGGAAAATTGTTGTTCAGTCTGCTGCTTCTTCAGTCTTTTAGGAAAAGGGATTCGTGTGACATAGGGTGAAGGTTGGGCATTAGAGTGATTCCCCTTGTCACCTTGGTTCTCTTCTGACCTTTCACTGGGTTCCTCATCATAGATTTCAGCATTGGTTGACGAAGGACTCTCAACATCTGTACCTGTCCTCTTACCTTGCGGAACCCATGCCACCTTTACGATTGCGGTCACCATGGTTGCATTTAGTCTATAAATAAAGAAACATTCATATGTGTTTTGGTGGTGTCTATGCTAGCCAAAGTCATCATGTATCAGTCTTCGTGGCCTATTTCATCGGAATACATCAACACCACTCAATGCGGTTGTGTCACGGGAAGATGCCAAGGAGATAGAGTTCTATGTAGACAAGGAAACACACCCTGCCGAGGAAATGGGAACCTCCTGGGAATCTCGGCAGGCAACCTCAACCCGATAACCCTAGCGAACCTTATCCAACTACGATATGAATGTTTGATTATATAAAGGCATCTCCCCTCAAGGTAAAGGACTTTTACTCTCAACCTAGCTTGGCATCCTTTGTAGTTACCCTGGTTTGGACGAGCTTGTTCTCTTTAGATCATTCCGAACGATATCCCATCTCTTACTGACTTAAGGGTTAAAGTGCCTACTTGGGGAACAACTCCTTGAGCCTCTGACTCTCGTGATTGCATATTACCTTAGTGCACGTCTTTGTCCTTCCACCTCAATCTCGTCTAGTTAGCAGAACTATCTAACTGCATCCTCAGTTCAAAACACCTCAGATTGGACAGCATGATATTGGCGTCATTTATGGGAAACGTACAAAAAGCCTATTCCTCATTTTATCTCTCATCATGCACCAAAAATGACAATGCCTAATAACACTTTCGACTACTCTAGAGCCTGCTCCCCATCTTGGGGATCCCACTCGCAATGTAGCTCCCCTCCATGAGAGGCCCAACCACAAGCACAGGTCAACCCTACCCAGTTCAACACCCTACAACAGAAGGCCAACCATATAATAACAATGATGGAAGGGTTGGAACAATAGGGACACGTACCCCCAACCACTCCCCTCACTTCGCAAGTGCCCGTGACGGCTGAACCTCGGATTGAGGACCCCGAAAGGTGCCCTATAGAGTAGTAGAAGACTAGGATAGAGCTTGAGCGACCCCACCCATCTCAGAAGTCCAATTCCCAATTTCAAACCCAAGCCAGCGACGCCCATAATCGATCCCATCACATCAACATTCGACTCCTTGTCAAAGAATAGCTCGGCCAACGTTTACACCACCAACAACCTCCAATCTCGTTGCTCGAGTCCAACTCTATATGAGACTAACAAGCTTTGTCCAAAGTAGAGAAATCAACAAACATTGGTCTGGTGGACCGAAATGCGGAGATCAAAAGCCTATAAGAAAGACTAGATGAGTTGGAGCGTAACCAAGTAGACTGCAGCGCGGCCCCTCCGGTGAGCCAACCCATGAAGATGCACTCTACCAAAGAGTCAGTCTTCACACAAGAGATCATGGACGAGCTCCCTCCTCCACGCTGGCAGCCCCACAGTTTGAGAAGTATGACAAAATCTTAGACCCAAGTGATCACCTCGAAGGGTTGAAGGCGATGATGATGCTCCATGGATCATCTAAAGGCCTCATGTGCAAAGCGTTCTTCGCAACCCTCCAAGGCATGGCCCAGATGTTGTACGCTGCTCTGCCACCACAATCTATTACCACCTGAGAACAGATTGATACCCGGTTCTTGGCATAGTTCACCACTAGCCAACGACACTAGAAGACCTCAACCAACCTGATGCAAGTATGACAAAAAGAGGGGGAGATGCTGGAGGACTAGATGACAAGGTTCAACACTAAGGCCCTCCAAGTCCAATGCCTAGATCAATCAGTAACCATAGCCACCATCATGAACAGACTATGCTCATCCAAGTTCAGTTCCTCCCTAAAGAAGAATTCCCTAGCCCCTTTGATTGCGCTCATGACATATGCACAAAAGTACATGAACAACGAAGAAGCCCAAGAATTGTGCAATAGAGAGCAGGAAGCCCGGAATGACCAAAAGCGCCAAGACCAAGATGATGAAAAGATAGACCATGACAACTAGAGACCAGACTACTGCAGAGACAGTAGACCAAGGACCCCGCCACCGACATATCGCAACTCCATCCAACTCAACACATCATAGTCTGAGATTCTAATGCAAATTTGTGACCGCAACTTTGTCTGGTGGCTAGAAAAGATGGTTACAAGGCAATAAGAGAAGTTGGGACAAGTACTACGACTTCCACTGAGACCATGGCCAAGAGACTGAGAGATACAACAACCTCCATCACCACTTGGAAGACCTTGTCCAATGTCAGTACCTTGATGGATTTGTTGACATTGAGGAGAAGAAACTGAGTGAAGAGCATGGCCGCATTGAAGTGCCCATAGTGCAAACTCCTCTAATAGGAGTCATTGCTGTCATCATAGGTAGGATGGCCTTGGGAGGAGAGAGAAACTCAACCCGAAAGGCCTACACCTAGCTGCACCAGATCGATGGCATGGAGCTAAAGCAAGACACCCCCATCACCTTCACTAGCGACGACCTCAGGGGAGTGCAAGTGCAACATAACGATGTTCTGGTGATATTAGCGGAGATCGCCAATTTTGAAGTATGTAGGATCCTCGTGGACATGGAAAGATCAGCCGACATTATCTTTGAGGAGGTGTTCAGAAAGCTCATTATAGGGAACAAGTGCCTTCAATTAGTCAACACCCCTTGGTAGGCTTCTCCAAGGACTCGCTAATACTAGAGGGAAAGATCACTCTACTACTAATGATAAGTGACGACCTCAGCACCAACGCAAAGATTGTAGATTTCATCATCATTTGCATCATTTCCCTATACAATGCTATCCTCGGCCGACCAACGCTAAATGCACTACGGGCCTTGATTTCAACTTACCCACTTGGTTGTGAAGTTCCCAACCACGCACGATGTAGGCGTTGCCCAAAGAAACCAGTGCATCGTGAGGAAGTGTTACGTGACGGCTTATAGAGGAAGATCTCATGCCAATAAAGCCCTTGCCACCAAGAACATAGACCTCAGGGATGAGCTTCATACATAACATGGCCAACCTGTGGAATACCTCGTCCAGGTACCCCTCTTCGATGGTGACTTAGAGAAAACCATCCAAATAGGGCCTCTCCTAGAGGATAGTCTCTGGGAAAACATTGGCTGGTTCCTAAGGACTAACGCTGACTTGTTTTCCTAGTCTATAGTTGACATGCCAGGGATTGACCCCAACGTCATAACCCATTGTCTTAACACTAGCTCATGTTACCAACCTATGAGGCAGAAGAAGAGGAGCTTCACCTCTGAACGGTGCCAAGCAATCAACGAAGAATTCCAAAAGCTATTAGACACCAACTTCATCCAAGAACTAACCTACCTAGACTATCTTGCAAATCTAGTGATGGTAAAGAAGGCCAATGGGAAGTGAAGGATCTGCATTGACTTCGTCGATCTCAACTGAGTTTGTCCGAAGGACAGCTTCCCCCTATCGAGGATAGACCAGCTCGTTGATGCAACAGCTGGACACAAATTCCTAAGCTTCATGGATGTCTTCTCTAGCTATAACCAGATCCAAATGTGCCCGAATGACCAAGAAAATGTTGATGCTCACATTAGGTCTTTTGAGTTAAAAGACAACATATCCCCCAATATACTATGCTTTGATCACTTTTCTTTGTACTATGAATTCTAATAAAAACATTAAAATATTATTATTTTCATCATCATTTGAAACTGCCACATTCAACGCACGTGCATGTTTACTAGCTATAATAAAGAAGAGAAAAGGAAAAGATTCCAAAAAGATATGAATAGAATACTAATTGGAATTTTTACCTCTGATAGTGAACCATATTTGAAAGCTTACTGTGTGAGGTACTTGAATAAGTTTTTATTCTAGTATGCCCCTTCATATGATAGCTTAATGTGCTTCAAGCATTGACAAATATAGGCACATCCATATCTTGCACAAATTTAATTAATTATAATAGAGGTAATAAGAATAGAACACTAGACCACTTGCTCTATTCTAATGCCATTTCCAAGTAATTGTTTAACATAAAAGCTTAACATGTTGTTTGAGGTCCCTAAATAGGTTTTTATTTTAGCATGCCCTCTCACATAAAAGCTTACTAGGCTTGAAAAATGGGCAAATACAAGCCTATTCATACCTTGTGCTGAAATTTAGGCCGTGTTTGGTTCAATTCTTATTCTTTCTCATTCTTACCCAAGATGAAATTCTAAAATGGACAAAAATGGGTAAAAATAGGTAGAATGACAAAATATTGCTATGAATTCTTTTCAGACAGACAAGTGTCCTATGTTGCTCATTTTCATTCTTCAAAAAAAAAATAAAATTGTGTTGTTATTCATAAACCACCAGCCTAGGTCTCCAACAGTCAATGTATACCAATTGACATAGATGTTTTGTAAAAGTACTATCATAAAAGTGCTTTCGTAAAATTTTTTCCATAAAAGTATTTTCATAAAAGTACTTCCATAAAAGTGTTTTTATAAAAGTACTTTTGTAAAAGTACTTGCATAAAATTGTTTCTACAAAAGTACTTTCATAAAACTACTTCCGTAAAAGTGCTTTAGTAAAGTAATTTTATAAAAGTATTTTTATTAAAGTGCTTTCATATAAAAGTATTTTTGTAAAATTACTTTCATAAAAGTGCTTTCACAAAAGTAAACATCTATGGCAACAGTTTTGTAGGCAAAGTTTCCTTAAAGAATGAAAATGAGCAAGATGGGGCATGATTATTTTTCATGCTGCAGGCTACTCAATTTTTGTGCAATGGGGCTGATTTTTCATTCTAAAAAGAATATGGCCCATGGCAAGAATTTTGTAACCAAACACTAATTTTATTCATTCTTGCCCATTCTTACCTAAAATGAGCAAGAATTAAAAAAAAGAGTCCCGGAACAATGAACCAAACATGACCTTAGTTAATTATAATAGGGGTGATAAAAATTGAACACTTACTCTAATATCATTTCCAATGAATTGTTTAACCTAAAAGCTTAAGTTTGGGGTAAAGTCCTTGAATAGGTTTTTATTTTAATATACCCCTCACATGAAAGCTTTTGGGGTTTGAAGAATAAATAAACATAAACCTATTGATAACTTGTGCTAAAACTTAATTAATTATAATGGAAGTAATAAGGATAAAAAAACTAGACCACTTGATCAAACAAACTCAGATTTTAATACCATTTGAAGGAATTGTTTAACTTTAAAACTTAAAGATGTTATGTGAAATCATAAATAGGTAAATAGGATTTTGTTCTTTGACACACACCCATGACTATAGATGTGTCCTTGATGTACATTTTGTAAAATAAAAAAAAAAGAGTAAACAGTTCAAAATGTTACACAATCTCGCCATTGAAAGCGGGTTTATAAGCAGAGATTAAAGGATGGAACCAGGAGGATTCTAGTCAATTCATCGATTCAAAGTTTCATTCTTGGCACCCATAGCAACCTGACTGTTTCCACTTTAAACAAATTAATACGCGTTCCTATCAGATTGAGTGTGCTCTATTATTTTGCACTTGGTTAAGTCAGGTTAAGCTTGGTGGGCTAGGGTTCATACTAGCATACGCCAAACCCAACTTTTTGACATTCTTGACCTGATCAATTTGAAACAAATAATGCATCCAAATTTTGTGGGCCAAAGAGGGTATTGGGGTGCAAATTTTGTGGGCCAAAGAAGATATTGGGTAAACGGATGCCCAAACCAATGATTTAATTGTTAAATAAACTGTTCATTGGGTTGGGCCGGATTTGCAGATTGGATCAACTTTTTGCCAGGTTCGAACACTGGAGATCCACATCCAATACGCCGTGAAGTAAAATCCTTTTATGGATATTGATGGCTCACTTCATAACTGAAATTGGAGTGATCACCCATTGGAATTGATAAATAAGGATTGATGGCTCTCCGAGAAGATGGATCAAATAAAAGCTAAAACAGCTCAACTTATCTTGAAAAGCAATGCGGTTACATACCGCTTTCTCTAATCAGTGTTGATACCAATTTCTTTTGGTTTGAAGGAAAATGTAGGAAAACCTGTGATCACCCATTGGAATTGATAAATAAGGATTGATGGCTCTCCGAGAAGATGGATCAAATAAAAGCTAAAACAGCTCAACTTATCTTGAAAAGCAATGTGGTTACATACCACTTTCTCTAATCAGTGTTGATACCAATTTCTTTTGGTTTGAAGGAAAATGTAGAAAACCTTTACAAAGCTTGTATAAGTTTTCCCATCTTTCCCTTCCTTTCCATTCTTTTTCCTTAAACCAAACATAATCTAAGAGGAAGTATGGGGCAAGAAAGAGAATCAGTACCCGTGAATATAGGGAAGGGAAGCAATCATGAATGGGAATGCCTTTGTTTTTATCCATCCTGATCCCCCATTTAGGTGTAGGGACTAGGGACTTGAGAAAAATGATGAAAGAATAGACCCTCAGCTGTTTTCTCTCCACGAAGGGAAAAACCTTGGCTGTTTGCGGTGAGAACATTCTCAGGCATGACACTTTACCATGGTGCGGGACAAAGGAGTAATTGCTCTCATGTTATTTTGATTAGAATAGGGGTGCAAATATGATCCGATCCAGTCCTATTTGGTCAAATTCGGATCACCCTTGGTCGGATCTTTGGATTGGATTTGGATCACCTCTATTCAATCCGATGTGTTATATATATATATATATTATTTACTGATTTATAAATATATTATTTATATTGTATTTTTATAAATTTGTTATATTATTTATTTTGCATAAGAAACATGTATATATGATGAAAATAATTAAAAAATACTTGTATTTTTGTTTTTTCTTTATTTAAATTGATATATTTTATTTTTTTAATAATTTATCAAATTATAAAGAAAACAAGTCAGATCAAATCAGATTCAAAGATCTGATAGAATTCGAATTCAAATCGAGTCCTATCAGATCCGATCAAATCTTCAGACCAGATCGGATCCGACATGAACAACGTTGGATCATATTCGAATATACCCTGATTTGAATCCGATCCAATCCGTTTGCATCTCTAGACCAGAAAAAACAAACAAGGGCATGAATGAGTCAACATGTCATGCTTTGAGAATGTTCTCAATGGCCTACGAGTTTTCTCTAAGGCAAGGGACCCCCCTGCAAACTACTTCCTTTGGTTGTTATCATTTGAAAACCACCCTTCAATTCTCGTACACGAGGTTGAGGTGACAATTTCATTGCAACAATGAGGATTCTGTTGAGGTCCTTGTGGTAATAGAGGCATTGGATATGAGAAAGCAGAAGAGAGTACTCGTGGCCTTGTTAGAGGATGGGAGGAAGCCAATAATAGGCGGGATGATCGACCTGTCTTGTATCAAAAGTCTTCAATTTCTTCTCCCTCTTCTTCTACTTCCTCATTGTCCTCTTAACTTCATGGATGATTTTGGCAATTTTGAAGCCTTCTCAAAACCTTCATGAGAGAGAGAGAGAAGCTATAACAGAAAATGCTAGCATTCGGCCTCAATTAACACGCAACTAGTGCTACAGCTACCAAAGTCGATGGGGCTTGAGGAACCAAACTGTGTTCAAAGTGGAAAATGAGGACGAGATTCTACCACCACATGCGACATGGAAAAGGAATCATCAGTTTTAAAGGTCCCTGTTGCCTGTTGGAGTAGAAGAATTCTCCAACTGGGCTTAAACCAAGTTTAATGAATCTCTTTCAGAAATAGCTTGTTTGGTGTTCAAATGAAAAGCAAGAATAATTCCTTTTGAAAAGACCATTTCTCACCATAAATAAAAGTATATGCTTGAAGAGAAATTGTACCCACCAGTTGTTCCAGATATAAGTGGCAATGTGTTATATATATTTCCACCATGGAATAAGGACAAGTAACAAAAAAATTATCAATGTAAACAAGGTCTTTTTTTTTCTTATATTAAAAGATAAATAAAAGGGTAAAAAGGTGAAAAATATTTTACTGCAGTTATTTAAGTGTTGCAATTCATTGGTGATTAGATTTAAAGATTAAAATATAACCACCCTTTTACAAGTATTCATATTATATTATATAAGATTATTAAAATACTCTGATTTAATTTTTATTAGATGAAATTGATGAATGCAATAGTTGTTCAACGGGCCTACAACCTCTCATATTTTATGGTGTGGGGTGTTATCATTGATTCCATGGTATATAGCCACCATGTCAGTTAATCCAAATTAAAGTGTTAAGCATTGGTTGGATATATGAACATTCAGGTTTTACATGTGTCCTTTAATCCATGTCTTTGTGATTATTGAGTTAAGACTCTTGGTCCTTGTCATCATATATTGATTTGCAATTTCCAAATCCCATATTCCGTATGGATTAATTAGTGGAATGCTGGACAAGAGAGCCAATGAAGAGCGTCCGACCTAATGGACTAATGTAAAGTATGCATATGTGCAAAGTAGTATTAATTATATATGATATATGGTATTTAATTACTCCTGACATATATAATTAAATAAATGAGTTTGGATTTCCAACTTTGTAACAAGGAAAACCGATTTAATTCCAAATAAATGGATTAGGAGTCCTCTTTCCCTAATAGCATTAATATTACCCAGAGAGTTTATAACCACTTACGTACCTCATTGTTCTTAATGAACCATCGGAGCAAATTTCCTTGAAGGAATGTAGTGAGATTGACCAGCTGGTTCTTGGTGATCAGCTAATTTGATCCATCCTCCTCACGTTTTAAATGAATGCAGCAACCAATCAATTATATCGTTAGTCATATTGTTAATTAAAATTACGGAAGACAATTCATAAAATCATAATGGCCGGGCAGACCAGTAATTTTGTAGATTTTTTTTTTCTTTAATTTGATGTCGTTTTAGTTTTAGAATGCTAAGCTAATCGTAATCGCAGAAAGAGAAAGGAGTTTGTTTTTATATACAAAATAGGATTGAGATTGAAGGAAAAGAGTCAATTGCATATGCGCAATAATATACTTGCTGGTAAGGGTGTCAATGGACCGATTTTGGATTGGAACGTGTTCAGTCTAAAATCAACTTAGACGGATTAAACGGACCAATAAGATATATTGGATTGGACTAATTTGGTCTAAAATATTTATTAGAATGGATTGGACCTAATCCATCCGTAACAAATTTATATTGGATTGGGTTGAATTAAGCCAATATTTAGTCCATTGACATAGGATAAGAATACATGTGTTAGTGGACCAGGTTTAAATTGAAACCAATCTACATCAAAAATGAATTTGGAGAGATTATATAATCCAGACATTGAATTAGACCGGTCCAAATTAGTCCAAAATATTCATTGGATTAGATTGGACCTGATCCATTTATAATGGACTCACATTAGACTGGATCGGATTGGACCAAGTCCAGTCCAATTGACACCCCTATCTGCTGGAGAAGCAAGGACCCACCCATGGGCCTTGGGATAATGGAATAAACTTCGGTGAAATCGGAACCAAATAGGATAGGGCATATAAAGCGACACAGAAACCCTAGCTAATTATAATTAAATCCTCAGCTCCATGGAGGGTGGCGCTCCTTCATGCGTTAATTGGATTCACAATTAATCTTGACTCTTGATTCAAGAGTGGGGCCTTTGGCTTTGGCGGTGGCTGCAGAGTTTAGACGGAAGAAAGGATGGATCCATGCATCTGGGTGGATCGATAAATTAACTGGTTGCAAAGATTAAGATGCATATACAGCAAGGAAAAGGAAGCAAATTAAACTAGTTGATGAGAGTTATTCATTTACATCATCTCATATACTTAAAAATGGAGAAACACACCACAAACAGCGATTCTAAGTACCTAATTAACCTAGATACATAGTGTCTATATAGTACTAGTAAGGGTTCAAAAGGATGACCCTTGGCCTCGGAAAATATGGAATACCAACACAGTAAAAGTTTTACAGAGAGCAGCAAGCATGAGAGAACTCAATAAATTAATTGATTGCTGATTAGGGAAAGAAAGGATTAGACCAGGAACTAGCAGGTTCCCCATAAGTAGCAGGCATCACCATGTCATCCCCAGCGCAACCCACATGGACGTGTTCGTGTGGGTTCATGACGTCCATGAACCAGGATTGCCTCTGCAAGGCCTCCATGGCCACCTCTAAGGTTGTCCTTTCCGCCTCACTACCTCCTTCCCCATTCCCATACCTCATCATCATCCTCTTCTCGTCTACCGGAAGAAATGGTGGGGGAGGTGTCCTCGTAAGGAGTTCGATCCTCTCTTGTATTGCCTTCATCTTCTCCTCCACCATCCACGCCAAATCACCCAAATCCTCAACACCCACGTCGTGCAAGCTCTTATTCCCTGTCAAGGCCTGATTCATAAGTTGGGTGATCTCCAAATCTCGGTTCTCCTTCTCCTGCCTCTTGAGCTGCTCCTTCACTTTGGATATCCTTTGCCTCAGGAATGCCTCCTGGTTCATCATCTTCTTGCTTTGTTCCATCTCCGGCAAGCTCTTGAACCTTGCGATCACGCGTTGGGCCTCCGGCGGGGACGGCCAGACATCTGGCTGGCTGTCGTAGGGACTGTAAATGATGGCACAAGCACTCACCCCGCACAGGGTGCTAAGCTCACTTACCTTCTTCATCAAACCCTTCTTCCTTTTCTTGAAGGTGGCCTTCCTAGCCGTCTCATTAGCGATCAGAGCAAGCTTCACTTTCTTCCTCGCCATGGATTGATGGGAATTGGGGACAAGTGTGGTGTTGGGTATATATTATTTATATAGAGGTGAAGAGATACGATGTATTAAGTTTAGAAGATTTTGTTGGGGAGTAGTAGATAGGGGCAAGGGAGGGAGGAGATTGACGATGGAATTGGTAGTTTTTGATTTTGAGAGCGCTACAATCTACATTGTCATTTATGTATTTAATTAGGTAAAGAAAATCTCGGAGTAGAGAGATTGAGGTAATGTGTGAAACTGTAAATTGTAATGGTTGGATGCTAGCTAGGTTTTGTCTTAAGTGGGACAGCCTAGCTGTATATATTACTCTTTACTCTTTAATGAATGATGGCATGTATGCATGGGCTCCTATCAATGTATCCACTACCCAAAGTCCAAACGGCCGGTTTTAAAATCAGGTTCCTCTCTCAAGTCATCAAGTCTGCAAGTCTGTATCTTGTTCACAAATTAAAGTCGAATCAATTATCAATGTTTAATTTTGTTCGTCACAATCACAGGAAATTGTAGGAGACTGACTCTACAATTAATCTACCTAGCCTCTAACAATATATACATATGCCGTAGAGGATGATCCAATTAGTGAATCATTTCTCATGTATATTTTGGGCTTAACCATTGGATCAACATATATAATTTTTCTCTAAACAAAGGTCAGCCAATTCAAGTGAATTTTGGGTTTGGCCCAATAATGAGATGCAGCATATATAAATTATGTTAATTTTTAGTTAATGCCTCGTATATGGTATCTTTGTATTATAAGACACCTGGAAAAAAAAAATCAGAATTAAATACTTATTTATATATGAAGCAACAATAATTAAGCAGGCGAAAACCCAGCAACCAGTGTTTGTACTGTTATAATTCTTTTATCAATGCATATGAAAGAAAAGGAAGTCGAATGAACACGTTTGTAGGTGTTTATATATGCATCTACGAAAAGATCTTGTGTGTTGTGGAATGCAAATCAAAGGCCTCAAACTCAAAGTGGAGTTGAATTCTGCACAAATATAAAGTCTAGACTATAGAATTCTATGAGTGAGGCCAAACTTTTGCTCCCCTGTAGGATCTCGTAGTTAATGAAGAGTAAGAGGAGTTTCTGCAATCTGAGACGAAGGATTGAACTCTTCAGGGGATGAAACTAAAGTTTCTTTTTTTTTTTTTTTAATTTTCTGAGTAAGGGCTGTAAGGCCAAGGCCGACCTTTTGCTTTTAATTAGGCTTGGGCGTTGGGATGAAACTAAAAGTGCTGACACTTGACCTCGATCGGGCAAGTTCTTGAACCTTGCGAGCACGTGTTGAACCTATGTAAACTATACCTGTTGATAGGTGGTGTTTTGGATATTGTTCAGGCCCAAGCTTCGGGTCCCATTCAAATTTTGACAAAAGCCTAGTCTATTAGGGATGGCAATCTTAATATCCAGTGTTTTGTGCATTTTTATTTTTATTTGTAAAATATTTTATGCACTTTTTTATCATTTGTATGTTTTCTTAATTGATATTTCTATTTTTAATGCATGTGTAATAGAGAAAAATTAAAAAAAAAAAAGTATCAGTTTGGATCAGGATGGGTCAGGGTGGGTTGTGACCCACCAACATCAATAAATATGGGTGGCAAATGGGTTGAAGGGTCAATATGAGTGAATTGATAGTCAACCCACACCTAACCGAATCCGCCCATTTGCCACCCCTACGGCCTATGTACATGTCTAATGGCGGCCTGAGATCCATAAGGATGCTATTTCTTTTAAACTTTTTGATAGTTTTATAGGCTATCCCCAACAACCTATAAAAAATTATAGAAAAATCATAAATAACTTTTTATATGTTTTAAATGGTTTTCGTTATAGAAAATGAGTATAAAATTAAATGGATTTCTCAATGATCTATCTTCATTGGTCCAACAATAATTCATCATATGTCTTGTAGTGAATTAGTTGGAAGTTCAAACATTGTTTGTTGTACTGTTAGTAAAGTTATTGTTTTATATGTATACTTTGTAGATTTTTGGTATTGTTGAGTGTAATGTATCTTCATACAAGCTATCAAAGTTTGCATTTCTTATGTATTGATACCATAGTCATGGTCATTTCAACCTTAGATTTATTGTTGGGAAAATTTTCCGATTAGTACTATGTAATTTGGGTCTATTGCTATCCAAACTTTTAAAGCGTGACAATTTAATACATTTCGTTAATTAGCTATTAATTACCCGTTAAGTAACATTTTAAAAAAACACAAATGCCCTTCAAGTGTTATCTAATTTTTTTTATCAACTAAAAAAATTAATAGTCTCAAATCCTTGCTTCTATTCAATAAAGTTGGGGTCACCAGAATGCCCATTCAAACGTAATCCCAACTTTCTTGAATAGAAGAAGCAAGGATTTGGGACTTTTAATTTTTTGTCAATGTTTAGATGGTTGATAAAGAAAATTAATTAAGTGACACTTGAAAGGCATTTGTGTCCTTTTCAAATGTTACTTAACAGCTGATTAATAGTCAATTAACAGGATTGTCACGCTTTGAAAGTTCAGATACTGAATTGTCACATTTTAAAGTTCAGGGACCAAAGTGGCACTAGACCCAAAGTACAGGGTATTAATCGAAAATTTCTCTTATTGTTATTGATGTATTTGTGAGATTTCTAATGTTTTCCCAATGTATCCACATGTATCAAATATCTTTTCATTGTATCCATACATGTCCAAAGCATATCATAATATGTATTCATATCCAGGCTTGCGAAAATACAATACTCGATACTAATACTTCATGTTTGAACTTTGACTAAAACATGTTGAAATGGCTTTTAGATGAAGGAGATCCCAACTCAGTTTGGACAAAATACCAATGCAGGTATTGGTTGGCATTATAAATTAGTTCAGATGAACTATACACCACTTTGAATTTTCATGGGGTGGATTGAGGAGAGTAAGATTAAGTTGCATTGGGTCGAGTTGAAATCAACCTGCATCAAACCTGATTTGTTGTATCCCTAGCCCCATCCTTAGGGTTGCAACTTGGGCTGGACTAGCCCAAACCTAGCTTGATAACTAGGGTTGGGTTGGGTTGAAGTTCAAATTAGGGTTAGGATTAAAAAGTATGAATCTGACTTAATTTTGGCTTGGGTTAAGTAGGATTGAGGCCTTCACCAAACCTAACTTAACTTCATCGCATAAATATTATATAAATATGTATTGATATATACATATATATATGGGCCTTTTGCAAAATAAATGACAGTTTGATAAATTTACAAATTCAGATACGTTTAGAAAAATATGACCAAATTTAAAAAGTTGTAGACAAAATTACCCTTAATAAAAAACACCTTTAGGTTTCCTAATCAAAACCCCTTCCCTTACTCTTTCTTTGTGAGTACTGCTAAACAACTATTGAGTCTAGAGAAATCTGTTAACTGTCATGATGAGATGCATTCAACAGTGGCACCCAAACTGCTTGACCTAACTGTGCAGCTTTGGAAAGCTCAAAGCTGCTGCTCTCTTCTACAGTCTTTGACAACAGATTCAGCTAAGTCGTAGAAGACTAGTCCCTAATAACATATCAAGTCGTTTGAAGAAAAACTCGGATACAGGTTATCAAGGTAGATCTGACTTTCCAAATCTAAGACATTTAGAAAGGAGATTTGATTGTCTTATACCTTGGCTTTACAAATAAATGGGATTGTTGGAAATTTGGAAGAGTTTCGTTGATTAAATATACTGCTCTCTCCCATTCTACTTCTTTCTAGAAATAACAAAGTTGATGGCAGCGATGGAAGAAGAAGAAAGAGGAAAAGCGGTGGGGACCATTGGTTTTCCTACTCAGCCTACTCTATTTCGGTTTGAGGGTAGAAGACAAAAGAGAGAGAGAGAGGAAGCTTGCTCTAAGGCCCTTATTGTGACCTTTCAAGGAAGAGACGATGAACAGTACCCTTGAAATTTGGGTTCACGTGTAAATTTTAAGAAAGGGTAATTTAGTTCGTAAAACGTTTTGTCATTATCACAGTTTTTGTAATATATTTCTAATTATATCTTTTTTTTATAGATGAAAATACTAATAAACTATAGAGAACTAACAGAAGAGGGGTTCAGCCAACTAGGAGTATCTTCTCACGTGCAAAAAAAAGTTTGGGTTTTTACCCCTTTGGGCCACTAAGTATATGTTTGGCATGCACTGCTGATGTGTGAGTTGGAAGTACCGAGAAAACGGTGCCTTTTTTGTTTGGAAACATTGTTGCCAAGTAGGACGTTTCCTAGAGCAACAGTAACCTTTTCTGTTTGGTACTAATGCTCTAGGAAATGTTTCCATCACCGGTACCCATTATTCAGTGCCATGTCACTGCCACCTCACATCCATGTTGGAAGCAAGGAGTTGCAGTTCCAGGAAATACCAAATTTGACGTTGCTCTAAGTCAAAACTTCCTGATTTCCAAGACATTGCTTGAAATACCCTTTTTTTATAAAAAAATGGTATCAAACAAGTGCTCGTTTCCTGAAGCACCGTTTTTTCCAACATGACACTGATGTGGTGCAGTTTTCTGGAACAACAGCAATGATGCCAAACAGACACTAAGTGAGCCGAAAAGTTTTCTTGCCTAGGCTTATATATTATATTTATAGAACCAGAATTCAAAATAAAGGAGTTAATTTTGTCCAGGTAGTGTAAAACTCTCCAGTCAAAAAAATCCTTGAGAGAAAACCAACCATGCTCCCTTGCTACTTGTATTCCTTAAAAAACAGCTACACACATTTAACTTCCAGAGGGTTGCACACATTTTCCACTTTGCTACCCATATTTACAGTATAAATACATACAAAATATAAGATTTTATACTTTACAGATTTGTATTTATACTCCTTCCAATCTGAGCCTAAGTTCCTTGATTATTATCAAGAGTGCCGCCATCACACATTATATTCAAAGAAAAGTCAGTCAAATTAGGAGGGTTGGAGGAGGTACAAATAGTGGAGTTATTAATAAATATCCTGAAGACTCTTGGTCTGTCGGGGCATTGGAAACCTTGCACGGCCAGTTGGATTTGATTTAGTATGCTATGAACAACACAATTTTCATTCTGAAAGATGGCCTTATTTCTAGCTTCTCACATGTAATATCAGGCTATAATTATATCAGATTTTGTTAACTTTTTTAATTTTGTTTTTTTTTTTCTTTTGTAAAAGGCCATATATATAGGCCTGGGTTTAAGGCTCAATGATCTGGTTGGGCTTGGGCGGATTTGGCCTGATAGAGAGAAAGCCCAGCCCTGAACTCGATCTAACCCGGTCCGTGAACAGGTATAATTACACCCCTATGCCATCTTGTCACGGGGTTGTGCGTTGGAGCCCCGTGCGGCACTCGTTAGTCGACGAGTAAGCCTATTAAGTAAACAAGTAAGCACCAAAGCAAAAACAAATGCACACAAATTAGACAAAAGACTCTTTGTATTGCATAAATTGGTGTAAAGTACAAACATACAGTTTAATGACGAGGAGATCTCGTACTTAACCTTTACATGCTATTGATTCACTCGACTACCTACCTCCCCTCAAAGAGTACATTAAGCTTTTGGGGAAGTGATAGAAAGATACATCAAAATATTGAATAATTATACTACTATTTACATGATTGCCATTGGCATACCCCCTATATAAAAAGAATACAATGACCCACCCAAGACACATGACGACACTTAGATGGCGTGCTGATGGCATGCTTGATGGTGTGCTGCTAGTCATGCTGGTGGCTGAACCATCACAATCTTGCATTCTGCTCAAAGCTTAAGCTTATTTCCCTGAAAGGCTAGAACTATCAAAGAGCTCGCCTTTTTTCTCTATTTTGGTAGGGGAAGAATTAATTTTACTTAGCAAACCGAGTAGTTGTCAAGGTATGCTTCTTCTTCTTTTTCATCATGTGTTACCCAGATCTCTTTTACAAGAATGAACCCTAGCAATATATTTCTTTCTTTGTTTTGTTTACTTTAGGTTCTCAGTGGTGGCAAGTTCTGAGCTATGTGAATCTAAGAGAAAGGTGCTCCTAGTAACAATCTTCTATGAGTCATTGGAGTGACTGTACTATTGAGATAAATATAAAACATTATATTAATTTAGCCTTATTTTTCTCATGAAATCTTGACATTTTCATTTGCTTTGATCTTGTGACTGAACTTGCAGCATTATGAGGTACTTTTAGGTTTTCTCTTCTTTCCTCCATAGATTTGTAGGAATGGATAGGTGATTTCTAGGGGCTTATTACTGTTGTGTAATAACTATCAAATGTGGGCTGGAGTTTCCATTTCGAGCTTCATAGGTTGGGTCTAGTTAGTACTAAGGGGGCATTCTTTTTTCGGATTTTGAAAGGGGAAAATTTGGTCAATGGGATTTTTGTTCCCATTGACCAAGAATCTCATGTTCTTTTTTCAGATTTATCTGGGGACCAAGGAAAGTTTATTTTCCTGGGTATCACTCACCCGACATCTCCTAGGTGGGTAAATAACTTTCCCACCTAGGGGGAAAGTTGCCAATACTTGAATGGGAAGAAAATGCCCTTTTTAATAATGGATTTTTATGGCTAAAATGGTCATTGCTTTATTTACATGAGAAATAAAAGAGCATGGGTAAATGCACTTACCCGGTTAAGTGTTTCCTAGGAAAAACTTACCCAAGTAACTACATTTAC
Source organism: Nelumbo nucifera (assembly GCF_055504915.1). NCBI lineage: Eukaryota > Viridiplantae > Streptophyta > Magnoliopsida > Proteales > Nelumbonaceae > Nelumbo > Nelumbo nucifera. Next base: position 66,592,333 of record NC_142652.1, read on the forward strand.
CTGGATAAGTAACTTATCGAAAAGCGAACGGGGCCTAAGATGTTGAATTATTGAGTAATTTCTTTGGCTTTGATAGCTATTTTGTAAGGGTTTCTTTTCGTATATCTTGTATTCATTTTTGTTTTGATCACTGAAAAGGTCTAGTGAAGGTTCTAGATTTGTCTTCAACATTTGGGTTGGAATATGGGCTGCTCGATCTGAGTTCACATTCGTGCCCCACAATGCCCCACAGCACATCCAGACCTTGTATTGGGAACATCTCCCGATGATAGTATAAAAGATGATAAGACATTATCGGGAGATGTTCTCAATACAAGGTCTGGATGTGTTGTGGGGCATCGTGGGGCGCCCCCTTGTGGGGCACAAATTTGAACTTGCTCGATGTATGCAGTATTTTTTGAAATTGCCCTTAGGCATCATATCTCATTCAATCAAAAAATTGATACAAAAAAAAAAGCCGCCAAGGCCAATCAAGAAACCTAGAAACAATTTCTCAAGAGAACAAAATAAAACAATGGATTAAGGAGAACCAAAAGATCTTCTGCAACCGAGAAATTGTGAGATCAAATCACCAACAGAAGTAAACAAGCACATCTCCAATCCACCACAAACAGCAAACGAAACTGACAGAGGGGGGATTCCAAAGACTGCCATCACCGAAAAACAGTGAACGGATCTCACCATGAACAACATCAACCGGAGAACCGCGAACGGGACTCACCATGAACAACAACTGCCGGAGAACCATGAATTGACAGAGGATGAAACCAAAAGATTGCCTTCGCCGGCGAACAATGAACTTGAACAAGAATCGCAAACAGATTCAAACCACGAACAGAGAAACAAAACCTTGAAAAACTCAAGAGGAAAACCTCGAGAAAAACTCAAGAGGAAGGCTCTCTCAAAACAGAGAGAGATGGAGGAGGGAGAGAAACCAGAAGGAGAAAGGGGAAGGAGAGCCCATGCTATCCGATGTATACGATTAGCACTAATTAAGGTGTCAACAAGATATTAAATCTTGGTAAAGTGGTTGATTGGTCTTGCTCATGGCGAGAATAGTAGAATACCTATTGAGTTGAATCTAATTTTTTATCCCTGTTGTATCCTGCATATAGTGAAATTTGAAATATCAAATGGTTGTGTAGACAATGTAAAAGGATTAGGTCATTAGGTGTGTATGGTGTGATGCGATAGAACATGGGATAATAAAGCACATTTTAGTCAAATACACCAACTTATTGGGCTTTTAAATAACAATGCATAATCACTTTCCTATTTGAAGGTAACCACCAGCCTGATGGTAAGGTCTTAAATGGGTTTCCTAAAGACTTGAATCATTGCCTTCACCTACCCAGAATACAATTGCCTTGGTATTTTTTTCCAGTTCCTTGTAGTAAAATCCAACTTTCAACAACTTGCTTCAGGTTTGTCACTTTATCTATTAAAAGGGAATCCTATGACTGTGGTTGTTTCTTGGATTAATGATAAGATCTCAGGTTGACAACATATAAGAACACAAGCAGCAACTTTCTACCAAAAAAAATGCTATGCCAGACATTGGGTCTTTATGTAGACCCAGATTACCAGGACTAGTAGTAGTATTGGCATTTATACCAAAAGCAGAACCAAGCATTTGAGGCTCATACGCAAATTCCCACCATCTACCAGCTTAATAGCATTTTTAAGATTCTCAACTACAACAACATTTTTAGACTAGCTGAAATAGCTTAACAAAGTTGAGCCCTCCCAATTTGTCCCTTTGACATTTAAAACCATAATTTGTGATATATTTTCCTGGTTAGCTTGGCAAAACAGTTAGGTTGCTCAATTGCAACTTCGGTGACTAACGTTCAAATCTTGGAAACAATATCTTTCTGTATCTGGTAGGGTAAGACTATCTACATTTGTCTCTCCCCGACCCACATTTAGTAGGAGCCTCGTGCACTGGGCTGTCTTTTTTTATATATTTCCTTGGTTCTGACACTTATATTCATCTTATCATTTCATGGAAACATTGTGGTCCTTCATGATCGACTACTGCCACCAAATTACTACTTACTTTCATTCATAGATTATTCCCTTTGGGTGATTTTCTTTGAGTTTATTAGGATTCTATGTTCTCCATGTGCAATGATAATTATCTTTTCTTAAGATTTATTATTTTTCAATCATTGACTCCATATCAGTCATATTTGGACAATATTGCAGTTTCACTTAGGGGTGTCAATCGACTGGCTTTGGATTGGATCCAATTTGATCCAAACTTTATTAAATCAGATTTGGACAGTCTATTATAATTATTGGATTTTAGCCAATCCAAAATAAATTGGTCTATATTCGTATTGGTCTGAATTGGACCTAAACCAAATTTCCAATAATCCGATCATCAGGCCAAATCCTTATCCAATTTGAAACCGATCAAAACTAAAACCAGCATAATATGTATCACTTTTATGAAAGTACTTTTATAGAAGCAATATTATAAAAGTAATTTTAAGAAAAGTACTTTTACAAAAGCACTTTTGCAAAAATAATTTTACAAAAGATCTTTTATGAAAGTACTTTTATAAAAGCACTTTTACAACAGTTTTATAAAAGCTCTTTTACAAAATCACTTTAATAAAAGCACTTCCATAAAAGTACTTTTACACGAAAGCACTTTTACAAAAGAACTTTTATGGAAGTACTTCTATAAAAGCACTTTTACAAAATTACTTTTATGAAAGTAATTTTATAAAAACACTTTTACAAAAACACTTTTATGAATGAACTTTTACGAAAACACTTTTACAAAAATCACTTCTATGCAATGTTTTCAATCTGACGTTGACTCAGTTGGTCAAACCGTTTGAACCGTCACCAGAACATGATTCTAGGTCTGGTTCAGTCAAGAGGGTCAAAAACCGTTGACTTAGTCAAAAACCATTTGACATGGCTGGTTCGATCATTGACCCGTCTGACCCAATGACCGGGTTGCGAGTTGTAGACTCAATGCATGCAAACTTTCAGAGGTCATAACTTTGCACTCCAAAGTTCGATTGGGGTAATTTTTTACTTTTAGTAACTTTTCGAGATCCATGTGTCCCAAGGGACCATAGGCACTTTTCCTTGCTATTTTCGTGAAAAAAAAATCTCTTTTTGCGCCTCAAATTGCAATTTCTAATCATTTTTATAAATAAAAAAATTAAAAAACATAAATTAAATAAAATAATACATATTACATATCTAAAACATATTTATACATTATAATATATATTTATACACACACATATGTATATGTATATAAATATATATACTTAATACATATATTCGTCGACGTGGCATAGTCTAAACTGTTCGACCTGGTCAGTTGAACCGGTGACCCACGACCCAAAGGCAAAAACGGTTTGGCCTCCAGGTTAATTTTTAAAACATTCCTTCTACAAAAGTACTTTGATGAAAACATTTTTACAAAAGCACTTCTACGAAAGTACAAAAGTACTTTTAGGAAAGTACTTTTACAAAAGCACTTATATGAAAGTACTTTTATAAATGCACTTCTATGCAAGTACTTTTATAAAATTACTTTTATGAAATTACTTTTATGAAAGCACTTTTACAAAAGTGCTTTTTCAATGCTAAGAGGATATATTTTTGTAATTTTCAGATTTTCTTCATTTTAATATATTTTTGTAATTTTTATATGTTCTATTTTTTTATACATATATTTTTTTATATTTCTTTTGGTTTGGATTGGATCCAATCTAGTCCATTCACATTTTAATGGATTGGATTGGATTTAGTTTGTATTGACTTTGGACTAGATTGAGTCATGTCCATTTGTAAGTGGACTCACATTGGACTGGATCGGGTTGAACCAAATCCAATCCAATTGACACCTCTAGTTCCACTCCTCTCTCCCTCTTTTAGCTGATCAAAATGAACTTGTGTTTTTTTCCTTCTATGCAATTATGTATAAAACGAATGTCAAGATACTTGGTATCCTTCTAAGCGTGTTATACCCTTTTTGAATAAATAGTAAATACGTTATATTTTGATTTATATTTTGTTTATTTTTATTGAAACATGACCCTCTAAACCTAATCTAGTGAGATTAATCATTCTATATAATAAATGAGAAATAATGTGTTCTTGTACATATTTTATATTGATGTGCTACTAGTTCTCTCTTCCATTGGATTAGAGACCCACCAAAAAGCCAAAAGAAGCTACTTTGTAGTTGCTCTGGTTGCCATTAGTCTCTTGAATGAGTTGGTTGTGCTTTAGTGTAATGCTAACCCCTATGTTACTTGAACATGGGTATTGTGGTATTACCCTTCTTAGAAATTTACATATGAGCATCCTTAAACACAAGGTTTACTAGTTTATGTTACATCTTCAATTTTCCCCTTTTGTTTCAAGCTTCTAATAGCCATTTGTTGCCTATACTGCAAAAGTTGCATTATTTATTTTTCATTAATTTCTAATTGCTTCATATGCTAAACACCACTATTTCTACTTGTATGTTACTTGATGTGCTTTGTTAATTATATTTCAATGTTTTGTTTTCTATGTTACTGATTGTTTAAAATGTCAATGCCTATGGAAATGTCACTTACCGAAATATAAGACATATGTCAGAAATGTCGAGGAAAAATATTGTAAAACTTAGAGACATTATGGAAATATTATGAAATATGTGGAAATATGCAATGATATTTTGTAAAATGATAAAAGAAGCTTCAATACATATTTCAAGATTATTATCTTATTCCCAACCATTATATAAAGCTAAGAAACTAAGATCAATAACAAATTAGTAAATGATGACGTTGCCCTATAGACTTCCAAAGTAAAAAAATTAACACCTAAATTTCATAATTTATTAAATAAATAAAAATTAAGTTTAGCATCACATTCAAACTATCACATAAAACCAAAAAACTAAGATTGATAATAAAATGATAAAAAATGAAATCACCCTACAAACTTCAAGAGTTAGTGTTAATAGTTAAACTACATGATCTATTACATAAACAAAAACTCAAATTAAAATCATTCATTAGGTGGGCGATTATACTATTGTTTTGGTGGTTTGTAATGTTGTTGCCAACTCATCACATTTTGATAATACTACCTCCTAAAATCTTCTACAAAGCATTGATTGTTTTCTTGATCAATTCTTTTGGGAGCATTGTTCATATCCATATCTGATGGAGGGTGATTTGACCCGACCTCATCATAAGAGGACACGTGGACATGACTCAGCATAAGTGACAACTCAGCGGGAGCAGTCCGCCAAGATCCAGCATGGCAGCTCGGTACCAGATGACACTCCGATTACCCCGAGCTCTCTCTCAATGGGGGAGCGCCCCGAGGTCCCTCCAAGTGAGGAGTCCTGAGTTCCTCCCAAGTAAAGGAGTCCCTGAGCTCCTCCTCAAGAAGGGAATACCCCGAGCTAAGATTCTTCCAAGGAAGCATCCCGAGCTAAGGTTCTCCCAAGACAGGAATCTCCCGAGCTCAAGGCACTTCAGGGTGAGCTCGGGAGCTTCCTAAGTTAGAATAAATTCATTCCTACTCAAACCTAAGTAGGCCACCTCGAGTAGAGGCACCTCGATACGGCACCTACAGCTCGGCATATCACAGGAAGATCTGTCTGACAACCGTACCTGCCAAACCTGGAGACCTTAACCCACGTCTCTCGCCAAGCAGCGTCGTGCCTGCCAACCCTGAGAGGTGTCCTCCGCTTGGCAGGGCCGTACTCTGCAACAGTTACCTGCGCAGCCCTGGCAAGTTACGGCTGCGGCAAAGAATCAGAGGCGGTTATGCCTGATTTGACAAGACACTGCTATATAAGAGCTCCAACCCCCAAAGAGCAAAGGTAATTGCAAATTGCGCATCTCCACTCTTAGCTTATTTCTCTACAACTCTCTCTTTCTCAGCTCTCCACCAAGTTCTGACTTAAGCATCGGAGTGTCCCCGCCGGGAGAGCTCCCCGGGAATCCTTCGCCTTCTTCCTCGCAAGTATCTTGTCCGGTGCCAGTTAGGAACGCAGCCTCTGCCAGCTAGGAGTGCTCAGATCGCGCACCATCAATATCCATGTTCATATCCATATCCATAACCATAAGATGTCACATTAGAAGCTTGCCCAAACTTTGAGAACCTCCTATTTGGGTTCCAATCCCAAATGCCTGTGGTTGAGTTTGATTATCTTGACTTGAAGTGGGCATAGCCATACGATGATGTAGAACACAACTTAGTTGGTTCTTTCATTTATTGCTTTAAACATTTATTTTTATAACTTTATTTTAAATGTTTCTTGCTTTTGTTGTTTGGTTGGGCATTACTTTAAATATTTTTTATTTTCCACTTCAAATTAACACCCCATAAAGTATGTCGCATAAGCATTTCATTTGAAAAAATGTTGTAGCATTGGGAGAAACGAAAATTTGACATTTCCCCAAATGCCCTATACACATAAATCAAAGCATTTCAGTTTTTCAGTGTTTATTTGATAAACGGTGAAACCAAACAATGATTTTATATGCAATAAACACCAATGCCTATATAGCGTTGGTGTGGTGGTGTTTTTTCAATAAATATCCACGAAACCAAACATAGCCTAAGTCCTTTGCCTGTTTGGATGAAAGGAATAAATAGTAATCATAAATGCAAAGTAGAAGTCACATAAATAAAAGTTGAATTAATGTTCTGACAAACTAATTATCTGGGATCTGCACCACCCATGGCCCAATCGCATTTATTTAGAAATATAAAACTAGAAACATATACACACAATGAGAAATAAAAACACCAAAAAGGAATACTGACTCTAGGGTGCAACATCAGCATCATACCCGACCCAATGCAATAAGCAATTCAGCTCAACGCATATTAAAAGGGGTTCAATTATTATATCGGAAGACATAATATCTAAAAAAACTTGTGACCAATCAACTAGTATCATACACATGGTAACCAATCTGGTGGCTCTTTTCCTACCATGTCTTTCTGCATCATAGATTATCACTTTAGAAACAGTGGCCATATCATATTAAATCATCCATGGTGTGCCCATATCAAATTAAATCACTTGTCGTGTATCCATATAAAATTAAATCACCCATAGCGTGCCCATGTCAAGTTAAATCATCTATGGTATGCCCATATCAAATTAAATTACCTACATGTGCTCAAATCATTTTGTGTCAAAAGTCAAATCATTTTTATAACATTTTGTATAATAGGAAATAAAATTAATGGGCAAAAGATTATTGTCAAAATAAAATCAATGGGTAAAATAAAATAGAAATTATTAGTTTTAATAATTACTATTTATTATCGTAATTAATATTTAGTGTAAGAAAAATTATTATAGTGGCAAGTATGGTGTACTATAAATTAATCATTCAATTTACAACAAACCACACATTCAATTTATTGTAAATATCTTGCTTATTATGATCACTATGCGAGATTGTTTGTGCTCTCTAAATCTGATGTTAGAACTTAGAAGACTATTTTTCATTTCAATCTCAACCAGGAAGAATTTGATAAGAAATTGCCAATAAAGTAATAACTTGGGTAAAACTTTTCCAGCTTATGAGTTTGTTAGAAAAGTATAAGGGCTAGCTTCTCTTAAAGATTGCCACATAGTAGTAAATTTCATTTTATGGGAACCTGAGACCACTATCATCATTTTAATGGTTGGTTGCAATTAATAACAACATAAAAGAATAAAAAAAAATAGAGAAAAGAACTATGCTTGGACATCCTTGCTTTAATATTTAGATATAGATTTAGGATTCAATGGAATGGGAGAAGATGTTAGAAACATTGAATATTGAGAGAGAGAGAGAGATTTTATTAGAGACAAGTAAGACCAAAGATTTTTTTTTTATTTTGACTTCTTACATTTTTTATGATTTCATTTAAAAAAAGTAACCACGTGTGAAAAATGTGAGGAAGAGGAGGTCTGTGTGAGATTTGAATATAAATATATATATATATATGCTGATACTCCTATATGTCCCTCCCAACTTTTGAATCCCATATATTAACTAGAGAATGACCCCGTACTAAGATGGGGCTAGTATTTTTTGATAATTTTTATTTTGTTTAAACATAAAATGTCTAAATTTTTATTATTATTTCTTTATTTTTTTAAAGATTATTTGTATTGTAATATTTTGTTAATTAATTATTATTGTTATTATTAAGTATTTAATATCATAATAATTATTACAATTAAATTTTTTACTGTAAAAATTCAAAGATTAATCAAAATGTAATATTTACTTAATTATTTAGTTAAAGATTAATATTATTTTTAATTAGTAAAGGTGATGATTATTTTCTCATATTTTTATTAATATTCAGTATTTAATTAATGAGTATTATTGTTATAATAGATTTTCTAATTACACTAAATTCTGGTAATTTACATAACTTTAATGCACAATGAGTTTATGAAGTTTACTATTTAGTTATCAAAAATTAAATTAAAAAAAAAACTAATATGGGTCTTACATCTTTGTAATTGGCAATCTATTTTGACCTATTTTATTTGAAATCCACTATTAATTTATGTTTTTTAATTTGATTTAAGATATTAAATGAGATCTTATTGGTAAACAATAACCCACTTTATTTGGTATTTACTATTTATCTAATAAATCTATTTTGAGTTATTTATTTTTAAAAGTTAAATTAGGTTGCTTCCTAAAAGTTAAATCAAGTTTGTAATTAATAAAGTTTTCTTTTTGAAAAAATCATTTAAAAACAAACATGGGTCAATGGTAATTTTTTAATGGGTCCTACCATTTGCATTTAATAGAGTATGGATGAACATGTATTAAACTAATAAATAATTGTATATTGAGAATGTTTAGGAGTGAAACTACCCACTTTTTGAATCCTATTTCTTGAATTAATAGGATGCCATATGTCTAAATGGTGGTAGTGGGCTATGAACTTTAACAGCAACTTCTCAGAAAATGCCAAGTGTCTACTTTCTAATAAAATGAGAATGCCACATGTCTAAATGATGGTGGTAGTGGGTTGTGGATTTAATAGGAATTTCTCGAAAACTGCCATGTGTCTAGCTTTTTAAAAATTGAGAAGGCCACTTAAATAAATAGTGATAATGGGTTGTGGGCTTTAACAACTTCTAAGAAAACCACGTGTTTAAATAGTGGAGTTATAGCATGGAAACCTTCCTTTAATATATTTAGATAGATTAGATAGATAAGCTGATGCAAATGCATGGCCGTCGGGTCGAAAGTCGCTACAAAATACAGATGGACTGGGTCATATGGGCTTGGGCTTGATCCTCTCAATTTTTAAGCTTATATTAACCAACGTAACGACAACGTCCCACGCATTGGGAATAATTTTCATACGAGAGTGAGGGAATCCATTAATCATACTCATTAAGCCAGATCATGTGGCCAATAATAAGCACAAAGAGAAGTGGAGCCACTTCACACTTAACCAACCATTGCTATTAGTCTATTTCCACCGATACCAACCCCCCCCCAAGGCCTGAACTATTCTATTAACCATATTATGAAAGCTTTGTTCAACGTAAGAAGATGCTACAACCGTAGTACCTCTACTACTACACCCCTTTCTCACTCCACCTCAAGCCCTTTCACATCCTCCTCCCACCAAACTTGTTCCTTTTCTCCTACCCATCTCAATACTCTCCTCAACTCCACGGCTCAGACCAAAAGCTTTCGACATGCAACCCAAATCCATGCCCAAATCATCATAAACAACTACTCTTCCCTCACCTTTCTCTTCAATAACCTCATCAACTTGTATGCTATTTCCGGCCATATCAATCAAAGTGTCCTTGTATTCTCCAACATCCACCATGACACCAAGAACATTGTCACCTGGACCTCTCTTATCGCGCAGCTTTCTCATGCCCATAAACCCTTTGAGTCCTTGGCCCTTTTCAACCAAATGGGGAGCTCTGGCACCCGCCCAAACCACTTCACCTTCTCCGCCATCCTTTCCGCTTGCGCCGATACCACCATCATTGTTCATGGTCAACAAATACACTCACTGATTCATAAACACGGCTTTGGAACCGATGTATTTGTGGGTAGTGCCATGATTGATATGTACGCAAAATGCTCCAATATGGACTCAGCGGAGAAGGTATTTGATGAAATGCCCGAGAGAAACCTCGTTTCCTGGAACGCAATGATCGTGGGGTTCTCACATAACAAGATTTTTGATCGAGCGATAGACGTCTTCAAGGAGGTTCTCAGGGACAAGTCAGTCAGTCCCGATCAAGTGAGCTTCTCGAGCGTATTGAGCGCGTGTGCAAACGTCGGCAGTTTGGACTTTGGGAGACAGGTTCACGGGGTGGTTGTTAAGCATGGGTTGATGCATTTAGCTTATGTGAAGAATTCGCTTGTGGATATGTATAATAAATGTGGATGCTTCCAAGATTCTATCCAGTTGTTCGGGTCCATACCAGATAGAGATGTTGTTACGTGGAATGTAATGGCCATGGGCTGCGTGCAGAACGACAGATTTGAAGAAGCTTGCAATTATTTTTGGGTCATGAGGAGGGAAGGGATATCGCCTGACGAGGCATCGTTCTCAACAGCCCTCCATGCATCCGCTAATCTTGCGGCATTGGACCAAGGAACTTTGATCCATGATCAGATAATCAAAACTGGATATATGAAAAATACATGTGTTGGAAGTTCTTTGATCACTATGTATGCTAAATGCGGGAGTTTGATTGATGCACATCGGGTGTTTGAAGAGATTGAGGATCGGAATGTGGTATGCTGGACAGCCATGATCGCAGCCTGCCAACAACATGGCTGTGGAGGCTCAGTGATTGAATTGTTTGAGGAGATGCTTGCAGAGGGAATTAAACCTGATTACATTACTTTTGTCTGTGTTCTTTCAGCTTGTAGCCACACTGGGCGCGTTGAAGAAGGTTTTGGCTACTTCGAATCCATGGGTAGAGTTCATGGGATGAAACCTGGTCCTGAACACTATGCTTGCATGGTTGATATGCTCGGTCGATCTGGTCGGTTGGACGAAGCCAAGAGGTTCATCGAATCAATGCCAATTAGGCCAGACCCATCAGTTTGGGGAGCTTTGCTCGGAGCATGTAGGAATTATGGGTATCTTGACATGGGAAAAGAAGTTGCAGAGAAGCTTTTTGAGATGGAACCAAATAACCCCGGGAATTATGTGCTCCTTTCCAACATTTATACGCATTATGGGAAGCTGGAAGAGGCCAAGGAGATAAGGAGATTAATGGGAATTAATGGGGCGAGAAAGGAGCCTGGCTGTAGCTGGATTGATATTAAGAACACAACTCATGTGTTCACTGTACACGATAAATCACATTCTCGGACGGATGAAATCTATGAGATGCTGAGCAAAATGATAGAGTTGGTGAAGAAGAAAGGATATGTGGCTGAAACCCAGTTTGCAGTTAACGACGTTGAAAGTTACAAGGAGCAGAGCTTGTGGTATCACAGTGAGAAACTAGCTCTTGCTTTTGGATTACTCAGTCTTCCTGCAGGCGCCCCAATTAGAATTAAAAAGAACTTGAGAACTTGCGGAGATTGTCATACAGTAATGAAGTTGGCGTCGGAGATTTTTGAGAGAGAGATTGTGGTTAGGGATATAAATCGGTTTCACCGGTTTGTAAGTGGTTCATGTTCTTGTGGGGACTATTGGTGAATTGGGTTTCACATGAACCAAACTAGTATCATATCATTTGAAAGATTTTGCTTGTCCCATTCTTACATTAAGTTAATAAGTTGAATAAGTTGTTCACCAAACTCGAACTAAACCCTAGCAAGTAGCAACGATATCTCCTTGAATGCATACACCATACAAGTGAAGTGATTAATCTAAAAATGGTCAAATAATAACAACCATAACAGAGCCATAAAGACCAAGTGTTGCTAATCAGAACTCGTCTGTCAGAGTACAAAACACAGAACCACTGTCAATAAGGCAATAACCTTCTGTTAGAAGAGAGGGAAAGAAGAGAAGCAGGATAAGATGAAGATTACCATCAGAATTGGATGGTCAAAATACTCATAAAGGTCCCCTGTTCGTTATAAGTGGGAAAATACGCTAGAAGGATCGGTAGGGAGTCCTGGGACTTGGGGCTTAGGAAAAAAAATCCAAGTGCAGCTACAAACTCATTGGGGTACAGTGTGTTGAGTCTCATTTAGGGACTACAGCCTGTAGGCATGGAATGATAATAGAGCATAGTCTACTGGATAACACAAAACCAAGGGCAATACAGATCATTCAAAAACCAGACATTTCATTTTTCTTTTAATAGTTCCCCTGCTGTTGTTTTCACAGAGGACTTCCAGAGTCATGTTCAAGAATGGTTATTTTATGCAATTTCAGATGCTTATTTTATGCCAGTGTTGCATGGTCGTGGATACAGGAGTTAGTTGCAACTCTACACTTGTCTAAGAATCTGATTCGATAACACAGGAAAGCATGGACTCGTGGATACGTTTGTTGAAAACTATATATATATATCAAGTAATCCAATAGTGTCTCAACCCGAGACATATCCGACACCATCCAAGATATGTCCGATATAGAGACATCATCTATTGAGAAGACAAGGAAACCTATTGTCTCCTTATCCATTTTTATCATTTGCTTGGAAGCTTTCCCTAATCCCTAATATAATATCTATTGCTTTTCCATTTTATTTCGTTCAAGTGATGTTTGGTGCCATGGATGTTTCTAATTGAAACGCTGCTACATCAGTGCCGCTTAAGCATATTTGAGTTTAAACGCCAATTTTGCATCTGTTTGGCATCATTGTTGTTGCTCCAAAAAACGGTGCCATATCAACGTTACGTCGGAAAAAACAGTGCTCCTGGAAACGGGTGTTTGTTTGGAACCGTTTTTCCATAAAAAAAAACGGTGCTCCAAAGCTATGCCTTGGAAATCAGGAAGGCATGGCTTAAAGCAATGCTGAATTTGGTGTTTCCTTGAGCTGCAGCTCATTGCTGCCAACAGGAATGTAAGGTAGCAATGATGTGGCATTGGATAATGGGTAGCAGTGCTGAAAACGTTTCCTGAAACATCGGTACCAAACAGAAAAAATTGTTCCAGGAAACATCCTTACCTGGCAACAACGATTCTAACATAAAAAAAAAATACACCGTTTTCTCAGAAAACACTACTTTCAACCCACACATCAGCATCACCGTTTTCTCCATTTTAGTGCTGTATCTGCAGCATCAATGCCAAACATATACTTTATGTTTGGTTGAGACTTTTTGAGTTAAAAGTCATAAAACATTAGTATTAGGAACATAAACCAGGGGGGCCCCCATCTCCAAACAAAGGTTACTTTTTTTTAGTTTTATGCATCTAGATGTATCCAGGGGGCTCCCTGTCGCAAAAGAAGTTTGGCGGGGCTAAGTGTCGCTATCCCCTAATTACATATTCAGTTTACCCAAAAATAAAGAAAAAAGGTCAGACATTCACTGTAGATAGCTGGCAAAACATTTTCATATTTATTGAAGCGTTAACCATGGTACACAATATTATATTGGCACCTCTAGAAATCCTTTTCGTTAGAACTTGGGTTTTACCAAATCTGCACCGGAAAAATCTATGATGCCAAGGGCATGATACCGGAAAGGCATTGACCAATCAAAGCCCCATGAATTTTGATGAAAATCCACCTGATTGGTTATCACTATGATGATGCCAGTTGATTGGTTATAAGTTTTTCTGCTATCATGTCTTTCAGCATCATAGTTGAACCCATAACTTATAGGCATCAGTTTACCAACGCTAAGCAAGTTTCTTAAAAATGTTTGATGCATCAGCAAAATATATGGAGAATACTTTCTTCCATCTTGCAACATATGAATTATGAAGGATTAAACCAAATATCAATTATTGGAACCTTTCAAAAATCCAATACAGTGATAATGAGGATTTATAATTTTCCCCATTGTAGTAATGCATTTGGTATCTTGTCTTGCTACACAAAATTGAAGTCTTGTGTATGTGTATGACATTAAATATCCATCATCTTTTGATTGTACCTTCCCTTAAGCCACACAACTACAAACTTAAAATATATAAAAATAAATAATAGATTCAGAGGTAAATATCCATACAAGCATAAACAGAAAGTTACTGTGGTGTTCTGTATTCCAGTTTTATTAATTTCTGCTTCTCCTAGAAAAAGTGCCTATACTACAGAAAAATAAGAACCCACTGGGTTTGCACCTAATTGCTATCAAATGGTGCTTGCTACTTTTAACTTTTGGCAGACATGTTACAAGTGTAAATGCAGAAGTCAATGTCACCGAGCATTCCGCTCTTCCCTTGCATCAAGAGCACTCACTTCCTCATTTGATAAAATATCAATAATAGGTTCATACAATTCCCATTCCTTCCTTTTCCTGATTCATGAGAGACAAAAATAGGTTTGAAGTGTCAGTTCCTGGTTGTAGATTGCTTAGATAATGTGACAGTTATAACTTTAAAAGCAGAACGAGAAATGAAAGTAGGTAGAATTAGTGAATGCAAGGGGGAGGGGGGCAGTGAGAGAAGCAGTAATTAAGAAAATCAAGGATACAAATAAAAGATGCACATATAGAAGCAGTTGAATCATAGATAGATAGTTTTCAGTTTTGACTAGTTATATATATTGAGAAGAGAAGGCCAAAGTGAAAAGAAAAAATAAATAAATAAACTGGGAAAAAATGACTTCTGAAGTGTAGGGAGAAAACAGAGACATATTGATGAAGTATGATCTTTTCTGTTGCTTCTTATAATATTGGAAATCATAACTATACCTTTCTCTGATTATTTCATACTTCATCATGCTAAAAACCAAGGACATAACATGTATTCATGTCTTTTCGATAGTTTGGCTGGATTATAATCAGTTTTTAGCCAATAGTTTTAAACCCAGAAGGTAAGATTGTTAAAACCAAAGTCCATGGACCATAGGGCCCATCTAGCATCCACCCAACAATCTAAATCCCACACAACCTCAAGTCACTCAAACCCTAGAAAGAGTGCAAGCAGAAGATCCTGAAATCGCACCAAATCTCCACTCTGGTGGAATCACCAATGGCCATAGGGCCAAAATACACCATAATGTTCTCTTCTCTGCTCTCTCTCTCTCTCTCTCTGAAAAAGCCATCAGCTCCCAAGGGTTCTGGTTCCCTAAGGTGTACCCATAAAGTTGAGCTTAATGATTCCCTGAGGAGCGGTCCACACTTATATCACATGCTGCCTGCTAACCCGCTTATGATAATGTCAAATAAGGAGTCCTTGAACTTGTGATGGAAAGATAAATAAATAATCTACCGGACCATAGGAATGGAAAATTGGATCTATGATGTCTTTGACAATTAATTGTTTGTAGGTGCCAACGCTATTACTTCAAGCTTTTAATGTAGTTCATGTACTTTGCTCTATATGTCTGTATATGATCATCAAATTCAAAATTTTGAAGTCTTTTATTTCTTAGTGTTGCATGGACAGAGCGTGGAATCAGAATACATTTCTAGGAGTCCAACTCAGTAAACTCAAAAAGTAGCATTTGCAGACACATCACATAAATATTTTATTTTATATCATTAAACATCATGATTATATTCTTAACCCATATAATTATATAGGCATAATCCACATAACAAGTTAAATAGCTAACTTACATTTTACAATTGACATGTTAAACTCACATCCTTTGCCTATTTTCTATGTGGCCACACTAGTTTTTTTTTCATTCTTTTCCTAATTTCAATGTTAATTGGGCAAAGAAATCCAATAAACAATAGGTAATAAGTTATGTAACTTGGGAAACTACAAATACTAAAGTCTGGGATGGTTTAAACAGTTGGACCATTGTTACATAGAGGCATTTAAAGTAAGCATATGTAATTTTGAAGAGTCAGTCAATACAGTGGGTGTTTTGGTAAATCCACCTGACTCACACTGTTGCTGAATCCAACACATATTTTGAAGAGTTAGAGACAAGTCAATTCATGAAGACATCAACTCAGAAGTGATCTCCAAGGGTGGGGTGTCCTTGTAACATTTCCACTCCAAGATCTGGCCTCTGAGGTATGGACTCAGTAGCAGAGCAAGTCTGTAATGCTGTTGGTTAATGCAATTTGCTTTATCTGTTTGCATCGTGTAGACTATTCTCCAAAATTTGGAGCTTTTCATTCTACAATTATGGGGTGCATCCCCACTTCATGATCTGGTAACTGAGGTACCTCAAACATCAAAGTTACTAAAATTCAGAAATCTGAAGCATCATCCCAAGACTGAGAGGCTAAGATTTAGGACAAAAAATTGTTGATAAATTAGAGGATTAAGTCAATATGTCATGAATCATAAGATCAATGTCACTTCTGCATGTGGAGTAAATATACTTTCGCACATGTTATGGATTAATGGTTTGTAAGATCTATATAGCCCCATGTGTGATGTTATTTTTAAGAACTGCAATCATATAGATGTATAGTATGGACTATGGATGATGAGAAACTGGTAAAGCATGTAATACAGCATTTTAGAAACTAACCCAGAGGCTGAACCGTTTTTGCCTCCGGGTCACAGGTAAAAGGTTCAACCATATGGGTTGGACAGGTGAGACCGTGACACATCATCAATAATATATACATAAATATAAGTATATATGTATAAATATATTATATAGAATAAATAATATATAATCACATTCCACATGTAATATATGTATTATTTTATGTCTAAGTTACATTTTTTGTTTCAGTTTTTAATTTTTATAAATAAAAAAAAACTAAAATTGGGATTTGAGGCAAAAAAAATGGCATTATTTTGGCAAAAATAGCAGGGCAAGTCACCTTCAGCACCTTAGAACGTGTAGATCTCAAAAAGTTGCCCCAAGTTAATAAAAAGGAAAGAAGATCACCCCAATTGGAAAACTGAGCACAAAATTATGCCCTCCAGAAGCTTTGATGCATGCAACTTGTAACCCATGACAAGGTTACCAGGTCAAGTGGGTCAACAGATCAACCTCTCAGGTTGGACGGGTTTTGGCCAAGTCAACGGTTTTTGGTCCAATGGTGGGTTTTAGAAAAACTGGACCCGGAAATAGGGCCAGGTGACAGTTTGACTATCCGGGTCAACAGCAGGTTGAAAACGTTGGTGAAATATATTTGACCCTCATATGAGAAAAGAAGAAAGCTTTCTGGTTCATATCTTGATGTATTTGTAACAAAAGAAGTATCTAAACACAATTATCACAAAAATAAAAGAAAAAGAAGTATCTAGACATTACAGCTAGATCATGAACAGTGCACCAAACTGATTTTCCCTGACTCATAAACAATAACATCAAATGAAACTTCTAAAATTGACATCAATCTTACCGAAGGACACTTGATTTTCCACCAAATAGCTTCACCAAGTCCAAGACAGTGCCACCTGCTTTGCTGCAAGTATATAAAAGAAAAACCATAAATGAGCATGTCTTCTCAAAAGAAAAAATAAAAAAAAAAAGAGATGTCAAGCATTGACACACATTTCTAACAAAATGCACCTCGAAGAAGAGGTCAGACTCATGCTTTGATCCTCAGAACAATTAGAAGTAATACCAAACAAACGAGATTGTTACATAGCATACCTAGTTGTGACATGTTCTGCTCCACGGCGACCTTTCTTGCTTATTCTGCTTTCCCTTGCAGAGGCAACACTCTGAATTGCAATCTAAAACATAGAAGTTCTCTTTTTAGAATATAGCAACCAAAAATATTATTGTCATACATTATCACAAAATTATGCAAGATATAATATCAAATAATTGGATTCAATAAGTCCATTCCAAAAGAAAGGTAAAAAATCTAACCTCATAAAGTTGCTCCCTGATAGCAACTGCAATTGCAGGCTGCAAAGTAGGAGTTAACAAGTTAAGCCAGTTCTAGGTAATGAAAAATATTCGAAAGAAACTCAAGTAAAAGAGAGAGAACCAATCAAAAAAAAAAGTAAAAGAGAAAGAAGGAAGCAAACAACGTAAGTTAATCCCAAACCGAACCCTTCTATTTTGACCAACCACTTTAGATGAGCCAGCCAGAGGCCCATTAAAATTACTAGGCCCATTTCCTTCAAAAAATCACCTTTTCAATTGATCATCAGGTTCCTCACAAATTACACTTTTGCCCTTATCTTATGTGACCCTTCAACTCATCCCTAACCTCTTGACCATTTGCTTCCATTCCCACATGTTCACCTCCTCTATTTCCCTATGACGACCTATCCTCACTTGGAGGTTTCCTTTTCTCTTTGTTAGAGAACAAAAACCTATTCAGGGACCTCACTTAACAGCTTAAGCTTTTAGGTTGAATGGTTCCTTGGGATGGTATCAATAATCAAAGCTTGTTTAACCAAGTCAGCAACTATTCAATCCTTCTCGCTGCCATTACAATTAATCAAATTTCAGCACAAGGTATGGGTGGGCATGTGCCTGTCCACACTTTAAGCCCAATTGGCTTTCATGTGAGGGATGTTGTATAATCTATTATATATACTAAGGTGGGATGGACCTTTGTTTTAGGCAACGTAGCCTTCTCTTCCCGTAGGAAAAGGTATCCGCACAAGAAATCATTTTTTCCATGCGGAAATAGCATTCCCTATGCCAAAACCGACAAAATCAAAACCTCTGTTCAAAAGGAGTCATGGTCCACCTGTCCCGTTCCCCGATTGCATTCAAGGCATCTACAATCGTAATGACGCCGATCCCCTGTTCGAGCCCTTCACCAGTCACCATTTCTTCGATGGTGACGGCATGGTTCATGCTGTTAGCATCCACAACGGCTTGGCTAGCTACACTTGCCACTTCACTGAGACGCAGCGTTTCGTTCAGGAATGAGCCCTTGGCCGCCCTGTCTTTCCGAAGGCCATTGGTGAGCTTCACGGCCACTTTGGAATTGCTCGGCTCCTCCTCTTCTATGATAGGGTACCTGTCCTCTTCCCCAATTGCATTCAAGGCAACCGAGCCGTCTTGGATGCTAACAGCATGAACCATGTTCATGCTGTCACTATCGAAGAAATGGTGATCAGCAACAGACTCGAATAGGGCATTGGCGCACGGCCTCTAATGGTGTGCTTGATGGCCCCTGAAAGAAATAGTTGTTGAATGGGTTGGTCACCGTCCCTGCCAGCACCGTTGCCTGGTTAATAATCTTGTCATCAACCCCGACATCGCCGTTCGGAGGCACCAACTACGGTGTCTGTAGACTGTAAATTGGCTAGTGGAATGGCCAAGCACACTGGCCAAGCATTGAGTCTAAGAATTACTGACACACACGCAGACGAACTTACTCTTCTTTATTCCCGTAGTTTCCTAAGCAAAATCATAGGGTACCGCAACGGTTCATACAGAACCCATCTACAACAACATCTTTGGTCGTGAAGACCACGTTGATCGCGTTCTTCTGGTCTCCTTTGGCAGCCAAAGCAACGATGTGAGAGGTCTTGAGAGACTTCCCGAGAGAGCATTCCTCGTCCAAGATTTGCCTCCCCAAGATGAGTTTGCTAGAACCCACTTTCAATAGATCGCCACCACGACGGGACAAAGGGAGTAGCACGAAGTTGAGGGGCGTTCAGGGATTGAAGAAAGTCGACGAGTATGGAGCGCTGGACCGGGGAGAGCTTGTCGTACCAGCTAATGTTAACCGTGAAATTGCCTTTCAGAATAACGCTGTTGTGATACTTGAGAACCAGCAGCTACTGTTGAACAAGAGCCAGCATCCTCAAGGTGGCGGTGGAGGGGTTTACAAAGGAGTAGAGCAGGTGAAGATTATTAACTTGGTGACGGTGCGGGCAGGGACGGCAACCAACCCATTCAACAGCGATTTCTTTTAGGGGCCACCGAGCGAACCATTAGAGGCCTAACGTCTTTCAGAAGAACGCCATAACAAGCTGCCAAATTTTGTGTCTACTCCTAGCTCGCTTAGGCACCTAAAACCTAATCTTCGGTATCGGGCACTAGAGTAGGTAGTAGTATCATACGAGTAAATGCCAAATAAAGTAAGAGGCCCACAACTCAGGTTAGTCTACCTATTGGTCGATCGATGTGGACTTTTGTCCCTTCATCAACGAGATTATGTGGTAAAGATGTCACTAGAGTTGGTGTTGACTCAATGCCCCGTCCAGTATCACTCTCCCATGCTCAGCACGGGTTACTTCGCTAGTAATAACCTATTCAGGGACCTCATAACAGCTTAAGCTTTTAAGTTGAACAGTTCTTTAAGACTCTTCAACACCCCCACCCCCCTCACTCTTCTGAATTCAAAGGGCTAAAAGTGGGATTGACACCTTCTACCATGACCTATAGATCAAATTTCTCTCTAGACTAGAACAAATCCATCCTTCCTGGAATTAATTTTAGCTCTTCTGGTTCAACAAGGATCCTTGTGAATTGTACCTAATACCAGAGCCTATTATGAAAATCCTATCTTTCAAGTCTACCACAGGCATCACCAATTGCTCTAAAGGTTTGGGTACTCCATGTGTGTAGTGGGATTCCAAGGACATTAATCTAAACATATGTTTTTTTGATAAACTAATTATACTACAAAAGAAGAAGCAAAACAAAGAAAATCAGCTAAGACTAATGATTTAAGCGTGTTGAAGCTATTATCATTCCATGCATCATTCCATTGTGACCTTCATTACCTATCTGTGAAAATTTGAGAAAAAATGAATTGATTGTATTGTCTTGGAAGGAGCATATACACAACTTTATATAGAATTATAG
This sequence comes from Nelumbo nucifera, assembly GCF_055504915.1. Taxonomy (NCBI): domain Eukaryota; kingdom Viridiplantae; phylum Streptophyta; class Magnoliopsida; order Proteales; family Nelumbonaceae; genus Nelumbo; species Nelumbo nucifera. The sequence goes on from NC_142652.1 coordinate 66,613,115, forward strand.
AGCTAATTTACAGGGTGATAAAATAGGAAACTAACTTTTCCTAAAAAACTAATTTCTATATCAGTGGGATTCTCCAATTAATATCCCATGATTCTAGGATATCCCATGATTCTAGGAAATTAAGTTTCCTAAACTGATGGACCTAAAATTATGGAGAATCAATCAGAGAGTCAATCTTCTACTTTCCAACACTCCCCCTCAAGCTGGTGAATATGCATCTTTCATTCCCAGCTTGGAGATAAGTCCTTGGAATGCCACACTGCAAAGCCCTTTTGTCAACACATCTGCCAGTTGACCATTCGTTGAGACGTATGGAGTGCAAATTAATCCGCTATCCAGCTTTTCCTTTATGAAATGCCTATCTATCTCAATGTGCTTTGTCCTGTCATGTTGGACTGGATTGTGAGCAATGTTAATAGCTGACTTGTTGTCACAGAATAATCTCATTGGACCTTCCCATCTGATCTTTAGGTCTTCCAAAATTATCTTGAGCCATAGTAATTCACATACTCCCTGAGCCATTGCCCTGAATTCTGCCTCTGCACCTGATCTAGCTACCACATTCTGCTTCTTACTCCTCCAGGTCACAAGATTTCCTCCAAGGAACGCACAGTAACCTATAGTGGACCGCCTATCCATGGGAGAGCCTGCATAATCTACATTAGTGTATGCCTCTAGGGTTAATCCAGTGTTTCTTTTAAACAAGATTCCTTTGCCAGGATTAGCCCCTTTAGGTAATGTAGTATCCTATAGACCGCCTGTAGGTGAACCTCTTTCAGGTTGTGCATAAACTGGCTAGCCACGCTCACGGCATATGCTATGTCTAGCCTTGTGTGGGCAAGATATATAAGTTTTCCTACTAATCTTTGGTACATTTCCCTATTCACGGCTGGATCTTCATTTGCTTCTCCCAATTTGTGATTTGGCTCAATCGGTGTGGAGGATGGTTTGCATGCTAACTTTCATGTCTCTCTTAAAAGATTTGTTACATATTTCTGTTGTGAGATAAAGATGCCTTCTCTGGAATGAGCTACTTCAATCCCTAGAAAATACTTCAATCTCCCAAGTTCTATTATTTCGAATTCTCTAACTAGGCATCTTCTCAAGGCTTCCTTCTCCTTTTTATCATTTCCTATCACAATTATGTCATCGACAAATACCAAAAGAGTCATGACTCCCCCTGCATCCGAATGCTTTATAAAGAGTGTATGATCTCCCTGACTTTGTTTGTATCCGATGGCAAGCATAACTTTAGTAAATCTTCCAAACCACGCCCTAGGTGATTGCTTGAGACCATATAGTGCTTTCTTCAACCTGCAAACTTTATTTCCTTTTAGATTTCCTTTGAAGCCCGGAGGAATATCCATGTATATCTCCTCCTCTAAATTACCGTGAAGAAAAGCATTCTTTACATCAAATTACTCCAAGTACCAGTCGAAGTTAGCTACTAGTGACAACAAAATTCTTACCGTATTCATCTTAGCCACTGGAGCGAATGTCTCCTGATAGTCAACACCATAGGTTTGTGTAAATCCTTTTGCCATGAGTCTTGCCTTGTATCTTTCTAGAGAGCCGTCTGACTTGTACTTTACTTTGAAAACCCACTTGCAGCCCACGGGTTTCTTTCCTGGTGGTAGGTCAACAATTTCCCATGTTTGATTCTTATTTAGAGCCTGCATCTCTTCTCTCATAGCATCTTTCCATTTCTCATCAGATAATGCCTCAGATAAAGTATTAGGAATATGAATGGTGTTTAGACTAACTAGGAAACCCCTATGTGATGGTGAGAATTTTTTAAAGGACACGAAATTTGCTAAGGGATATAAGGGATGTTTAGTGCATTCTCTTGTGCCTTTCCTAAGGGCAATAGGAAGATCTTGGTCAGATGCTAATTCAGAAGAAATTTCTGGAACTGTATTTACCTCATTCTTAGGATTAGGAGTTGAATCTTGAACCTGCACAAGATTAGGATCCTGGTTTCTTCTTCTTGAATATACCTACAATCTCATAGAGTCACAAAGTTCATCATTCTCTGTCATGGGTCTGGTATGAATGGGTGAAGAAGTTGGTTTGGTTTGAAGTGGTTCGATAGGTGCAAATACGGATTTAACTGGTATAGATGCTGAGTTTGGGTGTTGAGAAATTGTAGTAGACCAACCGGGAACAAATCTCTGTCCTTATCTTCAATGAATGACAAGGACTCCCCCTGAAGATAAGGTTGAGTGAAATATGGTGTTTTTCTTCAAAAGTGACATCAATAGAGACAGAATTTTTTAGTAGGTGGGTGGTAACACTTATAACCCTTTTGGGTGGACGAATAACCCACAAAAATACACTTGATGGCTCTTGGATCTAACTTCCCTCTATTATGGGTATAAACATGGACAAAAGCAGTGCATCCAAAGATTCTTGGGGTAAGATTATTTGTTGTACGTAGATCGGGATAAAATTGAGAAAGTGTTTCCATTGGTGTTTTAAATCCCAACACCCTCGAAGGTAATCGATTTATAATGTATGTGGCTGTAAGCACAGCTTCCCCCCAATAGGTTTTTGGAACATGCTGGTGGAAAAGTAAGGCTCGGGTTGCAGCTAGTAGATGACCATTCTTCCTTTCTGCTTCTCCATTTTGTTGTGGAGTATTAATGCAAGAGGATTCATGGATAATCCCTTCTTTTTGAAAATATGGGGATAAAGTTTGGTTGAAATAATCCCGTGCATTATCCGATCTAAATCTTTTGATTCTGACGCCAAACTGATTTTGGATCATGTTATGGAAATTTGGGAGTACACTACTTACATCTGATTTAGATTTAAGAAGAAAGATCCAAGAGACCCTAGTGCAATCATCAATAAAAGAGACGAACCATCGTGAGCCAGACACATTTGGAACTGTGGAGGGTCCCCATATATCACTATGGATCAAAAAGAATGGGACTGAACTTCTCTTGTTACTGATTGGAAAGGGCACACGCTTGTGTTTTGCAAATTCACACACATCACAATGAAAATATTCAACACTCAATCCTTTACACAATGAGGGAAACATAGTTTTCAGAATTCCAAAAGATGGATGTCCTAGTCTAAAGTGATGAAGCCAAATGGTGTCTTTGTTGGATGATGAAAGGAATGACAGAGATAACTTATCCTGGACAATATTTGATTTGCATGATTCTTCAAGATAGTAGAGTCCATTCTTCTCCTTAGCAAGTCCAATCCTCTTCCTCAAATCCTGGTCCTGAAATATACAGTAAGAAGGATAGAAAAGCACATTACAGTTCATGTCATGGGTGAGTTTTTGGATGGATATCAGGTTAGTGGACAATTTTGGAACATGAAGGACACTTTTTAGTGTAAGTGATGGATTAATATGGATATCCCCAAGGCCAGCTACGGTAGTAAGGGAACCGTCTGCAATGGCTATTTTTCGATTGCTTGGGCAGGGAGTATAAGTGCTAAAATGTAGTGAGGAGTGAGTCATGTGATCTGTGGCTCCTGAGTCAATAACCCATAAATCCCTAATAGGTTCATCTGAGACATTTAGTCCATGAGGAATAGAAAACTTACCTAAGATTGCAAGAGAGTCTGTACCACTAGGTTTCTCCAACGATTCCAGAAGCCCCCTTAACTTTTCGATCTCCTCCTTATTGAACTCGGTCTTGTCTGGAGGCTTTTCTTGGCTCAGCTGATTTGTGGTGAAGTTAGCTTGACTTCGACTCTTCTGTTGTCCTCCTCGGTAGCCCCATTCCCTATTCGATGGTTTACCATTCAGCTTCCAACACTTCTCTTTGGTGTGTCTTGGTTTCTTGCAATAGGTACACCAAAGAGACTCCTTGTTGTCCCGTGCAGAGGACAAATATGTCTTCATTCCTTCCAGTATTTTCGGTTGTTCCATCCTTGTAGTCATGGCTGAACCTTCTAGTACTTGGGGTTCAAGCATAACCCCCCTACGGCTTTCTTCAGCACGAATCAGAGAAATAGTCTCATTTAGAGATGGTACCTCTTCTTTGCCGAGAATCTGGACCCTAACTTGATCAAATTCTGCGTTGAGTCCTGCAAGAAAGTCATAAACGCGATCTTTTTCGATAAAACTCTTTAGGATTGCTGCATCCGCTGCACATTTAGTCTCAATGCACCGATAATGATCGAGTTCTTGCCACAGGTTCTGCAGTAAATTTGCATACTCGGTAACTGTCTTGCTGCCTTGTTTAGTTGCTCCAGTCTTGACTTTGATTTTGTACACTTGCGTTGCATCACGTGCTTTTAAATATGTTTGTTGGACGGCATCCCAGATCTCTTTAGTCGTGGATAAAAACATACACGTGTCGCTGATTTCAGGGTTCATTGAATTCCATAACCATGACATGATCATGGAGTCAGCTTCGTCCCATGCATCAAATCTTGGATCTCCTTCCTTCGGTCCCGTCCCTAAGAGATGGCTAAGCTTTCCTTTTCCCTTTAAATATGTTCGAACAAACTGAGACCACTTCAAATAATTTTTCCCATTCAACCTATATGCTGCCTGAATGTTTTGCAGGTCGCCAGATGCTTGATGTGAGGAAACTTCTTCCGATTGTGCAGTGGTATTTGATGCAGTGGCTTCTGACATATTGGGCGGGCTTCAAGAAAGAGAGAAAAAACAGACAATGAAGGTTTGAAAAACTTAGTAAGGGTTGGCGATGAAGGCCTAAAGAATCTTTCAGCCAATGTAAAAAAAAAGGTAACTGTAATGCTCCACCAAACTGAAGAGTGGATCGAAACCACTCAAAATCAAAACTGATCCAAACCAAACCAAAGGGATTCAGTAAATCTGCTTTGGGCAACACCAGATCTAAGATTTCAGACTGATCTGATGTCTCTACAAAGAGATCCAAGAAAAAAAGGATGAATCTGATGGCGCAGCAGTCCAGAAGAAGCAAAAATGTAGAGCTCAGATCTGTAGTCGATCTCGAAGAAGAATCAAGGACACTCGAGAACCTCCCAAATACTGTTAGAGAGTTCTTGAACCAGCAGCAGAGATGACCAAAGAGATACTATGTGCGGATTAAGTCGTGACCAGCTCTGATACCATGTGAAAATTTGAGAGAAAAAATGAATTTATTGTATTGTCTTGGAAGGAGCATATACACAACTTTATATAGAATTACAGAGCTAATTTACAAGGTGAATAGGAAACTAACTTTTCCTAAAAAACTAATTTCTATATCAGTGGGATTCTCCAATTAATATCCCATGATTCTAGGATATCCCATGATTCTAGGAAATTAAGTTTCCCAAACTGATGGACCTAAAATTATGGAGAATCAATCAGAGTCAATCTTCTACTTTCCAACACTATCCAGTCAACAACCCTATTACCTTCCCTGTGGATGTGCTTGTACGTGATTCTCGTTCTCAATCTCTCTCCTATTCTCTTATATCCCTTGAACATTGATTGGCATTTCCATGGAGCTTCTCACCGAACCTTTGAGAACCTCTATCATTAGCCTCGAGTCTCCCTTTATGATAATTGTATCACTCTCAACTTCTTTGCTTAATTTATTGGCTTCAAGAGGATGGTAGTACTGCCCATTGGGCCTGCTAGGATCTAAATTATTTCCCACGGGAATTTCTTGCAATGCAACCAAATGCACATTGTCCATCCAACTTTCTTGATGCATCGAAATTTATTTTAATTTCTTCATGCTTTGGAGGTGTCCATTTAACCTATATGATTCAATGCTCAAAGAACCGGACCAGGCATTGACCCCAAAAAGGGAGAGATTCACAGGTCAGAGATTCAACCGGGGTTGAACCATACTGGTTTCAGCCCTAGATTAGCAAATAATAAAGACAAAAGAAATATGTACTGGTTTCAGCCCTAGATTAGCAAATAATAAAGACAAAAGAAATATGTACTGGTTTCAGCCCTAGATTAGCAGAGAGTAAAGACAAAAGAAAGAGAGAGAAGAGAGAAGGAAGAGAAGGAGGAGAAAACTGGTCCGATCTAGAAAAGAAGACAATTCTCTAGTTGGCTAGGTTGTACTTATATGTTTCTGATTAAGTACATAAAGACACCCATGTATAGTCAACTCTAACACTCCCCCTCAAGCTGGTGAGTATGTAACATATAGTCCCAGCTTGTCACAAATGTAATCCACTCTTCCCCAACTCAACCCCTTAGGCTATGTTTTGTTTGAAAGAAAAGGTAGGGAAAGAAAAGGAAAAGTAAAGAAACCTATACAAGGTTTGTAAAGATTTTCATACATTTCCCTTCCTTTCCCTACTTTTTCCTTCAAACCAAACACAACCTTAGTGAACAAGTCTGGCCACTGGTTTCCTGTGTTTACATATGCAGTACTTATTACTCCACTAAGCACCTTCTCTCTCACAAAGTGACTGTCAACTTCTATGTGCTTTGTTCTCTCATGGAAAACTGGATTAGATGAAATGTGGATTGCAGCTTGGCTGTCACAATAAAGCTTCATGGGGCAATCAATTATATATCCCATCTCTTGTAGAAGGTTCTTCAATCATACTAGTTCACATTTAGTGTGTACCATGGCTCTATATTCAGCTTCTACAGTACTCCTTGCTACCACAGTCTGCTTCTTACTCTTCCATGTCACCAAATTGCCTCCAAGAAAGGTATAATACACCATAGTGGACTCCTGTCAGATATTGAACCAGCTCAATCAGCATCTGTATATCCCTCTATCTCAAGATTTCCTCCACCCCTATATAAAAAACCATGACCTGGAGATCCCTTCAAGTAGCAGATAATCCTTAAAACTGCATCCCAATGTGGAACTCGAGGGTTCTACATGAACTAACTCACTACATGGATTGCAAAAGATATATTTGGCCGACTAATGGTTAGATAATTCAACTTTCTTACCAGCCTCCAGTACCTTCCTGGGTCCACAAACTCCTCACCTGCATCACTACTCAACTTGACATTCAATTCCATGGGTGTTTCAGCCAGTGTTTTAAAAGGCGCGCCTAGGCACAGAGGCGAGGCGCTTTCCAAGCTGAGCGCCTCACCCAGGCCAAGGCGCACAAACCTTGAATAGTCGCTCGCCTTTGCGCCTAGGCATGCACCTCAGGCCAGGCAAGAGGTAGCCTAGGCGAGCGCCTGTATGATATACACAATCCAACTTAAAATAGGATTCGAAATTATATTAAAAAATTAAAAAAAAAACACACAAAATAGGAAACTTAGAAAAAAATAAGAAAATTTGGAGGGAAGACTTCTTCTTCTTCTTCTTCTTCTTCTTCTTCTCCCATTGTTTTTCGGTTGCTATCATAAAAACAGGGGATCCACCCCATTTTTTTCAGTTTTTCTTGCATACTTACAGAATTGCAGGCCTGCTTCTTAGTGAGTTAAAACAATTCAGTTTTTTTTGTTATTAAATAGGATATAGTTTATTTATTTCTGTTATTATCAAGTAGAACTAGAATAGTTTATTTATTTTCAAAGATAGGTTCACAAATATGAGTATTGATAGTTGCAAATTGTAATTTGTTATTTGCCAATAGGAAAACTTTCCAACCGAGTAAATAGATGGGAAATAAGTCCGACAATACTCAAGAAAGCAATAGGAAAGACCCGTGCTGGAAATATTGTAATTTGCAAAGATCCAAAGAATACAAATTCTGTCACTTGCAAATTTTGTGGCAAAGTGACAAATGGAGGGATCTATAGAGCAAAGGAGCATTTGATTGGTAGAAGAAGAAATGTAAAAGTCTGTCCTAAATGCCCGAAAGAGGTGAAAGAAGAGATATTAGCATACATGCATAGAAAAAAATCAATGAAAGAGGACATAGTTGGAAGTCAAGAGGGCAGAATTCCTGATTTTGATGATTTTGAAAACATAATTGAAGATAAGGATGAGATGGGGGACAAGGTGGAAATTCTTGGTGTTGGTGGTGGTGATCACATTCCTTCTGCTTCCGGTTCAAAAAGAAGTTCTAAACAGCCCCCCTTAAGAAGGCAAAAGGAGCCTTAGGATAATTTTTTTCCTACTCCAAGCCCAGAAGAAATTGTGAATTTGAGAAGAGAACAGAAAAAGATGAGGCAAACCACTATTAGTGATGCGTATAATAAAGAAGGGAGAGAGCAAGTATGCATACGCATTGCTAGATGGTTTTATCAAGCTGGTATTCCCTTAAATATCGTACACTTGAGAAGTTTTGAAGCAATGGTAGAGGCAATAGGGCAATTTGGTCCGGGATTAAAAATCCCAAGTTACTATGAGTTGCAAGTTCCTTTCTTGAAGGAGGTTGATTATACAAAAACATTGCTTCAGCACCATATGGAGTCTTGGGAAAAATGGGGCTGCTCTCTTATGTCTGATGGGTGGACAGATAGAAAGGATAGGACCCTCATAAATTTTTTGGTCCATAGCCGTGCGGGGACAATGTTTATAGAGAGCATTGATGCTTCAAGTGAAGTAAAAACAGCTGAGAGGTTATTTATATTGCTTGACAAGATGGTTAAGAGAATTGGTGAGAAAAATGTTCTCTAAGTTATTACTGACAATGCATCAAATTATGTCCTAGCCGGTGAGTTTTATACTTTGTTATTAATTATTTCTATTTAACTTTAGTCTTTTGACATGTTAAAGTCACATTTCTTAATTCTTATTTCTTGAATTGTTTTCTAGAATTATTAGGGAAGTTTTCGATGGAAAAGCATCCTCATCTGACGTGGACACTGTGTGCTGCCCATTGTTTGGACTTGATATTGGAAAACATGGGGAAGTTGCATACTATGAAGAGAACAATTGAGAGGGCAATTGCACTTACGGGTAATATCTATAACCATCCGGGTTTATTGAACTTGATGAGGAAGTTCACAAATCAAAGAGAATTGATTAGGCCAGCAAAAACCCGTTTTTCTACTTCCTTTCTCACATTAAAGAGTATATACAAACAAAAAAAGAATTTGAGAGATTTATTCAACTCAAAGAAATGGAGTGATAGCAAATGGATAAAAGAAGCAAAAGGGAAAAGAATAAGGGAGACAGTCATGATGCCCACATTTTGGAATAATGTCATCTTTACTCTTAAAGTGTGTGGCCCTGTTGTTCATGTATTAAGGTTGGTGGATCGTGAAAACAAGCCTTCCATGGGTTATATTTATGAGGCTATGAATTGAGCAAAGGAGGCCATTGACAAGGCATTTAGTGGAAGGAAAGAAAAATATGAAGAAATTTTTGAAATTATTGATAAGAAGTGAGAATGCCAACTCCACTAACCATTGCATGCAGCTGGTTACTTTTTAAACCCCCAATTTTATTATGATGATCAAGAGAGAATCGAAACAGATGAAGAGGTTATGACAGGGCTTTTTAAAGTAATTGAGATGCTTGAGAATTACAAGAACAAGAGAAGTGTAATCACTGATGAAATATCCAAGTACAAGAATGCAGAAGGCATTTTTGGTCTTGATATGGCTATTTCCTAGAGGAAGACTAAAGCACCAGGTAAGTAACATTGATTTAATAATTAATACAATATTTGATTATCTTAATATTTTTAGTTTATCTAATGATCACTAATTCAGTTAATATTTATATTTTTTAGCTGATTGGTGGACCATATTTGGTGCTTCTACCCCAAATCTACAAAAGATTGCAGTGAAAGTTCTAAATTTGACATGTAGTGCATCGGGGTGTGAGCGAAATTGAAGCGTATTTGAGCATGTATGTCAAACTACTACATTCAAATACTTCCATTTTTTTGGATAAACTATCTTCAATTTACACTTATTTATTTTTTTGAATTAACAAATTCATACTAAGAAAAGAAATCGGTTGGATGAGAAGCGATTGAATGGAACCAGATGCTTAAAGAAAGTTTTGACTCACGTAGCACCAATTACCCCATTTAATTAAAAGATATAGATGAGAGCAATGAATGGTTAATGGGGGAGGTAGGATGTGATGAGGATGGTGCAGAAGCTGATTTGGTGTTTGGTGATGATACACTAACATGGGGAGATGTTACTCGTGCTTCTGGAGTTGAAGAGCCACTAAGGTATACAAGGCCTAGAGCTTCAACTTCCCAAGCAAGAGCAACAAAATCTAGTGGAAAAAGACCAAGACAGCTTCAATTGGAAGATGAAGAAGAGGAAGAAGTTGAAGTTGATGTTGAAGAAGAAATGGAAGAGGATTTTGATGACTACAAGTTAGATGACAATGAAGATGAAGTTGAACTTCCAAGTGAAGATGAAGATGATTAGAGGATGAGGATGCTGATTGAGACATTGAGTCTTGAAGAATGGCTGAACTGAAACCTTGGACTCTTTTTGTTTTTAATATAGAAAATTGTTTATGATTTTGTTTTATAGAAAATTGTCTATGGCTCATTTTTTGGGTAGAAAACTGTCAATGACTCTATCTATATTCTATAATCTATGTCTTTTTTTTGACTCTTAATATATAGCTTGCTTTTTGAAATATTTTTCAAATCTGATTCCTTACTTGCTTATTAAAATAAATGATTAATTTTTATATTGATTTTGTTACGTGAGTGTAATGGTGTGAGAAATGGAGAGGATACTGATACCAAGAGGTTAGTGTCTTTTAAGTGTTAAGTTCATTAATGTTGATTATCTAATGTTGTACAGGAATATAGGTTGTGCACTTGTGCTCATATGTCATATTCTTTAATTCCTTTATATTTATATTTTATATTTTTATATTGAATCATTGAAATTGAAATTTGAATGTGTTATACCGTTCTGTTATTGTTTTTTTTTTTTTTTTGTAGTCTAGTCTCCTTTAATTATTTAATGCTGATTTCTTAATTCTGTACTTATTGCATCTTTTCCTGATTAAGCAATTGAATCATTGCTGATTGCATATTCTTTAATTCTTTTATATTTAATGCTGATTGCAATATTGCATTTGCATATATTTAATCATGCTGATTTCTTAATTCAGATTGATCATTGATGATAAGATGATTGCATATTTGCATATTTTCCTGATTCATTAACTTCAGAATTCAGATTGCTGATAAGCTGATTACATTACCTCTAATGAGTAATGTCTAATAATCTAAGTATCTAATTATAACCAATTGAGCTAATAATTAAGTAATTAACTTTGTTTTTTGATATTTTCCTGATTTCTTAGAATTTCTACATGTTTTTTTTTCTATTTTTTTAGTTTTTTTTTTTAATTTTGTGCGCCTTTTTTAAAAAGCCGTGCACCTGGCCTTGCGCCTTGCGCCTCAGGCGCAAAATGGCCCTTGTGCCTTGCCTGCGCCTTTCGCTTTTAAAACACTAGTTTCAGTTGGTTTGGCACCCAACAAACTTGTCTTGTCCAACAAATCAAGAACATACTCCTGCTGGCACAAATTAGAACCTTGCTACCTCTATCCCCAAGAAGTATTTTAACTTCCCAAGGTCCTTTGTTTGGAAGTGATCATGTAAGAATGTCTTCAACTTGTCAATTCCCAACCTGTCACTACCCGTAATGACAATGCCATCTACATATACCACCAACAAAATCTTCCTAGTAGACAAATCATAGTCGAATACTGAATGATCAACTTGACATTCTCTCATGCCAAACTCTTTCACCACTTCACTAAATCTACCAAACCATGCACATGGAAACCGTTTAAGTCCATAAATAGCCTTCTTGAGTATGCACACCTTACCATCCTCCCCGTGAGCAACAAACCCTAGTGATTGCTCCATGTAAAAAGGCATTCTTGATGTCAAGTTGAAATAAAGGCCAATCATTCATAGTAGCTAATGAAATCAAAACACGGACTGAACTAATCTTAGCCACAAGAGAGAAGGTCTTTGTGTAGTCAATGCCATCTAGCTGTGAATACCCTTTTCTCACCAACCGAGCCTTCAACCACTCGACACTACCATCTGGGAGAAACTTGACAGTGTACACCCACTTACAACCCAAAACATGTTTTCCAGGAAGAGTGGTGAGAAACTTGATAGTGTACACCCTCTTTATTCTTCTTTATATAAAAGATTTTTATTAAAAATAAAGAAAAAATGAGATCCCTCTTCCTCTTCATCCTCCTCCTAACCCCCATCCTTTTAAGGAGGCTTACGCCTCCTTGTGTTCGGGGAGGCTTACGTCTCTTGTGTTTTGAACTATGCCTCACACCTCTAGGTAGTGGAACGCCTCGTGTCACACATCTGTGTTTTAAAACATTGGTCAATGCATATACACTTGTCTGATAAGTGGTCGTTTAGCAGGGAGCTGCATTGGAGACAACGACTAAGACGCAACTGGAACTGGAACAAGAGGGATGTGATCCGCAACCAAAACTAAAAGTGGAGGCGGAGAAAAAGATTAGACATCTGACCCTGAAAGAAATGGAACAAACTCAAAGAACGTTACATCAGCACAAACAAAAGAACATTGAGAACTGGGATTATAACACTTATACCCTTTCTGGGTTCTAGAATAGCCAAGAAAGACACTTAGTAGATCGTGCATCTAACTTGTCCATTCCAAGCCCAAGATTATGAACAAAACAAACACCACTCAAAAGTCTTGGGTGTGAGAGGTAAAGGAGACAAAGAGGGAAACAAGATGGAGAAGGGAGAATGACCTTTAAGAATAGACATGGGCATCCAGTTAACAAGAAAGCAAGATGTAAGTACAGCATCACTCCAAAAACATTTGGAAACGTTCATATGGTGTAAAAGGGACCGAGCAATTTCAAAGAGATGGCAGTTCTTTCTTACAGTAACCCCATTTTGTTGAGGGGTGTAAGTGCATGAGGTTTGATGGTTAACACCATGTTGTTCCAAATATTGCTGAAAAGGTGTATAAAAATATTCTCGGCCATCATCAGAACTGTTAGAGTGAGCCGAATAAGGGTAGATTAGTCAACTCACCTTGGTTAAGTTATGAGCTTATGTGGCAGTCTTATTAGAGGTTCTCTGTCCCATACTTAAGTAGGGGCAGTTTAGTCCTTGTACATTTAATTAGAAGCCTAATCACTATTAAGAGGTCGACTGATAGGGTTTAGCTATAAGGTTCAACAGTTCTTTCATCTTCTTCTCTTCTTCTTCTTCTTCTCTTCTTCTTCTTCTTCTCTCCTTCTTTTTCTTCTTCTCCTTACTGGTTCGGACTACTGTAGCAACAGTAGAAACATGGTATCAGAGCGTGACAACTTCAGTTCGTGTCCTGTTTCAGTTTGTGCTTCAGTTCTCTCCTTTTTCTTCTCTGGGCTGTCAATGGAGAAAAGTGGTTCGTCCCAGGCCTGAAACATCACAGCTCTTCTTTTTTCTGGTGCGCAGAACCTCCTTTCCTAAGAAAACAACTTCAGCAGTGAATGGTTGGCTGAAGCTCTCAAACGAAGGTTGGTTATCTCTCCTCTGTGTGTTGTTGGTATTTCTGGGTTGAAAATCTTCAAGAACTTGAGAGGACTGATCAGAACCTAGAGAACTAGGTTGGTTGTTGCCCTGGTTCTTGGAAAAATTCCAAGAACAGGCTGTGTTTACAGTGACCAAATGGTGTAAGGGCTGCTACTGTAGGTGGCCGAATGGTGCAAGGTGTAATGCAATGGTACTAGTTGAGTTTTTGTTGGTCTTGTGGTGCCCTCTTAAAAGCGTTAAAGCAGGTCTGTATTGTGTGTGACAGCTATGGCTGTGTGGTGGTGCTTGTGATGCACAAACTCTGTTGAGTAGTTGTAAGAGAGCTTGCATGTGGTTAGTAAGTGCTGAATTAATGTCAGTGTAGTCTGTGTTTTTTTTTTTTTTTTTGTGAAATCAGTAGTGGTATGGATAAGAACAAAGGCGTGTGTATCTATCATTGTGTTTAGGGACTGCTGTAGGTTCTGGAACATCAAACTCTTGACAGCAGCACTTAGTTGGTGATTGGGAATTCAGATTAGAGGCAGCATTGGAAGAGTATCATGGCAGCAATGGGAGATGGCTGTAGTGATCAGAAACCTAGTGTGGTGGTTTCCTCTGACTATCTAGGTGTACAGATGACCTCAATTAGACTGAATGGTGAGAACTATGTTCCATGGGCCAAGTCGGTGGAAGTTTTTCTCAAGGCAAAGAGAAAAGTGAAGCATGTGAAAGAAGATAAACCACCGGCTGACTCTCCAGGGTTTGATGATTGGGAACAGGAGAATGCTCAAATCATGACATGGCTATGGAACAGTATAGAACCCAAAATAAGTGCCAACTTCATGTTCTTAGATACAGCTAAGGATTTATGGGAACATGCCAAGAAGCTGTATTCTGGGCAAGATAATACTACAAGGGTAATATCAACTCTATCAGGAGTACTTTGGTCTGCAACAAGGAAATAAAACCCTAGAAGAGTACTATGCCAGTATGAAGAACCTCAGAAATGAGCTCAATGTCTATCATCCTCTCACTCCAGATGTTAAGGTTCAGCAACAACAGAGGGAACAACTAGATGTCACAAGGTTCTTAGTGGGGTTGAAATCAGAGTATGAACCAGTTAGGGCCCAAATATTGGGGGGCTCTACCCTTCCTACACTTGAGGAAGTGTTTGCTCGGCTTCGCAGGATTTCTTTGGGACAGACAGAGAATCCCACACAGTCTGATAGATCAGCTTTTGTGACAGCCAGAGGAGGTGGACGTGGTACGAAAGGGGGAGGACATGCCTCCCGAGGAGGTCGTGGTGGTTCCATATTTGGCCGTGGTGGTGGTTGTGACTCAGGGGGAGGCTGTGGCAAAGAAAAAGGCAGCTCTACAAGGAAGTGTACCCACTGTGGCAGGGAAGGACATTCCGTAAATTTCTGTCATGATCTTCATGGCCGCCCTCCCTCTAAATGGGCCAATCATGTTGTTCCTGGTGGGGTTGATGTCAGTGATAATCAACAGGCAGACCTAACTCCTTCCACATCTACATCTGTTTCCGGAAGGAAGATGGTGAGTGTACCGCGTGATGAGTATGAGCGGTTCCTTCAGTCCATTTCACAGCACACTACTGCTACTCTTGCCCACTCAGGTATAGCTTGCCTGTCATCTAAAACCTCTCCTTGGATTATTGACTCTGGAGCCTCTGATCACATGACGGGACTCCAGGTGTGTTCTCTTCTCTCTCTGAAACTTCCACATCTCAAACTATTACCCTTGCCAATGGTTCCTCCTCTCCCATCTGTGGTGTTGGCAATGTTGACATGGCTTCTCTTTCTTTATCATCTGTTCTATATGTCCCCAAGTTTCCATTCAATCTTATGTCTGTTAGTAAATTAACCAAGACTCTTAACTGTTCTGTTACTCTTTTCCCTTCCTCTTGTGTTTTTCAGGATCTCAGGACGGGGAAGAAGATTGGTGGGGGGCATGAAGCTGGTGGATTGTATTATCTTGACGGTGGTGGATCGTCAGTTGCATTTCAGACTTCACTCACTCCTCTACAGTGGCATTGTCGAATGGGACATCCTTCTCTCAAGGCACTCAAGATACTAGTTCCGTCTTTGAGTCATTTGTCAGTGTTACAGTGTGAGTCGTGTCAGTTTGGGAAACATCGTCGTGTTTCCTTCAGTCCTAGAGTTGAAAGTCGTATGTTGAGTCCTTTTGCTTTGGTTCATTTAGATGTTTGGGGCCCGATCAAAATAGTCTTATAATGGTTACAAGTATTTTGTCACTTTTATTGATGATTGTTCAAGAATGATATGGATTTATTTAATGAAAGAAATGAGTGAAATATTTTCCATTTTTCAAAAATTCCATGCTGAAATACGTACACAATTTGGTGTTCCAATCAAAGTTCTTCGTTCAGATAATGGTCGTGAATATTTTCTAACTTCCTTTCAACAGTATTTAGAACAGTATGGCATCATTCATCAAACTTCTTGTGTATCCACTCCTCAACAAAATGGGGTGGCTAGACGGAAGAACCGTCATCTCCTTGAAACAGCTCGGTCTATTCTTCATCATATGAGTGTTCCTAAACGGTTTTGGAGTGATGTTGTACTTACTGCGTGTTTCCTCATTAATCGGATGCCCTCCTTTATTCTTCATGGTCGGTCTCCCTTCTCTATCTTGTTCCCCACCTTGTCTCCCTTTCCATTAACACCTCGTATCTTTGGTTGTGTGTGTTTTGTTCACAATCTGAGTCCTGGAATAGACAAGTTGGATGCATGCTCCATTAAATGTGTCTTTCTTGGCTACTCTCGGACTCAAAAAGGGTACAAGTGTTACAATCCCATTACTCGGAAGTGCTATGTCTGTCTTGATGTCACCTTTTTTGAGTCTGTTCCCTTCTTCTCAAGAGCTGAAGCATTTTCGTCTCCACCTTTACTTCCTCTTCCTCTTCCGGTCAGTGATCCCGTTCCGGGTGTTCCTGTTGGAGTTGACTCGTCACCTCATCCAGTGCAGATCCCTACTGAACGACCACCAATTCGGCAAGTGTATACACGTCGAACGGCACCGGCCCCTCCTCCAGCTTCTACCTTGTCCGCGGATCCTGTCGTTGCTCCTGTTGCTGAACCCTTAGGACTTGACCTACCCATTGCCTTACGGAAAGGTAAACGTAGTTCTACTCTCCATCCCATTTCCAATTTTGTTTCAGTATCTCGCCTTTCCGCCTCACATCGCCAATTTGTTTCACTATTGTCATCTATTTCCATACCTAACAATGTCCAAGCGGCTCTTAGTTCACATGGGTGGAGGCAGGCAATGGAGGAGGAACTCTCTGCTCTTCAGCATACTCACATGTGGGAGCTCACTACTCTTCCTCCTGGTAAGCATGTTGTGGGTTGTAAATGGGTGTATACTGTTAAATACTTGCCAGATGGTAGTGTGGAGCGTCTGAAAGCCAGACTTGTTGCTAAAGGGTATTCATAGTTGTATGGAGTGGACTATATGGAGACCTTCTCTCCAGTGGCTAAGATTAGCTCTGTCCGTGTGTTAATTTCCCTGGCAGTTATGTATAATTGGCCCTTATTTCAACTTGACATAAAAAATGCCTTCCTTCACGGTGACCTTATAGAGGAGGTATATATGAAGCAACCACCTGAGTTTGTTGCTCAGGGGGAGGCTGGTAAGGTGTGCAGACTGAAAAAGGCAATTTATGGGTTGAAACAATCGCCTCGTGCTTGGTTCGGGAAGTTTAGTGAAGTGGTGAAGAATTTTGGAATGAAACAATGCCAGGTTGATCACTCAGTGTTCAGCTATGACTCAGAAGCTAGAAAGATTTTATTAGTGGTCTATGTGGATGATACTGTCATAACTGGCAGTGACAAATTGGGGATCGACAAACTCAAGGTCTTTCTGCAAAATCATTTTCAAACAAAAGACCTTGGGACATTGAAGTATTTCTTGGGTATAGAAGTTGCTAGATCAAGACAAGGTGTAAACCTGTGCCAAAGAAAATATGTTCTCGATCTATTGGACGAAACAGGACTGTTAGGTGCAAAACCGGCTGAGACTCCTATGGAACCAAATGTTAAGTTGAGCAGTGATACAGGGGAAGTATTTGATGATCCTGGAAGGTATAGACGACTAGTGGGGAAGCTGAACTATTTGACTATCACGAGACCAGACATCTCCTTTGCAGTCAGTGTGGTGAGCCAATTTATGCAGAACCCTCGTATATCTCACTGGGATGCAGTTCTTAGAATTGTAAGATATTTGAAGGGAGCTCCGGGCCATGGGCTATTGTATAAACCAGGAGGAAAACTTGAAGTAGTTGGGTACACGGATGCAGATTGGGCGGGCTCTGTGTCTGATAGAAGATCTACTACAGGTTACTGCACATTTCTTGGAGGAAATCTTGTGACGTGGAAGAGTAAAAAGCAGACGGTTGTGGCTAGAAGCAGTGCTGAAGCCGAGTACAGAGCCATGGCACACACTACATGTGAATTAGTGTGGTTGAGGAATCTCCTACAAGAAATCGGGTTCCACATGGATAAACCTATGAAGTTGTACTGTGACAATCAAGCTGCGCTCCATATCTCATCCAACCCTGTTTTTCATGAGAGAACAAAGCACATAGAGATTGATTGCCACTTTGTGAGGGAGAAGGTTCTTACTGGAGAGATAAGCACAGAACATGTAAGCTCAGGTGATCAATGGGCAGATTTGTTTACAAAAGCCTTAAGCTCAGGGAGAGTGAACTATATATGTAACAAGCTGAGATTATATGACATATATTCTCCAGCTTGAGGGGGAGTGTTAGAGTTAGCCGAATAAGGGTAGATTAGTCAACTCACCTTGGTTAAGTTATGAGCTTATGTGGCAGTCTTATTAGAGGTTCTCTGTCCCATACTTAAGTAGGGGCAGTTTAGTCCTTGTACATTTAATTAGAAGCCTAATCACTATTAAGAGGTCGACTGATAGGGTTTAGCTATAAGGTTCGACAGTTCTTTCATCTTCTTCTCTTCTTCTTCTTCTTCTCCTTCTTTTTCCTCTTCTCCTTACTGGTTCGGACTACTGTAGCAACAGTAGAAACAAGAACAAAGGATTTTAATAGGCTCACCAAATTGAGTATGGATTTCAGCATGAAACTTTTGGAAAATAAAAAACACTTCACTCCTTTCATAAGATAAAGCCATGTCATCCTTGAATAATCATCAACAAAAATTACAAAATATTTGTAACCATTGTATGACACTATTTTATTTGGACCCTAAATGTCCAAATGGATGAAAAAAAATGACTCGACGGATGGCTATCACTCCTAGACCTAAAGGGAACACGATGGTAATTCCCATACTAACACGACTCACATTCCAAAGTAGAAAGACTACCCAAAGACAGAACAAGTAACTTGAGAGCTTTAAGAGATGGATGACCAATTTGGCAATGCCACTAAAGAGGAAAAAGAGATGATTTAAGAATTGTTGAAGAGCCACCACCATCAAGGTAATACAATCCACCAGCTTCATGCCCTCCACCAATTTTCATCCCCGTATTGAGATCCTAAAAAACACGAGAGGAAAAGTAAAACGCGATGGATCAATTAATAAACTTGGTTAATTTACTAACAGACATAAAGTTAAAAGGAAATTCAGAAACATACAAAACTGAGGACAAGGGTAAGGAGTCTAGGTTAGCATTACCATCACCACAGATAGTAGATGTGAAGCCATTATTAGCAAGGGTAATTGTGTGTTAAGTAGGGGACTAAGAAAGAAAAGAAAATACACCTGGAGTCCCAGTCATGTGATCGGAAGCTCCAAAATCAGTAATCTAATGAGAGGATTTAGAATACCAGACAAGCCATACCTGAGTGGGCAAGGGTAGTTGTATTCTGTTGTGATGTAGCCTAAAGAAACCGCTCGTACTCATCATGTGGAACACTCATCATCTCTTTCCCAAAGACATCTGTGGGTGTAGAAGGTGTCGGATCACTATGCTGAATTTCACCTCTCGTACCACCACTATTAGCCACCGAATGATTGGCCCAGGTAGAGGATGGCCCATGTAAATCATAACAAAATTTGATAGTATACCCCTCAATACCACAGTGTGTACACCTCCTCACACCATTACCACATGCTTCCCTTGAGTCCCGACCTCCAAAACATCCACCACCACGGTTGAACATGGGACCATTACTTACACCACGACCTAGCTGACTTCCTCGAGCTCCTCCTCTACCACCACGACCTCCAGCTCTAGTTGCTACAAAGGCAGATCTATCAGTCACAGTAGGATGTTCTGGAGGTCCAACAGAAATCCTCCGGAGACGAGCAAACACTTCCTCCAGAGAGGAAAGAGCATATCCGCCTAGTATCTATGCTCTCACCGATTCATATCCACACTTCAACCCTACTAGAAATCTGGTTACATCAAGTTATTCTCTCTGTTGTTGCTGAACTTTAACATCAGATATAGGGGGATGATAAACATTCAATTCATTCTGAAGATTCCTCATACTAGCATAATACTCCTCAAGACTTTGATTTCCTTGTTGCAGATTAAAATACTCCTGGTAAAGCTGATATACTTTGGTAGTGTTGTCTTGTCTAGAGTACAGCTTCTTTGCATGGTCCCAAATCTCTTTGGCTATATCTAAGAACATAAAATTCACACTAATCTTTGGTTCCATACTATTCCACAACCATATTATAATCTATGCATCTTCTTGTTCCCACTCATTGTAACCCTGAGAGTCGGCTAAGGGTTTCTCCTCTGTCACATGCTTCACCTTCTTAGCCCTAAGAAAAACTTCTACAAATTTTTCCCAAGGTACATAATTCTCACCATTCAACTTAATAGAGGTCATTTGCACACTAAAGATAATCAAGGGGAATCATAACACTAGATTTATGTCCACTGCTGCCTCCCATTGCTGCCATGGCTGCCATAGAAAAAAAAAAACTCCACTCACTAGTACTTCACACCACTTCATTTGCTAACCACCACACTGCACGTGTTTTTTTTTACCTTTCTTAACCCTAACTGTCATTGCAGCCCTGTTGTTTCAGCACCATAGAAGATACCGAAATGCACCAAAACACATACTACCAGACCTGCAATTGATTACTACCTATCTCACATGGTATCACCCATACAACCTACTTGTTTGAACTTCATAAATCAGTACTACACTGATCCGATCACCACACCACCTAAAACAGCCCTCTTCGATCCATCAATTAGAGGGTTTCTACAAACCACATGAAACAAGCACCACAGAACCAACTTGAGGCATGAAAACCTCCAAGAAAGAAAAACGAAAACTCCTTTTCAGCCTTTCTGTGAAACTCCAAGGGATCGATGAGATCTCTGCAGAGATCTAGGGCAGAAGACGAACAAGGAAATTTTGGGTTAACCTTAACTATTTATATTTGCTCTAATACCATGTTACAGAACAAATCTGTACTGGTTTCAGCCCTAGGTTAGCAGAGAATAAAGACAAAAGAAAGAGAGAAAAGAGAAAGAAGAGAAGGAGGAGAAAACTGGTTCAATCTAGAGAAGAAGACAATTCTCTAGTCGGTCATATTGTATTTATATGTTTCTATTAAGTACATAGACTCTTATGCCCCTAATTAAGTATGGAACATATAACTTAAACTTGAACATAATAAACATTACATCACACTAATAATATACTGAAAAGAAAAAACTACCCCTATATAGTCAACTCTAACAATTATAATATAAAATAAAATAAAAAATATGTTATAACAGAACATAATTATATATTTTGAATATACTACAAGTTATATTTTTTTTATCAGCAAAAAACTTTCATTAATAACAGACAAATAAAGTTACAATAGATAAAGATTGCAGAGGGACAAACTGCAATCTCCAGCAATTAGTTACAATTCTGCCCAGTACAATGAAGATCTATTTGCCCCTTGTTTTGCTAGGGTATCCACCATCCCATTTGCATCCCGTTTGACCCAACCAAACTGAGAGTTGAACTTCCTTGCAAGTGTGTCAATTTCTCTGAAGATAAATTTGAGCTTCCAAGGTACTGATGTGATGTTTTTGGCCCAAGAGATGACCAATAGTGAGTCTCCTTCTATTTCTAAGTCTGTTGTATATTATAAATTATATTACATTACAACTATTGTCCACAATCTGTCTTCCAGGGACAAATTTCGATTAGAATGGAGAGACTAGTTTAGCTAGAATTGGTTTTATTCTATTTACTAGGATCTTTGCAATTATTTTGTATATAACATCACATAATCTTATAGGTCTAAAATGATCAGCTTTTTTCTAGTTTCTTGGTTTTCAGGATTAAAGCAATGAAAGTACTATTTAAATCCTTATTAATTTCCCAGAATGAAAAAAAAAAAAAAACTTCAATTACTTGTTTAACACTTTCTCCAATTATACCCCAATGGTTTTTGTAAAAATTTGCATTTAATCCATCTGGACCTAGAGCTTTGAAATCACCCATGGATTTCAAAGCTTCAAGAATTTCTTCCTCCTGGACCTACCTGCCTAGACTTTCATTTTCTTCCTCTAATAGAGATTGACCTATTATCTCCAAAAATTGATCCTTATTCTCCGTGCTCTCTTGCTTTAGTCTGTCCTTTAGAGCCTCAGTCAAAACTTTTTTGACTTGGTAGGGATCTGAAACCCATTCATTATTCTAGTTCTTAATTTTGGTAATTTTTGTTGTATTTCCTTATGGTTGAGATCATATGAAATAATTTTGTATTTTTATCCCCATTTTGTAGCCAATACAGCTCCTCTCTCTCTAATATTTTATTTAATCTTTTCTGAAGAGACTTTTCTTTGCTAACTCCCCACTTCGAGTGTCACTTAGTTGATGTTGTACTACTCCCAAGAGATCTAAGATCTACTTTTCTTGGAATATTGTTGAGGATTTTGTGCAGATTTTTTAATTGTTTTTTGTTTATTATTTGTTTAGATAGGAAGTGGGGACCACAACACACTTGTTGGGACCCTTTGGAGTGATGTTTTTAAGTTTTTTATGCAGTTTTATATGTTAGCCGCCCTATAAGGGCATATTAGTCATTGTACTCTCTTTTTTAATTAAAGTATAAATACTAATGGAGAGGGCAGCCAGATCTGATTTGCTCTCTCTTTCTACCTCAACTTCTTTTCTTCTCTTTCTCTTCTCCCACAAGAGACACTTCTTTTCTTTACAGTTTTTTATTCAGCAGATTTCTACCTGGAATCAAAGCAAGACTAGGGTTTCTTGGAGTTCATCCATGCAGTCCTAAATTAGTTGATTGCATGAGGAGATAAAGGGCTCATTGATCTACTTTAGACTGCCCAGTTCTTGGCTTTTTTGGTGGGTTTCAGTCATCAAGAGGGTGATCTGTGTTTTGGCATCAAAATCAAGAATAACTGGAGTGAGAGGAAGAGTCCTAGTCAAGTTGGACTCTTCATTTTTGACCTAGTATTGGGTGCTTAGACTTTTCTTGACTTCTCTAGGTTTTATATAGGGGGCGGTTTAGTTTTTGGCAGTTCTTGAGCCTTCTAGAGAGATCGATTCACTTTTCCTCCAGTGAGAGGTGGGAGAAGAGAGGTTTCTTAATGGGTAGGTTTTTCTACCTCCAAAAAGGTCTTCTACCCTTGTGTGATATCAATCTAATCTTGGAGGCTTTCTACATGGTTAATTTTTTTATTTTTGAGTTGTTTGAAGTTGAAATGGAGGGTTGGAGTACTGAGCAGAAGTCAACCGGTAACCTGGGTTTGGGTGTAGGAAGTACCAATGATGTTTTTGGGTCTGGGATTATTACCACAATAAAATTGGATGGTACAAATTATTTAGAATGGGCACAATCAGCCAAGATAGCTATTGGTGCTCATGGGAAATTGGGGTACATCACTGGGGAGGAGAAGAAACCTGATACAGATTCCTCCCTGTGGGTACAAGACAATTACATGGTGATGTCCTAGCTATGTAATTTTATGTTACCACACACTGGTAAAAATTTTGTGGGCTAATACTCCAAAGGAGACTTGGGATGGAGTGACTGAAACCTATTCCAAGAAATAGAATGTAGCTAGAGCCTATCAGTTAAGGAATCTAGTGATTGATACAAAACAATGACATAAACCACTTGTTATATATTTCTCCATGTTGAAAACACTTTGGCAGGAGATAGATCACTTAGAGGCTATGGTTTGGGAGAGTACGAAGGATGCAACAACCTATCAGAAATTGGTGGAGAAGAATAGGGTCTTTGAGTTCTTGGTTGGACTGAACCCTGAATTTGATATTTTCAAGCAATACATCCTTTCTAGAGAAAGTGTGACTTTTTCTCAAAACTACGCCTTTGTATCTAGAGAGGAGAGCAGGAGGAATGTCATGTTGAGACATTCAGGGATTGACCAGCCAGCTATGGTTAGTACAGTCAAACCCAAGCCAAATGGAGACAGGAGGAGTAGTGAGATTAGGAGGGAGGATAAGGACTTGGTGTGTGACTACTGCAAGAAGCCTAAGCATACAAGAGACACCTATTAAAAGCTCCATCCACATTTCATACCAGCTCGGGTCAAGAACAAGAAGGGAAATGCAAACGTGGCAATTATTGGAGACTCTTCAGGACCTCTCACCTAAGCCGACTTGGAGTCCACTACAGTGATAGCAGTCAAAACTGAATTGGAGAATTATGGACAGCTTATGAGTAAGAATGACTTTCGACTAGTTCTAGTTCTTCAAGCAGGCAAGCAGTAGAGTGCAGGAGCCAATCACACTACTTCCTTTGCTCATACATGTAGTTCATATGTCTACCCTTGTAAGAAGGAAGCATCTGAGCACATGACCAATATGTCTACCCTTTTTAGTTCTTTTTTCTAAGGGTAAAGAAAAATTCTTTAAAATAAAAAGAGAATACAAAGGGAAAGGTGACAAGAAATTACCCGAGAGAAAAGACAAACACCAAAATAGACCCAAAGACACTGACATACAAAAACATTCAAAACAAAGAGAAAACTCCAAAATGAACACCTGCACCCTGCTCCTAATCAAATGATCCTAAAACAAAGCCCAAACACCAAAGCTTCCTAATCCTCTTCCTCAAAACATTCAACCTGCCCATCATCTTCTTCATCCCACTTGTCACCTCTTTCTCTAGCTTCCAATTTCTTCAACCTCCCGTCTGTCCTCTTTCTTTCAAACTCCTCAAAGGCCCTCTTAGCAAATTCCTCATCCCTCCAAAAGAATAAACCAAGACTTTTACCTATTTCGACCTCTCTCTCCACAACTTTCTTGATAGGGACTCTTCTAGACCTCTCCTCCTCTTCAAGGCTTCTAACAGGAAAACTTACTTCAGCACTGCCAGCAGAATCATTTTATTTTTCATGTTCAGTTGTTCCAACCTAAGAGATCGAACTCGTAAGAACCCAAGCATTTGCCTTTCCAGCCACTTCGAAATTGGAGCTACCAATACCTTCCTTCCTCTTCTTTTATAAACCTTTTCATAATTTTTTGTAGGTCCTATCCCCACCAAACCAAAATTCAAATGGGAGAAGACCTTGGTTATGTGAACGATGTGTGTATTCTCCTGGCCCTATACAGTTTCTTGTGAAACTCTTCAACTGGGTTAACTGTAGCAGTCTCTATCACCCTCCTTCGTCCTAGATCCACGCCTAACCTTCCAACCACCACTTCCTCAAAAAGCCGATTATTAGAGTTGTTTCTCTCAACTTGGGGAAGTGTGCCAAAGGCCACATCCAGGCTAACAATTCCTCTATCGTTACTCCCTTAACTACCTCCTAAATCTTCCACAGCAATCCCACTCAAACCATGCTTCTCCTTCTCTTTCACCCCGAGCTCTTCTGCACTGACCTCTTTTGGGATATTGGTAATAGCTTTCTTCGTCTGATCAAAACCCAATGACATAAAGGCATTCTGGATCATAGATTCATCTTCCTCCACAAATTGATCGCAACCATCCAAAGCGTTCTTGCTTATGTTGGAGATCTAGGCAGCATTGCTTCCTGTGCTTCTCACCATTGTCTTCACCAAAGTGTCTTTTCTTCTTTTTCTGTACTTGAAGATTACCAACTCCCATCGATCTTCCTTCTTTTAATTTTGTTTGAGGAGATTTTGTTCAGACTCCTCCACCTGAAACCTTCTGAATGTTTAAAAGGAAAATTACTCCTGTTACATTTTAAACCCAACATTCCAAGTGGATTTTTGGGCTATCGAAAATGGACCCTAGAGGAACTAATGGTCCACTCCTCGTACATCTTCGAAGATACCTGATTACTTCCCTCGTCAGGCCCCATCCTTTTTGCTCTTGGACTGCCAAGTGTCCTTCACTTCCAGCCCTCCCTCCATCGACATTAAAGGTTAAGTCACACAGGCCACCCTTTTTTAATATCAAGTGGACCCCACCTCTTTTGAAATCTCCCCTGATTTGTCTCTCTTCACCTTCCCAAAATCTCAAAAGTTGATCAGCCCCAACTTACCAACCCCACTTTCATATTTAGCTTGATTTATTCCAAAAGTGCCCTCTCCATCAACCTCTAGTTCTTCCTCACCTTGGAGCCCATTCGACTTCTGCAACTTCAAGCCAGTTGAATGAGAAGAAGTGCTCCACTCCTCCCTCCACAGATCCATATTGTCTAACCAACTCCCAGGGTAAGACCCTTCCACCACCACTCTTACATCATACGGTTCTCCAAAATGGAGCAACAAAGAAGTTGGAACAAGATGGATTTCCTCCACCTCAATAAGGATACAAGCAGAGACGACATTCTTCCAGTCGATGGTCCTTGAATCAACGAACCTAAAACTGCCACAAGTGTCTTCAACCGCCCTGAAAGTTTGAAAACTCCAGGCATGCAACGGAATTCCATAAACATTTATCCAAACGAAACTTGAAAGCCCCAATTCCCTCTCCCCAACCTTAATTCTGGATAACGACGCCTTTCTTGATTGCAATAAAGAATAGCAAGAGCTTCAACTTCACAACTAAAGGAAAAATGGAAGAAACTTGCATTGAGTCTCCTCACCAGGAAGTGATTGCTCGATTTCCATTCAGCGACTACCCAAGTCCACATGTCTTCCACATTTGGTTCAAAATTAACGAAACGTCCAACCAAACTTCTATGAAGAACCTCTAACCGATCGCTAATTCCTTATGTTGATCTAACAAGCACCTCTCTTATCGTTATACCATTCTTAGAATCTTTATGTCTTAAATGATGTTCAAAGGTTATGTGAATCTATGCTCACAAATGGTTAAGGAACTTGGCACTACAAATATACTTTCAGTTCTTACCAGTTGTGCTCTGGTAGAGATAGGGTCTCTATAGGAAATGATTCCCACATTCCCATTGCTAGGAAAGGGACAGTTAGGGTGATTGATGGCATTACTTTGTCCTTTGTCTCATGTTCCTAGACTTCACACTAATCTTCTCTATGAATAGCCTAACAAAAAAAATGAACTGTTCAGTGACTTTCCTTCCTAGTAATTGTTTTGCAGGAATCTACCTTCTAGATGAGATTCTGAGACATCAGAGCCACCATGTTAGTAGTAGTAGTAATGGATCAAAGTTAGTGAGTCAGGTTATGCTCTGGCATAATCGTTTGGGTCATCTTTCTTTCAGTTCATTGAGATGTTTGTTTCCAAAGTTGTTTAAGTCTATTCCGTTATCTAGTCTAGAGTGTGAAAGTTGTCAGTTGGGAAAGCATTGTAGACATTCTTTTAAACCAAGTAATAAAAGAAGTTCTTCTATTTTTTATATTGTTCACACTGGGGACCTTATCATATTTCTTCTATGGACGGTTATCGTTATTTTCTTTTATTTATGGATGATTGCACTCAATACTCTTGGATATATTTAATGAGATCACGTATGAGGTGCCTATTTTGGTGCGTTAGTTCTACCAGATGATTCTCACAAATTTGAGTGAGGACTAAGGTTTTCGGATCAAACAATGCTAGAGAATATTTTGAGAAGGATTTGGCCACATTTTTTTGGAGCATGGGATGATTCATTAGAGTAGTTGTGCTTAAACACCACATCAAAATGGAACAGCAAAGAGGAAAAATAGACACATTGTGGCGGTGGCAAGAAGTCTTATGGTGTGTGCTTCAGTTCCTATTCGTTTTAGGGGGGATGCAATTCTCACGGTTGTGTACCTGATTAACCATGTACCTTCACACATCCTAGGGTTTAAAGTGCCATTCAGTCTTCTTTTTCCAAATGGGGAGATATTTCATATACCCTTAAGAGTTGTTGGGTGTATTTATTTTGTTCACATTCTTGGTCCTCATCGTAGGAAGTTGGATCATAAGGCCAAGAAATGTATTTTTCTTGGGTATGCTCAAAACCAGAAGGGGTGTTGTTGTTATGATCCAGTGTCGGGGAACAAGTTTGTCACTACGAATGTTACTTTTCTTTGAGTCTACATTCTTTTTCTCTAGTGGTTCTCCTCAGAGGGAGTGTTTTGGGGAGGAGAGATCACAATCTATATCTATTCCTCTTCCTATTCCTTCATCATGTCAATTAGCTACAGTCCCACTATGTGATCCACTACGGCCTGCCTCACAGTTCTTTCAGCACCAACGCAAGAGAGTTGACTCCACACATGCTCTAGTAGAAGAACCTGCACCACTCTCTATCAGTCCATCCAAGGTTCTAGATTTGGCTGATACAGTTCCAAGCATTTCCCTTGAGTTTGTTATTACCTCTAATTCCATTGATGATGTTTTTGTACCTAACACTAATGTTGCAGTTGATCTTGATCTTCCTATTGCACTCCGCAAGCGAAAGAGAAAGTGTACAGTCCATTGCATTTCACACCATCTCTCCTACAGTGCCATATCACCTTTCTACCGTGCCTTCCTTTCTTCCCTAGATGATGTTTTTGTACCTAACACTAATGTTGCAGTTGATCTTGATCTTCCTATTGCACTCCGCAATGGAAAGAGAAAGCGTACAGTCCATTGCATTTCACACCATCTCTCCTATAGTGCCATATCACCTCCCTATATTGAGTCACTCTCCAAACCCGAGTGGATAACAACTACGCAAGAAGAAATGGAGGCTTTGATTGAGAACCAAACATGGGAGATAGTTGAACTTCTTGTAGACAAGGAGATAGTTGGATGTAGATGGATAATCACTGTGAAATACAGGGCTAATGGCAACATAGAGAGGTACAAGGCAATGTTGGTTGCAAAAGGGTATACATAGACCTATGGTATAGATTATCTAGAGACCTTTGCACCAGTAGCTAAGATGAGCTTAGTTCAGATCCTATTGTCTCTACAAGCTACTTATTCATGACCGCTCTTCCGACTTAATGTTAAAAATGCATTCCTTAATAGTGATTTGCAGGAGGAGGTATATGTGGACCATCCTACCAGTTTCTATGAGAATGTTGGAGAGGGAAAAGTTTGCAGGCTGAAAAAGTCATTATATGATTTGAAACAATCACCTAGGAAATGGTTTGACAGGTTTGGGGGCGCATTGATCCATTTTGGATACACATAGACCCAGTCAGATCACACTCTCTTTGTGGAGAGGAGAGAAGCACTTGTGTCAACACTGATTGTGTATGTGGATTATATAGTTGTTTCAAGGAATGATCTGAGGAAGATTGATGCACTTAAGAAGTCACTGCAATAATGATTTGAGATTAAGGATCTAGGTGAACTACAATATTTTCTGGGGATTGAGGTTGCAAGATCCAAGCATGGGATATTCATCTCTCAAAGGAAGTATGTGTTGGACCTACTACAGGAAACTGGGAAGCTAGGAATTAAACCAGTTGATACTTCTATTGACTCGAACCACAGGATTAATGTTTTGGATGGTGAGTTGGTTAAGGATGTGGGGAGATTTCAGAGGTTGGTAGGTCGGCTACTATATTTATGTATGACACACCCAGACATTTCCTATGATGTTAGTGTTATGAGTCAGTATATGCATGCTCCTCAAGTTCAGCACTGGGAAGCCATTGATAGGATACTTGCATACCTGAAGAAGCATCCTGACAGAGGAATTCTATTCTCAGATCATGGGAATTTGAAACTGGAGACCTATATAAATGCAAATTGGCCAGGTTATCTAGATAATAGGAGATCCACATCAGGGGTATGCTGTTAGATAGTGTATGCCCTTAGCTCCAATCAGAATAATGTACATTATGGCATTTAATGTAAATGAATAAATTACATATTTGATTCATGTTATCATGGTGTGTTTCTGTGTAATACCCTTAAGCTGGACACATATGAGACCCATTTTAGTTTAGTATCTTCACAGCCGTTGGATAGATCTAGGGGAGATTTATCTTGCCAAGGCTGACACTAATGTGCCACTAAGTTGGTTGGGGTGGCTTATCTCAGCTGCCAGGGTGAGACCTGAGGTACATGCAGTGTGGGTTTTCTTGAAACCCTGAACCGGACCAAAATTCTAGCATTGCCCTGGACCTTGGAGAAAAATGGGCAAAACTGGATTGTTACACCTGACACCTAGATTCGATTATGATACTACACTACGTGTCGGATTGGGCTGTCTTTGATATGCCAATCAGTGAGATCCTTAGAGGGGGTCAAAACTTGGGTATGTTGGAACAGTTCGAGAATTCATCTGAGTGGGTAATCATAGTGACAGCATCAGCCCCTTTGCTGGACAAAGTGAATGATCGGGGATGCACTCTCTCTGATGGAAACCTAAACTGTCGGTAGTTGATTTCAACCGTTGAAATTTGTTTTTGCAAAATATATTTATATAGAGATATACATATATATATTATGGTTTCAAAATGTTTGCAAAAGGTTTTAATTCCCGGGATCCATGTGAGTAAATAGTGCAACACTGTTCCTTGCAGCTGAAGGAGAGGTCCTCTCTTGTCGGGCAGTGTTTGATCATTATGGGCTGAGAGGTTAAATGTAAGACCATTGAGGGTAATACCTGATGGGCTAATCTTGCATCTGCCCATAGTCCTTAGGTTTTTATAAGGTGGCTTGACCCAAGGACCATTTAGTGTAACTGTTGGGCCCATTAAGAGCCCATGGTGATGGACTTGGGGGTTCACTGCCTCCTACAGTGAATTCGGCCAGGCCTTGTAACAGAAGTTGGGCTGAACCCATGTGGATGATGTGTAGATCAATGTTTGGGTCCCACGCCATACAAGGATAGCCAACTGGGCAGCAGATTAAGAGGTTTAGTGAGCACATAGACTTAATGGGCCTAAAGCCCAATTTGAACTAGCTCAATAAGATTAATTAAATAAAGGGCGGTTCTGGGATTTGGATCAGCTGATAGGATAAGGGATTATCCCTATCTACTTAAAGAGTCCAGATCCAAATAAAGATTTGGATCAGGAAACTCCTAATTTGATTAGGAAGGCTGATCTTTATCTGCAGATAAGATAAGGGATTATCCTTATCTCTTAAAGAGAGTTCAGATCCAAATAAAAGATTTGGATTAGGAAACTCCTAATGGGATTAGGAGATCCTCTCTTTAAGGCTATAAATAGGAGAGCAGGGCGGACCTCGAAACACACTCACAGTCTGCTAAATTATAGAGAGAGACAACATAGTTTGACTGCAATTGTCTTCTGCTCTTATTCTTTCCTGCTCTTGCCGCCCTACCCAGTTCGATCTCCACCAGTGGGAGTGATCAAGAACGGTTCTTGATATTGCATTTTGCTAGAAGAGGCAATCTGAAGTCGTGCTCACCAGCCCTACATCATATTCTTGTTGAAGAATTCGGTTCATGCTGAAGAACCGTCCTGCTGATTCTGCTTCACCTCACACCGTGTCATCTTCGGTGGAAGGAATCTTTGGTCTTCTCCTTGGGCGTGAACACCTTCATTGGGGGTTTACTATTACTCCGTATCAAGTATATCCCTCTACTCCCTTTTTGGTTTCAGGTCTGGTCCGGTTTGGTTTCAAGATTGATCCTTAAAAATGTAGTTTTCTAAAATAGGGATTGTGATTCCCACATGGGAGAGAGAGAAATTTTTGAAATTTCGCCCAACCTTCCTACAGGGTTCGGCCATCCATATGATGGATCTCTCATTCCTTCATATGCTCCTTTGTGGGAGGAAATCTGGTTTCATGGAAGAGTAAAAAGCAGTCAATGGTGGCTAAGTCAAGTGCAAAGGCCAAATATAGATCTATGGCCCAAAGTGTTTCAGAATTACTTTCGTTAAATCCTTCCTCAGTGAGATTGGGATAGGGATAGATGCAGAAGAGCCCATTATGTTATATTGTGACAACCAAGTGTTGGAAAACGTGGGGTTACTGGTGCAGATCTATATTTGGTAGTTGTGTAAAAATAGAATTGTATATATTCCTAGGATTGTGGAATGATTGATTTAGAAAGTTTTTCTTTCTATTTCTTTCTTTCTATTCTTGTACTTTCTATTTTCTTTTCTTTCTATTTTTTCTTCTTTCTATTTATTACAGCAGCTTACTGTATAAATATGCCGATTGGTAATAGAATGAAATACATCAATATTCTACCATTCCAAAACATGGTATCAGAGCTCTGGGTTTGTCAACCTTGAGATTTTTTTCGGCCTTCATTGCCAGTTTTTCATGTCTTTCTCTTCTGACCTTCAGTGTTGATCTGTAACCAGAAGTGTTCCTTTATTCTCCTTTATTTCGGCCAGTTCTTCCCTCCTTTATTCTCCTTTCCTGCTGGCCTTATTTTTCCTCCATTAACAATGTCCGACATGACTGCAACAAGTGCTCCCGTCCAAAGCGATGAAGGAGCAACAAATTCTCATCCTCACACTAGTGATTTGCAGAATGGCCAGAACTACTTGAAGTAGTCACAACTAGTGCGTACCTATTTGAAGGGAAAAGGAAAAATTAGTCACCTTCTTGGAACAGGGCCAAAGTTGGGCGAACCAAATTTTGATGCTTGGGATGAAGAGGACTCCATGATTATGTCATGGTTGTGGAGTTCAATGACACCCGAGATCAGTGATACTTGTATGTTTCTTCCCTCTACAAAGGCTATTTGAGATGTTATCCGACAAACCTATTCCAAAGCCCATGACGTTGCTCGTGTCTATGAGGTCAAAGTGAAGACAGTGGCAACCAAACAAGGGAGCAGAAGTGTTACAGAGTATGCAAATCTGCTACAAAATTTATGGCATGAGCTTGATCATTATCGGGTTCTTTAGACAAAATGCCCTGATGATGCTGTGATCTTGAAGAATTTTATTGAAAGAGATAGGGTGTATGATTTTTTGGTCGGACTGAATGCTGAATTTGATCAGGTCCGAATACAAATTCTTGGCAAAGAAGAAGTGCCTCCATTGAATGAAGTCATAGCCCTTGTCAGAGCTGAGGAAAGCCGCTGTGGAATCATGCTTGAGCCTAAAGATCCCGAAGGCTCAGCCATGGTGGCAAGGGGAGGAAGTTACAGTGGTTCAAAGGGTGAGAACAATCACAACTTGGCTCATGAGACAACTACCCGTGACTCTAATGATAACCTCTGGTGCACCTATTGCAAGAAGCCCAGACACACAAAAGATCGGTGCCGGAAACTTCATGGGAAACCACCCACATCCAGCAAGGAATGGGGAAATCGAGGAGTTCCAAAAGGAGTTCAACATGCCCATAATGTCTCCACAACCCCGCAGCAAGAACACTCAAGTCAGGGACCATTTAATGATGAAGAAATTGAAAGGCTAAGGAGCTTCCTGAAATCCTGGAAACCAGGAAGTGGTTCTACCTCTCTTGCTCTCTTAGGTGAGTCTTTATCTCTAGGATTACATGCCTCGGCTAGTGTTTTTCCATGGATTCTTGATTCTGGAGCTATTGACCACATGACACCCTCTTCACTACATTTTCTCAACTCTACACCCTGTCCTAGTAATTGAAAAATTTCCGTTGCTGATGGTTCTTTCACCACAGTGGCAGGGATTGGGAATATT
Source organism: Nelumbo nucifera (assembly GCF_055504915.1). NCBI lineage: Eukaryota > Viridiplantae > Streptophyta > Magnoliopsida > Proteales > Nelumbonaceae > Nelumbo > Nelumbo nucifera. Next base: position 66,646,369 of record NC_142652.1, read on the forward strand.
CAAATTACTCCATCCCTATTGCTTAAAAATGTGCTTCATGTTCCTAAGTTATCCACTAGCCTTATCTCTATACATAAACTCACCCAGGATGTGAACTGCAATGTTGTGTTCTTTCCTTCTTACTGTGTATTTCAGGACCAGGTTTCGGGGAAGAAGATTGGACTTGCTAAAGAGAGAGATGGACTCTACTACCTTGAAGCAACCAGCAAACCATCTCACACTGTTATGCATGTCACACACGAGTCATTCTTATCTACCTCCAATAAAGATTTAATTTGGCGTCATCACTTCCGTTTCGGTCATCCTTCATTTCCTGTTTTAAAAACAATGTTTCCTTCCTTGTTTAATGGAACTGATGTTGAAACCTTTCATTGTGATGTTTGTGAACTTGCTAAGCACAAAAGGGTTTCTTTCCTAATTAGCAATAAAAGATCTTCAACTCCTTTTTATTTGATTCATTCGGATATATGGGGCCCTTCTCAAATTCCCAACATTACTGGTTCTAGATGGTTTGTCACCTTTATTGACGATTGCACTAGGGTCACATGGATCTTTCTTCTTAAGTCTAAATTTGATGTGGGTACCATTCTTTTCAACTTTCATAACATGGTCCAAACTCAGTTTGGTGTGAGAATTAAAAGGTTTCGATCTGATAATGCTACAGATTATTTTAATCAGAATTTGTCCCCATTTTTTTAGAAACAAGGCATTGTGCATGAATCCTCCTATGTTAACACTCCCCAATAGAATGGGATAGCTGAGAGGAAAAATGGCCATCTTTTGCAAACCACCCAAGCCTTTCTCTTTCAAAACCGGGTGCCAAAACAATATTGGGGGGAAGCTGTCCTTACTGCTGCATACACCATAAATAGACTACCATCTAAAGTTCTTGACAATCGAAGCCCAATACAAGTCCTTTCTCAATTCTACCCTAATATTCGAACCTCAAATAATCTCACACCAAGAATTTTTGGCTGCATTGCCTTTGTTCATGTCCATAATAAGGGAAAATTGGATCCACGAGCAATCAGGTGTGTCTTCTTGGGATATTCTCCAACTCAGAAAGGTTATAAATGTTATCATCCAACCACCAGAAAAATTTACACCTCCATCGAAGTCACATTTGAGGAGGGACAATCCTTTTTCGCTCAACCTTATCTTCAGGGGGAGCCCTCATTAATGGAAGATAAGGCCTCGGATCTAAGCTCCTTAGATGTATTACCCTCCTCACAGTCATCCAACCGTCAAGAATCACATCCCTCTAAGTCACAATCCTCTGAGCCCCACATTCTCGAGTCTCAACAAAAGTCAAACAACCCAACCATTGAACCAAATTCAGACATTGTTAACCCCACCAATGATGTGCATGATGATGTGAGATATATGCAAGTTTACTCTAAGAGAAGAAATCCAGATCCTCAACTTGTGCAAGTCCAAGATTCAACTCCTAATCCTGGAACTGAGGGATATGCAGAACCTGAACTTGCACCTTCACAGTCTGAGTATGACCTACCTATTGCACTGAGAAAAGGAACCAGAGAATGTACCAAACGCCCATTGTACCCTTTAGCCAAATCTATATCGTTCCAAAGATTCTCTAAATCCCATTAAAGTTTTCTAGTCAGCCTTAACACCATTCCAATTCCTAATACTCTAGCCGAGGCACTTTCTAATAAGGAGTGGAGAAAAGCCATAAGAGTGGAAATGGAGGCACTAGAAAAGAACAACACATGGGAAGTTGTGGATCTACCAAGAAACAAGAAGACTGTAGGTTGTAAATGGATGTTCACAATTAAGTACAAATCTGATGGGTCGTTAGAAAGGTACAAAGCACGACTGGTAGCCAAGGAATATACATAGACTTATGGGGTAGATTATCAGGAAACTTTTGCCCCAGTAGCTAAAATGAATACAGTAAGGGTGTTGCTGTCTTTGGTTGCTAACCATGCATTTCTCCATGGTGATCTAGAAGATGAGATATACATGGACATTCCACCGAGTTTTGGAGAAGGCATTAAGGGGAACAAAGTTTGTAGGTTGAAGAAAGCATTGTACGGCCTCAAACAATCTCCGAGAGCATGGTTTGGAAGGTTTACAAAGGTGATGCTTAGTACAGGTTACAAGCAAAGTCAAGGTGACCACACATTGTTTATCAAACACACAGACTCAGGGGGAGTTACTGCACTATTAGTCTATGTGGACGATATAATCATTACTAGGAATGATAAAAAGGAGAAGGAAGCATTGAAAAACTGCCTTTCTAGAGAATTTGAGATAAAAGACTTGGGGAGACTAAAGTATTTTCTCAAAGTAGCACATTCTAAACAAGGCATCTCTATCTCTCAACAAAAGTATGTTGTTGATCTTTTGAGAGAAACAGGAAATATGGCATGTAAACCAGCTTCCACGCCTATAGATCCCAATCATAAACTTGGAGAACCCAGCGAGAATGCAAGTGTAGACAAGGAGATGTTCCAAAGATTGGTTGGAAAACTCATTTATCTTGCACATACACAGCCAGATATTGCATACGCTATAAGTGTAATAAGTCAGTTTATGCATAATCCTAAAGAAGTTCATCTGCAGGCTGCTCATCGAATTCTGCACTATTTGAAAGCCAATCCAGGAAAAGGAATTTTATTCAGAAGAAATGGGGGACTGGCTCTTGAAGCATATACAGATGTCGATTATGCAGGATCTCCAGTAGATAGACGGTCCACTTCCGGTTATTGTACCTTCTTGGGAGGAAACTTAGTCACTTGGAGGAGTAAGAAGCAAAATGTAGTGGCTCGATCAAGTGCAGAGGCAGAATTCAAGGCTATGGCACAAGGAGTGTGTGAATTACTCTGGTTGAAGATAATTTTAGAAGACCTGAAGATTCCACGAGAAGAGCCTATGAAACTATATTGTGATAACAAGTCAGCCATCAATATTGCTCACAATCCTGTTCAACATGACAGGATGAAGCACATCGAAATTGACCGACACTTTATAAAGAGAAACTGGACAGCAAGTTGATTTGCACTCCCTATGTGTCTACAAAAGGACAACTGGCCGATGTACTTACTAAAGGGCTCAATAGTACAGACTTTCGAAGAATTATAGCCAAGCTGGGAATGGAGGATCTCTATTCACCAGCTTGAGGGGGAGTGTTGGAAAACGTGGGGTTACTGGTGCAGATCTATATTTGGTAGTTGTGTAAAAATAGAATTGTATATATTCCTAGGATTGTGGAAGGATTGATTTAGAAAGTTTTTCTTTCTATTCTTGTACTTTCTATTTTCTTTTCTTTCTATTTATTGCAGCAGCTTACTGTATAAATATGCCAATTGGCAATAGAATGAAATACATCAGTATTCTACCATTCCAAAACACCAAGCTATAACCAATATTGCCCATAATCCAGTTCAACATGACAAGACAAAGCACATTGAGGTTGATAGACACTACATAAGAGAAAAGGCGACAGCTGAAGAAGTTTGCTTACCTTATGTCTTCTCTGAGTTATAGTTAGTTGATGTCTTCACCAAAAGGGTTGCAAAGAACAAGCTTGAACATGACCTACACAAGATGGGAATGTATGACATTTACAACAAACTAGAGGGGGAGTGTTAAGGATTTTGTGCAGATTTATTAGTTGTTTTGTTTATTATTTGTTTAGATGGGAAGTGGGGACCACAAAACACTTGTTGGGACCCTTTGGAGTGATGTTTATTAGTTTTATATGCAGTTTTATGTGTTAGCCGCCCTATAAGGGAATATTAGTCAATGTACTCTCTTTTTTAATTAAAGTATAAATACTAATGGAGAGAGCGGCCAGATTTGATTTGCTCTCTCTTTCTTTCTCAACTTCTTCTCTTCTCTTTTTCTTCTTCCACAAGAAACACTTCTTTTCTTTATAGTTTTCTGATTCAGTAGATTTCTACTAATATATTACCAAACTTCTCTTTATTCCATGTTTTGAGATCCATAGCCAGCTTTCTAGTTTTGGCTATGAATTGGCTTCCTCTTGAACCTCTATATTCTTGTTCCCATTATCTTTTAATAACCTCCTTAACCAAGGGGTCCAAATTCCATATGCATTCATATCTAAATGGTTTTGGACCCCAATTAATTCCATTTATAGTTGTGAGGAGGGGGGCATGATCTGAGCTAAGAAATGGGAGGTGTTCCAATGTTGCCTCTAGGCATTGGGTTCTCCAGTTATCCGTAGTCAGAACACAATTTTTTCTAAGTTTCCTTTTCTCCATGTGTATTTATTTCCTTTTTCATGCATCACTGTCAAATTACAATTGGAAATAACTTCATGGAATCTATTTGCCTGAGATCTGTTAAACATTCAATTATTTTTGTCATCTTTGGATTTAAACATATGTTTTCTCATCTGAAGATTTCATCTGTCCAACCTTTGGCACCCATCTATCTAGCCTCAATCCTGAGAACCTAGTTGAATACTTCTTTACAAGATCCAATGTGCACTATCCTTTCTCCTGAAACTGAACAAGAACAAGTCACCATTCAGTTTTCTCACCAATATGAAGCCAAACCAACTCCACTCAATGGTTTCTGGATCTGAATGTATGAATTGACCCACTAAACACCTATGTAAGAACTCCAACCTTTCCATTAACTTCTCAACATCCTTCACCCTACTGAAGCCATTCATAACTTCATAAACTGCATGAATTTGGGTAGAGAGCGATAGAGAAGATAAATAATATGTAGCTTATAACCTAATTAGAATCTCACTTAGACATGTCTCTATAATAAAAATAACTTCCATAATAGCATGGTAATACAAGTGCCATGATAATGAAGTGACCTTTTAGCAATCAATCAAACCTACTTGTGGAGGTTGCCCTTGTCTTTTGATTTGAAAATGTTAATATAGTTTAAATTTGTAAATATAGGCCTCGTTTGGTTTGCAGGAATAGGAGTCTGGAATTGGAATCTGAATGGGCTATTCCAATTCCAACTGTTTGGTTGGGCAGAATCGGAATCCCAATCCCATTCCTGCTAGAATGCCACTCCCCCATTTGAGGGAATGGCCATTCCCTGCCCCTCCCTTGAGAATGAAATTCCATTCCTACCGATTCCAATTTTCATTCCCATTCCTATCTGAACCAAACAAACTATGGGAATAGACCATTCTGATTCTGATTCCAAAGGATTTTGGTTCTGGTTCTGACTACAAACCAAATGGACCCTTAATTCTAACAAGAAACCATATGCCTCATGCATCTTGTGCAAATACTGAACCGAAACCCCAAACATAATGGATTATAGAACATAAAAAAAGCATCCTTTAAAAGGAGAAGAAAATTCTTCTACATCATGTCCAAAGTGATGCAATAGGGCATAAAGGTGTAAATCTGACCGTGCCGCTTGCAGCCCAAAACAACGGCACGTGGGCCTTGCTGGGCCAAGGGTTTCAGGTCCATGGGCCGACACGACACAACCTGCGGGCCTACAACAAGCCGAGTGCAGCCTGTTCGAGAAAACTAGCCGTTGGGGCCCTTAGGGGACCCCCAAATGGCTAGCTTCAGCTTTTGTAGGGGTTTTTACAGAAATACCCCCTCAATCAACAACTATAAACCTATAAATAGCTATATAGGGGGTATTTATGTATTTTGGCTTTGGGAGAAGAAAAAGATAATAATGTCCCTCCAACAGCTATATCCTATAATATAACAACTAATTTGGGACTTTGGGGGTGTTTGGGTAAAGTGATAAATGCCAAAATAGCCCTCCAAACAATTAAAAAATTACTAGTTTTTAGGGTATTTTGGGCAATTGAATTATTTTCAATTCCTATAAATAGCCCTATCCTCCACCATTCTCATCACACCAATTCAGCAATTCTCTTTTCAATTGTCATACTCTCTCAGTCTCTCATCTCATACTATCATACACTTAGAAATTTAGGAGGCTTTGGCCTTTAAGCCTTCAACCATTGAAATCAAGTTGAGATTTTGAACCGGAAATCCGACCATCTAGGTAAGCGCAATTAAATTAATTATTATTTTTTTAGAATTAAAAAATGCCAACTCCTCCTAAAACCAATTCCCCAACAATAACTTCACTATCCCGATTTGGAAAGTATTTAAAATTGAGGAGGTTGAGAGAAAGGGAAAAAGAGCCATTTGCCAAAAATGTAGGATTGACTTTAGCTTCAATAGCAAGGGTGGTACTGGCCACTTGGGCAGACATTTTCTCTTCCATGAGAAACAAGAAAAAGACATCTACTTTAAAGATTTGTTGGATGTTGAGAATAAATTACAAGACAAAGGAGGGCATGACACTACTATGCCTGATGAAACAGATGATTGAAGTCAAGGAGATGGTGTAGTTTTTTTCAATTTTATTTAAATTATTTGTTATTTTTTCAACAATGTAACTTTTTATTTTCAATTTATAATTTTTTATATTTTAAATGAAATAAAATCTCTATTTTTCCAATTTGTTGTCTATTTTGTATTTTAGTAAGTATTTTTTTCATTTCTTTGTTAGATTTTTTATTTTTTCAATTTGTTTCGAAGGAAAGTTAAGTATTTTAGTTTTACTTAGCAAAAAAAATCAAAATGTCAAAAAAAACAAAAAAAAAAAAAGTTTGGACCTTTTTGGCCCGGCCCAAGCCCACGGCACAACCTGCACAACACGGAATGGCATGTGCTCGCATGGGCTCAGGCCATGGGCCGTGCCGGGCCGACCCCCAAAATTGTCCCAAGGGAGGGAAGCACAGCCCAGCTCGACCTGCGTGTCGGCCAGCACAGCCTGATTTACACCTCTAATAGGGATGGAACAAACTATCACAAGACAAAAATAAGAGAGTAGAGAGAGAGAGAGAGAGAGAGTATAAAGAGAAATGAGAGAGAAATCCCAAGGAATCACTCCAAGGGGTCCTAGAATCACTCTAGGGTTTGTAGGAATCACTCCATACAGCAAACTTGCTCTAAAGAAATCTTCATTCATTCATTCATTAGCTCCAAAAGGAAGAGAATATATCTATTTATAGCGACTTGTGTGGCCCTGAATACTGTTCAAACTTGCTCTAAAGAAATCTTCATTCATTCATTCATTAGCTCCAAAAGGAAGAGAATATATCTATTTATAGTGACTTGTGTGGCCGGAATACTGTTCACCATAATTACAAAAATGCCACTCCTTGTCTTGTGCATCAAGAAACACAATAATTTTCTATCTACTAATACAAATAAACTGAAAATTGAAAAACAAGCCCTACTAAACCAAAGGAACAAGATGTTATAGCCCAGGCCAACACAGGACTAGTTAAAATGACGAAAATACCCATACTATCCAAATATACAGAAATACAGAAATTCCAAATTTGATTCTTCAACTCATGCATTATTCTCCCTTGGTTCAAAAATACTCGTCCTTCAGTTTTGAAGAACTTGAGGATGAAAAAAGTTGGTGTACCTCAATGACAAAAGTAGTAATTCCCATAGCTACTTCAACATACTTGGACTGCAGAGTAGATGTCACACACATAGCTATAAATGGATCTTGAAAGCAATGTATGTCTGAAATAATGCTTTCCATAACCTTCATTGTTAAATAATAAATAACGTTAGCTTCTTGACCACTTACATCACCAATCAGCCTATCTTGTGGTGAATCTTCCCCTTGCTTATCACTATGAACTTGCATATCCAAAATCTCAACTGCAACATTTGGAACTTTTCCTTCAATCTCTAGTTGAGAAATCTCCATCTCTATGTGTTCAGTTCCCCTTGGTTGTTCAGCAAACTCTTGAACTTCTGCCATTATTGATGTTGGTGGAACTTGTACTATGTCAACTTGTAATTCTTGAATTGGTTCCATTGAACTTATAAGGTAAAGTCATAACTTACTTCCTTACTAACATCTATTACAACCAACACATTTGCATCTTGCACCTGAATTTCTTCAACTTGCTCCACTTCTATCTCTTCTTGATCATTAGCCTCAAGCTGACCATGGGTGTTGGAAGTTCCTTCTTCAACAATTCTAATATTTTCTTGGCCAGCACCCTTTTGAAATTCTTCATTCACAACTTTAGCTCTAGGAGGGGCATCAACATGCAAGAAATCATCTTTATCTTAAACTTTGTACTCTCTTCTCATTGGCTTCAAATTCTTTATTGTAATCAGCTGCCTCTTTTGTATCTTCAGAAATAATTCAAAAGCATGATCTAAGTCATAAATCTAAATTGTACACAATTCATTCTCGGTATCATCCCTTAGTCCATCATTAATGAAACGAAGTGATTTGTGCCTTTCACTTTCTGTAAAGTCGCATCTAAAATATAATTCATCAAACTTATGCATATATTGAACTACAGATAGCATACCTTGCTTGAAATTAGTCAACTCCACATATAGAGGGGCGGATCCCCTGTTTTTATGATAAAAACTGAAAAGCAATATGTTTCAATTCAATGAGAAAAACTGAAAAAAATGGGGTGGATCCCCTATTTTTATGAAGAAGAAGAAGGCGGAGCCTTGTTTTACTGAGAAAAATCGAAAAAATAACAGGGGCAGAGCCCCTATTTTATTGAGAAAAATCGAAAAAAAATAAAAAGGGCGGAGCCCCTGTTTTACTGAGAAAAATCGAAAAAAATAAAAGGGGCAGAGCCCCTATTTTTATGCATGTATTGTATGAAGAAGAAGAGGCTGAAGAAGAAGAAAAATAGGGCGGAGCCCCTATTTCAGCCTGGACTGCCAACTACCGCAAGAAGAAGAAGAACAAAAAAAACATAACATACCTGATAGGCCGATACTGTTAGCTTTGTTCAATTCAGGCTTGGACTGGACAAACTTGAGCTTGAATGAGATTCAGCTTCCTTTGGTTTGTCTTCTGGAGTCTAACTTTTCGACGAAGGAAGTCTTCCCTCCAAATTTTCTTTTTTTTTTCTTTTGGTTGTTTTGGCAAAGAGTTGTCAATTCAACTTCCTTTTTTTCTAAGTTTCCTATTTTGTGTTTTTTTATTTTTTAATATAATTTTGAATCCTATTTTAAGTTGGATTGTGTATATCATACAGGCGCTCGCCTGGGCCGCCAGTCGTCTGGCCTGAGGCACACGCCTAGGCGCAAAGGCGAGCAACTGTTCAAGGTTTGTGTGCCTTGGCCTGGGTGAGGTGCTCAACCTGGAAAGCGCCTCGCCTCTGCGCCTAGGCACGCCTTTTAAAACATTGATATAGATTCTTGACAGTGTGGCCGGCCAGAAATAAGAGGAAGAGAAGAGAAGAGAAGAAGAAGAGAGAAGGGAGAAGAGAAGAGAAGAGATTGGCAATGGAACAGTGCTGGCGGCGCCAGCTTCTATTAGTATATATAGGGCGACTAAAATAAAAGGGGAAAAGACCCTTGTGCCCCTCTGTAAGTGAAGTACAATAATCAGAAATATAAAAAAAGACATTAATCAACCAAACAGACCCTACCAAGACAAGACTAAAAGACAAGAAATAAAATAAACTATTTCAACACTCCCCCTCAAGTTGGAGCATAAATGTCAATCATGCCCAACTTGTCACACAAATCATTATGCCGCACATGATGAAGACCCTTGGTGAAGATGTCTGCAAGTTGTTCTTCTGAGCTGACATATGGAGTGCATACGTCTCCATTCACAAGTTTCTCTCTAATAAAATGCTTGTCCACTTCAATGTGTTTCATCCTATCATGGAGGACTGGATTAGTTGCAATGTTGATAGCAACTTTATTATCGCAATAGAGTGACATAGGATTACTAACTGCAAAACCCAGTTCACCTAATAGGTTTCTTATCCACATGATTTCAGCAACCCCATGAGACATGGCTCTGTATTCTGCTTTAGCACTGGATCTAGCCACCACACTTTGCTTCTTACTTCTCCATGTAACCAAATTTCCTCCTACAAAGGCACAATACCCACTGGTAGACTTTCGGTCATCAACTGCCCCTGCCCAATCAGCATCAGTATATACTTCCACCTTTAAATGTCCATGTTTCTGGAACAACAAATCAGCTCCAGGAGACTTCTTGAGGTATCTAAGGACCCTCTCTGCAACTTCAAAGTGAGTTGTCCTAGGATTGTGCAAGAACTGGCTAAGGACGCCCACTGCATAAGCAATATCTGGCTTAGTCATAGACAAATACAAGAGTCGTAGGTCTGAAACTTCTTCACATCTTTCACGAACTCCCCCTAATTGTCTCCCAGTTGATGGTTAGGTTCAATTGGTGAGTCAATTGGTTTCACCCCAAGCTTGCCAGTATCTTTTAGTAGGTCCAATACATATTTCCGTTGAGAAATAAAGATGCCCTTTCTAGAGCGGGCAACTTCAATTCCAAGGAAACGTAAGGGTCTTAGATCTTTCACCTCAAATTGAGTGGCTAAGAATTTTTTTAGTTTCTTTATTTCAGTCTCCCAATCTCTTGTGATCACCATGTCATCCACATACACAATTAAAGCTGCAACTTTCCCTTCACCTTTCTTCACAAACAGTGTGTGGTCTGACTGGCATTGTTTGAACCCCATCTGTTGAACTGTTAAGTGGAACTTACTAAACCAAGCTCGAGATGATTGTTTCAACCCATATAAAGATTTTTTTAACCTGTACACTTTCTGCTCACTGCCTTTGGCACAAAAACCTGGAGGTTGGGTCATGTACACTTCTTCTAAGTCACCATTCAAGAAGGCATTTTTAATGTCCAATTGGTGAAGTTCCCAGTCAAAGTTTGCTGCCAACAAAAGAAGAATCCTAATAGAATTCATCTTAGCTACTAGGGCAGATGTCTCTACATAGTCCACTCCATATACCTGTGTAAAACCTTTTGCCACTAGTCTGGCCTTGTACCTTTCAATAGTTCCATCAGCCTTGTGTTTCACTGTGAACACCCACTTGCAACCCACTTGTTCCTTCCCTTCAGAAAGATCCACCAACTCCCAAGTGTCATTTTTGTGTAATGCATCAATTTCTTCCTTCATTGCATCTGTCCATTCAGGTTTGGATAAAGCTTTCTGTCACATTCTTAGGAATCGGGATACTATCAACAGAAGAGAGGAATGCACGATATGAAAGTGAAATATGGTCATAGGACACAAAGTGATAGATAGAATGATTAGTGGTACAGGATCTAACACCCTTTCTCTTAGCAATAGGAACATCAAGATCATTAATGACATGGGAATCAACATTGAGAGGTGCAAGCATATCAATAGGAACAAGTGTACCTGGCTTATGAGAAGGATCTGCCTCCGGTGAATCTGATGATGTTGGTTGCATAGTGTCAAGTTCCACGACTCTTGAACTCTACTGGCTTTTGTGGCGACGGAAAAAGGCACGGAATGGAGGAGGATCAGGTAGAGGAGGTAGTTGAGCCTGGATGTGTTTCTCATCATCCCTACTCTCCCCCTGGGGAGAAACCGAGAAAAATGTTGATTCTCAAAGAAGGATACGTCAACAGAGAGATAGTACTTACGAGAGGTGGGATCATAGCAACGATACCCCTTTTGGGATAAAGGGTAAACAAATTAAACACAAGGAATAGCACGAGGATCAAGTTTACCCCGAGTAGGGGACAAGTTATGAACAAAGCAACAACACCCAAAAACACGCATTGGAATGGGAGACAACGGAGCTGTGAGAAACAAAAGCTAATGTGGGGCCTTAAACTCTAGTAACCGAGATGGCATACGGTTGACAATGTACGTGGCACACAGAACAACATCCATCCAAAAACGTTTTGGAACATTCATATGGAGTAACAAGCCACGAGCTACTTCGAGAAGGTGCCGGTTTTTTCTTTCAGCAACACCGTTTTGTTGGGATGTCCGAGCACAAGAGCTTCGTTGAATAGATCCACTCAAAGCAAAGAATTCTGTGAGATCACTATGGAAGTATTCTTTTGCATTGTCTGACAGGAAAATATGAATTTCAGTGTGGAACTGGGTGAACACCATGTATTGAAAGTCTTTCACAATTTTAGGCACTTCATCTCTAGATCGCATAGGGTAAACCCAAGTATATCTAGATTAATCATCAATCAAAGTAAAAAAGTACTTATAAACAACCTCAGTAGGTAGAGTAACAGGGCCCCAAACATCAGAATAGACAATATGAAACAGAAATTCAGATCTTTTATTTCTCAAAGGAAAAGAGTTTCTACAATGCTTACTCAATTGACACGTCTAACACTGCAACTGACTCACTGACAAAGACTTAAACAACTTGGGAAACATAACTTTTAATGACTCAAAAGAAATATGACCAAGACAATTGTGCCATAAATAGGCTTGACTCTCACAGGACGAACTCAAGGACTTTGTAACCGCAAGACCAGCTTTATTCTCCAACATGTAGAGACCATCTACCATGCTTCCTCTACCAATTGTCTTCCCCGAGGCCAAATCCTGAAGCACACATGAAGATGGAAAGAATGTAACTGAACAGTTCAAAGAGTGAGTGATACTACTAATGGAAAGTAAATTTATAGGCAATTTAGGAACATGCAACACATTAGAAAGGGTAATGCCAAGTGGGAAAGATATGGTTCCTTGGTCGGCTATGGTGGAGAATGAACCATCAGCCAGTCTCACCTTATCTCTCCCAAAGAGAAGGTTGTATGCCTGAAATAAATTTGACTTACCGGTCATGTGGTTCGAGGCTCCAGAATCAATTACCCAAGGAGAATCAGATGTATGAGATGACACATAGAGAGCAATGGCAGTGTTACCTGATGTAGACGCAAATGAGGTAAAAGGGGTAGGACCAGAATCTATCTGGCGAAGAGTCCTACCATTTAACTCCAAATGGTCACGAAAGGAGTTGATAATCTCTTCCTTAGGGTCAGAACTGGGACTAGTCTCTTGAGATTCCATATTAGCTGAGTTATACCTTTTTTTATTTTGCTGAGTTGGTTTCTTACCCTGATCAGATGATAACTTCTTACCCAAATCCTCTGCCCATTTAGGTTTTCAATGGAGATCCCAACATGTGTCTCTGGTGTGTCTTGTTTTCTGGCAGTGAGTGCACCAAAGTTTACTTTTGTCATATGCTCTCTTCTGTGAATCACCCTTCTTAAAGGAACCTCCGACATTAGTATCTGTTGACAGATGTTATTGTACACAGGTTTAGTACCGCAAGGGTACTGTTGTAATTTTACCCATCTTTATGTTGTACGACTAGACTAGTATAAATAATATCTACTGCACACGCCTGTAGTATTCTTTTGGGGTTTTCAGTCATCTCGCCTCTCCTCTCCTCTCCTCTCCTCTCCTCTCTTCTCTTGCTCTCAAGGAACTCTCTCTCTTCCTCTTGGTCTTACCCTTTCTGATGTCCTTCATGTTCCAAAATTTCCCATTAATTTGTTCTCTGTTAGTAGTGTTACTAATTCCTTAAATTGCTCCATGACTTTTTTCCCTTCTCATTGTGTGATTCAGGATCTGGCCTCGGGGAGGACGATTGGTAGGGGACATATGGTTGATGGACTTTACATGCTGGAGAATAGGGCTGGTCTTCATGTTACAGAGTATGAGTCAGTCCTGTAAGAGTAAAGTTTATTTATGGCATTGTTGCCTTGGTCATTTGTCTTTTGAGTCTTTGAAAGTTGTATTCCCAGAACTGTTTAAGTCAATGTCGGTTTCTGATTTTTCTTGTCAAACGTGTCAGTTAAGTAAATATTGTAGAACTCATTTTCTTCAAAAAAATTGTAAATCTGAATCTCCTTTTCACATTGTTCATTCTGATGTATGGGGCCCTGTTACTTTACCATCTGAGAGTGGCTACAAATATTTCATTACCCTCATTGATGATTATTCTAGATATACTTGGGTATATCCGATGCGAACCAGGGAGGAAGTACAAAAAATCATTCAAGATTTCCAGCGGTTCACTCAATTTCAGATTGAAATCCAAATTTTTCAGTCAGACAATGCAAAAGAATTTTTTCATAGTGATCTCATTGAATTCTTTGCTTCGCGTGGTTTACTTCACTGGAGCTCTTGTGCCCGCACACCGCAACAAAATGGTGTGGCCGAACGGAAGAACCGACATCTCCTTGAAGTGCCTCGGGGTTTACTACTTCATATGAATGTCCCCAAACGTTTTTGGCTTGAAGTTGTTCTTTGTTCTACTTACCTCATAAATCGTATGCCCTCTCATTGGTTAGACTACAAAACCCCACATCAGCTTCTCTTTCCTAAGGCCCCCCTTCTTTCTATTCCTCCTCGTGTATTTGGTTGTCGGTGCTTTGTCCAAAATCTGTCTCCCACCCGTGGGAAATTGGATTCTCGTGCTATCCCTTGCATATTTCTTGGTTACTCCTTCACTCAGAAGGGGTACCGTTGTTTTGATCCTATTTTTCGGAAATTCTATGTCTCCATGGATGTTTCTTTCTTTGAAGATGAGCCTTTTTATCCTGTTTCTCCTCAAGGGGAGTGTAAGCATGAGGAGAAACTGGTTCAGCTCCCTTCTCTTCCTGATCCTCCGCCTTTTTGCGTCTTTTCTCGTCGTCACAAAGGCCAATCAAATTCAAGAGCTATGGAGAATCCAGAAGTTGTACCTCCAGTGCCACCAAACTCCTCGGGAGAGGATCATACTCACTCGGGTAACTCGGCTCCCAATGATGTTAATGATTCTATTGAAAATGATTCCTCTGCTGCTAATGACCTTGACCTTCCTATTGCTCATAGGAAAGGTGTTAGATTGTGCACCACTAAACATCCCATTTCCAACTTTGTTTCCTATGAGAACATTTCACCCTCATTTCGTGCTTTCCTTACCTCTATTGACAGTGTCCCTATCCCCAAGAATGTGGCAGAAGCTCTTTCAGTTCCTGAATGGACAAATGCCATGAAGGAAGAAATTAATGCCCTTCATAAAAATGGCACATGGGAACTTGTTGATCTTCCTAAGGAAAAGGTTCCAGTTGGATGTAAATGGGTGTTCACTGTCAAGCATAGGGCTGATGAAACGGTGGAGAGGTATAAAGCTCGCTTAGTGGCAAAGGGGTTTACTCAAGTGTACGGAGTTGATTATGCAGAAACTTTTGCCCCTGTTGCCAAGATGAACTCCATTAGAGTTCTTTTCTCTCTTGCTGCTAATCTGGATTGGGATCTACATCAGCTTGACATCAAGAATGCATTCTTGAATGGTGACCTTGAAGAGGAAGTTTACATGATTCAGCCCCCTGATTTTCTGGCTCAAGGCAATGAACAGAAAGAAAGTGTGCAAGTTGAAGAAGTCTTTATACGGGCTGAAACAATCACCAAGAGCTTGGTTCAGCAGATTCCATGTTGTGGTTCAGCAGAGAGGATACAAGCAATGTCAATCAGATCGCACACTGTTTGTGAAAAGAGAAGGTAAAATTGCTGCCTTAATTGTATATGTGGATGACATAATTGTTACTGGTGACTGAAAGGATGAAATTCAGAGGTTGAAGGTTTTTCTTGCCACTCAGTTTGAAGTGAAGGATCTAGGACCTGCCAGATACTTCCTTGGAATTGAAGTTGCCCGATCAAAGAGGAGTATCTTCATTTCTCAAAGGAAATATGTCCTAGATTTATTTCAAGACACTGGAAAGATGGGGGTGAAGCCAGTTGACTCTCCCATTGACCCCAACCATAAATTAGGTGACAGCCAAGGTGAACCTTTCAAGGATGTGAAACAGTTTCAGACATTGTTATACCTTTCTACGACTCGTCCAGACATTGCATATGTTGTTGGTGTCCTCAGTCAGTTCATGCATGCACCTAGGTCCTCTCATCTTGAAGCAGCAGAGAGAATCCTTCGATATTTAAAGAAGTTTCCAGGCGCCGACTTGTTATTTCAAAAGCACGGGCATTTGAAAGTTGAAGTTTATACAGATGCAGATTGGGCTGGATCTCAAAGTGACAGAAAGTCTACTAGTGGCTACTGCACCTTTATAGGAGGGAACCTTGTTACATGGAGGAGTAAAAAGAAAAACGTGGTGGCTAGATCCAGTGCTGAAGCTGAATATCGTGCTATGGCCCACGGGGTAGCTGAAGGCATGTGGATAAAGAATCTGTTGAGTGAGTTGGGTTTCTTAGTAGACAAACCTATGACTCTATTCTGTGATAACAAAGCAGCTATAAGCATTGCTGCCAATCCAGTGCTACATGATAAAACAAAACACATCGAAGTTGACAAGCATTTTATCAGAGAGAAAGTCATCACAGGCAAATGTGTACTCCCTATGTCAGCTCTGAGAACCAACTTGCAGACATCTTTACAAAGGGGCTAAACCATTCCAAACATCATGATCTCTGTGACAAGTTGGGCATGATTGTAATTTTACCAATCTTTATGTTGTACGACTAGACTAGTATAAATAATATCTACCGCACACGCCTGCAGTATTCTTTTGGGGCTTTCAGTCCTCTCGCCTCTCCTCTCCTCTCTTCCTCTCTATCTCCTCTCCTCTCCTCTCTTCTCTTGATCTTGCTCAACAGTATCTATACTTCCCCGGACAGCTAGGGCAACTGGCTCACCCTCCGCACAATTCATCACACTTCTACTCTCTTCTGATTGGACTAAGGCATGAACCTCATGAACTGATGACAAGTCTTTACTTCCCAAAATCTGTACTCTCATGGACTCATATGAAGGGTTCAACCCCAAGAGAAAAGCAAATACACATTGCTGAGAGACAAGTGACTTGTATGCCTTTGCATCTTCATCACACTTCCAATTTACATTCTAATAGTGATCCAGTTCTTTCCAGATCAATGTCAGATCCAAATAGTACACAGAGAGACTCCTCTCCCCCTACTTGCAAGTAGAGGACTCAGCTTGCAGTTGGTATATCTTGGCATAGTGCCTTTGCTCTGAATAAGTAGACTTCGCTTGTTCCCATATTTCACAAACTGTTTCAGCCCACATGAATGTCTTTCTTACTTGTGGCAACATGGAAACCAAGAGCCATGACATAACCATACTATTTTCTTGGTTCCACCTATCATATTCAGCACTTCCATCCTTTGGTTCCTTCACTTTCCCATTAATGTATCCTATTTTCCCCCTAGCAGTAATGTAGAGTTTTATTCCCCTAGACCACTCAAGGTAGTTTAGTCCATCGAAGGGGATTACAGCCATGGGAAAGCTCATATCCATTCCCCCATTCAGTCCATTATGATTTCCCGAAACCCCCGATGTAGCAGAATTCTCAAATGACATGGTCAAAACAGACAATTAGTCCCAAACACTGGACTTAGGATCCCTCCTTACTCCAAAAATAAAATTGCTCCACACACGTACTCAGTCCACACCCACACACTTGGGTTTGAAATCAGTCTGAGCACATACAGTACCAATTTCAGAACAAAAAAGGAAAGATTCGGCAGATTTCAGACCTGTACGGTTTAACAGTCTCAACCTACCAGCCTTCCAGAATGTCTAAGAACATTAATCAGCAGGAGAGATCCTTAACACTTATAATCAAGCCAAAAAATTGAGATAATAGGTCATCCTTGACCTACAGTCACTTTAACACAGGAACAGGATCACACGATCCAAAAAAAAACAAGAGGTATAAACCTCGCAAAGGTCTGACAGCATTCAGCAGCCCAGATTCATTTAGTTTTTTCACTTGGTCCACAACCAAGGAGGGTAAGGAAGAGAAAAAAGGAAGGACGTACCAGTCGTAGATGTATTTTCTTCAGCCCAGATTCAGATCTCTGTTCCGCCCAGATTCAGCAAGTTGGAAAAGGAAGGAAGCCTGTTCGATCTGTTCTCTCAGTCAGTATTCCCGCTCTGATACCATCTTGACAGTGTGGCCAGCCAGAAATAAGAGGAAGAGAAGAGAAGAGAAGAAGAGAGAAGGGAGAAGAGAAGATGAGATTGGCAATGGAACAGTGCTGGCGGCGCCAGCTTCTATTAGTATATATAGGGCGACTAAAATAAAAGGGGAAAAGACCCTTGTGCCCCTCTGTAAGTGAAGTACAATAATCAGAAAAATAAAAAAGACATTAATCAACCAAACAGACCCTACCAAGACAAGACTAAAAGACAAGAAATAAAATAAACTATTTCAACATAGATCATCAAGGAAGTATTGTGGAATGTACTTTTCTTGCAAATACCTCTTCATCTCTGCCCATGTGGTAATAGGATATTCACCTCTATTTTCTAGTCGCTACTCAAGAGTTCTCCACCATACTTTAGCAATACCCGCGAGCTTCATGTGTACAAATTTGAATCTTTGTTTTTCAAACATATCATGCCAATCAAAATATTCTTCTAGTATAGCAATCCAATCAAAGAATGCTTGTCGATCTTCATCTCCCTTGAAATTAGGCACTTCCCTTTCTCTTCTAACATTCTTGAAAACCTTACTCCTATAGCCGACATTACCAGATCTACTTTCTTCCACCAATTTCTCAAGTAAATCAACCATAGACCCTTCATATGGTTCAAAAACCCTATCATCATTGATTCTAGACTCGTGAGATTGTTTAAATGATACCCTAGGCCCATAGAATCGGTCACTTTGTGAGAACATGGTGACTAACCATTAGCTCTGATACCAAAACTGATGCAGTAGGGCTGGAACAAACTATCACAAGACAAAAAAGAGAGAGAAGAGAGAGAGAGAGAGAGTAGAAAGGGTAGAGAAAGAGAAAAGAGAAAGAAATCCCAAGGAATCACTCCAAGGGGTCCTAGAATCACTCTAGGGTTTGTAGGAATCACTCCATACAGAAAACTTGCTCTAAAGAAATTTTCATTCATTCATTAGCTTCAAAGGGAAGAGAATACATCTATTTATAGAGTGACTTGTTTGGCCTGGAATACTGTTCACCATAATTACAAAAATGCCACTCCTTGCCTTGTGCATCAAGAAACACATAACTTTCTATCTACTAATGCAAATAAACTGAAAATTGAAAGACAAGCCCTACTAAACTAGAGGAGCAAGATGTTATAGCCCAGGCCCACACAGGACTAGTTAAAATGATGAAAGTACCCATACTGTCCAAATATATAAAAATACAGAAAATTCCAAATTTGATTCTTCAGCTCCTCCATTACAAAGACTTGGTTATTCTAGATCTATTAGATGATGTGATTAAGGTTTAAGAATGAAGAAGAATAGAGAAGAGAGAAGAAGAGAGAAGAGAGAAGGTCCAGGTGAGAGTATGCCCCACAACCCTCTCTTCCAATATTTTATTCATTATGAGAACATAGCATGAAAGTACATAATTTTCCATACAATAACAATGGATAATTCCCTCCTACAAGTCCAATACAATGGAAATACCCATAATACCCTCTATATGCTTATATAACCATCTCAACACAAACTCACAAAGATATACTATTACTGATTATTTCTATGAAGAGGAAGAAAAATCTCCACACCTAATGAAAGTAAATGAATCTAAAAGAGGAAGAGGTAGGGGAATCACAAAAAGGACACGAGATGAAACGGTAATAAAAGACTTGAGTATTTACAATCCCTTGATTGAGTGGATCGGAAAAAGGCGAAGTTCAGGCCTCGAGCTGTGGTAAAGAGAGTTGAAAAGATAATGAGAGGTTTCCTTTGGGAGCCTAGTGAAGGGAAGAAAGATCATTTAGTTAGATGGGATAAGGTGATGCAATTGAAGATTGAGGGGGGTCTAGGCATTGGAAATGTTAAGTTGAAGAACTCAGCCTTTTTGAGTAAATGGCTTTGGAGATTTCCTAAAGAAAATTAGAGGTTGTGGACTAGAGTTATTTCAAGTATCCATGAGCTGTCAAACAACGGTTGGGATGTGGGCTGCTTACATAGAGCTACTCTGGCTGCTCCTTGGAAGGCTATCCATGACAATCTTCCTGTGTTCCTCAATCACATAAGGTATGATTTGGCTTTGGGTCAGAAAATAAGATTTTGGGAGGATATGTGGGTAGGGGAAGCCCCCCTTTCGGAGGTTTTTCCTTCTCTCTTTGAGCTTTCTAGTTTCAAAGGTAAACCTAGTTGTGATTTTATCAGCTCTTCCTCGTACCTTTCAAACCTGAGTTGGAATCTTGGCTTCACTAGAAATCTGAGAGAATCTGAAATTTCTGATTTCTCAGCTTTGCTTCTTCTGTTGAGTTCAGTATGTTTGGGGGAGGGTGGTTCAGATTCTAGAGTGTGGACCCTTAGTCAGTTGGGCTCTTTTTCCTGTAAGTCCTTTTTGAAATCTCTTACCTCCACCACCCCCTCTCCTCATTTCCCTGTTAAGGAGATATGCTCTCGGCCCATCCCTCCAAAAGTTAATGCTTTTTGTTGGGAAGTGTTTCATGGATCCATTAACACCTGTGATTTGCTTCAAAGGAAAAGACCAAAGTGGTGTCTGTCCCCAAGTTGGTGCTCTTTATGTAAGTTGTATGGTGAGACTGCCTTTCATCTTTTGATCTCCTGTTCTTTTGCTACTTCTATTTGGGAGTGGTTTTCATCTCTTTTTGGATGCAGTTGGCTTCCCCCTGATTGTTTGGAAGGTGTTTTTAGCTCTCACCTTTTCAGCTGCCCTAAACGAAGAGGCAGAATTATGTGGAGGTGCACTAAAGCAGCAGTGATTTGGACAATTTGTGAGGAAAGGAATCTAAGAATCTTTGAAGACAAGGAAAGAAGTAAAGAAGCTGTGATTGAGGTGATTACTCTCAAAGTAGCACATTGGGTGAGCACTTTAAAGTTCTTTGCTGACTTTAAGGTTGAAGATTTCTGCAGATCGTGGGGAATAATTGCAGGTTCTTCGTCTAGAAGACAGATTGTTCATGAGGCCTGGTCTCCTCCATGTGTTGGGTGGAAGAAATTAAACTTTGATGGTAATTGTATGGGCAATCCTGAACCATCGGGTATTGCTGGGGTAATTAGGGGAGAAAATGGAAACATTCTAGCTTTGTACTCAGGTCCTGTTATGGACGCATTCCTCGGGAAGACGTACCGTCGCCACTGGCAGCAACAGGCACCTGACCCACCGCCAGCAGCAGCAGTGATTCAATGATTCTCATCCTACCCAGTTCGACAACAGCAGCCTTATCTAAATTAGATTAGATCATCTTGCTTGTTCTTATCTTATACTATTGCTCTTATCTTATCTTGTTAGTAGCTTATCAGATTAGGATTAGCTTATCTTATCCTTAGCAAGATAGAACTGGAAGTCTCCCTATTCAGCAAGGAAACTCCTTTTGATTAGGACTCTTGTAATCTCCTATTTAAGGAGACCCCATTATTGAATGAGGATATCAAATTTCCAGTCAAGAAAGAGAGTAAAAGGAGAGTTCGGTGATCTCTTGGACAAATCACCCTCTAGGACGCCAAGATAGGTTCAGCTAGGAAGGGGAGGAACAAGGGAAAACAGGAGCTTTTCCCCGTGGACCGACCCATGACGCGATCCTACGCCCGGGCCCATAACAGGTCCTATTCAGCATGGAGATGTGGTGAGATCAGAATTATTGGCAGCAGTCTATGGAGTAGAAAAAGCTAAAGAAATGGGGATTACTAAGCTGATTATTTAAGGAGATTCAAAAGTAGTTGTGGGCTGGTTGAAAAGAGGGGAAGGAATCATATGGAAGTTAAGGAATGAATTCAGGAGATTCAAGCAGATTTCTAAAGATATGATGATCCAAATAAGATGGATTAGGAGGTCTGCAAACAGTTTGGCTGATGGTCTGGCAAAGCAAGGAACTCAAAGACGCTCTATGTTCTGGGCAATTCTGTAAATAGTGAATAGTTTCTGGGTGGGCTTTTTTGTGCCCACAAATCTTTGTTGTACCTCTTTTTAATCTAATGAATCAATTTTGTGTTGCTGATCAAAAAAAAAAATCTCTCCAAGAGTATAAGACTTCATGTGGTTGTTGGTGTGTGTCAAGGAAGGCTATCAGGATATACCAGCTTAGGATGCAAAATTTTGAAATTGGAAAACAAGAATGTCTTGTGTGGTCATATGGAGGAAGACTAACCAATTTTTCATCAAATGTTGGATTCCAAAGGATAATTGGAATTTTTCACATTCATCTTCAAAGTAACACTGCAGCTATTTTCATCTACTTTATTTCTACATTATTAGTAGAATCACTTAATTACCTATCAAAAGAAATGCAGCCTGCCCCAAATAGTCAGAGACTCATAATAAGGAATTGAAAAGGTGAACAATTACTGATCTAGAGAAACAATCCCATTTTATAGCCCCAGCTTTATATGTACAAGCATGTCATTCCATGCCATGTGCACACTCGTATACAATGTTCAGATTTTCTGTTAAAATATACTTGTCATAAAGAATAGGCAGAAAAATCCAAAAAGTGTTCAGTTCATTGATAATAATTTCTTACTCCAATTTCAGGGTCAACAATGCCCAAATCCTCACAAAAGGTCCTTGCAAACTCTTCAGGATCACTCTCAAGGTTGTTTAAGTCCTGTAACATGATAATTAACCCAAAATACATAAAACAAGGAGAACAAAATCTTACTATGAATATTTTAATATTCACATACTAAATCCAATTTTATGATGCAGAATAGAAGAAACCAGTTACAGAAAGTGATATTACCCACAAAAACTGATCTCTTATGATGGTACTATTTACCCGAAGGTCAAGCTGAAACAAGGAAAGAACAAGCACAGTTGGAAGTCCACATGGTAATCGTAAAAAATCTAACAGGGGAGAGGAAACCTTAGAAATTTATAACTGAAATAAATTAAATAAACCTTGATTGGAACAATCTTCTCGCCTGTATACATTTCTTGCCCTTCATATGATCGAAATTCAGCCAGCTGTGTCTGCAATGAAGTCCTAAAGAATTTAGAGATGGACAAAAAGCTGGATTATTAATAGATCTCTTTAAATAAAAAATAAAAGATAAAAAAGGAAATGATGGAGAAGTGGACATAACAAGGACTTCCCATTCAGCCACTCCTGAAAGTTTGGCGTCTCAGATGCCTTACCAATACTTCTATTTAAACAATTTATTATGTTATCTCAGGGTAACAAGGGACCACTTCGTTCAAGAAAGTGCTAAAGGTTAGGCCGGTATCCAGTCTGCCCCTCCCAAATCCTAGATAGCTGGGATCAACATCGAGTAATGGCTCTTTTTATCATATATCTCTTGTTTTTGAATGTCACCTGGGTACTACTTAAATAATCCTTTGTCTTCAGATGATATATACTAATGAAATATCAGTTTGTTTGCTCAGCTGATAAAATCTTTTAACTTTTTTAGAAGAGGTAAAGTATCAATTCATTAAAATGAAACCATGTACAACCAGTGGCTGTACAATGGGGAGTACAAATTTCATTCAAACAACTATCCCACTGGATATTACAAACAGATTTTCAAAGCCAAAAAGAGAAGTAAAGAAAGAACTATCAACAGTTAACTGTGCTGATGACCAAGAACACAGTTTTCCCACAATTTTCTGCCACACTTTGACAGCCTTAGTTTTGAAATATCCTTGAGTTTCTTTCTTGCCATATCAACCAGAAGACTGCACCTGGAATCAAATAACAGAAAATTTTTCCTTTCTTACTCAAACATTGTATCCACCACCCTTTCACAAAAGAACCCACTGAGGCTGGGCAGCAACTTCTGAATGCAAAAATCCTAAAGATCCTCACCCAAATGTTGTATTGCAATAATAGGTGGACACCTGATTCTTCTACCCTGTTACATAGCACACACCTAGGTGACTTAATCATCATTCCCCTCCTAATCAAGTTGTCTCTTGTAAGAATCGTGTTCAGGTATGCAGCCCAAACAAAGAAAGCCACTTTCGAAGGAACGTGCTTGCACCATATTCAGGAGGAAGTCTCGTGGTGCTTGTTATTTGCTGATGAAATTGTATTAAACGAAGAAACTAACAAAGGATTAAATGCAAAATTAAGTTTCTGGACAAATACCTTAGAAACATGATGTTTTATAATATGGACTAAAACAGAAAACATGCTATGCAAATTTAATAACGAAGACAATAACAGTAGCACTAACACTAACAAAAACAAGACTTTTTTGGGGATCTTTAATGGAAATGTTAATGTACAGAAACTCTTTGTACAAAGGACCATACATGCATACTTTTCTTTTCAATTCATACAATATACTTTACTTTTTCAAACAAAAAAAAAAGTAACAAAAATAATAGTAGTAGTAGAAACAACATTTCCAAAAAATGAGTGGAAAACTAGAAAGAATAGGGCCAGAAATGAAGTCATTTGGAAATTTTGTTCTTTCCTATTTGGGGTAAGAGCATTTCAGCCAAGAACTACAGCAGAAATGTTTTCTAGTTGGCCAAAGCTTAGAGATTGCAGGAAAGCAAGGATAGTTTGGAATTGTATTCCATTTACTGTGTGTTGGACCATTTGGAATTAAAGGAACAGAAGGTTGTTCAAAAACAAATCAAAGAGCATTGAGGTGCTGGTGGAGTCAGTTGGAAAACTAGTGCTGGATTGGATTTTGGTTCTCCCTGATTTTGCTCAAGTTAACTGGGCAGAATTGGGGGAGAGTTTCTGGAATATTCTTGAGATTCAAGCTTGTAATGTTGATCAGTTCACAGTGGAGTAGCTGTTTTTTTAGTTGTTTTTGTTGAAGTGTCAAATTGACACCTCTCAGATTGTATTATTTTTCTTGTTTACTGAAATCTTTTCTCTTACTCTTCAGAAAAAAAAAAAAGTCATTTGAAGGAACCTAGGAGTAGCTCCAATAGGTGAATAGGTGATAAAATGAAAGAAAGTAGACTAAGATGGTTTTACTCACATGCACAGAACACCATCTACAGCACCTGTACAAGAAGTGATCTGTTGCAAGTTGAAGGGGCTAGAAGGGCTTGGGGCAGAGCAGAAAGGACTTGAGTTGTAGTAAGAAATGATTTAAGTGCTAGTAATTTAATAATGCATATGACACTAAATAGAACAGAATGGCTTCATGTAGCCAATCCCATATAGTTGGGATAAGGCTTAGAATGATTATTCTAGTTACCACCCTTGCCCAACATCTCAGTCTTTACATTACAATCATTTAAATTTTACCATGAGGGATGACAATCATCTTTTGAACAGTAACTGTTACTGTGGATACATCTATTAGAATGGGTAATTAACTGTGCATGGCATAATTCCAATCATCATACTTGAATAGAATGGGCAATCTGCGTTATGAATGCTGGAGGGAGTTTCAAGTCCTTCACCGTCCTTTTGGCAAATACTACCACCTCTGAATCTGGATCTGCAAGATTAAAAATTCATGGAAAACAACTTACTTGGAGTCTTGAAATGGATTAGAAGTCAACAGTTACAGATATATCCTGAAGTTGAAAAACGGTCAGTGACAGCAGAAAGATGATGGTGAGCTATGACACCTTGATACTTGTACATGCCTAGTGTACTAGTGTTCAAAAAACAGAGCACATACCAATACAACACCAGACACTGCATAGACACTTCTAGAGTACACTTTATAGCATTAAGAAATGGTATGCCTTGTAAACAAAAAAAAAAAAAGTATGTATAACAAATTATACTATAAAAAACTGTATGTGTTAGATGTCTAATGATTATTGAAATTTGGCAAGATAAGAAGTCTTGATAAATGACAAGGAAAACAAAGTTTCATTGTAAAAGAGGCAAATTGTAGCCTTTCTTAAAAAAATATTTAAGCAAGAAAAATTTCCAGCCATTTTACATAAAGAAATAGAACATTAGAGTCAAAATTGGATATATATATATACATATACGTACAGGATCTTAGGTTATTGAATCATATTCCCATTTCTTGTATCTGTGTCTGTGCCAATATCCATATCTACGCATCATGGATAGTGAGTACAAATTTTGATTCAGATAATATTCTGTATATCATCATCACCATCCAAGCCTTATCCCAACTATATGGGGTTGGCTACATGAATCCTGCTTCGCTATTCTGTTCTGTTTAATGTCATATCCATTGCTCTTAAATCATTTCTTACCACTTCAACCCATGTCCTTTTTACCTATCCCTTCTAGCCCCTTCAATTTGCAACAAATCACTTCTTATAGATGTTGTGTGCTGTCAAAGGTCTTCTATGCACATGACCAAACCATCTTAGTCTATTTTCTCTCATTTTATCACCTATTGGAACTACTCCTACCTAGGTTCCTTCGAATGACTTCATTTCTGACCCTATCCTTTCTAGTTTTTCCACTCATCCATCTCAGCATATCCATTTCTACCACACTCATCTTTTTGATATGTTGTTTCTTGACTGCCCAACACTCTACTCCATACAACATAGCTAGCCTTGCAATTGTTTTATAGAATTTTCCTTTTAATCAAAGTGGTATTCACTTATCACATATGATTCCAGATGCACCCTTCCATTTTGCCTATGTTGTTCTAATTCTATGAGTGACATCCTCCTCAATCTTTCCCTTGTTTTGAATTATTGGACCAAAGTACCAGAAAAGGTCACATTGAGTTATCTCTTGGTCTCCAATCCTAAGTGTACTCTAATATGCACTCCTATTATCATTAAATTTACAATATCATATATTCTACTTTAGTCCTACTTATTTTAAAACCTCTTGTTTCTAAGGTGTTTGTCCATAAACTTAATTTTTCATTTAATCATTCATTCGTTTCATAAATTAAAACAATGTCACCAGAAAACAACATGCACCATGGAACCTCCTCCTAAATATGTTTAGTCAATTCATCTATGATAAATAAGTGTGTCATGTGTAGTTTCTACGATAAATTGTAAATGAGGTCTACAATTTAATAGTTATTTTATTTATAAGTTATGCTCAAGTAACACATTCCCTGTGGGTCATGTGTAGTTTCTGTTTTAAATGCCAGATATCATAAAAGGAAATGGTAAGAGGCAGGTTAACTGGTTAACATGGTCTACACTCTACAGGAATGGCTATGAAAAATAAATTAAAAATCCATGGGACCATTTAAAAATGTCTGAATTAGCTGAACTTAATGACTCATTGCTATGCCATTTAGTGGACAAAATATTCAAGAGCATCCTTAACAGCATATTCATTAAAAAACAAAGCAATATGCCATTCAGTTGAGCCACTTGAGTTGTTATTAAATAGTCACTAACTTCAAAGTTCTTCAGTTCAGTTAAGAACTCCCTATGCTTGAAGTTTTATAGACTCCTCACCAGCTTCTGGTCCAAGGAGAAAGGCTGGGGTAGTTGCAAAGGTTTAAGCCTTAAGCAACTTGAGACAGGAAAGAATATTACTTTGGGATGGGATCATGGGAAAAAGTGTAATTAGTCTTACAAAAGGAATCTCAAAGTTAGAGGAAATGAAATGAAAGCATGTTTCATTTGGACACTATGGGATTAAAAGGTTTAATAGCTGTGAGTGTGGAGTAAAAGAATAAGAAAAACAATGAGTTTTTTTTAATCAGATTAGCAAAATAGAAATTAGGAAATCACACTGAGTTGTGACATCACAAGCATTGTCCATACTAAGAATGTTTTATGTATAGATATTAATAGGACCACTGTATCCACGTGTGACTGATTATATTAGCAAAAGGCAAGATGTATATGAGGGGATGTACATGACACTAAAAAGGCCCCCGAAAAAGTTACAAAGGCAGTATTCTATCACTATACTATAGCTCCCTTTGAACTCCTGACTTAGCTAAGCCATCGGCCAACGTGTTTAACTCTCTGGGGGTCCATCTAAACATGGTATGCAAAAGAGCATCTGTGTCCCTGGCTTCCAAGAGGTAATAGGCCAGTCTCCAAGGCCCGTTCCCCTGCTTCCCCATCCTCTTGATGGTGTTCGCTGAGTCACCGTCCATGGTGATGGAAGAAAGGCCTAACTGTCTAGTAATTTCAGCCCCGTTAGAACGTTTTACCTGAACCACATCAATATTCGGTACAAGAGCATGGTTAGTTCTTTCTTCATCAGTCTTCTTTCTTTCAGAAAGTGATAGAATGCGTGCCTAGGTCTAGCAATACTTTTTAAACAACAGGGAAATTACTAGACTCCATGCTATGGCCCAGAAAGTTCAGAAAGGGAATTTAGTTTTGAGTCTTCGACGAAGGTTCAATATCATTTTTGTCTTATCCTGCTCATAAGTGATATTAACAGAGTGGTTTCAGTTATACTTAATAATCAAGTTCAGACAAATGCAAGCACAATGGGGTAGAAGAACCGAACATGGATTCCAATTGTGTCGAACGGCATCACCAATTTGTCCCGTCACATGGCTTCGAAAATATCCACACTAAGTTCATTGAACCACAACAAACTTACCAGCAGGGTTCCATGTAAACGCATCTTTGAAGCGTTGCCCATCGATTTCGATATCCAAACGAATCGGAACTAAATTTTCAGCAGTTGGGCTGTACAATTTGCGGACATAAATCAATGAACCTACTGAAGTTGGCTTTAAGGCTTTAAAAAAAGGAAAGAAATCTCGAAGGTTTTTTTTCTGGGTAGGAGTTAAGATAAATACAAGTTCAGGAACCAAAGGAGAAAATCGAACAGACCCAGAAGAAGAATAGACATGAAAAAGAAAGGGTAATATTCGAAAGAGAAGGGGTCGGTGGAAGGAGAACTTACAGTCTAAACTTGATAGGTGGCTTGGAAGCGACTGCTGGGAGAGATTTCATGGTTATTGAATTTGATCTTTATGTTTCGCCTTTTTCTAATATTCTTCTCTTGTCCACCGTCTCTCTTTCTCTCCGAGGATCAGACTCCAGTGACTGATCCTGAATCCTGATAATCTTCTGAAAGTTGAAACTATCTATCTGCCCATTGCCCGTTGCCGGCGAGCAGGACTCCCCTTTCTAGTTTCTATGGTTTATGGGTTTGGGTTTGGCTGTATCAATTTTAGAGCTGTAATGTGGGCCGGTCCGGTGGCGGGTCAGCACGGCCCAGCACAACAGGGGCCGTGGCACAGCACGGTCGCTACAGTTCCGCGGAATCCAGGGATTCCAGAATCCATGCCAATGCCGGGCCTAGGCTGCGGAGCGGACCGGGCCTTCAAGGCACAGCACCGCACGGCACGAGTGCGTCATGTGAATATAGCCATTAGAAGGGGTGGGTATATTTGTCTTTTTATTTTTTGAAATTTTGAATAAAATACCCCAATAGCTATAAACCGCCATGAGGGGGTTTTATGTATTTTGCATCATAGGATAAAAAATGACTTAAATACCCGTGAACTAGCTATTCAGTGGCATTTAAGTCAAATAATGTGTATAACCCCTAAAATGACTAAAATGCCCCTTTCAACCGTCATAAATAGCTAGTTTTAAAGGGTATTTTAGTCAAATTAATCCCCCCAATTCCTATAAATACCCTACCCTCCCTCATTCTCACCACACAACTCTCACACTATCTTACATATTCTCTTATTCTATTACTCTCTACAATATACATACTCGCATATTCCTAACTCTTAATTTTCTCAATTTTATTTTTCTATTCCAATTTCCAAGTTTCAACAAGGAGTTTGCTTCAAGTGTCTCAATCCCAAATCAGATACTATAATTTGCCAATTTGAGAACCTAAGAGGGTTAGAAAGCTTCATCAGATACTAGTAGTTGGATTGACTACGCAATAGATTACATTTATTTTTTTCTAAATTTTAATTTTCATTATGATGGCTGACTCTTCCCAGAATCCTTTTCCTTTTGTTGATGAAGCCCAATCTAGTAATGCCAAGTCCCGCTCTGGTAGGAAAAGGACTAGTGATGTCTAGACTATGTTTGAGATTGAGGAAATCCCTAGAAAGGGAAGAAAAGCAATTTGCAAAAAATGCAGACATGATTTCAGCTGCCACAACAGTGGCATCTAACCTGAAACTAGAAAGAGGAGGAGGAGCTTGAATGATCAATATTTGGAGATGTGCATCTACTTGAAGGATTAGGTAGATGCAGAAGATAGGCTACAAGACAAAAGAGGACATGACACCTCAACTGATAGTTCACCAAATATAGATGATAAACATAAAACTTGAAAAAGTGTTGAATCAATATTTTTTGTATTCTTATTTTTTTATTTTCAATTTTATTTGTAATGTTTTCCAATAATCCAATCACATTGTAATTTTTATATTCAATATTATCATTTTATTAATTCAACTCCATTGTATTATTTTTCAATGTATTTTTTATTCTTTGTACACATTAAATTTGAAATGAAATAAAATTTTCACATTTTTTTCCAACTTATTGTTTATTATTCATGTTAATTTTCTGCTATTATATGCTATCTTTTTCTAATTTTTCTTAGTTTAGAAAAAAAAAATAGGACCGGCCTAAGCCTAGCCTCCATGGCCCGATATGGCACGGCCCGACACAATTGCGAACCGGGCCACAGGTTGTGTTGGGTCTAACCTGGGAGGGAGACTGTGTTGCCCAAGCATAGCCAACCTAGGCTTGAGGGCCGACACAACATGGCATAGATGGCGTCCATGTCACCTTCAATCCATGTTGTGCCAGCATAGCACAATCCACATTACAAGTCTATGTATCATCATGATTCGTGTACTAGCAAAAGTCCCATATGTCTTAAGTCCATGACTTTCCAATTTTAATCACACTAGGCAAGCTACAAGCAATAGGCCCCCACAAAATGTCGTAGTCTATTAGTGATTTGTAGTCCTAACAATTATGTCTCCTGTTCACTCGTAACCAAAACATTCCACTAGAAGACTAGGGAATCAATCATCTTCAAAGGCCAAAGTGTCATGGGGTAAACTTGTGCAATGACCCATGCAGCATCTAGGCTTATGCGGCTAGGACAAGTCTTTTGTGTGTAACAATCATGTGTCAACCTGCTGAATGGTTCCATCAAAGTCAATGGAATTAAATCATGACCTCAAGTACACATGGCCAAGACTTTGTATGTGTGTATGTGTGTGTCCTTTTCAGTCCATGGGAGGTGCCATTTACATGCCAAAGGGGAATTATGCCAATGTTTAGATGCTAGGCAACCATTAGGCCTTGGAACACATGTGTTCTTGGATGACAAGATAACTTGATCAACTTAGACATGGGAATGGCGAAGTGTAGGGGCATGCTTAGGCTAAACCCACATGCAAAGCTTTCGCTTCATGTGCAATGTGCATTATTGATCCAAGCATTATCCCCATGAGTGATTGTGTATCCATGAAGAACCCTAGTAATCATGTCGCCATTAATTAAGCCTGCCTTAGGCCAATTGGATATCCAATTGAATTCAAATCAAATATGGATTGATTCAAAGTAAAAACTAATTACGCAAGGGACGATTCAAATTCGATTGGATATTCGACGGATCTTTAAAACAACCAAGTGAATTCGAATTCGTCTAGTAAATCAAATATTTGAATTCAACTCAAATTCGATTGACATGAAATGAATACAATAAAAATAAAAGCATATCGGTGGCAGTGAGATGTTAGGACAATACTGTTGTAATAAACCATTAAACTTAGTAGAGATTAGGTTCCTAACAATCTCAATCTTAATATTGAAGAAATAAACTTTGAATTTCAAGTACAAAAATAAAAAAACAAAGTAGGGATTCAAGATTGGTCTCTTAATCCCATACGGTAATGGAAAAAAAATGTTCTTATGTTGCAAGACGGAAGGACAACGGCGATGGATCTAGAGAGGTATTCAATGCCGAGAGTGATGACAATGTGAACAACCGTGGTTTTGCTAAAGGTTTTTTATCATAGAGTCGCATAATTCAACATGGCTATAACTTGTGATCGATGGTGCTTCTCCGGTGAGATATTTGAAGATATGATTCATCAAACCTCTAAGTTGTGAACCATGGCTGCCATCCTATGGCTTGCTGACCACTGCTTGTGTGTGTGTGAGAGAGAGAGTGAGAGTGTGAGAGAGACCGATGGCTACCATCCCTTGCTGACCACCGCCTAAGAGAGATGAAAAGACGGAAGAGGGATTTCAAGATCTGCAACTAGGAAGAATAGCCAAATGGAAATGGAGAGAAACGAAGAGGAAAATCAAATCAAAAAGTAAAGACAAAAGAGATGGGCGGGTTTCCCCTTAAAAATGTTAAAATATCAAATTTTCTTTCAAAAATTAATGATAGCTTCTCTATGAATTGTCATTTCATCGATTTTTAATTATTAAAATAATATTACAAAAGGCGGTTTTATAAAAAATCATCATGGTTTGTCATTCAATCAGTAGTAAAATAATATTTAAAAATGAATATTCAATAACACAAATATCAATATATAGATATATTATTTATATATTTACAATACCTATAACCGAATCAAATATTTGTCAAATTGAATCGCCTAATATTTGAATTTGATTCGATTAAATAATCGGTATTAAAATCACATTTGAATTCGACTATTCATCCCAATCGAATTATGTAATTTGATTCGTTTAATTCAGTTATCGAATTTGAAGTGGAATTTTCGAATACCATTTACAAGCTTAGACTACCCAACAAGGGATGTTGGTCTTTGAAATTTCATGGGTAGGCATTCAAGGAGGTCAACCACCCCTTATCAAAGAAGATGTTAATCTTTTGGAGGTTTACCAAATAGATTAAGCCTGTTTCAAACCATGATAGGCTCCCCCACTCAATCCATTGTTGTCCTCGGCAATGAGATCCTTGGTGAATGAGTGTTTGTCCTACCTTATCCACACACTCTAGTTTAGCTGCTCCTTGTTGCAGATAGAGTCGCTTGGTCAACCTAGGTCTCGCCTATGCTGGTCTCCATGTCTAATATGAAACTATTTCACCATTCCAGCCTACCTAGACTTTACATTCCATTTCAGGGTTGCTCAAACCACGCAATGGCTATGCCCTTTGTGTGTGTTGAACCTTAAAGATGTTGTGTGTGTAATGTTTCAAGGAGGCCCACCTCGTCTTCTCCTTACATCAAAGGCTTGACCCACTCCTTGGTAACTTTTCAGTGGTGCTACCAAACACGCTATGATGGTCTTCACCTGTTGTTGGGATCCTTTCTTGGAAAACAAATTCACCATATTAGCCTATAAACTCCCTCTCGAGTTAGGGTTATTCAAACCATGCCATGGTTTATGCTCTATTCACTTCAAGGGGTCCCTTTCCTATTATGCCACAAGGTCTTGATCATGTTCTATCCTATATAATGGCAGCTTTTACCCATGATGCTGCCAAACATGCACCCACTAATGTGATGTGTTGTTTCT
Source organism: Nelumbo nucifera (assembly GCF_055504915.1). Taxonomy (NCBI): domain Eukaryota; kingdom Viridiplantae; phylum Streptophyta; class Magnoliopsida; order Proteales; family Nelumbonaceae; genus Nelumbo; species Nelumbo nucifera. The sequence continues at coordinate 66,679,484 of NC_142652.1, forward strand.
GCAAATGTTCCACCTTATATGTTGAGCATGTTTGTCGATGCATGTGCTACCTATTGTGTCGCCATGCTTCAATAGCAAGTATACCAACATTCCTAACATTCCAATATTGTGGTTTCAACTTGAGATCCTTTTTAGTATAAATGCTACCACCCCACTGATATTCCTTGACTAACCATTTGAAGGGAAGGGAGATCCATCATATGGATGGCCGAACCATGCAGGGTGGCTAGGCGAAATTTAAAAAATTTCTTTCTTCCATCCGGGAATCCTATTCCTTGATTTAGAAAAACTGCATTTTTCAATGTTCGTTCTTGAAACAAACCAGACCAAATCTGAAACCAATATTAGGGAGATGAATACCTTATACGGAATCCACACAAGAAGCTCCTCCCAACGTAGGTTTTCACGCCCAAAAAAGTTACCAAATCCTTCCTCCACTAAATATGACACAACTTAGGGTGAGGTAGGATCAACAAGGAAATTCTTTAGCAAGAACCCTAATTCTTTAGCAAGAATCAACTAGGGATGTGAGCACAGGTTCAAGATTGACTCAACTAGCAAGAATCAATATCAAGATCCAATCTTAATCACTCCAAGAACTGGAGATCGAATAGGGTAGGGCGGCAAGAGTAGAGGGAGAGAGAACTGAAAGCAAAAAACTGTGTAACATTTTTCCAGTTCACCCTCCTTTTATAAAATCCTTAAAGAGTTAACCTTCTAATCTGATTAGGAGTTTCTTGATCCAAATCTTTATTTGGATCTGGACTCTTTAAGTGATAAGGCTTATCCCTTATCTACAGATCAGGATCAACTTCTCCTAATCCAAATCTTTATTTGGATCTGGGCTCTTTAAGTGGATAAAAGTTGTCCTCTTATCCTTATCTGTTGATCCATACCTAGATTCACCCCTATTTAATTAATCAAATTAAACCTACTTTGAATTGGGCTTTAGGCCCATTAAGCTTTCAAACTCATTTCCCTTTAAGTGCTGGCTAGCTTGGCTCTCTTTGTATGGTGTGGGACTCTATCATTGATCTCCGCATAATCCACATGGATTCAGCCTACCCTATGTTACAAGGCCTGGCCGAATTCACTGCTGAATACAGTAAACCCCTGAGTCCATCAGTATAAGCTCTTAATGGGCCCAACATTTACACTAAATGGTCATTGGGTCCAACTATCTTATGAAGGCCCAAGGACTGTGGGAAGATGTGAGATTAGCCCATTAAATAAAAGCTCTAAATGGTCTTACACTTAACCTCTCATCCCATAATGATCAAACACTGCCTGACAAGAGAGGACCTCTCCCTCGGCTGCAAGGTACAGTGTTGCACTCTCTACTCACATGGATCCTAGGAATTAAAACATTTTGTGAAACCATAATATATATGTATATCTCTATATAAGTATAGTTTGCAAAAACAAATCTCAACAAATTTGAAATCAACTGCCAGCGGTTTAGGTTTCCATTAGAAAGAGTGCATTCCCCGATTATTCACTTTGTCCAACAAAGGGGCTGATCATGTCACTATGATCACCCACTCAGGTGAATTCTTGGACTGCCCCAACATACCCAGGTTTTGACCCCCTCTAAAGATCTCACTGATTGGCATATCAAAGACAGCCCAATCCAATACCTAATGCAGTACCATAATCAAGTCTAAGGGTCAGGTGTAACTTTTCAGTTTTGCCTATCTATCTCCAAGGTCCAGGGCATAACTGGAAAATGGTCAAGTTTAAGGTTTCAAGCAAACCCGCACTACCTATGCTTCAGGTTTCACCCTGGCAGTTGAGACAAGCCACCCCAACCGACTTGGCAGCACATTAGTGTTGACCTTGGCAGAGGATAAACCTCCTCAGGTCTATCCAATGGCTGTGAAAATTCAAAACTAACACGAGTCTCATTAGTGTCCAATTTAAGGGTATTACATAGAAACGCACCATAATAACATGAATAAACTATGTACTTTATTCATTTACAATAAATGTCACTAATGTACATCGATTTGATTGGAGCTAAGGGCATACGCTGTTTAACACCATCAACATAAATTAATTTCGGAATGTTGTCCCTGCTTTAGTTGTCTTTGACAAGCTACAGATCAATGGGCCGTCCATTTGACAATCCAAGACGTACACGCACCATTCATGACCCACCATAATAAACAATGATTAATATTTATGAGGAAGTTTGGCAGTCCCCCACTCAAACCACCACAATATGCCATTTAAATGATGGTCCATGTGTTTGCCCTTGCATGAGTGCTGCTTCATGGGTCATTGGAATAGGGACATGGTGTATGGTCTCTTACTAGGCCCGACGTATGTGCTTACCCAAACTTGTTAAGTGGGAGTGTCAAGGAACCCACCCACCCTGTTGCTATTAATAATGACTACTTCAAACTGGCTACCTATTTTGCTTTGGTACCAATTTCTATATTAGTTGGCTGATACACTCAGATACCAATTATCACAGGATAAACTGGTGTAGCGGAAGATACCCATGCAACGTCTAGCCTTGTGCGGCCAGTATAAGCCTTTTGTGTGTAAGGGTCATGTATTGACTTGTTGGATGGCTCCACCAAGGTCAACGGCATTGGATCATGACCTCATGTGCGCATGGTCGGTGTTAACACCTGATTTTTACTCAATCCACTACCTGAACCCAATTCACCTCGAATGCCCGATTAGACACTCCTAATCTCTTTGAAACACCCAAAATCCTAACTTTTAGCCCAAATCCACCATTAAACCTCAATCGTTTAGATCAGACACCACCATTAAACTCAAGACCTCCCAGAATACCTACCCAACAAATTTCAACTCAAAATTCCTTCATTTACCCTTCCATCAAACCAAGATTTTGTTCTGATGTCTTTCATTAGCCTAAACACATGGAACCCATATTCCCTTGATTTTAACATATCCGAACTGATCAGACCACACCATTAAACTCTAGATACAACAAAATTCCTACCCATAAAGTTTCAACCCAAGATTCTCTCATTTACCCTTGCATCAAACCAAGATTCCATTTCGAATTCCCTCGCCAAGGTTCAAAATATCGTTACATATCGGCCCTTATCAGCCGATACGTATCATATCATGGCCTTCTCGTTACGCCCCTACAAGGGGTGTTTCGGGTCAGACCATGGTTCAGAGGGTAGTCGGGCCTTAAATTGACCTCTCTGAACCAAATTAGAAAAAAAAAACACAAAAAAAACACTGATCCAATGTATCAGCCTATATCAATATTTTGAACCTTGCCCCTTGCTAACTTAAATTTCTACAATCTTGACCCCCCTGAACCAATAAGACATTACCACTAGATCCTAGATACCCTAAAATACCCACTTGTAAAATTGCAGCCCAAAATACCTTTATGTTCCTTTCCATCGCACCAAGATTTCGTTCTGAGGCTTTAAGTTGACCAAATCAAACCCTTTCCAGATCTGCCCAATTCGGGCCTATTTGACCCAATCTGACCCCACCAATCAACTTAGAATGTCCAAAAACCTCACTCTGCTAAATTTTAGTAAAAATACCCCCATTTACCCATCCATCTGGAAAAATTCCATTTTGGCCAATCCTATTAGTCCGCACATGTGAAACCCCTCTCTATGCCTAGAACCAATCACAATCCTCTGATCATTGACCCAAAACCCCCCATCATTGAACCAGAACCCTGATTTGACCCTTGGACCCGGTTTGACCCAAATTTTCTTAAAATTACTAAAATACCACTAAATTTTCAAAATTATGAAAACGCCCTTTAAGCTTAAAATCGAGTTATTTTTCAATGATTACGACGGTGGTGTTTTCGTTTTGAGCTGCTTGTGATCAAGTTTCTAATCTTAGCATCTCAGTTTGTAATTTTCTTCCTCTTAATTGTTCTGGTTAATCTGCAATTTTGCATTTCTACTATCTTTACCATTCACTGATCGATGTCATTAATGCCACAGTAAGAGGAGATGGTCGAGTAAGTTTATAGTACAATGGCTATGGATAAAAAAGAGAGTGAATAAATAAAATATTACTCAAAATTAGTGACATAGAGGGAGATGACAGATCTGGGTGGGTGAGATATATTCCTAAACTAGAATGAAGAGGGGGTTGGTTATAGAGAGCATGGTTCTGTAAAAAGAAAAGAACAAAATAATAAAATAATAAAAACTAAATATAATGATAATAAAAGTCTTTGATAATTGGATTGATTTTTGGCTAGCTTAGCAATTAGGAAGTATCAACAAGTTTGGAAGGGTTAGAAAATAGTAGGTTAGTGAGTAGTTAATAAATAAATATGTTAATAGGATTTCATGAAGAAATAACAAAAAAATAAAATAAAATAAATAGAAGCAAAAAAAGAAAATTTATAAAAATGTAAAAAAATATTAAGAATAAAAAATAAAAAAAAATAACTAATTAATCAAAGAAAATTCAAAATATATATAACAAAAAAGAATAAAAAGAGAGCAAAAAAAATAAAAAATAAAGATAAGTAAAGATGAGGAATTTCTTTTGTGTTGATTTGTTCTTTTCTTGACATTAGTTAGTTTTTTATGAATTAAATAATTGCCTTTTTTTGCGTGTGTTTATGCTTGTGCTTATTAAAACCTCATGTGGGCCCCGCCTATTGGACCCAAGAGAGGGGTGCCTAACCCCTTCCCTCTTCCATCTAAATCTTAATTGGATTGGTGTACTCAGTGCCTCAGGCTTTGGAGTCACTATTAAAACAAAAACGGTTTTGAAAATCATCATCGGAGGTCCCATCACCTCTATTTCACATAACTGATGAATGGCGAATCCATTTCCAACCCAAGTGAGCCATTTTCCAATGGTCACAGACTGGTGACTCCATTGGAGAGTTCTTGGACCATAGGTGGGGACAACATGGGACCCATTTGGTTTGATTGACATCCTTGTATATATTGCATGCTTCTATGTTATTTCTATTGGTTAGAATAATAAATACGCATTTCTTAATGATTGTTAGATGGTTCTTTATTGCTTTATTTCTCACATTGCTTATCTACTTGTTCACACTTTGCACACATCATCGTGCACTAGATTTAGCATCCTATTGTCCTATAGGAGAGGGCAGTAAGCTAAGCCTCAGGATCAAAGTACCTATACGTGGAGCTGAAAGTTTTCAACCAACCACCAACCACCAACTTGAGAAGCTCATTTGTTTAATGGGTGAAGGTTTGAAGCCTAACAACCTTGTTGGATCCACTAGGTCTATGTGTCAAATCCTCCCCTCATGCATTACACTCCACGTGTCAACCTAGTTAGTTAGGGTGCCTGCTACATCAGCTTTGTTTACTTATATGCCCTTTGTGGGGCCCACATAAAATAATGGCATAAAAAACAAAAAAGTAAAAGATCAAGAGTCCAATAAAACAAAAATAAAAAAAAATAGTAAAAGAAACAACATAACATAAAAAATTTAAAAAAGTAAATCCAAAAAAAATTAGAAAAAGAAAAAATTAAAAAAGAGAGTTAAAATAAAAAGAGGGTAGGAAAGGTTAATCAAATGCACATTAATGAAAATCAAAAAAGTTGAAAAGATTAAAACGCGAAAAAATTGAAAAAAGAGAAAGAATAAAAAACACAAGACAAAAAAGTAAAAGAAAAAATATAAGAAATATAAAATAACAAAAATTCCCAAAAAATTAAAAAATCAAATAAAAAGATAAAAAGATAATAACAAATCGAAAAAATTAAAATAGAGAAAAATTAAAGGTTAAGTCTTTAAAAAAGAAAAGTATATAAAAATGTAAAGAAAACGAAACGGAGAAGTACGGATTTGCCCAATGCAAATTTCTGATTTTCACTAAAGAGCTATAAACATTCAAAAGGTCAACAATCCACACTCTATGCACCAATGCCCGCCCATGAATTGGCATCAATTTCGAGTGGAGCCTACCCCGATAGTACTCTGAGCCTACAAATTCTTACCCTGGGCTGAACCGTCATTCTCCCAAAATGAAAAGTAAAGAAAGGCAAAAATAATAAGAAATTTCTAAAGCATCCAAGAATAAAGTAAATTGTTAAAAAAATAAAATAAAAATAAAAATATATAATATAATAATTAAAAATAAAAATTAAAAATATATGGAAAATAAAAAATAATAATAAAATAAGAAATAAAAAAATAGAAATACAAAGAAAGAGAGAAGATGGAATATAAATGGAACAAAAAAAATAAAAAAAAAAACAAAACAAAACAAACAAAAAAGAAAAGTGAAAAAAACATAAAAATGTAAAATATGAAAATAATAATAATAATAATAATAATAATAATAGTAATAATAATAATAAAATTAAAATTCCAAAAACAACATATATATCAAATAAAAATTCAAAAATAAATAAAAATAAAAAATGTATTAAAAGAAAGTCATAAATACAAAACAAAATACAATAATAAACTATAAAAGAAGATGTTCACAAAAATAAAAAAAAAGGCAAAAAAAGAATAAGATACGGAAATGAAAGAAAAGAACAAGAGAAAAATGAAATTGAAAATAAACGAAACAAGAAAAAGAAAATATTTAAGGGATAAAAAATAATAAGTAAGTAAGTAAATAAATAAATAAAATGAATTAAAAATGAAAAAGAGAAGATGAGAATGATCTAAATTTCTTAGAGTATGTTTTAATCAAACAAGGTTTTGGGAAATGAAATAAAAACATTATCAGATAAAAAACATACAAAAAAATAATAAACAAACAAAAACATTAAAAAATAATAAAAGAATAAAATAAAAGGTCAAATCATCACAAAAAGAAAAAGAGAAAAAAGGAGAAGGAGATGTATGCAAGGGAAAATATGAAAGTAAAACCAATAAAAATATAAAAAAAGAAGAGAAAATAGAACATTAAAAAAATCAAAAGAAAAAAAAAGAAAAGAAATAATGTATAAAAATGTAAGGAAAACAAGAAGCAAAAAAAACAATAAAATAACAAATTTTTGAAAAATCGAAAAAATAAAATAAAGTGTAAAAAATAGACAAAATATAATAAAAAATAAGCAAAAAAACTATAATAAATAAAAGGTACCAAATATTTGAAAAAATCAAAACAAAAGAAATGATAAAAATAATAAATTCAAAAAATCAACAAAATATAGGAATACAAAAAAAAAGAGCAAGGAAAAGAAATAAAAAAAGGGTAAAGATAAAAACGGAAAAAAAATTGTACTAAAAGAAAAGAAAAAAAAGTAGAAAAAGGAAAAATAAATAGAAGATGAAAGAAACAAAATCATTTAAACAAGAAAAATTCTACATATTTATTTTGGATAATTAATAAAAAGTTAACAAATATATATATATATATATATATATATATATATATATATATATATATATATATAATAAGCCTATAGTATGAATTCATAACAAATAGAAATAATAATAAAAAATTGAAAAGAAAGAAAAGATAGGAAAAAAGAAAATTAAAAAAAATGAGGGAAAATACTTAAATGGGAAAATTAACCATACTTCTTTAGAATGATTAATTAGAAAACAAGAAAAGTTAATTATAACAAAAATAAAAAATCAAATTCCAAAAACCAAATCAAGTCAATTAAGAATTAAAAATCCGAAAACAACAAAGATAATAAATAAGTAATAACTAAAGAGTAGTAAAAATAACAAATAAAACCATAAATAAAAATTAATAAAACAAAAATAATTAAAATAATAAGAAATGGTGAAAAATGAATGAAGGAAAAGAAAGGGAGAAAAAAGAAGAAGAAAAATTGAATCATATAATCATTAAAAAGGGAATTAAAAGAAAGGATACAAAAGGGAAAAAAGAGGGGAAAAGAAAAAAATAAAAAATTAAAACAAATAGAAGAAAAGAAGGGGAATATTAAATACATAATAATAAAATAAAATAAGGTAAAGGATAAAGAATAAAAGTAAACAAAAAAATCAAGGTTAAAAGGTACAAATGCCTAAAGATTAAATAAAAATTAAAATTTAAAAAAATCAATCTTCAAATAATAATAAAAAATTCAAAGATAGCATGAATGAGAGTAGAATAAAGAAAGAAGTAGTTGCTAACTAAGTTATGTTGATAGGACAGCATTACTGGCAATCCAAAACCTCTGACTCGTCATATAATAACCAAATCAGTTGTGTGAGCTATGGTGCAAGGTCCACACCAGATTGAGAACACTACCATCCCTTCATTTGTGGATTTGTTTGCTTCTTCAGACTCAAGGATACCAGTTTCAGTTCCATACACTTAGTACCTCAAACTTCTAGAGAAGCTAGAAGAAGTGATAGCCCAATTTGTAGCCTTTCGCGTGGAACATACGCAATCAGAACCACTTCTTCCTCACCCAATAGATCAAGGCACCCAACCACCAGAATTGAGACCTTCTCCCAGCTTCACACCTCTGAACACAACAACATCTTTCCCACCTTTGTCATCCTCTTCATTCCTGACATTTGCCACACCCAATACTACCCTTACACCCCTCCCTTAGTGTTCACTGCTTTGTCACACTAGTCTCCATCCCAACCAAACTTTAGCTTTCCGTTGCAGTCCTATTGGTAGCTGACTCTAACCCTATTCGGTAAGGACGATCCCAAGTTTACTACTACACCATCCCCGCCTATGTCTCAAACCCCGTGAAAGGATGATCTGAAAAATTAAAAGAAGAAATGAGACAAGTGAAGAGAGTGCACAATTTGGGAATCACTAACTTCAAGGAATTATGCTTGCACCCAAATGCCAAGTTGCCTGAGAAATTCAAGATAACTTATTCCAAGAAATATGATGGAAAAAGTTGTTCGTAGGTTCACTTAAAAGTCTTTTGTGGTAATATGTTTCATTATGATTCTGATGAGAAGCTCTTAGTCAAGATGTTCCAAAAAAACTTAACTGGGAGTGCTAGAATGCGGTTTGTCAATCTTGAGGAAGAGAAAAAGAAATCATGGAAAGGGGTTTTTGAAGCATTCTTGGACCATTTTTCTTACAACATGGAATTAATACCAGATTGAGCAGGTCTTGAGTCCATGACTCAGAATCCTAAAGAATCTTTTGTAGATTATGCATATAGATGGCATGAAATGGCATCCAAACTATGTCACCCCATGCCCAAGGAAGAAACGGTTAGGCTTCTTGTCAAGACTTTGAAAAATCCCTACCATGCTCTGTTGGTTGCACAACCACTTAAGAACTTTAGCAAAGTAGTGAAATGAGCTGTTAGAATTGAAGAATCTTTAGGCATGCATAGATAAACCCACTGATGATTGGAGTAGGGGCAACCACCTCTGAGCCAAAGAAGTTTGGAACCAAGTATCAAGGACGGAATGCAATACAATTCATATCTAGCCATCTAGCTAGCCTTGTAGCCACAACTCCATCTAATCCTTTTTTTAAGATGCCTGCTCCAGAATCACGTTAGCAACAACACACGCCAAGGGTGCAACAAGCTCCCCAAACAAAAAATGAGTTGGCCCCACTTCCTTGTCCACACTCTCAGTTATTACCTACCTTGGTTAAAGGTGGATATTTGGAGTTGCCTGAAGAGAGGCCTTTGTTGGTGCGTAAACCAAAACATTATGATGAGAATGCCTATTGTGATTACCATAGAAGCCCAAGGCATATCATTGACAATTGCCATCAACTCAAAATTGTAGTTCAAAAGTTGAATGACCAAGGTCATGTTGCATTTTCAGAGCCTCAAGAACCATATTTGAACTAACCCATTTGTTCTTCTCTTCAACATATTTGGAATGTCTTCCTTGGTCAATTTTGGGGTATCATCTATGATGTTAGACCAATTATGTAAATTTGAATATAGTTCTTGAGGCAGGGGTCAATGCTCTCTACCTTGCCTCCAATCATTGAGAGTCTTTTTTGTTGCATGTGTTTAGTTTGTTATTCTCTCTCTTTCTTTTGTGTCATTCCAAGACATTTTGAACTACGTCCAGCCTGATCATTTTCAAAAGGGTATGTAGAGCAATCCATCTCATGGGTCCGATCACTTTCATAAATAAAATATTCTTTTTCCTTTACCTGAGGTGCTTATTTATTAGAGAGTGATTAGTCCATTCGAGATTGTCTACTTGCAGAAGAAGGCAGAGTTTGTTCCTTCTTGAACCCCCAAAAGCATGCTTGAAGAAAAAGTTAATTGTTGATAAAGAGCTCTATAGTCGAATTTCCTTTTTTGACCTCTCAACCCATAATAAAGTCATTACTACAAAGAAATGTTATTTGGTGACGTTTACTACAAATGTCATTAGTGGGAAAAAAGCTTTTGGCAACGGTTATAAATAACTGTTGCAAGATACGAGATTTTGAAACCTTTGAGTATAAATTTCATTAAAGCTCCTCTCCTGCCACTACGAATTTTCGCACCAACCGTTTATATTAAATGTTGTTATAAATGTCTCCCGCCAATATAATTTGTGGCGGGAATGCAATTTTTAACGACATTGGACATAAACGTTACAATAAAAGAAAGTTAAACGTTGCAAAAAATTACTTTAAAATTTATTAATTATAAATTTTAAATGTTTATATTAAACGTTGTTATAAATGTATCCCGCCAATATAATTTCTGGTGGGAATGCAATTTTTAACGACATTGGACATAACGTTACAATAAAAGAGAGTTAAGCATCGCAAAAAATTACCTCTATATGGATTTTAAATTTTTAAAAATTAGTTTTAAAATTTATTAATTATAAAGTTAACTAATTATATAGTTGATTTGAAAGAATTATAGAAATTTATTATTTTTCTTTTAACTTTCTTATTAATGAATTTTAAAATATATTAATTATAAATCTAACTTGTAGTTAAAAAGAAATAATTATTGATGAAGGGTGATTTGGCCCGACCTAGCAAAAAGGGGACACGTGGACACGAACTGACTAAGAGATGACAACTCAGTCTAGCATGCCTAGTTCGCAACAATTGAGTTTGGGTATTCAATCACCTCGGCACAGGGTCACCTCAGCTCAGGGTCACCTCGGCGCATAGTCACCTCAACACAGTTTGACTACACTGTCTCCTTCTCCTTGCTCCTGCCGCCATACCAGTTCGATCTCCACCTGTGGGAGCGATCAAGAAGAGTTCTTGATATTACCTTTTGGTAGAAAAGGTGACCTGAAGTCGTGCTCATCAACCCTCCATCAGATTTTTGCTGAAGAACCATCCTGGTGATTCTACTTCATCCTGCACTGTGTCATCTTTGGTGGGAGCAGTCTTTAGATCTTTCCTTGGGCGTGAACACCTTCATTGGAGGTTATTGTTACTTCTTATCAGGTATAACCCTCCACTCCCTTTTGGTTTTAGATCTGGTCCGGTTTAGGTTCAAGATTGATCTTTGAAAATGCAGTTTTCTAAAATAGGGAATGTGATTCTCATATGGGAGAGAGAGAAATTTTTTAAATTTCGCCCAACCTATCTGCAGTGTTCAGCCATCCATATGATGGAGGTCAGACCTCTAGTAGGCTTCAGCGACGAGGAGGTCAGACCTCTTGGGCGAGTCTCATTACCCGGAGAGGCCGGCACGTGGCCGAATATCGTGAGGTTCGAGCTCACGTTTCTGGTGGTCACGACTCCCTCTCCTTACAATGCCATAGTAGGTCGATCCATTACGCATGCCCTACGTTCGATAGTATCCACCTACTACCTGGCAATGAAGTTCCCAACAGATTATGGAGTAGGGGTTGTGCGAGGTGACCAACTCGAATCTCGGAAGTGTTACGTAGTTGCCCTCAAGGAGAAAGAAAAGCTAGCGGCTTGACATCGAGCTCGAGCGACCAACGGAGTATGCCGACGAGCGAGCTGCACCAACAGAAGAGACGATCAACATCCCGATCTCAATCGATGACCCAACCAAGACTCTCTAGATCGACGCTTCGATTGAGAAGCCACTTCGCTCTCAGCTGGTAAGCTTCTTACTACAAAATTTAGATATATTTGCTTGGTCTGCGGTAGAGATGCCAAGAATAGATTCCAAGATTCTAACTCATAAGTTAAATACCGATCCCTTAGTTAGGCCAGTTAGACAGAAAAAAGTGCAACCTCGCCCCAGAACGCTGGAGGATAGTCGATGAAGAGGTCGGGAAGCTCTTAGTGGAAGACTTCATCAGGGAAGTCCATTACCTGAGTTGGGTAGATAACCCAATTCTGGTAAAAAAGGCCCACGGCAAGTGGCGCATGTGCGTTGATTGTACCGACCTGAATAGAGCCTGCCCAAAAGACTGTTTCTCGCTGCCCAAGATCGACCACCTAGTGGACGCGATCTCAGGGCATGAGTTGCTGAGCTTCCTGGATGCCTATTCTGGTTACAACCAAATTAGGATGGACCCCGCCGATGAAAAAAAGACTGCCTTTATAACTGAGCTTGGGTTGTATTGCTACAAGGTCATGCCCTTCGGACTAAAAAATGACAGGGCAACCTTTCAAAGACATGTAAACAAAATTTTTGAGCCGTTAATCGACAATAAAGTCGAATGCTATGTTGATGACATGGTCGTGAAGACCAATATTCAAATTTTTTGTTAGATGATTTGCAAAGTGTTGTTCAAATTTTACGAAAATATAATATGAAATTAAATCCCAACAAGTGTGTCTTCGGGGTCACCTCAGGTAAAATTTTGGGCTATATAGTCAACCAACGTGGCATCGAAGCCAACCCGGAAAAAATAAAGGTCATCTTAGATATGAGACCACCCCGCAAACTAAAAGAGGTTCAAAGGCTGAATGGCCGGATAGCTGCCTTGAGCCGTTTTATGTCTAAATCGGTAGATCACTGCCTACTCTTTTTCAAAAACCATAAAAAAGAGTAGAGACTTCGAATGGATTGCAGAGTGTCAGCTCGCCTTCAATAAGCTAAAAAGATACTTAGCTAGCAACTCAATTCTTACCCGACCCGAGGAAGGGGATGTATTAAAGTTGTACCTCTTTGCGAGTGACGAGGTGGTCAGCTCGGTACTAATCAAAGAGGTAGATCGGGTCCAACGATCCATCTACTATGTTAGCAAAGTTTTGCAGGACGTAGAAACTAGGTACCTAGAGATCGAGAAACTAGCATACGCGCTAATCATAGCAGCTCGCAAGCTTCGTCCATACTTCCAAGTCCACACCATTGTCGTCCTCACCAACAAGCCTCTGAGACAAATCCTGTTCAAGCCCAAGGTGTCTGGCAGATTGACGAAGTGGGCTATTGAACTAAGTGAGTACGACATCCGGTATGAACCTCGGACGGCTATCAAAGCCCAAGCCTTGGCCGACTTTGTGGCAGAATGTACATTCAGTACCGCAACTTCTGAGTTGACCGAGCTCGAACAGACGATGGAAGCATCAACCAGTGCGGCGCCAAGTCCCAGTCAGAGTAGGTCCAACCTGGGACGAGGAGCCCTGGATTCTCCACATCGACGACTCATCCAACCAACAAGGTAGCGGTGCAGGAATAATTTTGTACAACCCAAGTGAGGTGAAGTTGGAATACGCACTCCAGTTTGGGTTCGTGGCATCGAACAACGAAGTAGAGTACAAAGAATTGGTCGCTGGGCTCACCTTTGCAAGGAAAATGAAGGCAAAGCACCTCGTCATATGCAGCGACTCTCAGCTCGAATTCAACCAAGTCAGCGACGAGTATGAAGCCCGTGACCCTACCATGGCTGCTTACTTGGCCAAAGTTAGGGAGATCCTATGCAACTTCATTTCCTACTTCATCAGACATATTCCGAGGTCCGAGAACGCTGAGGCCAATTACTTATCCCGATTAGCCAGCACAAGTTGCAAAACCATGCGGGTCGTGTATATAGAGGATTTACCTCGGCCTAGCATTCTTAGGGGGGCAGAAGAGGTCGCTCCTGTAGCACAAGCAGAATTGAGCTGGATCGACCCACTCGTGAGTTACCTACTTCACGAGACCCTCACTGAAGAACGCAATGCGGCCCGAATGGTAGAGCGCCAGTCGGCTAAGTACATCATTATAGACGAACAACTGTATAGAAGGTCCTTCACGCTCCCCTACTTACGCTGCTTGTGACCCTCAGAGGCCGAGTATGTACTCCGCGACACCCATGAAGGCTTGTGCGGTGGACACTTGGGGGGTAGGGCTCTAGCATAGAAGGCATTACGACAGGGCTACTACTGGCCCACGATGAAGACAGACGCAATTGAGCTCGTCAAGAAGTGTGATAAGTGTTAGAGGCATGCTAACATCCTCCACCGACCTGCTGCCGACCTGAAATACCTCACTAGCCTATGGCCCTTTGCACAGTGAGTAATTGACATACTTGGCCCATTCCCGCCAGTGACAGGACAGAGGAAGTTTCTGGTCGTAGCAGTAGACTATTTTACAAAGTGGGTGGAAACTGAACCCCTAGCAACAATCACGACTCGCAACATACAAAACTTCTTTTCGAAGAACATAGTGTGTTGCTTCGGGCTACCTCGGGTACTCATCTCCGACAATGGGAAACAATTCAAGGATATCAAGTTTCAAAATTGGTGTGTCGAAATGGGAATTCAGCAAAATTTCACCTCAGTGGCACACCCCTAGGCGAATAGGCAAGCGGAAGTCACCAACAGAGCCATACTTCGCGGACTGAAAGCTCGCTTAGCTCGAGCCAAAGGATTGTGGGTAGACGAACTACCCAGTGTACTCTGGGCCTACCGGACTACCATCAAGACTACCACAGGTGAGACTCCTTTTAACCTCACTTACGGCATAGAAGCGGTGATCCCAGCAGAAACCAAGGTGCCTACACTACGCTTGGAGGCCTACGATGAAGAGACGAATGATGACAAGCTTCATACTAACCTGGACCTGGTGGAGGAAGTACGAGACCTGGCATACATTCGGACTGCAGCTTACCAACAGAGGGGAAGGTATGTACGAGCTTGAGACTTTGGAGGGGAAGCAAGTACCTCGAGTGTGGAACATCAACAACCTAAGAAGATATTACTTGTGATCACTGAACTGGAGAGAGGACTGCGAGTCACTCCTAGAAGCCCAAGGGCCATGATGCTGAGCTGATATAAGACCTCGGCACTACGACAAGTCCCAGTCGCCTCTTCGGCATGGGCAGATAAGTCCCAGTCGTCTCTTCGGCATGGGCGGATAAGTCCCAGTCGCCTCTTTGGCATGGGCGGACAAGTCCTGGTCGCCTCTTCGGCATAGGCAAACAAGTCCTAGTCACCTCTTTGGCATAGGCAAATCAGTTCTCATGCCTAAGGCATAAACAGTTTGGGTACAAACCCTACTATGTCTACCCCACCTTGGCTCCAACGGATTCACCGCTTCCGTCTAAAAGGCTATCGAAACTAAAGCTAGACATAATGGAAAGACGCAGAATCGAAAAAGAGAGCTAGGGAAGACTCACCAAAAGAAAGACCGGAGAAAGGAAGACGACCTCGGAAAGACACCGAACTGAAGAGACACCAAACTGGAGGACTCGAGAGCGACCTCAGGTTGAAGATTAGTGGACTTATGGCGAAGAAAATGAGTCCCTTACCCCTATTTATAGCTGGTTTGTCCGGGAATCAACGGTCGAGATTATCATGATCCAACGACTCCTAGGAAAACCGGTTGCATGACCATCGAGGTTAAAATCGGTTTAGCCCGTGTTTTGATGTCCGCGGAGTTTATAAAACGGCTTGACGTCCGCGCGTACACCTGACGCGACCTGGGTTATTCCTGGTTGAGCCGAGCGGCTGAACTGGCCTGACCAATGATTCGCTCGTCAAACCTTCTAGACCTCGTGCCAAATCCACCTGGACTCGTCATGAACTCCCCGCGCCAGGTTAAGTCCCTTGGCTCGGGGAGTGGGGGGCAATTGATGAAGGGTGATTTGGCCCGACCTAGCAAAAAGGGGACACGTTGACACGAACTGACTAAGAGATGATAGCTGAGCTTGGCATGCCTAGTTCACAACAGTTGAGCTCGGGTATTCAATCACCTCGGCACAGGTTTATCTTGGCTCAGGGTCACCTCGACGCATAATCACCTCGGCACTCAATCCAGTTCGAAACTAAAAGACTGAAGTATCAGCTCGGGGTTACCGACCTGGACCGTCACATAACGATCCCGGAAGTCTCTCCAACAAACTCCGAACCTCACGGGATCACACCACGTAACAACAAGCTTATCTTATCCCCTCCCGGATTGAGCGGAATTGATAATCTTTATTAATTGATAACGTTACTCCCCAATTAAAGCAGAAACGGATCCCATCAGGACGAAGATCTCGGAACCGATCCGCAAAACCTGCGAAGGCTCAACTATATAAAGGCACCAACCCCAATGACACAAGGTACGCGTGATTTTTCTACTCTCTAGTTCTCTAGCTCTCTAGCTCTCAAAGCTTTTCAGCTCGCAACACAATTTACTGACTTAAGCATCGGAGCGACCTCACTGGGTTAGCCACCCCGGGTTCTCTGATTCGCTGTCTTGTAGATTCACTTAGCTCGTTGCCCGACTGGAAGCCAGGTCATCCTCCAGTAGGGAGTAGAGAGATCACACTACATCAATTATAGATTTTTTTTATTTTTATTTTACAAATGTAATTAATATTTTTATTAATTTATTTGTTAACCTTACAAATTTGTATTCAACTATTAATATTAATTGTATGCTATGTCTTATTTAAAGTTATCTTGAATATTGAAATGGAGTTTAATTAAGTTTAGGCATGTTATTATTATAATTTATTATACTTAGAATATTTAGGCATTTATTTTATTTGTTTATATTTCTTAAAAAAATTATAGTGATGATATATAAAGAAATGGTGGAAATTTTTTCACTTTTTATTGGTTGTTTGCAAAAGGGAAGATATATAGTAAGTATAAAGTAGTGCCAATGACATTATTAATTTATTAAATATTAACTCTTATTTTAATTAAATATTCATTCATGTATAATTAATCAACAATGTTTTTATCTATTTTATATTTTATTTTATTATTAATTATTAATTAGATGACTAGTTAATTAATTAATTAATTAGATAATAAAACTTTGAGGATTAGTTATATTTAGTGATGTCAAATTGGGTTGAGCATGGGTTTTACTTAATCCTATTCCAAAACGTTCCCATATAAATTCAATCTGAGCCGACTTAGTAATATGTAAATATTGGGATTAAAACCTATTACTCTATTAGGCTACACAACTTGAGGGTAGGGATGACAAATTTCCCATCCCAATCGAGTACCCAATAGGGGTGTTTATGGTTTGGTTAACTGAACCATAGGCCTTTTTTTATAACCGAACTGATACTACCGGTTTTTGGAAAATGGGTAATCAAAACTGAATCAAACTAATCGGTTGACCGGTTCAGTTAACCATCGGTTCGGTTCATCGGTTTTTTAATTTTTTAATTTTTATAATATAATATAAAAATATATAATAAAAAAAAATATATAAATATTATATTTTAAATAAAAAATAATATATCATATATTATAAATATATATTTATATATATAATGCATATTTATTAATTTATAATATACAATATAATATACATAAATATATACAAAATATATAGAAATATATGAATACCGGTTAGTTCAGTTAATCGTCGATTTTCTATATTGGTTAACTAAAACCAAACCGATACCTTCAGATTTTTAAAAACCGGAACCTTCGGTCAATTTTTTCGGTTGGTTCGGTTTTTTAGTTTTTTTTTTTTTTTTGCTCACCCCTAGTACCCAACCTTCCCAACTAGGCAAGGATGGAGATGGAGATTGCCTTAAGAGGGATAGGGTGGAGATGGAATTAATAGGAATACCCCTGATTAGGGACAGGGACGAGGACTAAGCCTATCAATGATACCCAAAAATCTGAGGCTCGATCTGATTATATGATGATGTATTTATATAATTAGATAAAATTTGGAGTTTTTAACCTACATCCGATTAATAATTGGATCGAGATTTGGATTTGACTCCATTTATCCAACTAAAGTCCAAATGCGATTATAATATAGCATGTATTGATTTTAATATATAAACTTTATATAATTATATTTGAATTTATAAAAATATATTTTTATATATTATATTATATATGGATCTATATATAATAAATTCAATATGTATATTTGCATAAAAGTTAAAAGGTAATTAAAATTTTATTTTTGTTGGATTTTAAAACATTAAAGCAGAATTGGGTTAAATCCGAATATGATTTGAGTCCCGTTAGGATTCGACTTCGAACCAAATTGGTAGTTTGGTTTGGCCTATAATAAAAATGGTTTGGTTTGGTTACATAATTTTGAAAAGTACGGTTTATGGTTTCGATTTGGTTTATTATATTATAAACTAAATCCAATTATAAATTACTGTACAAATATATATATCGAATATTTTAGAGTTTAAATTACAAATATATAAATATATAATAAAAGTATTTATTTTATAAAAATTAAAAAGAATAAAAAGTAAAAACAAAACCAAGGTTTTTAAAATCAGACCAGACAAAGAACCATTATAGGGTCTGGTCCCTAGGTTGAATGGTTCAATCATCGTTTTTTGACTTGTTCTGACAAAAAAGATAAAATAATTAATTAAAAAACAAAAAAAAACCAAAAACCGTTGTTTGAATGATACCACTCGGATCAACGATTCACTAACCAAATCAATGTTGTTTAGCCAAAAATTGATTTTGGGGTGACACGGAACAGATCAGGTGACCGGTTCCTGGATTTTCGTAGTCTACCGTTTCCGGTTTTGAAAACATAGGAAACCACTCGACTTTAACTTTTCCCTTTTACCCTACCTTTCTTCTTCGACAAAACACTGAAGCCAGCTCTCAGCCGCCTCTCTCACAGAAACGTATGTCTTCGCAGCCATTCTATCGAGTATCGACCACCGGCCACCACTGCTATTTCCATTTGACCGTCACCAATCGTGGAAACCCGAAACCCTCTTCTTCTCCTACTTAACCGAACTATATCCGCCCCATTCCCACCATTGTTGCCGACTCGCCACCGGCTACTACATTCTCTCTCTCCTTCCCATTCCATACCTTTTACACTTTGAAAAAGAAAAATCCTAATCCATTTATCTCCATCTTTAGACTCTAACCTGTGGCAAAACTGTTAGAACAACATAACAAGTTAGGCTTTCCTGTGAACAACAAAACAAGCTAGTCAGCCTTAACACCGAATACTGAGGAACCGAAGTAGAAGAACAACAGAACAAGTTTAGATAGGTATGTTTATTCTATCCTGTGTGGAGTTTTATTCCTATTGTCTTGTTATTCTTTTTTGTTTTTGCTATTTTCTTGTTAGATTACTGTGGCCTTTGATAAAATTTGCAAAATTGGCAAAATTGGAGATGATAAAACCATTCGCTTTTCTGTTCTGTTTCTTTGCATTGGGCCACTGAGTAGGTGTTTAGGCCTTAGAGATGCTAAAGAGAAAAGACGATTATTCTTTGTTTTTTCTTTTGTCAAGGAGTCTTCTCTTAGTAGTTTGGTTCTTTTTCTTTTTCTTTCTCCGCCGATTCTTTTATGTTGAAACCTCTGGCTGACAAATGTGAGAATGTGGGTTCAAGTCTATGAACGACCACTCTATGCAAAAAAGTGCTCAAGCAGGCTAGAATAATGTTGATCATTCACTTTTTTTATTGGTAGTACTCTCTTCAGCTAGAAAAGAAAGGATATGATATCTCTGAACATATAAGAAGAAATACTTCCCTTGGTAATCAGCATAACTTCAAAATAATTAACATATGGCAAAATTATTAAAATGAAGAAAGACTATAAGAGAGTTTATACGGATTACAATAGCCAATATAGACTACATTAAGAGAGTTCTAACAACAGAAGCAGAAACAGGTAAAACATTAAAATATAGTAATATAAAAACTAGAAGAATTTCAAAATTAAACTTACATTGACAGCAACAGCCTTCAGGGCAATGCTTGCCGAAACTAGACTAGGTGAACTTAATCCTTCAGAAAGTGCTTCTACAAGAGCTCCTGGAATTCCAATTTTAGCAAATTTTCAAGCATATACATAAACCTATTGTTTGATGCATTTGTTCATTACTTGTAGGGAATTTAACTGCTACTTGTGTGAAAATGAACATAAGGACCAAAAATTTTCAAGAGTGAAGTAAAAAACTAAAAAATATCCAACCTCTATTTTGTTCATCCAATGTAGAATATCAACAAAAGTAGGACAGGTTTTGAAAAGAAAATAAAATCACCTTGTTATTTCTTTATTATTGATAAAAAAATAAATCATGGTTTTGCAAGTGTCACTTGGCATTGTTAACTAAATTTGAAAGGGGAAGAGTAAGATAGGAAGAATGAGATCTTCATAAACTGAGGGGTACATAAAATTGAACATTGATGGAAGTAGTAGGGCGAATCCAGGCCACTCAGGTGTAGGAGGTTTCTTAAAAAATGAGCTAGGTCAGGTGGTTTCATGTATATGTATGCATACAACTTGTGTAAATGGGGGAGGGGGATACCTCTATCCACTTATATCTATTTGTATCACATATAAATTAGCTGAGCTTGAAGTGAGCCACTAATCATAGCTCAAAAAGGGTTTGTTAAGCAAAAGCAGCTAAATTTAATGTTGAGTTTATTTTGAAGGGAAAGGTAGGGAAACCAATAAAATTGTTGTATAGGTTTCCCTACCTTTTCCTTTAGACCAAACACAACCTAAGGGCCCTGCCCCTGCTAGCAATTAATAGGGGGCTCTAGGCTTGGCTCATTGACACTTTTCTAAGCTAAAGTACATTCTTGGAACACCCCAATGATCCAAGCAACCAAACACTCTAAAAGGAAAGCTTTATTTTAGATATCTCAATAACAAGAAATCTTGGGAATAGAAATTGTAGTACTGTAGAATGCACATAACTACCACTTTAGAGAGTTTTGTGGGAAGCCAGATAGAGAGTGGGGGACTTGGTCCATTTCTTTTGATGGAGATATATAAGTTAGATAAGATAATAGGATAAGCTAGAAGAGAGGAAGGGGACTGGTTCACCTTTCTTTCTCCTTTTTTGCATATAAGTTTCCAAATTCTAAACCAGACCCTCTCTAGGTTTTACCATTATAAGACCTTGTTGTAACCGTACAACTGAACACCATTTCCATACATAGCAGAGTCTACCCATGATAATTCAAGAAAATGAAAACAACCTACTAGTTCTTTGCAAAAACCAAAGGCTCCAACCAAGAAAATCAGAGACCAAAAACTGAATCCCACCCACTAGCAAATCTAGCTCATATGAGGGTTGTAAATTATGAATCATGGACTGGTGGACTGAAATAAATCATACATGGCCAATCCATGAATGATTTGAATGCTTTGGGGAGCATTATCTTCTTTGTTTTTTTGATAAATTTCTTTCCCCCCTCTCTCTATCTTTCTATTTTGACAAGAGATATTTCAGAAGAGCTTATACACAAATGCAATTGAAAGAAAAGAACTTGGTCCAAAAGAGGAGGAAGAAAAAGTTAATTGTCCTAGTGCCCTGCCCTCCAGGGTTGTGGTTGTGTTGCAGTTGATGAAAGTGAGCAGAGCAGTATTGGGGGTGAGAAGTCTGAAAATTTTCAATAGAGCGTTAATGGGAAAATGGATTTAGAGATTTGCAAGAGAAAGAAATAGTTGGTGGAGGAATTTACTTGTAGTCTAAGTATGGAACAGATGGAGGGGACTGGTTAGCCAAGCCAAACCTTCCTTCCTTGGGGTGCTCTCTTTGGAAGAAGACCATGGAAGTCTACCCTCTTCTTCGCAATGGTTTGTCCCCTAAGTTGGGCTCAGGGCATCGTCTGAGTTTCTGGAAAGACAAGTTGTGCAATAACAAGTCCCTTGAAGAGTTATTCCCCCAACTTTTTCAACTTGCAGAAAACCAAGAGGTAAGGGTAACAGATTGTTGTGAAGTGATTGGAAATAGATTTGCCTGGATTTTCGCTTTCAAAAGACCCTTTCTAGATTGGGAAGTAGATCAAGTGGTGGAGCTATTGGGCAGCTCTCCAACCAGATGTTGAATCCCTTGGAAGAAGATTCTTGGATCTGGAAATGGAATGCAGATGGAAGCTTCACTATGAATTCTTTTGCTAGAAGGTTAGCAGGTGGAGGAATTGAAAATTTTCCTACTATTAAAATTTGGAACCAAATTCCCCCCTTCAAAGTGAATGCTCTGCTTTGGGCTATAGTTTTGGATAGAGATCTATCCAAACAGAATCTGGGCAGAAGAGGAGTCCTGATTCAGAACATGATGTGTGAGCTGTGTAGTCAAGCAGAAGAGGATCATTTCCTTTCTTCTAAGGTCCAAAAGTATTTTTGAGTTGTAATGTTATCTGGGAGTTTGTTCTCGGTGTTTGCTCCTCTTTTGTGGCTTGCTTGTAGGGTTCTGTTTCAATTAATAAATTTACCTTACCTTTTTACAAAAAAAAGTAGTTCAACTGGGATCCATTCATTCAAGTCCATGTGATATCAAAGTTGTTCAAGGGTCGGTAAGGGAGTTTTCTGTAGCACAAGTTCTACATTAATTAGCTTTTTAACACTTTCAAAAATTAATAAAATGTCATAAGCTGCACCGAACCAACATCGTATACATTGATGAATAAAAAGTCAAAATTTAGAAAGTTAAGTCTTAGCACTTAAATTAACTTGGCTTAAGTGGACCATATTCAAAGTAGAACTAGATCATATTTGATCCATTTGCTGCACTATCCACCTATACAGGGTAGAGGTAAATGGTAATTTCAAGTTAAGTTTATTTGGTATTTGATCCTTTTCAATTGTTTTGTGTCACTGGAAAAAACTTGAGGTGTACTTTATAATTTAGTTAAATATTATGATGCAAAAATCAAAATAGCCAACAAAAAGTATTTCTTCATATTCGATGGCTTTGTACAGGTTTGCTGTATCGAATAATATGTTTATGATAATTAATCCATTTCTCTTATTCACTTCTGATAAGAATATTTGAATACATTTTTTTTTTGGTAGAACCATGAGTCGGTAAACACTCTTGTTCCACTTTGAGATCTTGATTCCCATCATGCAGGTCCATCATCAAACCTGGTACGATAAGCCAAATTTAATTTTATTTTTATATCAACCAAGAAAAATTATGTTTATACTTTCCTATTTTTTAGCGAAAATATAATATAGTTGTTTTGTCTTTAGTAGGACATCGGACAAGTACCTGGCATAGGGTCCTTTTGTGCACATGTAACAAGTAGGGAAAAGGAGAATGTGAATGCAAAGCGGAAATCCCTTCATTTTGGATGATATTTTATCTTCTTTTTTATATTTTTTGTTTAAACATAAATGTTTAATTGCAAGTATTAAAGTTTTTTTGTAATATTTTAATATATGTTTATATTGTCAATTAGAATGTTATATGGATAAATACGATTAATTAGGTGTAAAGCGTAAATCAGGTTATTTAAACTCATTTGGATAGCTTCAAAAATGGGGACAGAAAAAAAGTCAACTTTTGGTGACGTTTGTAAGGTGGTCAAGGAAAAAAAATTGTCACCTTTTGGCGATGTGTACAAATGTCGCCATAAGTGACCAAGGAAATCAATCTTGAGAGCTTTTAGTGACGTTTACAAACGTCGTCAAAAGTGGGGTCATAAACGTCACCAAAAGTGTGGCCTTTGGTGCGACCAAAGGAGACGTGAACCAATTTCAGTGACATTTGCAAACATCACTAAAATTTTCTAGAAATGTCATCGAAACTTTTTCGGGCTTTTATAGGGGCAACATTTGTGCAAACGTCGCAAGAAGGTTTCCACGATGTTTGTAGCAGTGGTATTGGCAGCAGTTGTCTAATATCGCCAAAACCCTTATTTTTTGTAGTGCATCCTTCTTGTCCAAACTAGGGCAACATTGAAGTCATCAGAATGTAGCACATTCCCTTTGAATAATGCTTGAGCTGGCATAGAACAAATGGCCATCATTCGGCCGTTTCTCTTTTTTCAATAATCCTTTGAATTTGTAGAAATCATTAGTTAATCAATTGAGCTTATGCATTAGACATATTTTTTGACAAACTAGCCAAATCCATAGGATACACCTTAGGGGTTATCAAAGGGCTGAAAATGATGAAAAATAAAAAAGGAGAGAAGAAAAGAAAGGAGAAAAAGAAAAAAAGAGAGAAGAGTGAGAGTGTCCAAGGGGTTTTGCTTGACATATACTATGCACAACATGTGCTTCTTCAATATGTGATGGGCAGTCAATAACAAAATGAAGGGAGGCCATCCCTGGCCTCTAGTTTGACCTTGTGCATTTAATTCTAATAATATGTAGTAAAGTCTCATAGTTGGCCATTTTAACCTTTCTATCAACATTTTCTTCATAATAAACACTTCCTAGCAAGTGGGTGTTAAAACAAGCAGAGTGCAATTAGGGTAATTGAGAAAGATCTCAAAGGAAAAGGCTTAAAAATGAGAAAATGAGAAAAATGAAAATGAAAGGAAGAGAAGTGCAAAAAATTGGTAAGGGTAAAAGAAAATTAAAAAAAAGAGAAGGAAGATAGGAAAAATGAATGAACTTTTGGTAGCTTTGCCGAGAATGAAATAATCAAGGAAAGTTTGGCAATTGTCAATGAAGATCAATGCAATAGTGAATTGGAAAACGGAGAATGAAGAAATAATTAGAAGAAACTAAGGCAGTTAAGATGATTTTATTACTATGGGATCTTTCATGATGACACTCACATGCTAGTTTTGATCTTCTCTAGCTATTTACATTTTGTCCTAAAATTAAGTCCTCCCTAATCAATAAGAATGTATAATTCATTCTAATGAAGAATATGAAGAGCAATTTCCATCCATATGGCTATGAAGAGAGCCTTGATAAAAAAAAAATAAAATAAAAAGAGAGAGAAGAAAGAAAATAAAGAAGATGAAAATGTGATGATGAGAGTAAGTTCTGAATTAAATTTTCCAAATGATGATTTGAGCATGAAAAACCTATATTAATTTGTTATTTGGGCCTTTTAACCCATCATTTGTAACCTTCATCCCATGCTACATTTCATCATAAAGAACAAGACCTCGATCTTTGAAAAACCGGCAAATAAGCACTGAATAGACCTATTTAGCTGACAATGAAGGACCATAGTTGTGACTCTCTCCATTGGAGTATCAGTTTCATAACCCACCATTTATGTTAGTCAAAAAAAAAAAAGAAAAGAGAAAAAAAACAAAAAATAGAAAATTAAGGTAAACACCCTATAATGAAGGTTTTTCCTAAAGTGAATCCCTTGTTCAACACCTTACAATTCCATCACACATGTTTTTGAAGTCAATGAGTTTTAAGTGATGATCCTAAAAATAAGAGACACTTTTGTTTGATGCGAACAAAAAGTGGACCATTTGGACATAATCACTTCCATATGAATTAAGGTTGAAGGCACTTTTGCCCTTGAGTATTTTCCTTCTTACCATTCCAATATTTCATGTCCGTATGCATTGCTCGATAATTGAATACTTCCTTGTACCATAGTTTGAGGAAATGTTTTGACATTTTTAGTACATACTGATCAACTTCTATCTTATTTTACCATCACATCATATCCTTTTGCTTGCTTATATGTTGGTTATTCCGAGGTCTTTTGTGTAAACCATTTCCTAATTATTCAAAAATCCCTTCAAGTGTTTATCTCACACATCGGTGTTTTACTTCTTGAGTTTATAGTTTGATTAAAGATTTGTTTGTTAAAGTATATAAATCTCAACTTCATTGGTGATATTCGCATTGGTTTCTGTTGTTCATGTCAGCTTCTATGCCTTAACCCGTGTCTGTCTTCCGCTGGTCATATCAGCCTCTATGCCTTGACCCATGTCAGTACATTCCGTTGGTCATATCAGCCTCTATGCTTTGATCGACGTCAGAAAATCCATTGGTCATGTCAGGTTCTATGCTTTAACCCGTGTCAAAAATCCCGTTGGTCATGTCAGCCTCTATGCACTTGTGTTAGAAATCCCATTGGTCATGTCAGCCTCTATGCTTTGACCCATGTCAGAAATCCCGTTGGTTATGTTAGCCTTTGTGCTTTGACCCGCATTAGAAAATCCGTTGGTCATGTCAGCCTCTTTTCTTTGACTTGCATTAGAAAATCCGTTGGTCATGTTAGCCACTATGCTTTGACTTGCGTCAGAAATTCTATTGGTCATGTCAACATCTATGTTTTGACACATGTTAGAAAATCCGTTGGTAATGTCAACATCTATGCCTTGGTCAGCAATAAAAAATTCCGTTGGTCATGCCAACCTCTATGCTTTGACCCGCGTCTATCCTCTATTGGTCATGTCAACCTCTATGCTTTGACCCACGTCAGAAATTCCATTGGTCATGTCAGCCTCTATGCTTTAACACGCGTATGTCTTTCGTTGGTCATGTCAGCCTTTATACTTTGACCCATGTCTATCATTCGTTGGTTATGTTAGCCTTTATGCTTTGAGGTCAAAGCACATTTACGACAAATGTGCTTTGATTCCATAAGGTTTTTGATACTTAGGAGGGGTCACTTTGCCAAAAGTAATCAGCTTTCACATGATAAGTTGCTTTCATTATTGTTTTTTTTTTTTTTTTTTTTTTTTTTTTTTTTTTTTTTTTCTTTCAGCAAATGTACTTTGATTCTGAAGGTTCTTGATACCTAGGATGAATCACTTTGCCAAAAATAAAATAGCTTGTAAACGATGGAACAATGCTACATGGGAACTTTTCGCCTTCACCTCAATTCTCCTTCCTCCTCCTTCCTTACTTCGCCCCTCTCCTAAGCCTTCCCTTTACAAAAATCTTTGTGTGCTTCTTTTGGTTTATTTATTTTTTATTTTTTTTATTTCGTAGTCTCCTACCTCATAACAAAGAGAGGTAGTTGTCAACACTTGATTTTTGCTCAGTCTATTGCTTTAACCCCAATTCACCCCAAATTACCACTCAGACACTCTCGATCTCTCCGAAAAACCTAAAAATCCCAACTTTCTGCCCAAATCCACTGTTAAACCTATTTGATACAAATCCAATGGCCTTGATCAACCCTTATTTACACCTCAATCCTCAGAATAGACACCAACATTAAACTCAAGACCTTCCAAAATATCTACCTAGTAAACTTCAAATCAAAATTCCTTTGTTTACCCTTCCATCAAACCAATATTCCGTTTCGATGTCTCTTTAGCCTAAACACTCGAAATCCAGATTCTCTTGATCTTAACACATCTGTACCAATCAGACCACACCATTAAATTCTGGATACACCAAAACACCTACCCATAAAGTTTCAACCCAAGATTCTTCCGTTTACCCTTTTATCGAACCAAGATTCCATTCTAGATCCCCCTGTTGCCCCAAATTTCTACGATCTTGACCCCCTGAACCAATCAGACATTACCACCAGATCTCGGATACCCTAAAATACCCACTTATGAAATTGGAGCCCAAAACCTTTGTTTGCCTTTCCATCGCACCAAGATTTCATTCCGAGGCTCCATATTGACCGAATAAATCCCTTTCAAGATCTATCAAATCCAAGCCCATTTGGCCCAATCTGACCCCACCAATAAACTTAAAATGTCCAAAAATCTCATCTTGCCAAATTTCAATAAAAAAATACCCTTGTTTACCCATCTATTTGGAAAGATTCCGTTTTGGCCAATCTCATTGGCCCACACATGTAAAACCCCTCTCTATGCCCAAAACCAATCTTAACCCTATAATCATTAGCCCAAAACCCCCCATCATTGAAGTAGAACCCTAGAATGACCCCAGGACGCGCTTTAGCCCAAAATTTCATGCTGTTGAATTTTTAAAATTATGAAAATACCCTTTAACCATATCTATAGATTAAACCTAATTAAACCTTAAGGATATGTTTGGTTTGATAGAAAATTTAGGAAAAGGAAGGGAAAGGTAGGGACAGGAAAACCTATATAAAGGTTTTCCTACATTTCCTTGTATTTTCCTTCAAACCAAACATAAACTAAATTTTCAGTTTAAGTTAATGCACTATTCATCTTCTCTTTTGTTCGAAGAGAGGCAGAGCAGCGGCGACCCCCTTCATCTTCAATCATCTTCCCAACCATTCTTTCCTATCTCTCTCTTTTCCTATTTCCTTCTTCTTCTTCTTCTTCTTCTTCTTCTTCTAACTCATCGTCGTCGTCATCTTGACTGCTTTGTCACCATCGAACTAGAGACGACGAGAGCAGAGGCGATGAACCAAATGCAATGGCGGTAACCCCCCTTCACTTCCGATCTCTCTCTCCTCTCTCTCATCTTCTTCTTTCTTCCCCAAAGAACCCGACCGAAGCTCTACTCATCGTCTTCAACCTTGTGATGAGAACAGAGCTCGACAGAACCATTTCCCTTCTTCATTCCTCTTCTTCTTCAATCTCTCAATCTCTCTCATGTTTCTTTCTTTATTCCCACTATCCCGGACCCCCGCCTAAATCCCTGTTCATTACCTTTTAGGCTTCCACCTCTCGCCAGCAACGGATCAACGGCATCATTTTTTCGCAATTGTGATTAGTCAAAGTAATTTCATTCACACATGATCAGTGGCAACCAGACTTCCTCAATTCTCACTATTTCTACCATCAAGCTTCGATCTATTAGAAGACAGTTGGTTCATGTTGGGTAAGTTACACTATAGTAGCAGAAATGAATGTAAAACCAATTACAGGACAACAAGAATCTTTCCCCCAAATTAATTGTGTCAAAATGGGTTTGCCAACAATAATAATAACAAGTAAACAATTCAGCCAAGTAACAGAAAACAGATAACAATCACCACACTATAGCACATCGGAATTTTTACGTGGAAAACCCCAAAATTGGGGAAAAACCACGGGACCTATGGTCCGTAAAAGTCTTCAACTAATTCAGAAATTAATGAGTACAATAGTCTTCTCTAGTTGCAACTAGAGGTTTACAAATATCAAGGAAATAATCCTTGGCTCACAAGAACAATATTAACATCACCAAATGTAAGGTGGATATAACACAAACATAAGTTTAGATCTCACCAAGTTGCTGTAAATTTGAACTGAGAAATAAAGAAAAGGAAGAAGAATCACCAAATCTGAATTGGAGTGGGGTTCTTAACTCCAACACTTAATATCATTAAGAACGGGCTTAAAAGACACATCCAAACTTGATCTTGAATGGAGCAAGAGCCAATTTTTTCCTCTTCTTCACAAAACTCAAAGAACCAGAAAAAAGCTTTCTTTTTGGTTCTGTATTTTTCTTCTTCTTCTTAGTTCTTCTTGTTCGGTGGTTACTAGTTTGACGCCACTCAAAAAAAAAAAAAAAATAATACAAAACCGACAATGTGGTAACCACTTTACCACTATTCGGCTCCCTTTTCTTTAGGGAGCAAATGAAGGTGGGGTGGGCCCATCCATATGGGCTGGACCCACACCCAACAGTTCATGGCGGCGTTTACGGAGTTTGCCAATGACATTGATTGAATCAGAGTTAAAATCAGACTAGAGTCGACATGGTAGCAATCATCTAACACTCTTTTGTTCGTTTTCAATCGAACTTTACGGCGGAAGTCCTTTTTTCAGCGATCTCTCAATTTCAATCTCGGTTCCCCTGTTCCATCGTGTAAATTGAGGCCATAGTCAGATTGTCGGAGGAGCTGGTTCAGCCTGGTAAGTTCTCTATATCAACTCTGGTCATACAGATTAGTATTTGGATCTCTTTATCTAAGCTTAGACTCGTGCTATTTTTCAATGATTACGACGATGGTGTTTTCATTTTGTTCTGCTTGCGATCAAGTTTCTAAGCTTAGCATCTCAATTTGTAATTTTCTTCCTCTTAATTATTCTGGTTAATCTGCCATTTTGCATTTCTGCTATCTTTACCATTCACTGTTCGATGTCATTAATGCCGGAGTAGGAGGAGATGGCCGAGTAAGTATGTAGTACAGTGGCTATGGATAAAAAAGAGAATAAATAAAATATTAGTCAAAATCAGTGACAAGGAGGGAGATGACAGATCTATGGGTGAGATATATTCCTAGACTAGAATGAAGAGGGGGTCGGTTATACAGAGCACGGTTCTGTAAAAAAAAAAACAAAATAAAAAACAATAAAAAATAAATATAATGATAATAAAATTGGATTGATTTTTTTGGCTAGCTTAGCAGTTAGGAAGTATCAACAAGTTAGGAAGGGTTAGAAAATAGTAGGTTGGTGAGCAGTCAATAAATAAATAAATAAATACGTTAATAGGATTTCATGAAGAAATAACAAAAAATAAAATAAAATAAATAATTGATAAAAATAAAGACAAGCAAAAATGAAATTATAAAAATGTAAAAAAATTATTAAGAACAAAAAATAAAAAAATAATTAATCAATCAAAGAAAATTCAAATATATATATATATAATAAAAGAGAATAAAAAGAGAGCAAAAAATAAAATAAAAAAATAGAGATAAGTAAAAATGAGGAATTTCTTTTGTGTTGATTTGTTATTTTCTTGACATTAGTTAGTTTTTTTATGGATTAAATATTTGCCTTTTTTTTGCGTGTATTTGTGCTTATGCTTATTAGAACCTCATGTCTGCCCCACCTATTGGACCCGGGAGAGGGGTGCCTAACCCCTTTCCTCTCCCATCCCAGTCTTACTCGGATTGGATTGGTGTAGCCAGTGCCTTGAGCTTTGGAGTGACTATTAAAACAAAAATAGTTTTGAAAATCATCATTGGAGGTCCTATCACCTCCATTTCACATAACTGATGGGTGATGGCTCAATTTCTAGCCCAAGTTAGTCGTTTTCCCAACACTCAGAGTTGGGGCTCTATCTGTGTGTCATTTCCAGTCCACAAGAGGCGTCACTTATGTGCAATAGGGGATTATGCCGATGTTGAGATGCTAGGCAACTATTTGGCCTTGGAACACATCTGTGTGCTTGGACGACCGGATAGCTTGATTAGCTCAGATATGGGACTAACAAGATGTAAGGGCATGCTTAAGCCCAACCCACATGCAAAGCCTCCCTTTCATGTGTTACGCGTAGTGCCAATTCATGCACTATCCCTATGAGCAATTTTGTGCCCATAAGAAATCCTGATAGCTATGAAGCCATTAGCCAAGGTCGCCCCTCAAGGGATATTAGTCTTTGGATTGCCAAGGGGTAGGGGAGGCATCTGAGGAGATCAACTAACCCTCCTCAAAATTGATGTTTAGCTTTTTGAGGCCTACCAATAGAAAATGTCATTTCTTTTTGAAAAATATACTAGCAGAATATATGTTGATACCACTTAACACAGCCCACCAAGCATAAGTAGACTAAGGCCAAGTTTGGGAGTGTTTATTTGAAAAATAAGTGCTTAAAAACTAGTGCTTATTTATTTATGAGTGTTTGGTAAAAAGCACTTATTTTAAATAGGGGTAGCATAGGTATTTTTAAAATGACATGGCAGCCAGAAAGGAAATAAGTACTTAATGAATAAGCACTTAAAAATAAGCCTAAAATTTGGGCTTCTCAAATAAGTACTTATTCTCTTATTTTGGGCTTATTTCCCAAACACTAATAAGTGCTTATTGGTGTGGTCCCGACTCAAAATAAGTGCTTATTCATTTTTAAGAACTCCCAAACTTAGCCTAAGCATGCGTACTGTATGCATTTCCAAGTCTTAGACTCTAAAACCTACATTACCCTATGATTAAATGGAGTTTGCAAGTCCCAAACATGATTGTTGTAATAGACTAATACTAATACGGTAATACCCACTTCTCCTTTAGCAAAAATTTACAAAAATATTGCAAAGAAGATAAAACAAAGAAAAGGAAAACAAATTACTTGATAAAACTATAAAAGTAATACTAATCCTTTCATCTTTTTTTTTTTTTAATTATTATTCTTCTAGTTCTATCCGATAATCCAACTAATTTAACATACGACTAATTATGTTAAGCGCCATCGTAAAACCAGAAATTCTTAAAATCTTAAAAACTCAAAATGCAAACATTGATACATCTCTTGAAACTACAAGTAGGAAAGAAAACCGATAACCAATAAATACTAGCATTCTGCAAAATTTGTAGGGGAGGGAGTTCTGATTGTCATTACCATTTTGGTATTCTGCAAAATTCAAAGTTCCTCTGCTATGTATCCTTTTGATATTCTGCAAAATTCAAAGTTCCTCTGCTATGCATCCTTTTCATATTATGCAAAATTCAGAGTTTCTCTGCTATCATACCCATTTGGTACAGTCTCATTGCATTTTGAGGCTCTCTTTTGGCCCTTAAAATTACCTTAGAACTAGGGTTTCTCTATGGGAGAGCCACTAGGGGACCCCTTGGAAAATCGTCCTTTGCTTCAATCATTTCATCTTCTTCAACTCCTTTTCCCCAAATTGTAGATCCAAAGCCGATTGATATTCCTATTTGTACTCCCACTCTCAAATGGGGGGAGTCTACAGTTTTGTTTTCAAATGAAGAGGTAGAAAAATCTTTAGATCCTCTATGTTTTGCTCTTGTAGGAAAATGTGTGTATGGTCGTTCATCTATGGCGAAGATCAGGGAGTTTCTTGTAGGGGCGTTTGCTCTGAAAGATGCAATAGTTGTTATGTCCCTTGATTCGAAGCATGTGCCATTTTGATTTTTCGATGAAGATGAGTTTCTCTGGGCTTGGTTGCATGAAGTGGTAGTGATTAAAGACCTTTTGTTTCATTTTCTTCGATGAATGCTAGGCATCGAGTAGGGTTGGGAGCCTTTTGTAGTTCTCATTTGGATAAGTTTCCCAGGATTGTCAATCAATCTCTACAATTAATGATCAGTTTATTCTCTCCATTGCCCAGGTTGTAGGGGGAGTCCTGAAGGTTGATCTTGTGACTATTTGACTTACACGTACAACAACCACTAGGGTTTGCGTGGAAGTTGATTTGTTAAAAGAAAACACTAGGGTTTGGATTAGTGTTGGCATGGAATGATTTTGGGCAAGAGATTGTGTATAAGAATCTTTCCAAAGATTGTAGTTTTTTATATAAATGGCCATGATCAAGATGAATGCTATCAGAGGATCAAGAAGGAAGGAAAGAAGTTAAAGGGTGAGAATATGACTCTGACATCTAAAGATAAAAAGTTTGTTGAACCAAAGAAGATGGAGATCAATTGGATTGATAGATAAGCAGGTTTTTCAGCATACTGGTATTTTAGTCCAAACGAATCTATGGAGTCATGATGATGAGGAGATTGAAATCCATAATAATGTCCACTATCTTTTTAGTAGATCTTTATAGAGCTAAGGGTGTTCCTGAAAATATAGGTGCAATGATCTCCGTTAATATGGCCACTCCTACAAGAAAAGGTGATCCTATGAGAATCCGATTATAACTGCTATACCCAAGGAAACAAATGGTTCAAATTAGGATAAAGCAAGAAGAAAAGGAACTCTAAGCTAGAAGACCCAAGGAACATCTCAATCAGGAAATGTTCGTACATTCTCTAGAATAAACAAAAAGTTACCACTTACCACCCCTGTTATTCTTAAATTACTTTTGTTTCTTTTATTTTTAGTGAGCTCAGACTCCTAATTTTGTTTCAAGGGTAAGGTATTTGCCCTCCTCCTTATTTTAATTATTAATATTTTTTTAACAAAAAAAAGTCGCATATAACATGGATGTTGATGAAGGGTGATTTGGCACGACCTATTAAGAAGGGGACACGTAGAAGCGATCTGCTCGAGGGGTGACAGCTCAGCCTAACGAACCCATTTTGCAACATCCGAAGCTCGAATATCCAGCCACCTCGGCCTAAAAGACCACCTCGGTGTAGAGACATCTCAATACCCATTCCAGTTCAGGACTAAAGAATCAAAGTGACAGTTCGGAGCTAATGAACCAAAATGCCACATAACTGATTCCAAAGGCCTCCACATAACTGATTCCCAGAGCTCTTTCGTAAGGCCCACGACTCCTCAAGGCAAAGGTACACGTGATTATTTTACTCACTAGCATTCAACCACTCAAGTATTCAGCTCGCACTCACAGTATAATATTGACTTAAGCATCAGAGCGACCTCGCCGAGTTAGCTATCCTAGGTTCTCTAATCCACTATTTTGTAGGTTGGTCCAACTCGCCGCACAATTGGAGTTCAGATCGTATTCCAGCTAAGAGTATCTAGATTGCACACCATCAATTGGCGCCGTATGTGGGAAACGATCGAGAGGTCATCCCAACATTAGTTGTAGTTTTATTTATCCCAATAGATTCTTCCAAAAACATCGGAAAAAGTATCGAGATGAACGTTACCGGGGGCAAGATCAGCAATCAACCTTCCCCCAAGGCCCTACGGTATGCATTGGCCAGTTTATTATTCCTCTTATAGTGTCAGGAGTCCCGTCATTGTCTGTACCATAGGGCACTACGCAAGTGAGCATTCCGCTTCCCCTAGTGGGCGCAACTTTCTCCGAGCCATTTGTGGTCCCTCCTGGAATCGGCCACTCCCAATTCCATGACCTCGTTCAGTACGTCTAGGTAATACAAATCTAGATGCAACAAGTCCAACAATTCCAATAGTATCAGTAGTACTATCTGTACCAACAACAGTTCTCACCACTACAGCCAAACCAGTAGTCGATTCCACTCCGGCACCCAGAGTTGCATCAGGGCCAGAACCCGAATCGGCCTGGAACCAACCAGAACGTCAACCGATCCCCCCATCGGGGTGAGAGGACCTCGCAAGTACCAATTCCTCCCAAGGGTCAGGTTTCGCCCTATGGGAGGAGAGACGGACAACACACTCCTCCAGCCTCGTAGGGAAATTTTAGAAACAGGTCCGGGGATAGTCAGCTCAACAGGGCCAATCCACCTCGGCACTCCCAACAGGAAAATGATGG
Organism: Nelumbo nucifera; assembly: GCF_055504915.1. Taxonomy (NCBI): domain Eukaryota; kingdom Viridiplantae; phylum Streptophyta; class Magnoliopsida; order Proteales; family Nelumbonaceae; genus Nelumbo; species Nelumbo nucifera. The sequence continues at coordinate 66,714,308 of NC_142652.1, forward strand.
CTCGCGAGGAGATAATAACCAGCCCGGAGTTCGAGGTGCGAACTCGAGGCAAGATCCCTCTGTCCCTCGCGATAGCTAGTGCGAATCCCATAACCAAGAGAATCTACAAAGAAGGAACCAGGGTCTACCTCGTGATAATGTCCGTGGTGATGCTGAAATACCAGACCAGACTAAAATCAGCAGTACCAATGCCGAGTTGGTGAAGAAGCAGCAGCAGCGACGTCGCAAGGCACGTTGCTCCTTGGCCAGAAACAATCCACCGGCGAAGCCAGGCCAGCAAGCAGAGCAAGCAGAGCAAGCCAAAGAAAGGGAAGAAGTGAGCTTGGTGGCTACGAAGATTGCGCCTCCATTACTTTGTCGGTCATCTCCTCTGTCGCCTGAGCTCTTGGCAACTCCGATGTCGAAAGTTTTCAAGGTACCCCCGTTAGAAGAGTATGATAGGTCGTTTGACCCCAACGATCATGTGGATTCCTTCCAGTCTCAGACGCACTTATTTGGGGCTGACGAGTCCTGCATGTGTGTAGCCTTCTCCACTACGTTCAGGGGGTAGTCTGAACTTGGTACCGAAATCTCGTGCCGGGCTCCATCAAAAGTTGGTCCTAATTTGCCAACATGTTTATTGCGCACTTCATTACAAGCAAGAAGTGCCCGAAGTCGCAAGAAAGCCTTCTGAACGTGGTTCAGAGGGAATGAGAATCAATTAGAAGCTATATAAAGCGCTTCAACGATACTTGCTTGCAGATACCGGACCTCGATCCAACGGTGCGACTCACTACGACAAAGAAAGGAATCACCCATAAAGAGTTCAAGTGGCACGTGGTAGCTAACAAACTGAAAGATATCATCGAATTCGTCAGGTTGGCAGATCAGTTCATCGGTACCGAGGAGGAGATCAACCAAAAGATCGACAATCTACCATTGGAAAGAGGAAGAGAGAGAATGAAGGAACGAGCAATGGTGGGTAGAAAAGAAAGAAAAGAAAGTCCCCGAGCAGGGGAAGAAGCAAGTCAAGAAGCTGATCCCCCTCGTGCACCCACAAGTCAGGTTGGCGCTCTAGCACCCCACCTGTGGAGAGAATGAGCTATATGCATTTGAATGCTAAGTGGGGAGAGATCTTAATGGCTATTAAGGATTCCTCTTTCGTCAAATGGCCTCCCAGGTTAAGGGGAGACCTGGCAACAAGAAACCCGAATGTTTACTGCCATTTTCATCGAGATCATAGACACAACATGGAGAATTGCAGGAATCTCCGCGACGAGATCGAGGAACTTATCCGCAACAGGTACATGAAGAACTTCATATTGCGAGAAGAGAGGGGACAAGTAGACCGACTGGCAGATCGATAGGGGGACCAGAGGAGGAATGGCACAAAGGTCAGTAGGCAGAATGAGCAACCACCGCGACAGTTGCCAGAAGAAGGACTAGTCCGTGGGGTAATTAACATGATCACCGGTGGGTCCATCATCGTCGGGTGTACATCAACAGCTGGGAGGACCTCGGTCTGTGAATTGGAGAACGAAGGGGAAAACCCACCAAAGTGACCTCGGTTCGAAGAACCGATATACTTCAATGAGGACGATGCGCGTGGGATCCAGTACCCTCACGATGATGCCTTAGTGGTGAAGCTAAGGATTAACGACTTTGAGGTAAAACTCATCTTGGTGGACTCAGACAGCTTAACAGATATACTCTTCAATGAGACCTTTGACAAATTACAGTTATAGCAGAGTGACCTGAAACCGGCAGATACGCCTTTGATTGGGTTCAATGGCAAGGGGGTCAGACCTCTCGGTCGAATTATAGTACCCGTGGAAGCCGACACGCGGCCAAACATCATGCTATTCGAGCACATGTTCGTGGTAGTTGCGATTCCCACCCCCTATCACGCATGTTTTATGTGCGATAGTATCCACTTTCTACTTAGCAATGAAATTCCCAACTGATTACGGAGTGGGAGTCGTGCGAGGTGACCAGCTCGTATCCCGTAAGTGCTATGTGGCTGCCTTAAAAGGGAAAGCAAAGCTAGCAAAGGATGTCGAGCTCGAATAACCAATGGAGTATATTGACGAACGAGCTGCCTCGAAAGAAGAGACAGTCCACATACCAGTCTCTACCGTCGAACCAACCAAAACTCTTCATATCGGTGCCTCAATCAGCAAACCACTTCGAGCCCAACTAGTAAGTTTTTTATTTGAAAATTTAGATATTTTTTCTTGGTTCGCGGAAGAGATGCCCGTGATTGATCCAAAAATTATAACTCACAAACTTAATACCGACCCTTTAGTTCAGGCATGTAAGGTAGAAGGAACGCAACCTCGCCCCAGAACGTTGGAGTGTAGTCGATGAAGAGGTTGGGAAGCTCCTCGCGGAAGACTTCATTAGGGAAGTCCATTACCCGAGCTGGGTGGCTAACCCAGTTATGGTGAAAAAAGCCAATGGAAAATGGTGCACGTGCGTCGACTACATCGACCTTAATAGAGCCTGCCCGAAAGATTGCTTCCCGCTGCCCAAGATTGACCACCTAGTGGACACGACCTCAGGGAATGAGTTGTTGAGCTTCCTGGACGCCTATTCCGGTTACAACCAAATTAGGATGGATCCTGTTAATGAAGAGAAGGTCGCTTTCATAATTGAGCTCGGGTTATATTATTACAAGGTCATGCCCTTCGAATTGAAAAATGCTGGAGCAACATTCTAGCACCTTGTAAATAAGATTTTTTAGCCGTTAATCGATAATAAAGTAGAATGTTATGTTGATGACATGGTCGTCAAGACCTAGTTTTCAAATTCTTTGATGAATGATTTAAAAGATGTTTTTCAAATTTTATGAAGATATAACATGAAGTTGAATCCGAATAAATGCGTCTTCGGAGTCACTTTGGGTAAATTTCTAGGTTATATAGTCAACCGACGCGGCATCGAGGCCAACCCGAACAAAACAAAAGCGATTTTAGATATGAGACCACCCCGAAAAATAAAAAAAGTCCAGAGGCTGACGGGCTGGATAGCCGCCTTGAGCTGCTTCATGTCTAAATCGGTAGACCGATGCTTATCCTTTTTTAAAGCTATAAAAAAGAGCAAGGACTTCGAATGGACTGAAGAATGCCAACTTGTTTTTGACGAGCTGAAAAGATACTTAGGTACTGCCACTATTTTAACTCGACCCAAAGAAGGGGACGTATTAAAGCTATACTTCTCTGTGAACGATGAAGTGGTTAGTTTGGTACTAATCAAAGAAGTAGATCGGGTCCAATGACCCATCTACTATGTTAGCAAAATTTTGCAGGTTGCAGAAACTAGATATCCAGAGATTAAGAAACTAGCATACGCACTGATCATAGCAGCCTGGAAACTTCGCCCGTACTTCCAGGTCCATATTATCGTCATTCTCACCAACAAACCCTTGAGGCAGATTCTGCTCAAGACTGAGGTGTTTGGAAGATTAACGAAGTGGTCCATCAAGCTGAGCGAATACGATTTCCGGTATGAGCCTCGACCAGCAGTCAAATCTCAGGTCTTGGCCGATTTTGTAGCAAAGTGCACATTCAGCACAGCGACCCCCAAGTTGACCGAGCTCACTTACACGATGGGAGCATCAACCAGTGCGGCTATCCTAGTCAGAGTAGAACTGACCTGGGATGAGGAGCCTTAAATCCTCCACGTTGACGGATCGTCCAGCCAGCAGGGAAGCGGTGCAGGACTGATACTGTACGGCCCAAGCGAGGTGAAGTTGAAGTATGCTCTCTGGTTCGGATTTGAGGCATCGAACAATGAGGCAGAATATGAAGCGCTAGTCACCGGGTTAACCTTAGCAAGGGAAATGAAAGCAAAGCACTTCATCATATGCAGTGACTCATAACTAGTGGTTAACTAAGTCACTGGTGAGTACAAAGCCCGTGACCCCACTATGGCAACTTACTTGGCCAAAGTCAGAGAGATCTTGCACAGCTTCATCTCCTACTTTTTCAGACAAATTCCGAGGTCTAAAAACACTGAGACCGATGCCTTGTCATGAATAGTTAGCACGAGCAACAACACTATGCGAACTGTGTACATAGAGGACTTACCTCGGCTCAGCATTCTTGGGGGAGCAGAAGAGGTTGCTTTCGTGTCACAAGCGGAACCGAGCTGGATCAAACCACTCGCGAGTTATCTGCTACACGGGACCTTACCTACGGAACGCAATGCAGTTCGGAGGATAGAGCGCTAGTCAGCCAAGTATGTCCTCATAGATGGACATCTATACAGAAGATCCTTCATGCTCCCTTACCTACGCTACTTGCGATCCTCAAAAGCTGAGCATGTACTTCGCGACACCAATGAAGACTTGTGTGGTGGACACTTGGGGGGCAGAGCCCTCGCACAGAAAGTGTTAAGGCAAGGCTATTATTGGCCCACGATGAAGGCATATGCACTCGAACTCGTCAAAAAGTGTGATAAGTGCCAGAGGCATGCCAACATCCACCACCAACTTGTGATTTGAAATACCTCACCAGTTCGTGGCCCTTTGCGTAGTGGGAAATCTGTTAGACAGTTTTGTATGCCCTTAGCTTCAATCATTTTGATGTACTTTTGTTATTTAGTGGAAATAAATAAAGTACATGTTTGATTCATGTTGTTTGGTTTAATTCTGTGTAAAACCCTAAAACTGGACATTTGTAGAGACTCATGTTAGTTTTAAATGTTCACAGCCGTTGGATAAGTCTGGGGAGATTTATCCTGCCAAGGCTGATACTGGTGTGCCACCAAGTGTTGGGATGGCCTGTCTCAGCCATCAGGGTAAGACTCGAGGCACATACAGCATGGGATTACTTATCCTTGAACCGGACCAGATTTCCAGTCTTGCCCTGGACCTTGGAGATAGATGGGCAAAACTGGAAAGTTACACCTGACCCCTAGACTCGATTGTGACACTTCACTAGGTGCTGGATTAGGCTGCCTTTGATATGCCAATCAGTGAGATCCTGAGTGGGGATCAAAACCTGGGTATGTTGGGGCAGTTTGAGAATTCATCTGAGTGGGTGGTCATAGTGACAGAATCAGCCACTTTGTCGGACAAAGGGTAATGATCGGGAATGCACTCTCTCTGATGGAAACCAAACTGCCGGCAGTTGATTTCAATCGTTGGAATTTTGTTTTTGCAAAATTAATATATTTACATATATATGTACGGTTTCAAAATGTTTGCAAATGGTTTTAATTCCCGGGATCCATGTGAGAGGAGAGTGCGGCACTGTTCCTTGCAGCCGAGGGAGAGGTCCTCTCTTGTCGGGCAGTGCTTGATCATTAAGGGCTGAGAGGTTAAGTGTAAGACCATTTAGGATAATACCTGATGGGCTAATCTTGCACCTGCCCACAGTCCCTGGGTTTTTATAAGATGGCTTGGCCCAGGGACCACTTAATGTAAGTGTTGGGCCCATAGGGTTCATACGATGGACTTAAAGGGTTCATTGAGATTTTCAGTGAATTTGGCTGGGCCTTGTATTAAAGGCTGGGCCGAACCCATGTGGCTGGTGTGTAGATCAATGCTTGGGTCCCACGCCATACAAAGAAGCCCAACTGGGCAGCAGATTGGAAACTAATTAAACACTGAATGCTTAATGGGCCAAAAAGCCCATTTCGAAGTGGGCTGATATGATCACCCATCAATGGGGCGAATTTGAGATTGAAGTTAGCAAAAAGGATTGGGCTCTTAGCCTTATCCACTCTTAGAGACCAAATTCAAATCAGATTTGAATCTGGTAACCTCCTGATAAGATCAGGAGTAAGCTAACTCTATCTGGGAAAGGGATTAAGATTATCCCCTATCCAAATACTGATTTGGATTGGGATAACTCCTAATTAGGAGATTTCTTAATCAAGAAGAAAAGAGAGGAGATTTTCGAATGAACCATAGAGAGAGAAATAAGATTTCGATCCAAGAGGTTCTGGTAAGCAAGAAAGGTTCCTGCGAATTGAGATTAGATCTCATTCTCTCCAGAAAAGAAAACAGTTCAGCCTTTTCGTTTCTGGAGATCTCCTCCTACCGCCGCCATCTGCATTGTTGCAAGATTCGATCTTTGCAGAAAAGAAAGTCAAGAAACCAGTTCTTGACATCAGTCTTGCAAGAAAGACTGAAAGAATTCAGTGTTTAGTACATCCAGGGGATTCTTGTGAAGGATCCAGTGTGTAGGACGCACCCTGCTGGTTCTGTTCCATCCACAGCTGTGTCATCTTCAGCGGGGACAGATCTTGGAGCATTCTTTGGGCGTGAACACCAACTTTGGGAGATACTGCTTCTCCGGATCAGGTATAATCCTCCCATTTATCTTTTGGTACAGATCTGGTTTGATTAGGGTTCAAGTAGATCCTTGAATATTGTATTCTAAATTCAGGGAATATGATTCCCAGTTGGGAGAAGGTAGGAAATTTTTGAAATTCGCCCTACCCATTCCGCAACCTTTATGGCGTCCATTAGATGGATCCTACCATTCTTTCAAAATCGACATCCTTGGTCCTTTTCGGCCAGCAACAGGGCATAGGAGGTTCTTGGTTGTAGCAGTAGATTATTTTACGAATTAGGTGGAAGTTGAACCCTTGGTAATGATCACAACCTGCAACATACATAATTTCTTTTAGAAAAGCATAGTATGCCACTTCGGACTACCCCGAGTGCTGATATCCAACAATGGGAAGCAGTTCGAAGATGTTAAGTTTCAAAACTGGTGTGCCGAGATGGGGATTTAACAAAACTTTACCTCGGTGGTACACCCTCAAGCGAACGGGCAAGCATAAGTAACTAACAGGGCGATACTTCGTGGATTGAAAGCTTGCTTAGCTCAAGCCAAGGGATTGTGGGTGGACGAACTGCCCAATGTCCTTTGGGCCAACCAAACTACCATTAAGACCGCGATGGATGAGACCCATTTCAACCTCATGTATGGCACAAAAGTGGTGATCCCGGCAGAAATAGAGGTACCCACATTACGATTGGAGGCTTATGATGAGGAAACGAACGATGACAAGCTCTGTACCAACCAGGACCTGGTAGAGAAGGTACGAGACCTGGCTCACATTCGGATTGTAGCTTACCAACAAAGAGTAGCTCAGTACTATAACGCCCAGGTTAGAAAATGACACTTCCGTGCTGGCGACCTGGTTCTTCGGAAGGTTATGGTACTTGAGCCCAGTGTAGGTAAGCTCGGACCGAATTGGAAAGGTCTGTATCGAGTAAAGCGGGTATTCGGGGAAGATACATATGAGCTCGAGACTTTGGAAGGGAAGCAGGTACATCGAGCATGGAATATCGATAATCTAAGAAGGTAATACTTATGAACTCGTGACTCCAAGGCAAAATTTCTCCAAGTCTATGTGACCACTGAACTGGTTGAAGAAAACAACTGATTGGAGAGAGGACTGTGAGTCGCTCCTTGAAGCCTAAGGGCTATGGTGCCAAACTGACAAAAGACCTCGGCACTTCAATAAGTCCTAGTCGCCTCTTCGGCATAGGCAGACAAGCCCTAGTCGCCTCTTCGGCATAGAAAGACAAGTCCTAGTCGCCTATGAGGCATAGACAGCTCGGGTACAAATCCTACGATGTCTATCCACCTCGGCATACAACAACGTAAGGTTAATCCCACCTGAAGTCCAGCTCGTTAGCTCGACACTAAGGGATAACCAACACTTAGGCAAGTGAGTAGCCCGTGCACAAACAAGTCGGGTATGTACCCTACAGTGTTCGTCCACCTTGGCATACAACGATACGAGGTTATTCCTACTTGGAGTCGAGCTCGTTAGCTTGGCACTTCGGGATAACCAATACTTAGAAAAATTTTTACTCAAAAAAGATTTTGTTGTACTCACACACATGAGACTTTTTGAAGTATTGCACTTCATTAACAAAAGTTCCGAGTACAAAAAAAAAGGTACTACAACCGAGCTCGGAGGCCCGGGATATACATCATATATAGGGGGTCCAAGAAAAGAGGCACGTCTAAGCATCAGATCTGTCAGAATCCCTTCCAGCAAGTAGGTCGATCTCCATGTGGTCCTCCACGTCATCTCGGCTTGCCTTCCTTGACGGTCTCGCCTCAAGAATTTCCTCATCACTTTCTCCCTCGGAGGAGTCAGGTTCCTCGTCAGCCTCCTTCACCATCTCAGGAGTGATGGTGGACATGGAGATAGATCTGAAGTCGAGCTCAGGAAACTTCTGCAGCATCAGCCACTTGCAGAGCTTGAAGCCCAACCAGTACGAGCTAAAGCCATACTCGACCTAGAGGTCGTGAAACTCAGGGGACTCCTTGAACTCCTTGATGGTGCGATCTCTCTCTTGAATTCGCACCTCCTGGATGGCGGTGTCAAAGATCTCGGTGCACTCCTTGATCATCGCCTCGAGCTTTTTGTTCTCCCAGAGGAGAGCTTCCTTCTCCCCCTTGAGATTCTTCTTCTCCTTCGTCAGCACAAGGATCAGCTCCTCCTGGCTCCGAGCTCCCTTCTTGGCTCTAAGAACTTCACCCCGAGCTAAATCTAGCTTGCAGTAAAGCTTCCGAGCATTTTTTTTCGGCCTCCTGAGCTCGCTTCAAGCGGATCTCAGACTGGTAGACGAGTGAGTGGATAAGAAAAGGTAAGTACCATTAACAGAAGAATAAGAAAGTAAACAAAGGGGCATGTTACTTACCATCATACAATAGCTAGCTGCTCTCCCTCCGAGCTGACTCGTTGGCATGTCAGCCCACTCCGTGACCTCCGCAAGAAACACATAATCCTTGCTCTTAAGAAGCCCGACTCGTTGAGTCATTATGCTCTCCTTCGCTGAGGGGGGCTGAGGCTCGGGCACCGAAGTACCCTTGGGCTCGTGAGGTGGGGTTCCCTCATCTTGGTCCTTGTCCAGGTCAACAACCGGAGGCTGGAGCCGAACCTCCTCCCCCGGGAGCTCGACAGAGATTGGCTCTGGTGCTACGACCTCGGGTCCGACAGGAATCGAAGAACCGACCTCCTCTCGACGAGACCTCTTCGAGGCCTTTCTCTTCTTTCCCTTCTGAACACTCCTCAGAAGGTTAGCAGCGTCAACACCCGTCATAGCTTCTACAAGAGAGAAGAAAAAGAGTTAGCTGCGAACTGAAGTAAGTGCGAAAAGACAAAAGGAGAAGTAATGTGTGTGTCGAGGTGGAGGCCTACCAGGAGGACTCAGCCCAGCTCACACAAGCTTTTCCTCAGCCAGGAAATCTTTCATTTCAAGGCCGAGGTCCCTCCAAGAGTTGATGACCGCCCTTGTCTCAGCATGCAACCTCACCCTAGGGTTCTTAATGGCCACTTGCCAGTGAGTCGGGAATGGCCATCCTTCAGGATTCTGAACAAAGAAGTACCTCCTCTTCCAGGCCGATACCTTGTTTGGGTTACCGAATAGAACCTTGAACCCGAGGCGAGGGGAGATGTAATAGCTCTGCCAGGTGTCCCCGCGCAGGCAAGAAGAGTTCTTGATGGAGCAAATCGAGCTAAAGATGTCTAGGGTAAGAGGTCGGTTATACTCATGGAAAAGTGAGGTCGTGCCAACAATGGTACGGATGGAGTTTGGGTGTAGCTGGTCAATAGTGATGTTAAAGAACTTAATGATTTATATGATGAAAGGGTGGAGCGGGAAGCGCAACCCAGCTACGAGCTGCTCCTAAAAAACTGTGAGCTCGTGATGACCGTGAACCCAAGGGTATTGACCCAAAGGAATACTGAAGACAAGAGTGTCGGGGAGACGGTAACAAGCTACCAAGGACAACAATCTGTCCGAGGTCATCGTGGAAGGGCCAAAGTTGTTTGGATCCCGACCTCGAGAAGAAGATGGGACCCCCTCTCTAGAGGTCGGTTGCTCTACCTGAGGTTCGGGTTCCTTAAGCCGAGATGGCCTGACGTCAGGTAAAGGCGTTTCTCCTAAAAGGTGTAAAGAGGAGCTCTCTAGCGAAGAACTGGCCCCATCGGCGGGAGCCGAGGACCGCACCTCGGCACCCTCGGCCTCACTAGAATCGCTAAGTAACCTATCCATGCTAGCACTAGACATATTGGACAGGAAAAGAAAAAGGGAACAACTAGTGAAAGAAGATGACCTCACCAAAAAGACGATAACGACTTCAGACACAAAGGGAAGAATGGCGAGCTGAAGGACTTTGACGCGATCTCAGGAGAGCTCAATTACACGATTTATGGCGAAGGTAATGGGCCCTTCCACCCTCTATTTATAGTCCACCACATTCGGCATTCAACAATTGAGACCTGTACGATCCAACAACTCCCATGAAAACCGACTGCACGCTACCCGAGGAGGAAATCGGTTGAGCTTGCCCTTTGGCGTTCGCGGAGTTTATAAATAGTGTGACGTCCGCACGTACCCGAGATGCGACCTGGGTCATTTCATGGTTGAGCCAGATGGTTGAACAAGCCCGACCAACAGTTTGCCCTTCAAATTGTCTAGACTTTGTGCCAAATCCACCTGGACTTGTCATGAACTCCCCGCACCGGGTTAGGACCCTTGGCACAAGGAGTGGGGGGCAATTGATGACGGGTGATTTGGCACGACCTAGTAAGAAGGGGACACGTAGACGCGATCTGCTCGAGGGGTGACAACTCATCCTAACGAACCCATTTCACAACATTCGGAGCTCGAGTATCCAGTCACCTCGGCCTAAAAGACCACCTTGGCATAGAGACACCTCGATACCCATTCCAATTCGGGACTAAAGAATCGAAGTGCTAGTTTAGAGTTAATAAGCCGAAACGCCACATAACCGACTCCAAAGGCCTCCCCAACGGACCCCGAATTTCTCGGGATCACGATGAGACACGTCCTAGCTCCGCCTGAATCGGAGGTAAACGATAAACCTTATCAACATATTGCTCTCCTTAAAAAATGGAACAAACCTTATCTACATAGCCCGGAGATCCCAGAGCTCTTTCGTAAGGCCCATGACTACTCCATTATATAAGGACACGAAACCTTAAGGCAAAGGTACGCGTGATTATTTTACTCACTAGCACTCAAACACTCAAGTATTCAACTCACATTCGCAGTATAATACTGACTTAAGCATCGGAGCGACCTCGCTGGGTTAGCTATCTCAGGTTCTCTGATCCACTATTTTGCAGATTGGTCCAACTCGTCGCACAATTAAAGTTTGGATCGTCTTCTAACTAAGAGTATCTAGATTGTGCACCATCAAATATCATTTCAACTAGAAAAATGTATGTATGGGAGAAATATCATATTTAATGTTTTAGATAGAAATAACAATTGGTATGATAAATTCAAAACACAATCACAACACAACACCACCATACAAACCATCCCCTAGCTAGTGGTCATAATTGGTAGCTAGGTAGGAAAGGCCCTAGAACCAAATCATTGCACTTATTTCTTCATGGCTGATTAGTATAAGACCATAAATTTTGAGAGAGAGAGAGTTTATATAGTATCTATCCTATATTAGCCTTTTATGGGAGTGAAAGCATGCATGTCTTTGTTTTTAAAAGCTAATTTTTTTTCTTTTTTCTAATTTTACAAATAATAATATTTTCTGAATTAAATTATAATGTTTTATTTTATTTGAAAAAAACCATATATTCAAATATATATATATATATATATATATATATATATATATATTTTTTTTTATGGTGTGATATATTTTAGAAACAAGAAAAACAAAAACATACACGTTTACCTTTCGTCAAACATTACTGTTTTTGTGATGGGCTTGAAATGGAGATAGAATTGAATTCCACCTGAATCAACAAAATATATTTTGTGTCCATGTGAACATTCTAGAAAGAATATGAATGAAGTCATCCCCCGCTTTGAAGTTTGGGGAATTCAGGTATATATATGGTTGTAAACTCCAATCAATAAATAATAATCCCCAAAAGTCGTAGCTTGAGTACCAAAACGATCCATAAGTGTGAAAGGCATAAAAGTGAATAAATTAATTAAATTCACTGGCCACCATGTGAACCAAATTATAGTCTGATCCTTGATGGAGTGCGTGAAATTAACTTTTGACCTAGAAAGCTGAGGACTATGTTTCGGTAGGTTCAGCATATCCATGCTAGATGTGATATGGTCTGTCTCTAACTCTTTATAAAGCAAATTAAAGCTATATATTGCCATTGGTATTGGACCAGTTTGCCTGGCCACCTTTCCGAGTACGTAAGTGGAGATCTGCCCATTTTCTTTTTTTAGCCCTAAGACAAATTCCATTCATCAAATCAAAAGCTACATCTCATCATGCTGACCTTACAAAGTCTGGAGTGATCGACCAGATCATGGAGCAATGGTTTTGGATGGCAAAGTTGTTAGCCCATGGGCCAGAGTCTATTACACGAATGAGATGTGAAAAGAGAGACATTGGGCAACGAGGATCTGCCCAAGTTTATAAGCTTGAGAGTTGAAATATTGTAAAATAAAGTTTTGATTGAAATTAAGAATTGGGGTGCATTTAAAAGCTCAAAGTACCAACCCATGGGTCTTCATGCATGTGATTTGCTAACGAATACATTCTTTGAGCATCTTTTGAAATGAGCCATGTCAATATATATTAATACCAGCGGCCCTGTGCGGTGCATAGAATTGGACTTAAAATTTATTGTTCTATGGAGCTACACAATCCATGGGTAGGGATGGCAATTTTCTCCATCCCTACCAAGTACCTGGCCTCTCCGATCAGGTGGGGGATGGGATGGAGATTGTCTTAACGGGGACAGGGTGGGGATGGAATTAATAGGAATACTTAATTGGGGATGGGGAGTGAAGTCCACACCATGTCCTAACCCTGATTATTTATATTAAATATATATGTATATATATTATATTAAATATATAATATTATTTATATTATATATATATATCAAAATATATTTAAAATATTATTTGCATTTTAATGTTTTCTTTGTTTTAAATAAATACCTTTATAAAAACAAACTTTTAGTAAAAAAGTTCAGGGGATTCACGTTTCTGATAGGGATGCAAGCTAAAATTTTTGATAGGGATTAATTTACAACTCGAGGTCGGGATGTGGAGTATAAGCCCCACCCCAAACCCACCCATTGCCATTCCTACCCCACCCCAACCCCAATTATTTATATTAAATATCTGCGTATATGTGCATATATATATTAAATATATAATATTATTTATGTTATTTATAATATTATTTTATTATATATATCAAAATATATTTAAAATATTATTTGCATTTTAATTTTTCCTTTGTTTTAAATAAATATCTTTCTAAAAACAAACTTTTAATCAAAAAATTCAAGGGATTCAGGTACTTGATAGGGAAGCCCTCTCTATCGAGGATTGGGGATGTAGGCTAAAATTTTTGACATGGATTAATTTAAAACTCGAGGTCGGGATGGAGAGTATGATCCTTGCCCCAAACCTGCCCATTGCCATTCCTACCCTGGGGATCGTCCCCTTAAACCCATAACACCTCCCCAAACCCATAAATATAGTTCCATTAATTATGATAATTATAAATGTAGTATCCAATACTTATGGAAATAATTAAAATTTTCCAATTATTTATTTGTAAAATTGGAAGTTTTATAATTTAAGTTTCACTAAATTAAAAAAATCACTAATTATTGCTCAAAATTAAATTATAGTAAATATCAAAATTACTGAAAATATAAAAATAATTTTATATCTATTGAAATTAATTTTGCACTAAAAAATTAGTGAATTTTTTAATTATTGTTTGATAATATCATTAAATATTAATAAATTGGTCAAAATTACTGATAATATCAATAACTACTTATTGCTAAAAATTATTGATAATTTTTAATTATTAAATTTGTATTTATTAATACTATAATTAATTATTATTTTTTTGTAGTTATTGATTTCAATAATTAATTTTCAAAAAGTAATTCTTAGTAATTAAAATTTTCAATTTACCATAATTATGAAAAATTATAGTTTAGGTGTTGACATTTACTAAATAATATTCAATAATATCAGTAATTATTGAAAATATAAAAAATACTTCACAAATTAATTTAACTACCCAAATTACTTTAATTAATTAATTTGCCCACATTTTTTTTTATTTTTAGATGATTTATAATATAAATTAAAAGATGCTTTAGGAGAAATTTTAGGAGGGGGTTGAGCTGATTGGTAACATCAGAGAAAGAGACTTGGAGTGGAACTCTAGTGAAGAAGAGAGGGATGTCACGTGGCAATATAGATTAAGATGTGTTTTAGGAAGAATTTTAGGTGGGAGGGGGTTGGCTAAGTGATTGAATACATGAGAGAGAGATTTGGAGTGGCCCTCTAGTGTAGAAGAGAGGGCTGCCACATGGCTACATGAAAAGGCTAGAAAGGGGCAAGGGAGAAAGGAGAGAAGAGAAAAGAAGAAATGGGAGAAGGAGAAGTCTAGTAACATGGGACCTAATCGCTTTATAACATAGTATAGATTACAGCAGCAATAAGCATAGACCTAAGGGGGTTGTTAATTAATTTGCTCTTGATGAAGTTGCCAGGTGGAATAGTTTAATTAGCAATATATATCTACCAGAGCTGTTTGATAAAAGTCACTACCTAACGTAGCTTAGCTAGGATTGGATTTGATAGTTGATAGTTGATGTAAGCATGCGGATTTCTTCGCATTTCCTCAGTACGAAGGCAGTCAAGGCACCTTTTATTTTGTGATACGCACGTTCAATGAGCACTGGGGCTAGAGCTAGCACAGATTTAATGTTCAAGCAAACATCTTCTTGGGTGTGGGTGCTCTAGGAAGATACTAATCTACAACTACTGATCAGCACCGTGTGCTGATCACAAGGAAGTCTTTTGTATTTGACTATATATTTATATCAGTGCACACGCTTACGCAACTATGTCTAAAGTTTGTCTTCTAATTAGCATCCAAATCCATTATTTAACGAGCATTAAGGAGGACCACATCCACTTAACAAAGCAAAAGAAGAATTGAAAGAAAAAGGACTGAGAAATATGAAAGCTAGCTACTACCCATCTTCATTATCAAACTATAGGTTAATTACAGGCTTCAGCTTTGCTTTCTTTCTATATCTCACATTTGACGACTCTGGTATTCGACCCTTAATTAAATTATATTGAAATTGAATAGCCAAAGGAGAAAGATAAATTAAAAAGCTATATTTATTACTTGATCATCATTTTGGTATGTATATTGCCTGTACATCTATTCTGTAATTCAACAAATTCCTAGTTTGGTTTATCTCGGGTATCACCCATGAAGACAAAAATGTATAGAGAGAGAGAAAAAAAGAGAGGAGATGGTGGATGACGCTTATGAACATTAACATTGGTTTGCCCTAGTGATCTTCAGTCTCTTCACAGTGGTCAAGAACATCCTGGTAAAGGAAAAGAAGAGCCAATTGAATAAATATTAGATTTAATTAGATTTAGAGTACTGAAAACCAGAGAAACAGACCAAGAAGGTGAAGAGGTTGAACTTACTCCCAAGGAACATCTCCCACCATCATCCAATCTCCTTCCTTATCTTCGTAGGTTAACACGTGATCATTGCCTGAAAGAACCTCATCGATATCAGGGCCTGTATCAAGAATTTAATCTCGAAATTAAAATTAAGAACGTAGAGGAATCCTTAATTACTTTTTAAATTAAACCATAGGGATTAATATAATTAAGATTAACTATCAGAAAAAATCGCATAAATGTTTTGTATTCTGCAGTGTGATAAACAAATAATTAGATTAGATTGAGTCATAGAATCAATCCAAACTCAGATCTTTAATCTCTTTATCCATGTCTCAGTCTCACTGATCTTCACTTACAGAGGATGGTCGTCCTGAACATTTGGCTAAGAGTTCTGACTAGGCTATCATAATTATTGTGAGCAAACAGATCCAATTTCCTTCCAATCGGAATTCCTTCCATGTAGACCTTGACGAACAATGTGGGGTGTTGCCGGTTATTTCCTTTCTCTGCAATCGTACACCGCAGGAGAGGTTTAAGCGATGGCCAATCGGATGGTTGCTCCCTGTTATCCAATAAATAAATAAGAGGATGCCGCAGTAGAATTTAGAATGAAATCATATGTGCAAAACTGAATAATATTAGAAGAATTTCTAGCAGAAGAGAAAAAGGTGAAAAAAGAAAAATCAGGTGCAGCAACTTATAGGGGAATGAAGCGCCGGAAAACAAGGGAATAAAGAAGTAGAAGGAATGAATAAGAATGATTGATTGAATGAGATCATGACTGATGGGTTTTGGTTCTAATTGAAATTCCAGCACCGTTATAGATCAAAAGAGAGAAAGAAAGAAAGAAGTGAAATGGGTATTAGTACAAAGCTTGAAAAAGAAGGAAAAATAGTAGAAGGGTTTGAGTTTGTTGAATCTAACCTTGAATTGGATGATGAGTCATCAGGTTGAGAGGTTGAAATGCTGAGTCCAAGTCTTAGATCGGTACTGAGGTCTCTCTTGGGTTGAGGAAGAGAAGAAGTTGCAGAGGAAATAGACGGGTGATTGCTGCTATCAATTGATGAAGATGAAGAGTTGGTAATCTTGCCCATTGCAGCGTTCGTCTGATAAAATTAGAGAAACAGAGAAAGAGAGAGAGAGAGGGCCGCCACCTTAGGCTTAAATAGGGGATGGAAAGAGAAAGAGAGAGAGAACAGAGGGGAATATCGACAGACTCGTTGGGTTGAATTGTCGTTAGGGTGGCCGACATTTACACGTGGCATATACTCTCTGGCTCTCTTAATGTAATCGGGTCGGCTATTCGCTGTCCCTCCTGTTACTGTTATTTAGCTTGGAAGCTGAAACCTCCTCTCTATTCTTCTCCTCCTTTTTCTTCTTTCTTCTGTTTTTTTTTTTAGTTTAGTTTTGGCGTGGGGCTTATGACTTGGACAAGTTGATGGTCCAAACAAGGAAGTTTTCAAATATAAAAATTTGATTTGATGGAATGATCTCAACCGTCGATGGGGGTGAAAAGTAAAACCTGTATTAGGGAGTGAATATATACCTCATGAGCTCGTAGGGGTGTGGGAGACCACTACACACTACAGTGATGATATACTGACATGAACCGGACGTCCTTGTTCCTTTAATTCTCGCTGTGAACTCCCTTAAATCCCTGTCTCCTTAGATATATGCTACTCCACATGGAGTAATATTAATTAGAGTAGTTCATAGACATAGACGACATAGAGTGCTGATAATATAACAGTATGGCAGTAGTACTAGTTTTGTGGGTACATGTCCTCAACAACATTAACATGCATGCCATCAACATTAAGGTTTTGCGACACTTGGGGCTCAACGCCGTGGCTTGTTATCATATTTCACAAATTTGAAGACAAATGGCACAAAGCCGTGATATCATCACAAAAATTAATATTGTCTTTGTTTGTTTGGTAGTAGCAACCAGCAGCAGATCTGGACTGACGACTCCTACCAGCCCATATGCATCACCAACCGACAGACGGCCGGGACTAACTTGTTCACTGTCTTTGCCTCTCTGCTGCTGCTTTTAGCCTTTTTAGGGTGGTAAGTATGGTAGTTGGTGAATGAATATTGGTGATGTTCCCAATTCTCAATTCCCAATTCCCAATCTTGGCCTTCTTCATCATGATGGGGTGGTGGTCTTGAGATGGTTTCATTTGGAGTCATGGAGTGGGATGGTGGTCTTGAGATGGTTTCATTTGGAGTCATGGAGTGGGAAGGTGGGGGCGTAGCCTCACCTCTTCATGAATGTGTTTATAACTTAGTGGCCCGGCCCCTTGAATCCTTTGAGCAGACCAAAGCACCCCATGAATCCCACAGGCGTTTAGTTTGTTTATGATGAATATGACATATATACTACCTTTGCTTGGTTGGCTAATATTCTTGATTTAGTCGTTCTCAATTCAGTTTCGAGTTTGGACCATATGTATTTTATGTAAATATATTTTTTTTTCTCGATTCATGAATGCAGAGAGTAATTCATTTTTTTTTTTATGTTTATGTTTATGTTTGTTTGAAATTTGTACAAAATATGGGTTTCATTATTAAATTAAATGTCTTAAATATTTTATCAAATATATCATTTATCATAAGAGTACAAGTTTGTATCTAAAAAATGGACATGGAGATGATAATAAATAATAAAAACTTGCGATTAAACAATTGTCAAATTGATCTTTGCTTCTTCAACAATAATAAATAATAAAACCTTGCGATTTGACCATTAACACCACATTCTTCTTCCTCTTCCTGTTCCTGCAAACAAACAATCAAATTAAAAAAAAAAAATGGCAGGCTTAAGCCGACGCATAGAAAGTTAATATGTATTATTATTTATAAATAACAAAGCGAAGCGAACGTACTAGTTTAGTTTAGCATCTCATTAACCGATGGAGTAAGTGCATTCGTCACTTTGATTGTCAAACTATTCCCTCTGTGTGTGTGATGTGGAATGACTAGTGGCCACTGGCCACGCACCCTTGATTGAAACCGGGACCGAATTTTACCTTTCATTAAATAATAAATAAATAAATCTGCTGCTATTTTCGGCACGCTAAGATGCTACGTATGTTTAGGTATGCATATGTTACCAAACACTAGATGGATGTCTTCCAATCAGTTTCATGAAATACCTTCTTTTCATTAATTCTTAGTTTGTTGACGAAGGACTAAGGAGGAAAATTTGAAACAAATTAAAGCAAAATGGTACATGAGCACGGCTTGATTGTCTTGAGTCTTGACCCCAGAATGAACAAATTCTAATTAAGCACCATGTGTACGTAATATGAATGTCTCGTCAGTAAGGTGGCACAGCATGTAATAAATGTAGGTAAAAGAGGTCCTGTCCGGGTCACAATATTGACTCAGCCTACATATAATGCCAATTTTATGTTAGCTCTTTTAGGGGTGTTTTCTCAACGTGAAGTCTGTTTGTTGTACAATTTTACTTAATTTGTTACGTGTAGCAAAATAAATTGGTTATATTAAAACAAAAGCATAGAAAACTTGTTATTCTTAGTAATACATGTTTTTTTATTTTTTGGTTTTGCTTCAAAAGTTCAAATAAAAAGCACACTCTTGAATAAATTTCTGCTTCAAGGAACATGTTTTTGATCTGGTTATTTAATACCATGTTTCATAAATCATATAATATATATATTACAAAACATATTATTGTCTTAAAAACTTGTTTTTTTAGGGATATTTAGACTGCATTCCCCCTTAGAAATATGAAATTACAGCCCCTCCTACTCTACTAGTAGTCCCCCTATAAATCGCATCCTGTCTGTGAATTTAACATCGATCTACAGTCAGGATTCATTCCATTTGTACGGTGGAGCTGAGAACTTTTTTTTTTTTTTATTTGCTGATGTTGCTATTTTAAAAACAGATGAAAAACCAAACTAGTCAAGGTGTATATAGAACATTCTCTTAGTCTCTTTGAAAATAAAACTCTTGTCATGCGTTGCAGTGACATAAAAATAGGGGTACAAATGGACTGGTTTTGGATATTATTTAGACAGATTGGATGGACCAACAAAACATATTGAACTGAACCAGCCTAGACTCGATGCTCCAAAATATCTATTGGAATGGATTGGAGCTGGTCCATCTATAATAGATTTATATTGGATTGGATTGCTAAAACATAAGAATACAGATGTCAATGAACCAACTTTGATTTGGAACCAATCAAAATTAAAATCAATTTAAATATATTAGAGGGTCCAAACATTTAACTTTTGGTTATAGTATAAAGGCAACTACTTTCGAAAAGAAAAAAAATAATACCAAAAGCTTAGTTTGTATCCAATTCCAATCTACCCCCTCCCAAGACCCAGATATCTTCGACCAACATTGGGACATTGGCTAATAGCCTTTTATACTAATCTGATGAACAGATAATAGATAGATATTCTATGTTGAAAGCTATATATATACACACACCAATATCCAATTGGTTTTTAAATCCTTTGGTCGATGAGAATCCAAGTAGTGCTGGTTTGGTTTTCTTTGAAAGTCCCAAAAAAAAGTAAGATAGAGATAAGTGTGTGGGGGCTACTTGCTAGGGACAAGGGACAAGTAAGCATTTAACTCTCCATCTCCTTTTTGAAGTTCAGATGAACAACTCTGTCGGCTGTAGCCAAGGCTGGACACTCGCTTTCTGTATAGCCTGACTGACCAGCTACACTGCTATAGACTATAGTAACAGGAGGAGGTTTGGTATATATCCACATCTCTTAGACTATTGAGACAATAAATAAATAAAGCAGTTAGAGCTTCAAAACATTTGGTTTTCTAACATGTCTATATGAGTGTGTGCAACGCCAAACACAACGAAGGAAGTTTATGTGAAAGTAGTGGATTTTAGCGAGCTCCAGGCTTTGAGAAATTAATGGACACAGGGTCGTGGATAATCGAGACCATTATATATGGGTTACGAGAAACCATGATGAATTCGATTAGATTTTAACCATAAGTTGCATAAATGTTCAATGTATCACTCCATCGAGTCACGTAGGGAAGAAAATAAATAATACATTATTAATTAAGGAGGTTTAGCTAGATAATGTTTGTATGGTCGATATTGACCATAATAAAAAATTAAGATCTATCTATCGCATACTCTACTCGAATAATAAAAAAAATTAATTAATTAAATGGCATGTATCCATAATTTAAAAAAAAAATGATCAATAGTAATTCATTAGTGAAATATATATGAAATGTTATTTGAACAGATTTAAGAAGCAAATGAAGCCCTGCCTTGCTGGAATTATTTGAGGGTGATGCTAACATTGTAATCCAGATTCTGTAGGAGACCTTATCTTCTCCACCATGGTGGATACAACGCACGATTACTGATTGCAGAGTTCTTCTCCAAAATTTCCCTCTTGGCTCAGTGAGCTTTATCCCGAGGAACCCTAATCAAGTGGGCCATATCCTGGCTAAATTTGGCTTAAATCTTCAAAATGTTCACACCTGGTTGGTGTGCCTCAATTTTCTCTCTGATTGTATTTCTTTTGACTGCTCTCTGAGTTCCCTTAATGAATTCACCTTATTAGGCTTCAAAAAAAAGCAAATGAACTGAAAATTAATTTCTCACTCAAAATAAAAGGGAGAGAGAGAGAGAGAATGGTTTTTATTTTACTTTTTGAGAATGGGGTTGTAAGGTAAGATTGATATTGTTTTTTTTTTTATCAGTAAACTGAATTGAGAATGTTGTTTATAGGTTATTGAGAGAGCAAGAGACAAGAAGGGACATGGGGTTTGAACTTTTGAAACCTGGGGGTTAGAAAAGTGAAGTCTTAGGAGGTTGCTGTTGGTGGGGGTTGTCTGATAATGAGGCCCTGTAAACTAATCTCAAACACCTCCTAAAAGAAAGACATGAGAGCGACTCTAGGAGACATGCACTCAACTCAATCCCTGAAATGGGGGAAGGGGGGAATGGGAAAATGGAATTGTACTCTCTCTCTCATTGTTTCACAGTAACCATGGTCCATGAACGTGTGAGAAGCAGAGAGTAGATGCCATCACATATAAAGGACTTCTGGCCTCTGAAAGCCAAGGGGGTTCAAATTAATTCACTGATCAGCACCATTCCAAGTTCCAGTAGTGCTTTGTTCCGCCCATGTGATATTGTGAATACACAACCCTTCAACAACTTTTACACTAGGCTGTGTTTGGTTTGATAGAAGATACGATCAAAAGATCAGAAAGTTGAGGGATGTTAATGAAATTCACGCAGTATATTATTAATCCCTCAAATGCTTTTGCTTTGTGGCCTTACTAGTAAAGGTATTCATTCTCTTCCTACTGAAGCTTCATATCTAACAGGATAGCGCGTGCTTTAATTCTAGAAGTAGATGAGTCATGAGCCAAAACAAGCCACCTTTAAACGGGTCAAAATTCCCTTACATTCTTCTGTTCCCTATTTCCCATATAAGGGGAAACAAGTTGTCTAGCTTGCTCCTGAAGAAAGCTCAGATGGTGTGGAGAAGATTTGGGTTATAACAAACAAGGGAAAGAAAGTAAAGTCAGTTGTTTCCCCTCCCCTATGTTGCTTCCCTTGCCCATCTTTCTCTTGCTCCAATGACTTCAATTTTAATTTGTGGCGCAATGCACTTTGTGTACAATTCAAGCATATCTGTCTCTCTCTCATCCAAATACCCAAAGACCCGAGACCACAGAGAGTGAGAGGGGGACTAGTTTGAAATGTCAAGTTAAGGGGAGGAAGCCAGAAAGAAGCATCGTAGGAGGCGCCCCATCGCCCATTGTCCAGGCCCCTATGGACCACCCTCCCAACATCTCATCACATTGCCCCCCATACTCCCGTACATTGCTTTTATTTTAATAATATAACTGCAATTTCATAAAGCCCACTAGAAACCTCTCTTTCACTTTCTTTACTTTCTTCTCTCCCAAGCTGTGGATTCCATTTGGTTTCATCATGTCTAATCCTTGGGGTTCGGTTTACCCCCTTTATTTGCTAGAACTTTTATTCTTAGTCAAACTTGGTAATACAGTTGATGGATTCCCACAGTCAAGCACCAAGCTGGTTAGTTTCCCATGAGTTGCTTGGGAGTAGGGGTGTCAATGGACTGGTTTTGGATTGGACCCCAATCAAATCAAAATCAATTTAGATAGATTGGATGGATCAGCAAGACATATTGGATTGGATTCGACCTGGTCCATCTGTAATGCATTTATATTGGATTAGGTTGAATTGAGTCAATATCTAGTCTATTGATAGAAGATAAGAATATAGGTGTCAATGGACCAGGCTTGAGTTAGAACTAATCTAAATAAAACAAATTTGAATAGATTAAAAAGGTCCAAACATTGAATTAGACCGGTCCAAAATATTCATTGGAGTAGATTGAACCTGGTCCATTTGTAATGGACTCACATTGGACCGGATCGGATTAGACCCAATTCAGTCCAATTGACCCCGTAGGGAGGCGCATGGGCATGGGCCCGTTTAATTTCTTTGGATTTTACACCAACAGTTGAAAGCTTTTCTCTTTTTTAAATAATGGCAATTTGGCAAAGCAGAGCTGCATCAGTCTAGGTCTAGGGCTTCATTACAGTCTACAGGACCCATAAACTAGGGAATGTCAATGGGGATCTCATCAACAGCTTCAGCATGCTTTGGGTACTAACCTGAACCCGTCAAATAGTTAATAGATTTATAGAGCTAAGCCGGGGCAATGTCGGGGTATGAAACCATATAACATAAGATAATATAAAGACTATAAGACATTGAAGAAATGTTTATAATAAAATAAGGGGAATAAAGGGAAAAAAAACGATTTCCAAATTGGGCAAGTACGGCCTTTCTCTACACACCTTTTACCTATTTCTGTCACGTTGAGAAATGATGTGGGATATCCAGAAAGTATGGGGGACCCACCGTGATGAAATATGTCTCCAATTAATTAACACGTAACATTGTTGCCAAAGTTTATTGTATTGGAGTACTGTCGATTTTTTCTTTCCCAAAATGTGAGAAAAAAAGAAAAGGGAGACTTGAAATTCAAGTGAGGTTGTTCGCCAATATGTACGATTTTATATTTTCAACACAACAAATATTGTAGCTTGCTGATGTGACAGTTGTTTTTGCTTGAACTTTTAAGAAACAAAATCATATGTACAGACAAACACCCCCCTAAAGTTGCAATGCAGATTGCAGAAGATTAATAGGTTGTTTACGTAACCTCACCAAACAGACTCGATTAGAAGGCAACCCATCCACCAAAGCAAGAAATCGAATATGCAATGTTTTGGATTTCAGAATGCAAACAAAAGCCACACGTTGAAGCATGTGATGGGCCAATAAATCCATCTCGCATTCTAACCAGTTTCCAAAGTTCTACAGTACCCCATATTGGGCACCTTAGCACCTCAGGCTGGAGTGGTGGTTTAGATCAACCATCTGGTTCAAGGAATTTTATTTTCAAAAGAGACTAAAAGATCTAAGGCTCACTTTTGAAGTTCAAATACAAATATATAGAGTGCAAAATCTTATATTTTGTCTCATTTTGTATGTATTTGGAAATCTGGAAATTTGTATTTGTACTCTTATGTTTGGTTGCAGTGCAAATTTTGCACTGGTACAAATGCATGAAATTGCAAATGTAAAAAAAAAAAAATGTAAATTCTTGTTTAATTTTGTTTTGGATTTTACTTTGTTCTGTTTCATGTTTTAATTTACTTCATTCGTACTACAATCAAACAAAATAAACTAAAATTTGAAACAAAAATAGGTCAGAATTTACACTCAAATCATTTACACTGCCATGGTTTTGCATCAGTGCAAATTTATTTGCATTGCAACCAAACACAGCCTAAATAACTAACTGGCATTACAGGCAGAATCAATATTGTGGCCCAGACTAGACCTCTTTTTACATACTTTTATCATGTTCTACGACCTTACTGCCAAAACATTAATTACACATGGGTGGCTAAACTAGAATTTGTTCATTCTGGGGCCAAGCCCATGTGACACTTGAAGCAGTTCCTTCAAACTAGAATGATTTTCACATGGCTTGTAAAACAGCTCAACGCTTGGAGTGACTTTTAGGCACTGGTAGATGATGACTTCTTGAGCTCATACTTGAAAATCCAAATAAGGTTATAGTAGTTCCAATAAAATGGAAAATGACCGGCTTAGAATATAAACTGGTTTCTAGTTTTACGAATATTCTGCCAGTGACTCCACTTAGATCTGATTAAGTGGACAATAATAAAAATGATGTCATTTTGGATGAAGCAGGTGTGGATTCAAGTTCTACCAAATCAAAACTGAGATGATTACATTCAAGGTGAATTCTAGACAGGTAATTATGGTCGTTGGCTTAAACCAATATAAGACAAACAACATAATCCGTCTCACAAAATTGATACTGCCCAAAACTTCTCCTGTCCTCTTATTTCACCCGACCATATCCTTTTATACCCAATTGCCAAAAACAAAAAAAAAAATTAAAGACGCGCCTCTATCCAACATGATTTCACTTACACAAATACTTGGACAAGAAAGTAGACACTTCCTCTGCACTTTCATAAGCACCCTCTACGCATCGGCCCAGTGCAACACCAGACACATAGTTGCCACCAAGAAACAGCCCCTGAAATCCACCACTCTCAAGAGCAACTTTGGAAGCTTCAAGAAGATCCAGATGACCAGTCAAGAATTGGGGAATGGCCTGTGGCCATACTCTAACGCCAAGAACAAAGGGGTCCTCTGCGTTTGGATTTATAAGCATCTTCCTCAGGTCCCGGTTGACTGCCTCTACAAGGTCGCTCTTAGTCTGCAGTCATCAATTTATATTAGGAAACATAGAAAACAAGATGGCTCATGGAATAAACTTTGAAGAATTATGACAAACCACAAGCAGAAAAAAAAATAAAGAACATATAATACAAGCCAAAAAACACTCCGGACTAGGCTCAGTTTTCCTTGATGGCACCATGGGCCAGCCTTAGGTCTAATAATGAGAATCAATGTATAGCTTTAACTGGACAACTAACTAGTGATGAGCTTGACCTGCACTGCATATCCCAAGATTGGATAAAGGAGATTGTGAGTTTGGAAACCAGCATAAATATATTTTCCATGAACATAAGCCTGAAATATTGATCCTTGAGGAGAATAGCAAGCATGTATAATGCCTCACATGTATCATGCCTCGTATGATTGATGTAAGGCTTTATCTGGTTGAATATAGGAACCAACCCTGCTTCTGTACAGTAGTTGTGTGCAACTACACAAGGACTATACTTGTTTTCACCCATGAGAAATGATTTTGGTTCTTCAGTTATTGGGTTAACTCAAACTTTCCTTAACCCAGATGAGGGGCAATCCTCAGATTCCTAATTAGCTCATCCCTACAGAACTGCTGATGAATCTGTAGTGGGGATGGTTGAGTAACATAATAAATGAAATTCTAAAAAATCATTCAACTGCGCTTGTTTGAGGTGTAAATGCAAATATGTACGGTGGAAATCAATCATGCACCAGTTTAGGTGAATGCAAATGGGGACTGAATTATCAGACCCATTTGCATCCACTTCGTTTGGTAACCAACGACGCAAAGAGGCTCCTATTGGGTGGGCATGACGGAAGATGTAAACTGAAATCTACCATTAAAGCTGTGCACTGAAATGGTTTCCTCGCAGGATGAATAGCTTAGAGTGCCACAGCTCAGTCTCTCCATGCTTGCATCTGTTTCTGCAGAGATGAGAGAGAAAGATGGAGAGAGAGAGAGAGCTCTAAACCGGAACTGGAATATTGTTATCTGTCACCGATGGTAGAGAAGGTAGATGCAAGGTGACCATTGTATCATATCCAATGGGAAGAAGAGAGGAGATGAAACAAGTTTTTACTTGGATGGAGAAGAAGATTAAGTTTTACATCAATTTTATTTATTTATTTACTAGTAATTAAGCACATGCGTTGCATGTGAGAAAATTTTCTTCATATTAATTACTTGAATTTTAGATATATCATAGTTAAGATAAAATTGAAAATTAACAAAAGTAACAATATGGTTAAAAATAAACTTAAATGCTTATAGCAAATAACAACTATTATTATTATTATTATTACTATTATTATTATTATTATTATTACTATTATTATTATTATTATTACTATTATTATTATTGTTGTTGTTGTTGTAAAATTTTGTATTGCATTTTTATCATAACTAAAAATAACTTTTATTTTAACAATTATTTTTATTTAATATGATGAATATATAATACCAAAAATGTTCTCAAATGTTTTCGAAAGAATTCTATACATTTTCATTTTTGGTGTTCTATCTTTTTTTTAAATATTTATTATTCAGTTATGACATCATGAGTTTCTTTGAAAAGTTGGATAGACAAGGAAAGAATGGTTATAAATTTCTTCGCGAAGCTCTTTAAGGAAGAATGGAAAAAAAGACCTCTGCCAGAGGGAGTTAATTTCAAAAGAATTTTTGAGGACCAACAAAGATGCTTGGAAGCTCCTTTTTCGGAAGAGGAAGTTTGGTAGGTGATAAAGAATCTAGATCCAGAGAAGTCCCCGGGTCCGGACAGACTTTATTTTACAAAAGCTATTGGGAAGTGGTGAAATTAGATGTGATGCAGCTTTTCCAAGAATTCCATAGGAATGCCTCATTGGAAAGAAGCCTAAATGCCACATTCATCTCTTTGATCCCGAAAATTGAAGGAGCTACAAACTTGAAGGATTTCAGACCTATTAGCCTCCTGAACAGCTTCTATAAGATTTTGGCCAAGGTTTTGGCAGAGAGGTTGAAAAAGGTGTTGCCAAGTGTGATCTCTCAAAATCAGTTTGCGTTTGTCCCCGGTTGTCAAATGATGGACAGTGTCTTGGTAGCCAATGAATTAATTGATTCAAGGTTAAGGGAGGGAAATCCAGGCTTGCTTTGCAAACTTGACCTCGACAAGGCCTATGACAATGTCAATTGGAGATGTTTGGACTGCGTGTTGGATAAAATGAATTTTGGGCAGACTTGGGGGAACTGGATAAAAGTTTTTGTCACCTCTCCTAAGTTTTCAGTCATCCTAAATGGCCAATCAATAGGCTTTTTTAAAAATTCTAAGGGGCTCAGACAGGGAGACCTTTTCTCCCCTCTTTTGTTCATTTGTGTGATGGAAATACTTACAATTTTCATTCAAAAAACAGGGGAGGGGGTGGTGGAAGGGCTTTGAGGTGGTGCCAGGAGGGGAGAAGGTTCAGGTACTGCAATTTGCAGATGACACCTTATGTTTTATGGAAGCCAATGAAGAACACTTAGACCTATTAATGGGAATTCTAAGCTGGTTCGAAGTGGTGACAGGACTGAAAGTTAATTGGAGTAAAAGCTGTTTGATCCCAGTGGGAAAAGTGGAAAATGCAGAGGTCTTGGCAGAGAGATTAGCTTGTCAGGTGGGGTTCCTTCCAACAAAGTATATGGGACTCCCACTAGGAGCAAAATGCACTTCTGCATTGATCTGGGAACCAGTCTTAGAGCAGCTAGAAAAGAAATTGGCAACTTGGAAGGCTAAATATTTGTCCTTGGGGGGCAAAATTACCCTGTTAAAAAGCTCCGTATCCAACTTGCCAGCATTTTATCTCTGCTTATTCCCAATTCCAAGCAAAGTGGCCCAAAGAATTGAGAGGCTGCAAAGGGACTTTTTATGGAAAGGTTGGGAGGAGGATAGGAAGAAAATCCACTTGGTGAGTTGGGAGAAGGTGTGCTCTCCGAAAAGTAAAGGAGGTTTGTGTTATGGTCACACCATCCGGCAGCGCAGTCATAGGCAGCAGCACGCACAGCAGCAGGCACCGCCAGGCAGCAGCGCGCACTGCATGGAAGAACGCACCGCGGACACGCCCGGCAGCGGCACCATGGCGCGCAGCACGCACCGCCAGGCAGCAGCGCCCACCGCACGGCAGCACGCACCGCACGGCAGCGGCACCATGAGCCGTGCGCCCATGCACTGCACGGCAGCAGCACTGCACGCACGCACCGCGCGGCAGCAGCACCATGAGCCGCGCGCACGCACCCGGCAGCAGCAGCAGAGCGGGGCCCACACGACAGCTCATAGGGGTGGGCCCACCCTTATCTGGACACGTCAAGCCAACTCGCCGCCAGCTTATCTTATCCCTTATCCCTTATCTTATTTTATCTTCTTAAGTAAGAGTTATGAGTTTTAGTTTGAGTAGGAAATTAGGAGTTTTAGATTGAGTTGGATTACCCTAGCCTAGCCGAATCCAACAAGGAATTCTCTTCTGTAATCTCCTATTTAAGGAGCTACGAATTGAAATAAAGCATTCAGTTTTCGCAATCAAGAAAGAGAGTAAGGAGAGTTCGGGTGATCTCTTGGACAAATCACCCATTAGGAGAGTTCGGGTGATCTCTCGGACAAATCACCCACGCGATTGCCGCAATAGGGTCTGCACGCAAGGGAAGGCACAAGGAAAAGCAGGGCTTTTGCACCGTGGACCGACCCGTGACAGGATCCTACGCGCGGGCCCATTGCGGCAATCACGTGGGTGATTTGTCCGAGATATCACCCGAACTCTCCTAATGGGTGATTTGTCCAAGAGATCACCCGAACTCCTTACTCTCTTTCTTGACTGCGAAAACTGAATGCTTTATTTCAATTCGTAGCTCCTTAAATAGGAGATTACAGAAGAGAATTCCTTGTTGGATTCGGCTAGGCTAGGGTAATCCAACTCAAACTAAAACTCCTAATTTCCTACTCAAACTAAAACTCATAACTCTTACTTAAGAAGATAAAATAAGATAAGGATAAGATAAGATAAGGGATAAGGGATAAGATAGGGATAAGGGATAAGGGATAAGGGATAAGATAAGCTGGCGGCGAGTTGGCTTGATGTGTCCAGATAAGGGTGGGCCCACCCCTATGAGCTGTCGTGTGGGCCCCGCTCTGCTGCTGCTTCCGGGTGCGTGCGCGCGGCTCATGGTGCTGCTGCCACGCGGTGCGTGCACGCAGTGCTGCTGCCGTGCAGTGCGTGCACGCGGCTCATGGTGCCGCTGCCGTGCAGTGCCGGGCGTGTGCGCAGTGCGTGCTGCCGTGCAGTGCGCGCTGCTGCCTGGCGGTGCGTGCTGCGCACCATGGTGCCGCTGCCGTGCGGTGCCGGGCGTGTGCGTGGTGCGTGCTGCCATGCGGTGCGTGCGGTGTGCACTGCTGCCTGGCGGTGTGTGCTGCGCGCTATCGGCGGTGCGTGCTGCTGTGCGGCGCTGCCAGGTGGTGCCTGCTGCTGCCTATGACTGCGCCGCAGTGCGCTGCCGGATGGTGTGACCATAACAGTTTGGGTATTAGATGAATGATGACCTTTAATAAGGCTCTTCTTGGGAAATGGATCAGGAGGTTCGGGTTGGAAAGAAACCACTGGTGGAGGAAGTTAATGAAAACAAAATACAACACAAATAGAGGAGATTGGATCACCACTTCTTCTCCCCCATCCTTAGGCTGTTCGGTATGGAGGAAAATAATGGACACTCTTCCCATTCTCAATAGAGGTTTAAGCCCCAACCTTGGGAAGGGTGACAGGCTGTCCTTCTGGAAAGATCCCTGGTGTGAAAACACTCCTCTTTCAGAGTTATTCCCACATCTATTCTAGTTAGCAAGCCATCAAGATGCAGTGATTGCTGAATGTTATGAGGTGGTTGGGAACTCAGTAGCCCGGTGCCCTTCTTTCAGAAGGAATTTTCAGGATTGGGAAATTCTTGTCCTGGCTGGTCTACTTGATCTGCTGTCTCTTCAACCCCTAAATCTGCTCAAAGAAGACAGCTGGTCCTGGACTTGGAGTACAGATGGCCTCTTCTCAGTCAAGTCATTTGCCACTCACTTGACAATGAGTACTTCAGAAGATATGCCTGCTTCCAGAATCTGGAATCCAACCTCTCCCTCAAAAATCAATGCTCTAATGTGGGCTGCAGCTCTAGACAGGTGTTTAACTAAAGACCACCTATGTAAGAGAGGGGTTCATATTCAGGATCAGATGTGTGTGTTATGTGGTCAAGGAGTGGAAGATAGCAGTCATCTGTTTCTGCACTGCTCAATATCTGCTAGAATTTGGAATCACCTTCTTGGTTCGGTGGGTCTTGCCTGGTCAAGGCCAGCTTCGGTGAAGGAGAAGATGTGGAGCTGGGGATTACAGGGATTGTCAAAGCTTGCTTCAGTAGTGTGGATGTCCATTCCGGCTGCAATTATCAGTACCATTTGGGCAGAAAGGAACAAAAGACTATTTCAGAATATCTATAAGGATCTAGAAGACCTAATATCTATTTCTTTTGGAAAGCTGATTTCTTGGGTCTCAGCTTCGAAGGGAATTCAGGCTGCTCAGTTGGGGGCTAGGCTGAATTCTAGGAACCTATGGCATCTGTAATTTTGCTATGTTTGGGTTGTTTCCCCTTCTAAGGTGTTTAGTTGGGGGGGCCTTTGTACTAGTATTTTCTATCAATAAAATTACATTACCCTTTCTCAAAAAAAATTTAAAATTAGGCTACAAGTTGGTCCATAAACCAACAAAACTCTGACAACCAGCTCTACATTTCAAATTATAAAAACCCTTGCCATGTCATCGGAGGCTTATGTGGTTGTTGCCAACATAGGACTCTTAATCCATATTGGACACAACAAAAAGCTTATACCGAAATTGCCCTTTAATGTTAGGTGATTGGAAAAATAAAAAAGGGTTTTTAGTCTCTCTCTCTCTCTCTCTCTCTCTCTCTCTCACACACACACACACACACACAATCATCTTTATCTGCTCAATGACTGTGTGATTTGAAAATAAATAAAAATGGTTTTTGGTTTCTATATTTATATTCTCTATATCAATTTCTCTCTCTACTTATCGTTCTCTTTCTCAGTCAATCTCTCATTCTTCCTTAATTTCTATTGTTTTTCCTCAGTTTCTCTCCCGCTCCCTCTCTCGTTCTTTTTTTTTTTTTTTTCTTACACACTTATATGTTAATCAAATTGTATAAAAGAACATGAGACCAACTTGGTATGGTTCAAAAATCATTACACCAATTTGATAAACATTCACAAGAAACTCTTGTCTATGAAATTTACACCATTGGAGAATGATAGAGATTGAGGGAGAAGGTGATATTGACCAAGAGGGAGAGTAAGGAAGAAGAAAATGAGAGATTGAGGGAGAACAATAGAGAGAGAGAGAGGGGTTTTGATTTGGCTATATACCAAAGCTGAAAGAGAGGGAGAGATAGGAGCGGGAGATCAAGAGATGACTGTGAGAGTGAGAGAAGAGAGGAAGATCAAGAGACAGATGGATTGGGAGAGAAATTGAAAACCTATTTTTGGTATAGGCTTTTTGTTGTGTCCAACATGGACTAAGAGTCCCATGTTGGCAACAGCCATATAATCCTTCGATGACATGGCAGGGTTTTTTTATAATTTGAAATGTAGAGCCGGTTGTCAGAGTTTTGTTCGTTTCTATACCAACCTACAACCTAAAATTAAATGTACAACCGACTTTGACTATAATTTTCCCTTTAAATTATATATTCCATTTACATTATATAAAATGTTTTTTACTTATCGCACTAAATTTTTGTTTGTTTGTGGTATCATTTGACTCAATACACTAACCAACTATCTAAAAAGAAAAATAGTTTGATTTCTAGGTTGACATTAAATTTTGTATTACATTTCCATCATTGATAAAATTATTTCTTATGTATAAAACTTATTTTTGTTCAATATAATGAATGCACAATATTAGAGATGTACCCAATATTTTATTTTTTATAAATATATAGCATTAGATATGTGCCCAAAATTTTCTTTATCTTTTTCTTTTTTTTTTGTGATTCTTTGTATTTTCTATTATTAAAAATTTTATTATTGACTATGACATCATTTCATTTCTAGATAGGTTTTAAATTTAGCATTTCATTTTCATCATTAATAAAAATACTTCTTACATTTCATAGTTATTTATTTTAATTTTTTACTATTTAATTATGGCATTATTTATTATTAATCCATTTGACCCTCAAATGGTCGAGTTTCTTGCCCACCACTGGAAGGGAAGAAAATGGTTTTGTTTTCAAATTACTTTTCAAAATATTTATTTTTATACTATTAAAATTAATATTGTGGATTTAATTACAAGAATTTAATGATGAGAAAAATATATCTTAAATACAAGATTTAATGAGTAGAATAGGAAAATATTTTTATTTCTAATTGGTTTTAAATTTTACATTCCATTTCCATCATTAATAGAAACATTTCTCATTTATTATACTTATTATTGTTTAATATGTATGTTAAAAAGTTTCCAATTTTTTTAATTTCTATTTTTTCATTTTATCTATTTTTGAATTTCATTATTTAATCGTGGCAACATGGATTGACCCATTTGACCCAAAATGATTTAATTTCTTACCATCACCTAGATGAAAACACTATTTTTGTTAGGTAGACTTTAAAATTATAAGTTTTTACGTTATTGGAATTATTAATTTATTACCTATGGATTTTATTAATAAAACTTAATGATGAGAAGAAACAAAAATGACTTAAATATATGATTCAATGAACATGCAAGTTAATAACTTGAATGTTGGATTTAATGAAAGAGAATTGAATGCATTGAATATCTTAAAATTACCTCTTTTAAACTCATTTAATATCAAGAACCGATTATCCTATTTGCCCACATTTTTTATCAATAAATTTAAATATAGAGGGGTAAATTTTGTCCTTAAAAAGTAGGAATCTGCTGAATTAAAAAAATATGAAAGAAAGTAGTTTCTTGAAGAGAGGAGGAGAGAAGGAGAAGAGAAGAAGTTGAAAAGAAAAGAGAGCAATAATCTGGCCGCCCCCTTCACTTATTATTTATACTAAAATAATAGAACAGTACAAAGACAACTATGCCCTTATAGGGCGGCAAAACATAAAACAGCATATATAACACTCAAAAAACATAATAAAATTTGGACTTACATAACTATTGTGGTCCCCACCTCCTATCTACCGACTAACATAAAACATCTACTCAGAAAAACATCATAAAACTAATGAATCTTCAACACTCCCCCTCAAGTTGGGAGTAAATGTCACACATTCCCAACATGTGTAGATCATGTTCAAGCTTGTTCCTTGCCACCCCTTTAGTGAGAACATCAGTTAGCTGCAACTCTGAAGAGACATAAGGCAAACAAACTTCTCCGATTATTACCCTTTCTCTTATAAAGTGTCTATCAACTTCAATGTGTTTTGTCCTATCATGTTGAATTGGATTGTGGGCAATATTGATTGCAGCCTGTTTGTCACAGTATAACATAGATTCCTCTGCTTTCACCCCAATCTCACTCAAACGAGATCTAACCCAAAGAAGTTCTGAGACACCATGAGCCATGGATCTATACTCGGCCTCTGCACTTGACCTTGCCACAACCGCTTGCTTCTTACTCTTCCAAGAGATCAAGTTTCCACCTACAAAGGTACACACTCTTGATGTAGACTTCCTGTCATCTAAGCATCCTGCCCAGTTTGCATCTGTATAGGATTCCAGCTTCAGATTCTCATGATTTGAGAAAAGAATGCCTCTGCCAAGATGTTTTTTCAGATATGCAAGTATTCTCTCAATAGCTTCCCAGTGTTGAACCCGAGGTGCATGCATGTACTGACTCACAACACTGACAGCATAAGAAATATCTGGTCGTGTCATACACAAATACAGCTATCAACCCACTATTCTTTGATATCTCCCCACATCCTCTACCAATTCACCATCCACACCATTAATTCTGTGATTTGGATCAATAGGAGTGGCTGTTGGTTTGGTCCCCAGCTTCCCAGTCTCTCGCGGTAGGTCAAGTGCATACTTTCTCTGTGAAATGAAGATCCCATGCTTGGATCTTGCAACTTCAATCCCTAAGAAGTATTTGAGCTCACCAAGATCTTTGGTTTCAAATTCTTGCTGCAATGATTTTTTGAGATCATCAATCTCCTCCAGATCATTTCTTGTCACTACTATATCATCCACATACACAATTAGAATTGACACCAAAGCATCTCTCCTCTTCACAAAGAGGGTGTGATTAGACTGTGTCTGTGTGTATCCAAAACGGACGAGTGTCACTCTGAACCTGTCAAACCAAGCCCTAGGTGACTGTTTCAATCCATACAAAGATTTTTTGAGTCTGTATACCTTTCCTTTACCAAAATTTTCATAAAAGCCTGCTGGAATGTCCATATATACCTCCTCCTGTAAGTCACCATTGAGAAAAGCATTTTTGACATCAAGCTAGAACAAGGGCCATGAATAGGTGGCTACTAGAAATAAAATGATACAAACTAAACTCATCTTAGCTACTGGTGCAAAGGCTTCCAGATAATCAACACCATAGGTCTGAGTATACCCTTTTGCTACCAACCTTGCCTTGTACCTCTCTATCTTGCCATCGGCCTTATACTTCACTGTGAATACCCATCGACATCCGACTGTCTCCTTGTCTGAGGGGAGATCAACTATTTCCCAAGTTTGGTTTTTGACTAAAGCATCCATCTCATCTTGCTTGGCTATTTTCCACTCAGGTTTGGAGAGAGCCTCAGTAACACTCCTAGGTATAGACACAGAATCCAGGGAAGAAAGAAAAGCACAGTAGGAGGGTGATAAGGCACTGTAGGAAAGATGGTGTAAAATGCAGTGGGTTGTACACTTTCTCTTCCCCTTACGAAGTGCAATGGGAAGATCAAAGTCAGTGGGATCAGCTGCAACAATGGTGTTAGGGACAGAAACATTATCATCAGAAAACATAACAGGCTCATGCTCAAGAGGAATACCTGGAACTGTATTTGCCGAATCTGGAGTTTCAGAAGGACTGACAGATAGTGGAGGCACCACAGAAACAGGAAGAGGAATAGATTGTGAGTTCTCCCCAAAACTCTCCCCCTGAGGAGAACCACTCGAGAAGAAGAATGTGGATTCAAAAAATGTAACATCCATAGTGACAAATCTGCTCCTTGACACTGGGTCATAACAGCAATACCCCATTTGGTTCTGAGCATACCCAAGAAAAACACATCTCATGGCCTTAGGATCCAATTTCTTGCGATGAGGGTTAAGAATGTGAACAAAAGAAACACAACCAAAAACCCTCAGAGGTATATGAAATATCTCTCCATCTAGAAAAAGAAGGCTAAATGGCACCTTAAACCCCAAAGTCCGTGAAGGAACACGGTTAATCACATTTACGGCTATAAGAACTGCATCTCCCCAAAACTGCACTGGAACTGAAGCACACACCATAAGACTCCTTGCCACCTCCACAATGTGTCTGTTTTTCCTCTCAGCAACTCTATTCTGTTGCGATGTATATGCACAACTGCTCTGATGAACTACACCATGTTCTAAGAGATACGTGGTTAGGTCCTTCTCAAAGTACTCTCTGGCATTATCTAATCTAAAAGCCTTAGTTCTCACTCCAAATTGTGTGAGAACCATCAGGTGGAATTGTCGTACTAAGTTAAGAACCTCATCACATGATCTCATCAAATATATCCAAGAATATCGTGTATAATCAACCACAAACAAGAGAAAGTAACGGAATCCTCCAATGGAAGGGATTTGATATGGCTGTTAGATAGTTTTGTATGCCCTTAGCTTCAATCAGAATGATGTACATTATGAGTTTATTGTAAATGAATAAAGTACATATTTGATTCATGTTCCTATGGTGTGTTTCTGTGTAATACCCTTAAACTAGACACTTAATGTGACTCGAGTTAGTTTAGAATGTTCACAGCCAGTGGGTCGGTCTGGGGAGACCTATCCTGATAAGGCTGACACTGATGTGCCACCAAGTCGATTGGGGTGGCCTGTCTTAGCCGCCAGGGTGAGACCCTAGGCACATGCAGTGTAGAATTAATTGAATCTTTGAACCGGACCAGATTTCCAGTATTGCCCTGGACCTTGGAGATTAATGGGGGGTTTGAGAATTCATCTGAGTGGGTGATCATAGTGACAGGATCAGCCCCTTTGTCGGACAAAGGTAATGATCGGGTATGCACTCTCACTAATGGAAACCAAGACTGCCGGCAGCCGATTTCAATCGTTGAGATTTGTTTTGCAAAATATATTTTATATGAGATATAAAAGTATATATATATTATGGTTTCCAAAATGTTTGCAAAAGGTTTTAATTCTCGGGATCCATACAAGCAGAGAGTGCAACACTGTTGCTTGCAGCCGAGGGAGAGGTCTTCTCTTGTCGGGTAGTGTTTGATCATTATGGGCTGAGAGGTTAAGTGTAAGACCATAGAGGGTAATACCTGATGGGCTAATCTTGCATCTGCCCACAGTCCCTGGGTGTTACAAGGTGGCTTGGCCCAGGGACCACTTAGAGTAAGTGTTGGGCCCATAGAGCCCATGTGATGGGTTTCAAGGGGTGCACTGTCCATAACAGTGTATTCGGTCAGGCCTTGTAACAAAGGCTGGGCTGAACCCATGTGGCTGATGTGTAGATCAATGTTTAGGTCCCACGCCATACAAGGAAGCCCAACTGGGCAGCAGTTAGGAATGCTAAGTGAGCACATAACCTTAATGGGCCTAAAGCCCATTTCGGACTAGGCTAATTTAATTAGTTAAATGTGGGGCGAATTCTGTGATGGATTAGTAGAGAGGATAGGGTCTTCACCCTATCCACTCAGAGAGTCCAGATCTGAATGTGATTTAGATCTGAAAACCTCCTAATAAGATTAGGAGAAGGCTAATCTAATCTGCAGATAAGATAAGGGTTTATCCTTATCACCTAAAGGGATGTCTGATCCAAATATGATTTGGATCAGCAACTCCTAATGGGAATAGGAGTTGATCCTTTAAAGTTACAAAAGAAGGAAGGGGCGGCAGCCTTTAGACATCACAAGAACATCAGATCACTGCAAGTCTTTAGAGCTGAAATCACAGAAGAGAGAATTCAGCATACCTGCGAAAATTCTCTCTTGCTGCCGCCTCACCTGCCAGTTCGATCTCCTTTTCAGTGGGAGAAATCAAGATTCGATCTTGATATCAGTTCCTTGTGAAGGGACTGATAGAAAGCTGTGCTCACGTGCCATCCTGCTACTTCTTGCGAAGGATTAGGTTCTTGGAGAGAACACTGCTGATTCTGCTCCACCCTACACTGTGCCATCTTCAGTGGGAGCAGTCTTTGGATCCTTCCTTGGGCGTGAACACCTTCGTTGGGAGATATTATTTCTCCGTATTAGGTATAATCCTCTCTTACTGCTTTTGTTCAGATCTGGTTCAGTTTATGGTTCAAGATTGATCCTTGAAAATATGATTTTCTAAATAGGGAATGCGATTCCCAGTTGAAGGGAGGAAAAATTCTTGAAATTCGCCCACCTAATTCCGCAAGATTTGGGCGTCCATACAATGGATCTCTCATCCCTTCAATGGCCCCCATACATTAGTGTGAACAATATTAAAAGCAGAAGTACTTCTTTTATTACTTGGTTTAAAAGACTGTCTACAATGCTTTCCTAACTGACAACTCTCACACTCCAAAGTAGATAATTGAACAGACTCAAACAGTTTTGGGAAAAGACATTTCAAAGAACTAAAAGAAAGATGTCCCAAGCGATTGTGCCAAAGCATAATCTGGTTCACTGACTCTGCCCACTACTACTGCTGCTGCTAACATGATGGCCTTAATGTCTCGGAATCTCATCTAGAAGGTAGACTCCATTCACCTCACGACCACTCCCAGTCATCTTCTTTGACTACAGATCCTGCAAAACACAATTACCAGGAAGAAAGGTCACAGAACAATTCAATTTTTTTTGTCAAATAACTAACAGACAGTAGGTTGGTATGAAGTCTAGGGACATGTAAAACAAAAGACAGTTATATCATTGGTCACTCTAATTGTCCCCTTCCCAGCAATGGGCATATGTGAACCATCTGCTGTAGAGACTCTGTCTCTACCAGAGCAACTGATAGGAACTAAAAATGGTAGGGGCATTAGTCATATGCTCAAATGCTCCTGAGTCTATAATCCAGGGAGGTCCCTCCTTACCTGAAGTGGATGCAAGATTTGCAGTTGCATATGAACTAACTATATGTGCAAAGGAAGTGGTGTAGTTGGCTCCTGCATTCTGCTGTCCATCTGGAAGGCTAGAGCTGGGTGAATCTTTCTTACTCATAAGCTGTCCAAATCTCTCCAATTCTGTTTACATTGTTGCTACTACAATGGATTCCCAATCCGTTTGGGAGGGGCTGAAGAGTCTCCTGTAGTGGCTACATTTGCATTTCCCTTCTTGTTTCTTATCCGAGCAGGCATAAGATTTGGATGAAGCTTCCAACAAGTGTCCCTGGTATGCTTAGGCTTCTTGCAATAATCACACACCAAGTTCTTCTTATCTTCCCTTCTAGTCTCACTACTCCCCCTGTCTCCATTCGGCTTAGGTTTTGTTGTACCAACCATAGCCGACTAGTCAATCCCAGGCTGTCTCAGCATTACATTCCTCCTACTCTCCTCTCCAGAGACAAAAGCATAAGCCTAAGAGAGTGTCACACCCTCCCTAGAAAGAATATGCTGCCTAGCAATGTCAAATTCAGGGTTCAGCCCTGCCAAGAACTCAAAAACCCTATTCCTCTCTACTAGTTTGTGAGTTACCGCATCATTTACACTTTCCTATACCACAGTTTCTAAGTGATCTATTTCCTGCCATAGGGTTTTCAGCATGGAGAAATACACAGCAAGAGGTTTTTCTCCCTGTTTCATACTTATCACCTGATTTCTTAACTGATAGGCTCTGGCTTCATTTTGCTTCTAAGAGTAGGTTTTAGTCACTCCATCCCAAATCTCCTTAGCAGTATTAGCCCATAGGAAATTTTTTGCAATATGAGGTAACATAGAATTACACAGCCAGGACATTACCATGTAATTCTCTTGCACCCATCAGGAAGAGTCAGTATCAGATTTCTTTTCCTCCCCAATGAGATACCCTAATTTTCCACGGGCACCAATAGCCATTTTAGTTGATTGTGCCCACTCCAAATAATTTGTACCATCAAGTTTTACTGTAGTTATGATCTCAGACCCAAAAATATCACTACTACCTCCAACACCCAGTCCCACAGTACTGGTAGATTTCATCTCGGTATTCCAACTCTCCATTTTACTTCAAAGAGTTCAACAGTAAGAAAAAATAGATTGGAAACCTTCAAAAAATAATTTAATACCACACACACAGAAACCAACCCTTCCGGAAGAAGAAAACCCTAGCTGGAGGGAAATCTCTCTCCTCCCCATGCCTCCCAACAGAGAGAAGTGAATCGATCACTCTGGGAGGCCTAGAAAATTTCAGAAACCAAATCGCCCTCTTCAGAAAATCAAAAGAAAACTAACAATACCTGGGCGCCCAAGATCAGATAAAAAACAAAGAGTCCAACTTTTCTGGGACTCTTCCCTGTACTCCAATTCTTCCTGATTTTGATGTCGAACAGTAGATCACCTTCCTGATGTCTAGATCCCACCAAAAACTCCAAGAACTGGGCAATCTATAGCAGATAGATCAGCCCTTTACTACTTCATGCAGTCGGTTGATCTAGGGCTGCATGAGAATGCTTCAAGAAACCCTAGTCGATGCTCTGATACCAAGTAGGAATCTTCTGAATTAAAAAAAATATGAAAGAAAGTAGTTTCTTGGAGGAGGAGAGAAGGAGAAGAAGAGAAGAGAAGTTGAAAAGAAAAGAGAGCAATAATTTGGCCGCCCCCTTCACTTATTATTTATACTAAAATAATAGAACAGTACAAAGACAACTATGCCCTTATAGGGCGACAAAACATAAAACAGCATATATAACAACCATCTAAAACTAACATAAAACATCTACTCAGAAAAACATCATAAAACTAATTAATCTTCAACAAGAAAATTCCAGAAATATTCTTGAGGCCATTGGTGCTTTTTAAAGCAGTATAGATTTTTTGAAGATAAACTTCCCATTGATTTTCGAGGGAAAAACTGACATGAATGGAGTTTTATACCGATTTATGAGGTATATTAACACCTCTACCAAACTTCTACAAAACCGGATCAGAGTGCAATATTACACTGGTCCAGAGTTTACACCACAAACAAATGTAGCCTCAAAGAAAAATATATGTCGCAGCCACCAAAAGCATTCAAAAGTGTCAAACATTTACCAAAACGATTTTTTTGGTAATAAATAACCTTCATTAAACCAACAAGAACAACGAGGGAAAGAATAGGAATACAATGAGTATGAGACAATACAGACAAAACAACCAACTACACCACAACACATCCAATTACACCGACCTATTAGAATAAGAACTAGTAGAGTCCACCATAGATGATCAACCAACCAGTCAGGACAACAATTGACAAAAAACCCCCTTCATTCAATCCCTTTTGGAGGAAGGGACCCACTACTCAACAAATCCATTAGAGATGCCATTAATGAACTCAAGTGATAATAACCATCAGTCTTCTTTTTTCCTACTTTTTCCAAGGAGGATTGGAAGGCCATAGCCTATAGCATTGCGTCCTGTACGATAAGTTAATAGACTACAGCCACATTTGGCAGGGCTTAACCTTTGGTTGAGTTGCTTCAGATTAGCTGCTTTGAAGAAGCCACGAAAAGAAGCTCCAATGGAAAGCCATGTATGAGGCTGAATGATAGCGAGTTTGGGCTCTCCAGATTTTTCACCAGACATTTCTTATAGTCTTTTTGGGTGGGCCCACCTTGCAAAGCCAAAAGAAGCCACGACTCACGTGAAACCTCCAAAATGAGCACTACAAAGGCGCATTTCAGCTTTGGTTAACTCCTTGATGCTTGCTCACAAGTAGACCTGTTCACAGACTGGGCTTTGGGCTCAGCCCATGACATTTTACACTGTTTCTGGCTCAGGCTTTGGGCTGGGCCCATTCAAATTTTGGCAAAAGCTCAACCTGAGCCCTGCCCGTGAACAGATCTGCTCACAAAGCCTCCACCTCACAGGTATTAGCCTTGGTGATCTAGACAGGAATCTGGTGGAAACACTGCATTCATCCCCATCTGTTCCTCATATCAGTCTTCCCCTCTCTCCAAGATCTCCTAAT
Organism: Nelumbo nucifera; assembly: GCF_055504915.1. Taxonomy (NCBI): domain Eukaryota; kingdom Viridiplantae; phylum Streptophyta; class Magnoliopsida; order Proteales; family Nelumbonaceae; genus Nelumbo; species Nelumbo nucifera. The sequence goes on from NC_142652.1 coordinate 66,755,919, forward strand.
AACTCTGTTCTATGATTTGATGGTAGTCTAAGGAAAGATCAAGACAACCAGATGGCATCAGGAATAGGGGGAGTCATTTTGAGCCCTAAGAGTAGCCTACAATGGGTGTTTAGTCTTCAGTGCCCAATTAAAGTAGCTGATGCCTCAGAATCTGAGGTTAAAGCTTTCCTGGAAGGTCTTCAATTAGTTATTCCTTCCTAGTAAAAGATGACTCTAAGAATGTGATCAGCTGGATAAACTCGAAGGGGACTGAGCCTTGGATGCTGGCTCACTTTGTGCATGAAATTTCATACATTTCAGCTTCTATTACTTACAGATTCAGATGGATTTTGAGAGAGCTCAATCAGTCAGCTGACACTTTAGCTAAATCTGGGCTGGGAAGGGATAGTTTGTATAGTGCTAATGGTCTTCCTTGTTTTTGAAAGGGCTCTTTTCTTTTTGGTTGTTTTGAGCCCTTTTGTACATCATCTCATGTACACTCCCCTTCCTTTTTGGCTTAATGAATTTTTTTTTTCTCAAATAAAAAGAAAATGAGCACTACAAATATGCATCTGGGTTGGGGTTCACATTAAAGGTCTACTAGAGAAGACCAACCAAATGGTTGGCCTAGAGTCCTTTGACAGGCATAGCATTGCAGAAAAGTTCTCAATAAACTTTTAAAGCTCACCTTGGTCAAGATTCCAGGATTGGTAGCCCCTCCAATGTAGTTCAAGAGCAAAACTCTTCCAGGTGGTGCTCGGTTAGGAAAAAGTGATGAACTGTATATCGTCCCTGCATTGCACAAGAAAAACCAGCATTATGAGTTAAACTGAAACTATTGTGCAACATCCCTTTGTGGAACATTTTGCTCTCCTGAATGTTTTCATAATAACCCTGGTCGGTTATTGTTCTAAAGGAAAGAAGATATACCTAAAGTCTCCACTCCTTGACTACGGGGATGCAATTGTCCAAACCCCTTAAGCTCACCATCTATTAAGCATTCTCTCCGGATTGCTTCTTTTGAATATGATATAGAAACTGCGGCCACTGGAGGGTAATAAAACTTTGAGAGGGCATCTGCAGCAGCACTCTGCAAACAATAAGGTAGAGAGTTTTTAAAGAACATTCTCATGAATGTCATACTTAGTTGATCAAGGAAAAAAAAAATAGCACAGAAAGAATTCCATATTTAGCAAATGCTTTGCCTGATTCCTCAGCCAGAGAAGGGATTTAAAGGTTGATAATGCTTCATGGTCACATCAACCAGGTTTTTTTTTTTTTTTCTTTTTTCAGATCAATCTCATGGACCACTTTCAAGGTCCTTGTATCCTTTTACACTAGAGACTTTTTGTGTCAACACAAATTATTCAAGGTGAAATATTTGAGCTAAATGTGTGCCCTTTTTTCAATGAAAATTTCATTTTCCTTGGCATTTACATCAAAACAAATTACAAGGGGTGGAGAACAAAGTCTTTACTGTAGAAGGGATAGAAATAACAGTTGACATATTTCAGTCTGAAAATCTTATATCCATTTTACAGAGAAATAAAACAGCCTTAATGGAACCTTTTTGTCTTTTTGATGGACAACCCTTTTTTGTCTCATAAGAGAATAAGTTAATAAAGGAATAAACAAGATATACGTGTGAGGTATATATCTTAGGACTTGCCTTGAGATGAGGCTTACAGAAACTGATCGGATGGGTTTTGAGGTCAATGGGATAATTATCATCTTTTTTTATCAATATTCCTTTTTTGTCAATAGGGATAATTATCATGTTGGAAGAGGACAATAAAATAAGGCAGTCCAAAATATGAGATGGAAAGAAACTGATGGGATGGGCTTTGAGGTCAAGGTGAGAAAAAGTCAAAGGGGATACTATAGGACTGAAGATAGGATAGTCAGGTTTAAGATTTCAGGCTAAGAGGAAATTATGTGAAGCTTTCAAGAAATGTCTCAGATCAGAAAAATCCAATGCTTCATAATCTCTAGGATTTTGAGAGAAGAATTGCTTTACTGGTTAGGGTTCTAGGATTAAGACTTCATAAACTAAAACTTTGGATAGAGCCCAGAGAAAGAAACATAAAGTACCCAAACACCCTTGCATGGTTATCCTTCCAAGTCTTGCCTATATAAAATATTTAATCCTTAATTATCTTTTTTTTTTTATAGGAAACGGTAACTTTCATTAGATAATTGAAAAGATTACAGGCTTACCACCCACAAAATGGATGGAAAAAGAAAATCAAAAACTTACAAACAGGCCCAAAACAAAGCCTCCCTAGTAACTCCTTGCTTAGCTAAAGTGTCAGCCATTCCATTTGCTGACCTTCTTACCCAATTAAAGTGCACCCCAATCTCCCTTGCTAAGCTAATAATCTCTCTTAGAGGCTGTCTAAGAGACCACACTCCCAGGTTTCCAGTTTGCATCCACCCTATTTAATCCTTAATTATCCTTTCAAGTTTTGCCTACATTTATCATTTTTCTCTTTATGTACAAGGTGAAAGTCCATGAGATGCCTCAAGCATTGAAGTAAACTATATGCACTTCATTTAGGAAATCCATTTTGCACTGTTGCACAAATACCAAAAATATGAACCAGACTCCATAGGACTAAAAATGGAATGTACCGAAAGAGGACGCAACAAGCTACTTGCAACATAGGATGGAACAGTCAACACCACACTTTTTGTCAGAACAGAAACAATTCCTTCTGGTGTTTCATATGTCAAGGTATAACTCCCACCATCTAACTTTTTAATGCTTGAAAGCTTCCAAGATAATTTGACTTTGCCACCCAACCTGAAAGACTAAATGGAACTTCATCACTGTCATTATAATTTCAAAGAAAAACCATAAAAAAAGAGGAATTGCAGTATAGAACTAACATAAAATCAGTGCTGACTTGCAAAAAAAAAAAATTCTTGAATATGCATGGAGTACTTATCCTTCCAAAGGTAAATTCTGTAAAGTGCAAAGCTAATGGAACTCCAAAATAGCATGCTGAACAGGAATAATGATATTCCAAAACCCTTGTATTCTAACAATATAGCCTACCTAGTAGAAATTGCATTTGGCAGCATAGCAAGTCCTTTTCTAAAAGATCCAACGGTTTGGCCCTTTGGTTTTGGCAAACGCCTGCATGCTAACTCAATTCAATGTCTTGAAAATACATGGAAGAAAGCTATTGTAAAAGATAAGCTTCAATACATAAGTCTTACGGGTCTCGAGGAGGTTTGGGGTTTTTTTCTTGAATTGCTTTGAAGGTCCCACCAATGATACTACCTCCATTCTGTTCAAGTTTCCAAACTTTTCCAAATGCCGCTTTCATACTCAGCTTTGCAGGATCACCAGCATAAACACCTGCAGGCAACAATATTGGCTCAACTAAATCTAAAAATATGCAAGTTCCATTATAAAACTACACCATGGATATGACTTCTAATCACTAACATAGACAGCTTGACCAGAACTCACTGTGCATGACAACCTGAAGTTTTACATGGTGACAACAAAAGTAATAGCTCATGATATTAAATTTTTTAACAGAGGTAAAAGGTAAAAGATAAAAGATATTGTGTAGTAAAATAAAAAGAAATTTTATTAAAATAAGAAATAGAAACCTAACAAAACAAAGGAAATAGCGAATAAACAAATAAAAAAGAAAGCGGAAAAGAACAACAGTTTCTCATAAAGCAAATTCTTGGAATATTTTCTTTTGGGTTTTGTAGTAGGGTTCAACCATGGGTTGTGGAAAGTGGGCATCCGAGAAGAGAACCCACTTAATTTGAGACAAATTAGTGCAGGATCCCCATGGATATGGGCCCAAAACCCCATAAATACAACATCAGCATGTACATATGCACACCCATACATGTCTTGTCATAATATAAGATGGAACCTTTTATTTATAAAGAAAAACACATAACAATTAATAATTCATTATTCCATCACCACATGCCTATATGCCCTTTTACAAACTATATAAATACATGTACCATTTAATGTTCAATTTCACATGTCAAGTCTCTCATGGAGACGCAAGTAAGGTTCAAGTTAAGAAGAAAATTGGGACAAATATAGTGAAAGCAGTCTTAATTATGCTCTTCAAGATGTTAAAAAAAAAACAGAGAAGGTGATGTAGGACCAGCTCAGTTCTAGTCCTTAGAGAATGTTGAATGGTCTTCTTGATCAGAGTTTTATGGTTGTCAATGGCTGTAATGGCTTCTTTAAGGAATAAGAGAGAAGTTAGGGAGAGAAAGAAGAGAGAAGTTAGGGAGAGAAAGAAGAGAGAAAATACCTAGAATCACTCACAGGGTGCCTACAATCACTCTAGGGCATGGGAATCACTCACCATAGCTAGCATAAGCTGAAGAAAGCTCAATATATATTTCATTGCCTTTGTGTAAAACGTCCATACATATAGACTCTAAACTCATAATAATCCTAGGAGTCAAACTATTAGATTCATAATAGTCTTAGGAGTCAAACTGTTAGACTTGATAACTGTTACTAGGACTCAAAGTAAGCTGTCATATCCTATTTCAATTCAAAGAAGACTTAATAACTCTAATCCTACTAATGCAATGACCCTGAAATTTTAAACATAAACAAACTATAACTAGACAATTAAACCATATTATTGGACCCTACAGAAAAATTATATAATGGCAAAAATACCCTTGGTGTTCAATTCAGTCCAAATCCCAAGTACCATCACTATGCCACAACAGGACCTGTTGTAAGGCCTTCTTTCTAGAATAAGTCTTCAAGGGTGCTGATCGATTCCTATTAAAAGGCATTATCCTATGCAACATTTTCAGTTGGGGATATATGAGGCCATAATACAATTGTCAGTATTAGATATCTAGAAGATTTATAATTCATTCTGCATACTTGGCAAGGATTTTTGTATTGAATTTTTCCCATGAATAAAGAATGGGTTGAGAAATAGTGACACACCTTTTGAGCCCCAAGTAAGTTTCAACATGGAAGATTTCTAGGTCATTTAGGGAAACTTGCCAAATGCTGAATTCCATGTTGCATGTTGGAAATGGGTTGATGGTGGGCCTTGGCACAATGGATGGATTGCTCCATTGTGACCTGGGTGACCAGGGTCCAAATCTTGTGAACATCCTCTCTATATGTGCAGGGATAAGGCTACATACATCTGTCCCTCCCCAGATCCCGCATTGGTGGGAGCCTCGTGCAATGGGCTGCCCTTTACGTTGGAAATGGCTTGGGCCATCTATTGAGTCCGTTAGGGTAGTTGGTAAAAGGAATCCATTGGATTGGCTTTAAATGAGTTGATTCAGTAGGTGCTGGTTGGGTCACACCCACGTAAGCTATAATTACAAGTATATGCCGTTAAATGGGTCAATGGGTTAAATAGTTGGTTTGTAGCTCAGCCAACATAACTCACCCAAATCCATCTAATTGTCACCCCTAAACTATAGAAATATATATTGCAAAATGCAAAAGAAGTTCAATGATTAAACAGTATGTAAAAGAAAAACGTATAAAAATGATACCAATATTTACAGAGATATTTGTCACTAAAGTCAATTGGAATAAGAGCTGTATAGCAGAAATAAATAGGCAAGATGAAGAGGTGCTATCTGTGGCTACATCTCTAGGTTGTGGGGTAAGTGACTGGCTTATGGTTTACTTGGGTTTGCCTGCCTCTAGGGGGAAATCCTAGGTTAGAGTATCTGGCACCCAGTTTTGGAAAGGTTCGTGTTAAAAGGCTGTTTATGTATGCTTTATGTCAGTATTAGTACTGTAGGAGTACTATTGTAATTTTCTCATTATTTTATGATCGCCCTAATATAAATATGAGAGCTGGCACCATCAGCTCAATCTCTTGGCTCTCAACTCTCTTCTCTCCTCTCTCCTCCCTCTTCTCTCTTATTCTTTCTTCAGCCATGGTATAAGAGCGGATTTATTGGGCTTGAAAGGGAGATCGATCAAGCATTTTTTTTCTCCATCATCAGTTCATTTTTTATTTGGAGAGCCCAGAGAGCAGCATCGGACTGATCTAAGAAGTCTTTTTTTTCTTTTTTTTCCTTTATCTCTTGGTCGTGTACCAAGACAACCCTGTAAGAGGTTCGACTGATGTGAGGTGATCAGCATCTGTTGTTTCCAGTGTGGATCGTGTGATCCTTGTGATATGTCTGTAGGTCGATGATGACCTGTGTGTGCTGTAACAGCAACCTTGTGATGAGATTGTAAGTCTATGATGACCTGTTTGTGCTGTAACAGTAGTAAGATAATATCTGAATATCTGTAGGGCTTCGTTGGGCCCAAAAAAAATTTGGGGTTTCATAGTTTCTTGGTGCAGTTCTTATTATTCCCAGCAGTAGCACATTGTGAGAAGGGGAAGATTGTGTGGACTGTGAAACAATAATAATAATAATAATAATAATAAATCTGTAGTGGTGTTGGACTGTACTGCCCTTTAGTCTTGTAGTTGTTTTTGGAGTGATCTGAAGCAGCTATTAATGAGTATTGAAGACTCTGCCACATCTGGTATTTCCTAAATGCAGAATGAGATGAGTGGGGGTATAGATTTATCCTTCCCTATGGCTGTTATACCTCTGGATGGAGTAAATTATCTAGAATGGTTGAAGGGGATCAGACTGTACATTACTGCAAGAGGAAAACTAAGGTACATAAATGGGAAAATTAAAGAACCCAATTCCGGAAGTGCAGAACATGACAGGTGGAACCAGAAAAACAGCATGATAAAGTCATGGCTCCTAGTGTCTATGCAACCTCAGGTGAGAAGAAATTTTATGTGGGCTGAAACGGCTTATGAGATCTGAGAACAAGCAAAGTCAACATTTTCTGAATTGTGTCACTATGCAAAGATTTACCAATTACAGGCAGAGTCATCTACTTGAAAATAGGGACTATCAATTTGATAGGGCTTCTGAGGCCCGTAGGAGGGACTATCAAGAATGGGAGGAAAAAAATTCTCTTGCCCGGTGCTATATATAGCCTCCTTGGATAATCAGATACAGCGACAATTCGATCAGATCGAATTGTCCAAGGATATCTTGAATAGTCTAAGGACAATGTATGAAGAGTAGAATCGTTCTACTCGTCAGAAGGTCTTGAAACAGTTCATGACTGCACAAATATCCAAGAACCAGCTGGTTCATGACCATTGTCTTAAGATGATGGGATACATCAATGAACTGGAGGCTCTTGGATCTGGGCTAGATCATGTCACCAAGGTTGATGTCATCCTCAACTCTTTGCCTCCTTCCTTCAATCAGTTCATCATGAACTATAACATGAACAAGCTAAATGTTAGCACCCAGGAACTCAACAATATGTTGTAGAGGGCCGAAGAACTGATAAAGAATGATGAGCCCATTGCCATGCTTGTTGAAGGTGGCAAATCAGGCAAGAAGAAGAGGAAGGCAAAAAAGAAGCCTCAGAAGAAAATTAGCAAGCCCAAAAGGCAGAGGAAGGACAAAGCATCAGATGCTTGTCATTTCTGCAAACAGGCCGGCCACTGGAAGATGAACTATCCTCAGTACCTGGAGACTAAGAAATAAGGTAATTTCGAATTCTTTGTCATAGAAACCAATATGTTGGTAACTTTTGCTTCCTGGTGTATTGACTCTGGGGCTTCTACTCATGCAAGTAATACATTGCAGGGGTTCAGGACAAGCAGAAGACTGAGTGACGGAGAGGTGATTCTTTACTTGGGGACTTTTGCAAGTGTTACAGCTACAACCATAGGAACTGTAGAATTGTATTTCAGAGAAGGAACAATTACATTAAAAGATTGTCTTTATGTACCCAATTTGAGAAGAAATTTTATTTATGTTTCAAAACTATGTGCGGATGGATATTCTGTTCTCTTTAGATTACTATCAAAAGAAATAACAAATTCCTCACATACGGAGAACTTGAGACTGGTCTCTATGTTCTCCATCCTTCTCTGGAAACAAATATAACCGAAACTACATCGGATAATAACCCTAAGAAAAGAACCCGTGATACAATTAATCCCACGTGCCTGTGGCATTACCGACTTGGCCACATAAACATAGATCGTATCACAAGGTTGGTAAAGGATGGTCATTTGGATTTTCTAACTATAGAAGATCTTCCAACCTATGAACCTTGCCTTCAGGGTAAGATGACGAAACGGCCATTTAACGGTAAGCCTGAAAGATCAACGGGCACAATTGACCTTATACATACTGATGTATGTGGTCCGATGAATGTTAGGACACGAAACCAGCACGTTTATTTTATAACCTTTACCGATGATTACTCACGGTATGGTTACGTGTACCTAATGAGACATAAGTCTGAATCTTTTGAAAAATTCAAAGAATTCAGACATGAAGTTGAGAAACAATTAGGGAGAGAAATTAAGACCCTTCGATCAGATCGAAGTGGCGAGTATCTCTCTGACGAATTCAATGACTACTTAAAGAACAATGGGATATTATCACAACTAGCCCCTCTTGCTACACCACAGTTAAACGGTGTGTCAAAAAGGAGGAACCGGACTTTATTGGATATGGTTCGATCACTTCTCGTACACTCAGAGCTACCCACATCCTTTTGGGGTTACGCATTAGAGACTGCGATATACGTGTTGAACCGGGTTCCTACCAAATCCGTTCCGAAGACTCCCTATGAGCTTTGGACCGGTAAGAAACCAAGTGTAAGACAATTGAAGATTTGGGGTTGTTCGGCACATGTTAAAAGAACAAGTGCAGACAAATTGGAATCCAAGACCAGTCGTTGCCTATTTATAGGTTACCCAAAAGGCTCTGTAGGGTATTTATTCTATGACCCAGGAGAACAGAAGGTGTTTTGTAGCCGAAATGCTCATTTCTTGGAAGATGATTACATCCTGAACAATCATCGTCAAGAAGTTGTTCTTGATGAGGAGAGCTCAGGGGTAGTGGGAGATGTCCCACAAGCTCCAGTTAATAACCAACCTAAGAGATCTACCCGGAATTCCAAGCCTCCACTTCGTTACGGCTATGACCAAGAAAGTTACTAGGTGGAAGTCACAACCAGTGAGGAGGACCCCGTGACTTATACGGAAGCTATGTTGGACATAGATTCCTTGAAGTGGGTAGACGCCATGAGAGCAAAAATGGACTCAATGGAGACCAATGGAGTCTGGACTCTAGTAGATCCGCACCCTGGGGTAAAAGCAAATGGTTGCAAATGGATCTATAAGAAGAAGAAGGGCCCAGATGGTAAGGTTGAGACCTACAAGGCTCGTTTCTTGTGGCGAAAGGGTACACTCAGAAAGAAGGAATAGATTATGAGAAAACCTTTTCGCCCGTGGCCATGCTTAAATCCATTAGGATCCTATTAGTTGTAGCAGCATACCATGACTACGACATTTGGCAAATGGATGTCAAAACTGCGTTCCTGAATGGAGATCTTACTGAAGACATCAATATGCAGCAACCGCAAGGCTTTATAGCTGTAGGTCAGGAGCACATGGTATGTAACTAAACCGATCCATATATGGACTTAAGCAATGTCAAAACTGCGTTCCTGAATGGAGATCTTACTGAAGACATCAATATGCAGCAACCGCAAGGCTTTATAGCTGTAGGTCAGGAGCACATGGTATGTAACTAAACCGATCCATATATGGACTTAAGCAAGCTTCTAGGAATTGGAACATCCGGTTTGACTCTACCGTCAAACAGTTTGACTTTGAGCAAAATCCGGATGAGCACTGTGTTTACAGGAAAACCAGTGGAGATAAGGCTACGTTCTTGGTTCTGTATGTAGATGACATTCTACTCATTGAGAATGATGTACGAATGTTGACTACGGTGAAAGTGTGGCTTTCACAGCAATTCTCTATGAAAGATCTTGAAGAAGCCTCCTACATACTGGGTCTTCGACTCTATAGAGATAGATCGAAGAGGATAATAGGATTATCCCAACCTGCTTACATTGACAAAATAGTCAAGAGATACAGCATGGAGAACTCCAAGAAAGGAAATGTTCCTTTCAAGCATGGAGTCACTCTCTCCAGGGGTTTGTCTCCCAAGACTTCCGAAGAGACTGAGGGCATGAAAGAGGTTCCCTATGCCTCAGCCATAGGGAGCATCATGTATGCCATGCTATGCACTCATCCTGACATTTCTCAGGCAATGAGTGTAGTAAGCAGGTACCAATCTAACCCAAGGCAGGAGCATTGGACCGCTGTGAAAAACATACTAAAATACTTTTGAAGGACAAAAGAGTTTTGTCTAGTATTCGATGGTAGTTCAGTAAAGATCCAGGGGGTATACTAATGCCGATTTCCAATCAAATCTAGATGATAGAAAGTCTACATCTGGTTATATCTTCACGATAGGATCGTGTGTTGTTTGCTGGAAAAGCAACAAACAGGGGTCCACGGCGAATTCCACAACCGAAGCCGAATACATTACCGCAAGTGAAGCTGTCAAAGAAGCCGTATAGATGACAAAGTTCATTCAGGAATTGAAGTAGTTCCATCCAGCACATCACCCATTCCATGGTTGTGTGACAACACTAGAGCCATTGCTCAGGCTAAGGAGCCACGAGCCCACTCGAAGTCGAAGCACATCGAGAGGAAGTACCACGTACTGCAGAAGATAGTTGGTAGAGGGGACGTCCTGATTCAGAAGGTAGCATCAGCGGAAAATGTAGCAAACCCATTGACTAAGCCACTGATACAGAAAGTGTTTGAGAAACACATAGAAAGCATGGGACTCCGGCTTATACCCGATTGGACCTAAGTGCAAGTGGGAGCTGTTAGATAGTGTATGCCCTTAGCTCTAATCAGAATGATGTACACTATGACATTTAATGTAAATGAATAAAGTACATATTTGATTCATGTTATTATGGCGTGCTTTTGTGTAATAACCTTAAATTGGACACATATGAGACTCATGTTAGTTTAGAATCTTCATAGCCGTTGGACAGATCTAGGGAGATTTATCCTGCCAAGGCTAACACTGATGTGCCGCCAATTTGGTTGGGGTGGCTTGTCTCAACTGTCAGGGTGAAACTTGAGGTACATGCAGTGTGGGTTTTTTTAAACCCTAAACCGGACCAAAATTCTAGTATTGCCCTGGACCTTAGAGATAGATGGGCAAAACTGGAATGTTACACCTGATCCCTAGACTCGATTATGGTACTGCACTGGGTGTCGGATTGGGCTGTCTTTGATATGCCAATCAGTGAGATCCTTAGAGGGGGTCAAAACCTGGATATGTTGGGACAGTCCAAGAATTCATCTGAGTGGGTGATCATAGTGACAGGATCAGCCCCTTTGTCAGACAAAGGTAATGATCGGGAATGCACTCTCTCTGATGGAAACCAAAGCTAGCAGCAACCGATTTCAATCGTTGAATTTTTTTTTGCAAAATATATTTATATAGAGATATACAAATATATATTATGGTTTCAAAATGTTTGCAAAAGGTTTTAATTCTCGGGATCCATGTGAGTAGAGAGTGCAACACTGTTCCTTGCAGCCGAGGGAGAGGTCCTCTCTTGTCGGGCAGTGTTTGATCATTATGGGCTGCGAGGTTAAGTGTAAAACCATTGAGGGTAATACTTGATGGGCTAATCTTGCATCTGCCCATAGTCCTTGGGTTTTTATAAGGTGGCTTGACCCAATGACCATTTAGTGTAAATGTTGGGCCCATTAAGAGCCCATGGTGATGGACTTAGGGGTTCACTGTCTCGTACAGTGAATTTGGCCAAGCCTTGTGACAGAGGCTGGGCTGAACCCTTGTGGCTGATGTGTAGATCAATGTTTGGGTCCCACGCCATAAGAGGTTAAGTGAGCACATAGACTTAATGGGCCTAAAGCCCATTCGAATTGGTTTAATAAGATTAATTAAATAAGGGGGCAGTTCTAGGATTTGGATCAGCTGATAGGATAAGGGGTTATCCCTATCCACTCAAAGAGTCCAGATCCAAATAAAGATTTGGATCAGGAAACTCCTAATTGGATTATGATGGTTGATCTTTATCTATAGATAAGATAAGGTATTATCCTTATCTCTTAAAGAGAGTCCAGATCCAAATATAAGATTTGGATTAGGAAACTCCTAATGGGATTAGGAGAATCTCTCTTTAAGGCTATAAATAGAAGAGCAGGGCGAACCTCCAAATCATCTGACAATCTGCTGAATTACAGAGAGAAGTCAACATACAGTTCGACTGCTTTTTGTTCCTGCTCTTGCCGCCCTCCTAGTTCGATCTCCACCAGTGGGAGTGATCAAGAACGGTTCTTGATATTGCCTTTTGCTAGAAGAGGCAATCTGAAGTCGTGCTCACTAGCCCTCCATCATATTCTTGTTGAAGAATTCGGTTCTTGCTGAAGAACCGTCCTGCTGATTCTGCTTCACCTCGCACCGTGTCATCTTCGGTGGAAATAGTCTTTGGTCTTCTCCTTGGGCGTTAACACCTTCATTAGGGGTTTAGTATTACTCCGTATTAGGTATATCCCTCTACTCCCTTTTGGTTTCAGATCTGGTCCAGTTTGGTTTCAAGATTGATCCTTGAAAATGCAATTTTCTAAAATAGGGAATGCGATTCCCACATGGGAGAGAAATTTTTGAAATTTCGCCCAACCTTCCTGCAAGGTTCGGCCATCCATATGATGGATCTCTCATCCTTTCATTTCTTTCATCACCACAAACAAGTTCAGCCAAGTTCAAGAGTTGTTAAGCATCCAGAAGTTGTACAACCAATGCCATCGGATTCCGTGGGGGTGGATCATACCCAACCAAGTACCGTTGTTCCCATTGATGTATTCGATCCTATTACTATTGATACCTCTGTTGCTAATTACCTAAACCCTCATATTGCTCAAAGGAAGGGAGTTAGGTCTTGCACCACTAAACATCCCATATCCCATTGTGTTTCTTATGAAAACATTTCGCCTTCGTTTCGTGCCTTTCATTCTTCCATTGACAGTGTCCCTATTCCTAAGAATGTGGCAGAATCTCTCTCAACCCCTAAATGGACAGATGCAATGAAAGAGGAAATCAATGCATTACATAAAATGGTACATGAGACTTGATGGATCTTCCTAAAGGAAAGGAACTAGTTGGATGTAAGTGGGTGTTTATAGTAAAACATAAGACTGACGGCATTGTGGAATGGTATAAAGCTCAATTAGTGGTAAAAGGATTTACTCAAGTGTATGGGTTAGATTATGTGGAAACTTTTGCGGCAATTGCTAGGATGAACTCTATTAGAGTCATTTTTCTCCTTCGCTGCTAATTTTGACTGGGATCTTCATCAACTTGATATCAAGAATGCTTTCCTAAATGGTGACCTTGAAGAAGAAGTATACATGGTGCAACCTCCTGGTTTTCAGGCTCAAAGCAATGAACAAAAGTTGTGCAGGTTGAAGAAGTCATTATATGGCCTAAAACAATCACCAAGGGCCTGGTCCAGCAGATTTCATATAGTTGTACAGTAGAGAGGCTATAAACAGTGTCAACTTGACCAAGAGAAGGTAAAATTGCAGCCTTGATAGTATATTTTGATGATATAGTTATCACTAGTGACTAGAAAGATGAAATTCATAAATTAAAAGAGTTCCTAGCTACTCAGTTTGAGGTGAAAGATCTAGGTCCTCTAAGATATTTTCTTGGGATTGAAGTTGCCCGCTCACAAAAGGAGGTCTTCATTTCCTAGAGAAAATATATCCTAGATCTGTTACAAGATACAGGAAAGTTGGGAGTAAAACCTACCGATTCTCCTATTGATCTGTTAGCGTAGGGGTATTTTTGTCTTTATACCTAGATTAATGTTGCTGATCTGTAATGTTGTGTTGGAATCAGTGCTCCTCACTTAAATAAGTGCACATATGTCTTTTCAATTATTTTTAATAATATAAGTACTGTCTGGCCGACTGGGAGAAGGTTAGGTTGACACTTCCAGTTCGAACCAGATTTTCTCCCTTCTCTCTTTCTCTCTTTCTTCCACCTTTCTACTTCTTTCTACATAACCAATCTCAGACAGCTAGAATTCCAAGGCAGGCCGAATCATCACATGGTATCAGAGCCACTTGAATCTGCCTAGATATCTATTCTCTGCGCACCCTATATAGGGTTTCTCTTTTTTTTTTCTACATTCGACTAGAGATAAGGGAAAGGGCTGAAAAGGAGTGATCGCCCTCTTCCCTTAGAGGTTTCTATGCCTCCAGTCAGGTCGTGTGTGGTCGGATGTTGTGGTTTCTAAGGTCGCCCTCCCCTAATCGATGAAGAATAGAGGGCCGATCTGCATGGTGCAGTGGCTGTCTTGTGTGGACTGATTTCCTGCTCGTGGGGTTGTTACTTCAGTGATAAGGTAAGAGATTTCAGTGCATGATATCTGTTATGGATCAAATAGGATGTGTGTTTCAGACCATGTGCTAGGGTTTCAAACAGTAGTGTGCTAGGGTTTATGCTGGTTTTTGTGTATTTTGAAGGAAGAGTTATGATCATAGAGTGGTGAGATTTCAGGTAGTTGTAGGAGTAGGGTTTGTGGTTTAAAGAACACACTTTTCAGCAACAACAAGTGCTGAAATCAGTGTGACAGGTGTGATCTAGTTGTGTGCAGTGTGCAGAATTCAGTGGTAATAGAATTCAGCAAGTGTGCAGAATCGGTGATAACAGAATGGGAGATAACAATGATTGTAAACCTAATGTGATGGTGCCTACAGACTACCTGAATGTTCAGATGACCTCCATTAAACTAAATGTAGAGAATTATGTGCCTTGGGCTAAATCCGTCAAAGTCTTTCTGAGGGCAAAGAAAAAGGTAAAACACATAAGAGAGGAGAAACCCCCCACTGATTCTCACGAGTATGAAAATTGGGAGCAAGAGGATGCTCAAATCATCACATGGTTGTGGAATAGTATGGAACCCAAGATTAGTGTAAACTTCATGTTTCTTGACATTGCCAAAGATGTCTGGGACCATGCGAAGAAATTGTATTCGGGTCAGGACAATACAACCAGAGTGTATCAGTTGTATCAAGAGTACTTTAACCTGCAACAGGGCAATCAGAGTCTTGAGGAGTACTATGCCAACATGAGAAACATACGTAATGAGTTGAATGTCTATCACCCTCTCACTTCTGATGTCAAGATTCAGCAACAACAAAGAGAACAGCTTGATGTGACTAGATTTTTGGTGGGACTAAAGTTTGAATATGAACCAGTACGGGCTCAGATATTAGGAGGATCAGCTCTCCCTTCCTTAGAAGAGGTATTTGCTCGACTCTAGAGGATTTCTATCGGATCTACTGAGAATTCTAATATCTCAGATAGATTTGCCTTTGCTGTATCGAGAGGCCGTGGTGCTAGAGGTGGAGCTAGGGGAGCTTAGTCTGGCCGTGGTTGTGGTAGTGGTTATGTGTACGCCGAAGTGGCAATGGTGGGCCTACTTATAATCGTGGTGGTGGTCGTACTGGGGGCAAAGATTCAGGGGGAGCCCGTGGTAGAGGATGTGGCTCATGCCCGAGGAAGTGCACTCATTGTGGTATGGATGGACATACCATTAACTATTGTTATGATCTACATGGTCCACCCTCAACCTGGGCCAATCATGTCGCGACCAGTGACTCAAATTCCAGCTTTAGACAGGAGAATTATTCATCTGATCAGATACTCCTCATGCACAGATGGTCCCGTGAAGGAGATGGTGAGTGTTCCTCGTGATGAATATGAGAGGTTTATCCAATCACAGCAGAACACGACGACTTTCGCCAACTCAGGTATGGCTTGTTTGGCATCCACACCCAATCCCTGGATCATTGACTCTGGAGCCTCCGATCACATGACTGGAACTCCAGGTGTGTTTTCTTCCTTATCTCATTGCTCAACATCACAAGCTGTCACCCTTGCTAATGGTTCCACATCCTCAATTTGTGGTGTTGGTAATGTTGACCTAGACCCTGTATCCCTCTCCTCAGTTTTGTATGTTCCTAAATTGCCTTTTAATGTTGTGTCTGTTAGTAAACTAACCAAATCACTTAACTGCTCCATTACCTTTTTTCCTTCTATGTGTGTTTTTCAGGATCTCAAGACGGGGATGAAGATTGGTGGAGGGCATGAAGCTGGTGGACTGTATTATCTTGATGGTGGTGGTGGTAGAACTTCAACAGCTCTCCAGTCATCCCTTTCTCCTCTCCAGTGGCACTGTCGATTTGGTCATCCGTCACTAAAAGTCTTGGAAGTCTTTGGTCCCGTCTTTGAGTCAGCTTTCTGTTTTGGATTGTGAGTCGTGTCAGTTTGGGAAACACCATCGTGTTCCCTTTAGTTCTAGGGTTGATAACCGTGTGTCGAGTCCTTTTTTTTTAATTCATTCAGATGTTTGGGGTCCTTATAAAGTGATGTCATATAATGGATACAGATATTTTGTCATTTTTGTAGATGATTTTTCAAGGATGACGTGGCTCTATCTAATGAAAGAAAGAAGTGAATTGTTTACCATTT
This sequence comes from Nelumbo nucifera, assembly GCF_055504915.1. NCBI lineage: Eukaryota > Viridiplantae > Streptophyta > Magnoliopsida > Proteales > Nelumbonaceae > Nelumbo > Nelumbo nucifera. The sequence goes on from NC_142652.1 coordinate 66,772,380, forward strand.
TTTAGAAATTTTATGCTGAGATTTGTAACCAATTTGGTACCTACATCAAAGTTTTCCATTCTGATAATAGTCGCGAATATTTATCCTCATCATTTCAAGAATAGGGACCAACACGACATTATACATCAGACCTCATGTACCTACACCCCACAGCAAAACGGGGTGGCTGAGAGAAAGAATCACCATCTCCTGGAAACAGCAAGATCCCTCATGCATCACATGCATGTTCCCAAACCCTTTTGGAGTGATGCAGTACTTACCTCTTGCTTTCTGATTAATTGGATGCCCACATTCATCCTTGATGGTCATTCTCCGTTTCATGTCTTGTTTCCCTCTTTGTCTCTGTTTCCTCTTACGCCGAGGGTATTTGGGTGTGTCTGCTTCGTCCATAATCTGGGTCTCGGGAATGACAAGTTTGATGCCCGTTCTCTCAAGTGCATCTTCCTTGGCTATTCTTGGACCTAGAAAGGGTATAGGTGTTACCATCCTGGTTCTCGACGATCCTTTGTGTGTGCTGATGTCACCTTCTTTGAGTCCACTCCGTTCTTTTTGGGGTCCGGTGATGCTTCTTCCTCCTCATCACCTCCTCCTCTTCCACTTCCCGTTGCCGACCCTCTTCCCCTTGTTCCAGCCGTGACCAAACCCTTGCCTCCGGTGCCACCACCTGTTGAACGCCCACCTATCCGTCATGTGTATACACATCGCCCACGCGTACCAGCTACTACTCCTCCGGCTACATCTTCGTCGACAAATCCGGCACCAGACCCGCACTCAGCATCTGAACTTGATCTTCCCATTGCTTTGCGGAAAGGTAAACGCACTTGCACCCTTCATCCTATTTCTAATTATGTTTCACTTACTCACCTTTCCGTTTCCCATCGCCAGTTTGTCACCTTGTTATCATCAGTTGTTGTCCCTAAGGATGTCCAGGAAGCCCTTGCCTCTCTAGGGTGGTGTCGAGCCATGGAAGAAGAACTCTCTATGCTTCATCATAATCATACTTAGGACTTCACTGCTCTTCCTCCTAGGAAGCAAGTTGTTGGTTGTAAATGGGTTTATACGGTTAAGTATCTGCCTGATGGTAGTGTTGAACGCCTGAAAGCGCGATTGGTTGCAAAAGGGTACAGTCAAACCTATGGTATTGACTACACAGAGACCTTCTCATCGGTTGCTAAGATAGGGTCAGTTCGTGTTGTGATCTCTCTTGCAGCCATGTATGAGTAGCCGCTATATCAACTTGATATCAAGAATGCCTTTTTGCATGGTGACTTACTCGATGAGGTCTACATGGAGCAACCTCCAGAGTTTGTTGCTTAGGGGGAGGATGGTAAGGTGTGCAGACTATGGAAGGCTATATATGGGCTTAAACAGTCTCCTCAAGCATGGTTTGGTAGGTTTAGTGAGGTGGTAAAGAAGTTTGGTATGAAAAGTGCAAAGTTGATCATTCTGTATTTAGTCATGATTCTCCGGGAGGAAAAATATTGTTGGTGGTGTATGTAGATGATATTGTTATTACTGGGAATGATAACATTGGTATTGACAGGCTAAAGACTTATCTGCATGATCATTTTCAGACAAAGGATCTTGGTAAGCTAAAATATTTCTTGGGGATAGAGGTAGCAAGATTCAAGTATGGTATTAACCTGTGCCAGAGGAAATATGTGCTTGATTTGCTGGAAGAAACAGGCTTGTTGGGTGCTAAACCAACTGAAACACCCATGGACACAAATACCAGGCTGAGCAGTGATATGGGTGAAGTGTTTGAAGACACTGGCAGATACCGACGACTTGTGGGTAAACTGAACTACCTAACCATTACTAGACCAGACATCTCATTTGCGATTAGTGTGGTAAGCCAGTTCTTGCAAAAACCTCGGATTCCTCATTGGAATACAGTTCCGAGAATTGTGAGATATTTAAAAGGGGCTCCGGGTCGCGATCTGATATACAAGAGTGGCGGAAAACTTGAAATAGAAGGGTATTCTGATGCTGACTGGGCCGGTTCTATGTCTGATCGGCAGTCTACTACAGGCTATTGCACTTTCCTGAGAGGTAACCTAGTGACATGGAAAAGTAAGAAGCAGACGGTTGTGGCAAGAAGTAGTGCAGAAGCAGAATATAGGGCTATGGCGCACACCGCTTGTGAATTAGTGTGGCTAAGGAACCTTCTACAAGAAGTAGGGTACAACATCAACACTCCAATGAAGCTCTATTGTGATAATCAGGCTGCAGTTCATATTTCCTCTAATCCGGTGTTTCATGAAAGAACCAAGCACATTGAAGTTGGCGGCCACTTTATGAGGGAGAAGGTGCTGAATGGAGAGCTAGACACTACACATGTTAATACCGGAAACCAGTGGGCTGACTTATTTACAAAAGGCTTGAGTCGGGGAAGAGTGGACTACATATGTAACAAGCTGGGAGTATATGATATATACTCACCAGCTTGAGGGGGAGTGTTAGCGTAGGGGTATTTCTGTCTTTATACCTAGATTAATGTTGTTGATCTGTAATGTTGTGTTGGAATCAATGCTCCTCACTTAAATAAGGGCACATATGTCTTTTCAATTATTTTTAATAATATAAGTATTGTCTAGCCGACTGGGAGAAGGTTAGGTTGACACTTCTAGTTCGAACCAGATTTTCTCCCTTCTCTCTTTCTCTCTTTCTTCCACCTTTCTACTTCTTTCTACATAACCGATCTTAGACAGATAGAATTCCAAGGCAAGCCGAATCATCACATGATCCAAACCACAAATTAGGTGATTGTTAGGGTGAGGTTGTCAAGGATGTGAAGCAGTTTCAAAGGCTTATAGGAAGATTGTTATATTTGTTTATGACCCGACCAAACATTGCTTAGGTTGTGGGTGTTTTAAGTCAAATCATTCATGCCCCTAAGACCACCCATATTGAAACAGCTGAAAGAGTTCTCAGATATCTTAAAAAATTTCCAAGTGCTGGTTTGTTGTTTGAAAGGCATAGACATTTGAAGGTTGAGGTATATATGGATGCTGACTTGGCTGAATCGCTAAATGACAAGAAATCTACTAATGGCTATTGTACCTTTGTGGGGGTAATCTAGTCACATGGAAGAGTAAAAAATAAAATGTGGTGGCTCGGTCTAGTGTTGAAGCAGAATATAGGGCAATGCCTCATGGAGTGGTTGAAAAATTTGTTGAGTGAGCTAAGATTTATTGTTGATGAACCTATGACTTTATATTGTTATAATAAAGCTACTATTAGTATTGCTACCAACCCATTTCTAGATGATAGAACCAAACACATAGAAGTTGACAAACATTTTATCAGGGAAAAGGTTGTCAAAGGGGAAGTGTGTACACCCTATATCTGATCTGAAAAGCAACTTGCAGATATATTCACAAAGGGGTTACATCACTTGCGGCATAATGACTTATGTGACAAGTTGGGCATGATTGGCATCTATGTCCCAACTTAGGGGGAGTGTAAAAAGGCTGTTTATGTAATGATTTATGTCAGTATTAGTACTATAGGGGTACTATTGTAATTTTCTGATTATTTTATGATCGCCCTAATATAAATATGAGATTTGGCGGCTTTGGCTCTCAACTCTCTTCTCTCCTCCCTCTTCTCTCTTCAGTCGCTCTCTTCTCTGTTTAATAGTTCACAAAGAGGTTAGCAAGTTGGAAGAGAAATTACATCTCACTAGGGGGTAGAATCACTCTAATCAAGTCTACTTTGGCCAACTTATCGATATATTTCTTGTTTACTTTCAAGCTTTCTATTAAGGTTGCAAGTAAAATTCGAAATCTTATGAGGGATTTTCTTTGAGAACTGGGAAATTCAAAAAGTGATCATCTAGTGAAGTGGGAAGTTGTCACTAGAAAGTGAAGGGGTTTAGGCATTGGTAATATTAGATTAAGAAACTTAACCTTGTTAGGGAAGTGATCATGGAGGTTTCCTTTAGAGCAGGATAGCTTGTGGCATCAGGTGGTAATAAGCATTCACGGTATGGCAGCAAATGGATGGGATGCTTGTATCAAACCTAGGGCTTCTCACTTATCCCCCTAAAAAGCAATTATTGGAGTCCTACCTTCTTTTCAACCTTTCATATGGTATGACACTTGCTCAGGTAACAAAATTTTGGGAGGACACTTGGGTTGGGAATACTCCTCTTAAGGACACATTCCCGCTTATGTATTTTCTTTCTTTAAATAAATTGAAGGTTATCTCCTCTGTTCGTGTGAATGAAGCTTCTTGGGACTTGGAACTAATGAGAGGGTTGAGGGACTCAAAGGTGGCCTTACAAATGAGTTGTTCTCTCTAATGAGTGTTGTTTTTCTAGATCAGTTTTGCCCAGATAATAGAGTATGGTCCGAGTCCTCCTTAGGGGTCTTTTCTTGCTCTTCGTTTTTCAATGCTTTACTTCACCTTGATGTTGTGCCTACCCCTTTCCCTACTAAACAAGTATGGGGTACTCCTGTTCCACCAAAGGTTAGGGATTTCTGTTGGAAAGTGGTTCTCCAAAAGGTTAATACTTTGGACGTACTTCAAAGAAAAAGCAAAGATTTGTGTCTCTCCCCACAAGTTTGTTGTCTTTTCCTGAGGAGTGGTGAGCAAGGTTCAAAATTTCGATACGCCTCCGTGTATCGGCAAAGGCATACTAGAACTTAGAAACACATGGAAACTCTTTTTCTTTAGTTTTTTTAAATTTAGTTTTTGGGGAGTTAAAAACATGTTTTTTTATTGAAAAAGAGTGGGGTCCCGAAACACTTGGAAACAGGTGTATTGGGACCCAAAAGATACGATACGATACACCCAATACAGGGCATATCATATCAAAATTTTGAACCTTGGTGGTGAGACAGTGGCTCATTTACTTATTTCTCGTCCTTATACTTCTTATATTTGGGATTGGTTCCCCTCTCTCTTTGGTTGTAGATGGACTCCTTTGTGTGTGCAAAACCTTTTCAACTCTAGTTTCTTCCAATTACCAAAGAAAAGAGGTAGGGTGATGTGACAAACAACAAGAGCAGTTGTCATCTGGTCGCTGTGGGAGGAGAGAAATAATAGGATCTTCCAAGGACAAGAAAGATCCAAGGAAGCACTTATTGAGAGCATCACCACCAAAATCATACATTGGATGAAAGCTTTGGAGCATTTTAAAGACTTTTCTTTTATCGATTTCACTAGAGGATGGAGTGCCATAGCTGGTTCCTCATCCTTCTCTCCTTCAGTACAAGAAAGTTGGACCCAACCACCTTGCTCTAGAGTGAAATTGAATTTTGACAGAAGCTCTCTAGGTAACCTAGGCCCCTCAAGTATAGGGGGTGTTTTTAGAGATGAGGAGGGTAGAGTGCTAGCCCTTTACTCAAGCCCTGTAGGGGTGGGAAGACTCCTTAAGGGCAGAAGTTTTTGCTTTACTCCAAGGTCTCAAACTGGCAAAGCAATGGGGAATGCAACAACTAGAAGTGGAGGGAGACTTCAAACTGGTAATAGGCTGGTTGCAAGCAAGAAGCTTGGGTGCATGGTTCTTTAGACAACAGCTAAGAGAAATCTCAAGCTTAGCAAGGTAGATTGGAGTGATATTTAATTGGGCAAGAAGACCAGCAAATGGAATGGCTTATGCTTTAGCTAAGCAAGGAGTCAATAGGCAGGAATTGTTTTGGGCTTGTTTGTGAGACTGATTTTGTCAAAGAGTTCTCCATCCGGCCTTTGGATGGTGACAGTTGTAACCTTTATCCATTATTATTAATGAAATTTACTGTTTCCCATAAAAAATTACGGAGATATTTCTCATTGTAAACCTGATATAACTGTTTAAAACAAAATTTATGACACTGAGGTAAGAAAACATATGCTGAAAGACAAAGTATATTGGTATCTCAAACGATGGATACCTCCTAAGTAGAAAATGAGACTTGAGAGAATAATACAAACTATATATATTAAATCTCAAAAGATCCATTTATTATGCAGATTATACCTGAACAAAATGGTTCTATCAATCGTTCAAAAACCTCATCACCAAGATTACGACGAACAAACTCTTCAACTGATTCCTCATGACCCTGTCACCTTTGTCAAAAAGTAAAATAAGAACCGATCCAGGAATGTAGTTAATATAGGTATACATATACATATATTTCTTCACATGTGCAAATGTACTAGCAAAGATATTCTAATGCAATTGCAGAAAAGAGTTAAGAGGACAAACTGGTGGTGGAGGCCGAATGCCAATTGCACCAATTCCAGCCCTCAGTTTCCCAGGAAAGCTCATCAAATCAAAGAGAGGTAGATCAGTAAGCTTTGAAGGCACAGGCCTCAACTTTCCATCCCACAATACAAAACGTGGTGCATTCGGGTCCCCTAGAACAAGATCATTCTTCAAACCACTATCCACCTGTAATGAGAAAGAAGCTACTACACTTTATATAATCAAGGAAGAAGAATAGGAGAAATAAACTACAGAGATTTTTTATAATTACATGGTTATTACTTATTCCTCAAATTGATAAATAATTAAATATTTATTAGAAGGGCATAACTCATTCAAAAGAAGAAGGATATAGAATTATGGTGTAATAAATTGCAGATAAGGTCTACAGCCTATCACTATTCATCGAATAGGTAATTCACACACAAATAAATGTTTGAAATAAGAACAAATTTGAACATTAGGTCATGCTCCTAGCGTCAACAATACCAATATCAAGCGCACATAAGTCCAGGACTGGATGACTGGGAATAGGAAAAGAGCATCTGCACAAGAATGTCTGGACTAAGAACAGAACTGAACATGTTTGCAAACTCATTCAGTAAATTGGGGAATATTTAACTTTCTTTTTTTATCATTTTCCTTATTTCCCTGTATAAAGAATGCCTTTAGGCCCTTTACCATTTTGGTCACTTCAGTAATTGTCCTAACTAACCTCTGTTGGTTTGATGTTTTTTATTTCAAATATTCCTCCTAAACTATAAAGACAAGCTCACAAGGCGTATAGATTACTCCTTTAGCACATTTAGCATACTCAAGTCATGTGTGCATCAATGAGACTAATGAGACTGTTTGAGCAGTAGTCCACCTACTGGTAGTCTGTAGCTAAAAATGATGTTGATCTTGTGCTACTACACATAGCACTCTCATGTGTAAGACCGGCAGGAAATATGGAATGATCCCAATTGCTTTTAATAGTATCCTTTGCATTCTCAGTGTTGCTCACTCTTTTTTCTCCATTTTATGCTGGCTTTCTTAACCTATGTATTATTTGTATGTTTTCTATAAAATCCAACTTTAAGCTTAGGATCACTTATGGCACAACAAGTGGCTTTGACTTTGCACCATTGCAATGTCCCCTATCATCACCATCATCCAATAACTATATGGGATCGGCTACATTAATCCTGTCTCGCCATTTCCGTTCGGTTTAAAGCCATATCCATCGTTAAATTGCATGTCCCCCATATAGTGTGAATATAGGGAAGCACAATCTACATCTAGTGAGACTACCATAACAGAAATGCGTATATACGTCTCATAAAAGGTAACGAACAAATGTACACGGCAAAATTGAACCCAAATATGCAAAGGTGAATGTGTTCAGCCTTTACAAGCAAAATCAGGGTTCTCGTCTTCTTCTTCTTACCTCTTTTCAACTGTTGGAGATTGACAGGTAATCCAACTACAGCAAGGTGTTAATCGTAAAGAGCCAAAAATATAACTGAGAGTTTGAAACTTAACAGATTCAAAAATGCCGACCCCCTTAAGCAGAAATGTGTTTTGTATTAATATAGTTGTACATTGATCACGGAATTAAGCTTCAAATCAGCAAAACCAAAGAATGTAAAGCACGAATGGGGAGAAAGAAGTAAAAACCCTAGTTTTAATACGCACCACCATGGTTAGAATAGGATCGGACGGCTGGAAACTGTTGGGACCTTCTTCCCAGAGATATCCATCCCTCTCCATCGTCGTGATGTTTCCTCCAACGCGATCTCTCGCTTCTGTCACCAGAACCTTCCCTGCAATTTCTCCGTGTTTCGTCTCAAGAGCTTGCGCGATGCAGAGACCGCTAATTCCAGCACCAACGATGACACAGTCGACGGAATAACCGTTCGAATTGTCTTCATCGACATTCGACGGTGAAACGGTGGATTCCTTGGCGATGGAGCACCGTATTCTCGAGACACTGTAATCCGCCACATGGTGTTTGGAAGGTTTGTGCGTGAGAGGAAACAAAGAAATGCTTGGCCTTGGCCGGGGATTGAGTAAGGTTGGCGCTCTACCTCTACCTCTACAGGAATTCTGACGAGAATGTGTGGTAATAAAATTATAGCAGCTTGTGAAAGGATGAATGTCAGTGAGGGTGCCCATGGCGAGAGCCGGGAGGGGAGCTTCAGAGGCAGAACAACAAACAACTCGTTATCCTTCTAGCGAGTCAGCTCTTCTCTGGAGTTGGAAATTGGAACTTTGAGAAGCCTTCTTTTTAAGGGGGTCTACCAGGTGTCAGACAGACGGTTATTGGACTCGAATCTTAGAATCCACTGAGAACAATACACGTCAAGTCGAGAAATATCGACCTGGATAATCTTCATGTTTCAGATTTTCACTGTGCATTATTAGGGTGATCATTAATTCATTACTAGGCCATTAATATGAACTATTTTCAATTTTCAATTTTTAATCATTTATATTAAAATTTTAGGTTAGATTTTTTATTTGATTTTTTGATAGATTTTTATTTGATTTAAGAGATTTACCATATTTTATCTAGCATTCGACCCTATTACGGGGAGTCATATGTGAGTCTAGATCTCCTATCTACAAGAATTCTGCCCACATTTATCATAGCCACACATAGAGAACATTTCATACGTTTACATGTTATTATATAAGGGGAGATGTTCTCAATTCATGAGGGTAGTGTATTGTGGGTAGGCATGGGCAGAGTTCTTGTGGTCAGGAGATCCGGAGTCGTTCCATGTATGTATCATTTTGGTTTTTACATTTTTTGTTTATTACAGTAATATTATTTTATTTGAGTTTCACTATTTATTTAACAATAATATTTATATTTGAATTGAGAAATTGAATTACAAAGATTTAGCTAGTGAATGGTCCCATACTAAAGTATGGGAAAATTCACTCAAGTTTGATTTCCAACATTTGTATTAATTGTTTAGTCATTTTTATTTAATTTTTTATTGTTTTCATTCATAATTCATTTATTAATTTTTAATCATTTTAAGCTAATTCATTATTTTATAAATTTTTAATAGCTTAAGCATATTTACAAATTTTTAATCTATTTTAGTAACTAATTAATCTTTTTTGTTATTTAATAATATTATTAACTTTTTTAGTAATCAATGAAATATTTATTTAAGATTATTCGTTTAAAATACTGATTTAATTAATTATTTAAAGAATACTATTATTATTAGTAGTAGTAGTAGTAGTAGTGGTTATTATTGTAAAGCAAATTGATTTCCAATCGAGTATAATTATTATTTCTTGAATTTGTTAATTAATATTTTTTTATTCATTAATGATTATTATTAATATTATTAATTACTATTTATAAATATTGATTATTAATTAATGTGTACGAAAGATGTAGTGGGACCCGGTATTCTCAATCGAAATGTTGTCTTCTCAGGCAAATGGTTCATGCAAAACTCGACCACCAGTGGCATCATCAACAACGATGGTATGACCTTCTTGGCCACCAGAGGCCACCCATAAATGATTGCCGGTGGTCGGCGATCTCATCTAACCTTAAAGAAGAGACAGTGGTCGCTTGTATTTAAAAAAAAAAAACACTCGTATCTGGCTTCATATACACTGGTCATATGAACTTCCCAGCCACCGACGACCACCCATAAGTGATGCTCGTGGCCGATGATCTCATCTAACGTTAAAGAACAACCAATATTCATTTGTATTAAAAAAAAGGCTCGAATTCTACCTTCATCTCAGGCATGGATTTGCAATAACAGTAAATAGGGCCGCCATATTCTACCTTCATATGACCCTCCCGACCACAATAGCAATCGTTGGTCGCTAATAGTAAAAACAAAAACGTATGGTTTTCTTCTAAGAGGACCTCTATCTTCCCAAGTAACATTTTGGGCTAAATTTTAATAGACCATGTAGGATGATTTGACCCGACCCCTTGAGACAATGACACGTGGACTTGACTCAGCACGAGCAACAGTTCAGCACCACAGCCTGATGCGACTAAGTAACGAGCCTATAGGACAACTCGCTACATCATAGCTCGCTACAACGCGAGCTTGAGGTCCCCCGAGCTACTGAAAGGGAATACTCCAAGACTATCCCAACTCGCGAGCTAGGGTAACCAGCTCGCTCCAACACTTAGGCAAAAAGACTGCCCCAAAGACAATATCGATGAGGGTCACCTCGAAATACCCCTGCGAGCTCGCTACAAAGTAGCTCACGACAAGATAGCTTGCTGCGCGACAGGGTAGCTTGCAACTAAGCAATGCGATGCTCTCAGGAAGCTACTATCTGACAAGACCGTAGCCGACAGACTGCGCCACATCTCCTGACTGACGGTATAGTCCCTGCCCATTCGACAGACTGTACCCACGTCTCTCGACAGATGGTGGCGTGCCTGTCCTCCCGGGATGTGTCACCCATCCAATTGGGTAGTACCCTGCAACGTCACCTGCGCAGCCCTGGCAGGTAACGGCTACGACAGAAGCCCAGTGGCGGTTACGCCCCATTTGACAAGAACGCCCCTATAAAAGCCCCTTAGCCGAAGGGGAGAGGGATCTCTAATCGAATATGATTTTGAGTCATTTTACTTGCTCTCGAGCTAATCTTGAGAACTCAGTGATCTAGCGCGACCTACACTCTTAGCCTCTTTACACTCTTTACTTTCTCCCCCACCGTTCTAACTTAAACTTCAGAGTATTCCCGTTGGGCAAATCCCCTAGGAATCCTTCACCTTCTCCTTCTTAGGTGTTGTCCGTTGCCAGCAAGGAGCCAGTCAACAGCTAGTTAGGAGTGCTCAGATCGTGCCGCATAATTTGGCGTCGTCTGTGGGAAATGCTTCAAGAAGCCTTCCTTTAAGCTTTTACAGTTTACTTTTCTGAAAACTCAGCATTCATGGCTTCTTCCAGCAATGCCGGACGTGGTGCCAGCCAGAACGCTTCTGGGGAGCAGCCCCAACTTCCTACTGTTTGTATTGGGCAATTCACTGTCCCCCTCTCTGTGGACAGAGTTCCCAGTTTGAATGTGCCTCTCACAGTGGCACCCGCGGTCGCTCCACTCCCTTCCACAGTTGAAGCAACCTTTGCTGAACCCTCGGTTGTGCCCCCAGTGGCCAACCCGAACCAGTTGAAGGACTTAATGTAGTGCATACAAGCCATGCAAGTTCAAATGCAACAATTTTAACAATTCCAACTCTATCAACAACAAGTGTTGCACCAGGTTTCCCAATACCAGTATCAACAGCAGTTTCCCTCTTTGCCTCATGCCCAGCCATCGCTTCCCCCTCGGCATTCAGCCACGAAGCAAACCAAGCCCTCCCACTAGAGTGAACGACCTCGCCAGGGAGAGGCCTCCCAGGCCCAGGATCCCTTCAAGAGCCAAGCCTCTTCCCATAGCTAGAAGGAGAGGCCAGCCACCCCCGCCTCATAGCCTGTGGGCAGGTCGGGGGCCTCCCAGCCAACCAAGCCCGTATCGCCCCAGCCTTCGCGATTCGAGCTCCCACTCGCAGAGAATCCGTTCGAGGTCCTGGCCGCAGACTATAGGCAGGGCCCTTCGGTTCAGAGCCACCACCAGTAGTCTGAGCCCGTCGAGCTCGGCGACACTGAAGCATCAAGCACCAACGCCGAGCCAGCAAAGCTGCAGCGAAGACGCCGGTGAGCTCACCAAACTGTTACCTGAGTCTCTCCCGAGCTCAAAGGAAAAGAGGAGGTATGCTCAGGTGAAGTGAAAGCTACCCCTCTCCTCTCAGTTTCTTCCCCATTATCTCTAGAACTCCTTGTTGTCCCCATGCCAAGGGACTTCAAGCTCCCTCCACTGGACAAGTATGACGGATCCTTCGATCCAAATGATCATGTGGACGTCTTCCAGTCTCAGATGCACTTGGCAAGAGCCAGTGAATCCTGCATGTGCGTGGCCTTTTCCACCACCTTCAAAGGGGTAGCCCGCACATGGTACCGTAACCTCACGCCTGGTTTGATGAGAAGCTGGGCACGGTTCATGCAAATTTTTACCTCCCACTTCGTCACCAGCAAAAGGTGCCTGAGAACTCAGGAAAGCCTCCTCGGCATAGTTCAAAAGGAAGGGGAGTCCATTCGGAGTTACATCAAGCGGTTCAACGACGCTTGTTTACAGATACCCGACCTGGATCCCGCAGTTCGCCTCACCGCAGCCAAGCGAGGTATCATCCACAAAGAGTTCAAGTGACATGTAGTTGTCAATCAACCCAAGACCGTGATCGAGTTCCTCAAGCCCGCGGATCGGTTCATAGGGACGGAGGAGGAAATCAACCAGAAGGGCGAACAGACCCTTGAGAAGAGGAAGAGGGAACCAGAGCCCCCAGCTCAGAGCGACAGTAGGAAGAAGAAGGACCAAGCTCGGGGGGCAAAGCCAAATCATCCTTTCCAAGCTCCAGCAGCAGAATGGGACTATACACCCCTCAACGCGAAGCGGGCTGAGATCCTCATGGCGATCAAGGACGCCCCGTACGTGAAGTGGCCACCTCAGTTGAAGGCGGACCCTAATGTTAGAAATAAAAATATGTACTGTAGCTTTCATGAAGATCACAGTCATAGCACCGAAAGTTGTAAAAATCTCCGCAATGAGATAGAAGAACTCATCCGTCGCGGATATCTGAGAAATTTTGTACAAAGTAATAATAATAATAATAATAAAGCAAGTCGGCAAGGGAAGCAGAGTAGGGACGCTTCTGAGTTCAGCAGACAAGCGGAATAGCCGTAAAAGCAGCCCCCCAAAGAGAGACCGATTCGGGGGACCATCCACGTCATAGTTGGAGGCTCGATTATGGTGGACTGCACCTCAACTGCAGCTTACGCATCAACTCGCAAAGCCGTCAGGGAAGAGTAGAACCCCCCAAAGTGGGGTCCACTACCCCCATGATGACACGCTCGTCATAAAGGTGAAGATCAACGACTTCGAAGTCAGGCGCGTCCTCGTCGACTCAGGCATCTCAGCGAACATCCTCTTCAAAGCAGCCTTCGACCAACTGCAGCTCCAGGAAAGTGACCTAAAGCCTGCGAACACTCCCCTGGTAAGCTTCAGCGGAGAGAAAGTCAGGCCCCTGGGAAGGATTACAGTACCCGTGGAAGTCGGCACTTGGCCTAGCATAGTGAGGCTCAACCACGATTTCTTAGTGGTCGCAACCCCTTCCCCGTATAATGCCATAGTAGGTCGGCCAATTACCCATGCCTTATGGGCTATGGTGTCCACTTACTACTTGACCATGAAGTTCCCCACGGACTTCGGAATCGGGATAGCGTGAGGTGACCAACTTGAGTCTCGCAAGTGCTACGTCACCGCCCTTAAAGGGAAAGCCAAGGTGGCCGATGACCTCAAGCTGGAGCGACCTACGAAGTAGAGTGAGGAGCGAGTTGCGCCCATAGAAGAGACCATCTCCATCCCAGCCTCGACGCAGGACCCAGCCCAAACTCTTCAGATCGGTGCTTCCATTGAGGAGCCTCTACGATCTAAGTTAGTACGCTTTTTGCTTGGAAATTTAGATGTTTTTGCATGGTCTGCGGTAGAAATGCCCGACATAGACCCTAACATCATTACTCATAAGCTTAATACTGATCCTATAGTTAGGCCCGCTAGACAGAAGAAACACAACCTAGCCCCAAAGCGATGGACGACAGTCAACAAGGAGGTAGGGAAGCTCCTTGCAGCCGATTTTATCAAGGAAGTCCATTACCCGAGCTGGGTGGCCAACCCCGTTCTGGTGAAAAAGGCTAACGGTAAATGGCGCATGTGCGTCGACTACACTGACCTGAACCGAGCTTGCCCAAAGGACTGCTTCCCACTCCCTAGGATCGACCGTCTGGTGGATGCGACCTCGGGGCACGAGTTGTTGAGCTTTCTAGATGCCTATTTGGGCTACAACCAGATCAGGATGGACCCCACAGGATGAAGAAGAAAAGACTGCCTTCATAACCGAGCTTGGCCTGTACTGCTACAAGGTCATGCCCTTTGGGCTAAGAAATGCTGGGGCGACCTTTCAAAGACTTGTAAATAAACTGTTTGAGCCATTGATTAGCCAAAAAGTAGAATGTTATGTAGACAACATAGTCATCAAAACCAGTTCTCATATGATTTAATACAAGACTTGAATTTTGTTTTGAAATCCTATGTAGATTCAATATGAAGCTAAACCTGAATAAGTGTGTCTTTGGTGTCACCTTGGGTAAAATTCTGGGATACATCATAAATCGGCACGACATTGAAGCCAACCCAGACAAAATTAAGGCCATCCTAGATATGATACCACCCCAAAAAGTGAAGGAGGTTCAGAGGCTGAATGGCTAAATAGCCACTCTGAGCCACTTCATGTCCAAGTCGGCAGATCACTGCCTACCTTTCTTTAAAGCAATTAAAAGCAAAGGGTTTGAATGGACCCAAGATTGTCAGCTCGCGTTTGACGAGCTCAAAAAGTAACTCGCCAGCATACCGGTCTTAACCCAGCCTGAAGAGGGCAATGTTTTAGAGTTGTACCTCTCGGAAAGTGACGAAGTGGTCAGCTCGGTACTAATAAAAGAAGTAGATCGGGTCCAACAACCTATCTACTATGTTAGTAAAGTGTTGCAGGGAGTAGAGACAAGATATCCAGAGATAGAAAAACTGGCCTATGCACTGGTTATTGCAGCCCGAAAGCTCTGTCCGTACTTTCAAGCTCATACTGTTATCGTCCTCACCAACAAACCTCTGAGGCAAGGCCTACTCAAGCCCGAGGTCTCTGGTCGAATGACGAAGTGGGTCATTGAGCTCAGCGAGTACGACCTCCAATACGAGCAACGAACTGCTATTAAGGCCCAAGCCTTAGCAGACTTCGTCGCGGAGTGCACTTTCAGCTCCGAAGTCCCTAGACTGGTTGGGCACGAGACCCCTAGTTCGAGCGAGCCCGGAGCTCCCAGGCCGGTTGAGTCTGAGCACCGTGAGGTAGCAGCCAGTGCGGCATCTCTCCTAGTTAGGCCAAGCGCGAACTGGGATGAGGAGCCCTGGATCCTTCACGTAGATGACTCCTCGAACCAGCAGGGCAGCGGAGGCGGAATAGTTCTACACGGCCCAAGTGGCACAAAACTGGAGTACACACTACGCTTCGAGTTCGCGACATCCAACAATGAAGCGATGTACGAAGTGTTGATAGCCGAGCTAGCTTTAGCCAAAGAAGTGAAAGCCAAGCATATCATCATCTGCAGCGATTCCCAACTCGTGGTCAATCAGGTTATAGGCGAATACGAAGCTCGCGAACCGACTATGATTGCCTACTTAGCCGAAGTAAGAGAGGCTCTGCTCAACTTCCAGTCACACTTCATCAGGCAAGTCCCGAGGTTGGAGAACGCTGAGGCCGACGCCCTGTCTTGGTTAGCCAGCACCAGTGATAACACTATGAGAACCGTGTACATAGAGAACCTGCCTGGCCTAGCATTCTCGGGTGGCAGAGGAGGTCGCTCCTGTCGTTCAATCAGAGCCGAGCTGGATTGACCCGCTCACGAGCTTCCTACTACATGGGACCCTCCCTGTAGATCGCAATGCCGCCAGAAGGGTAGAGCGTCAGGCGGCCAAATATGTCATGATAGACGAACGACTGTACCGAAGATCCTACATGCTCCCCTACTTGCGTTGCTTGCGACCTTCCGAAGCCGAGCTCGTACTCCGCAACACTCATGAGGGCCTGTGCGGCGGACACTTGGGGGGCAGGGCCCTCGCCCAAAAAGCACTACGACAGGGATACTACTGGCCAACAATGAAAGCAGACGCTATTGAGCTCGTCAAAAAGTGTGACAAGTGCCAGAAGCATGCCAAAATCCACCATCAACCAGCTGCCGATCTCAAGTATCTCACCAGCCCATGGCCTTTCGCGCAATGGGGCATCGATATACTTGGACCGTTTCCACCAGCAACAGGCCAGAGGAAGTTTCTAGTGGTAGCAGTGGATTATTTCACCAAGTGGGTAGAAGTTGAACCTCTTGTAACGATCACAGCCTGAAATGTCCAGAACTTCTTTTGAAAGAACATAGTGTGCCGCTTCGGGTTACCTCGGGTATTGATTTCTGATAACGGTAAGTAGTTCGGGGAGATCAAACGACAAAACTTCACTTCGGTCGCACACCCTCAGCAAACGGTCAAGCAGAGGTCACGAACAGGGCTATCCTCCGCAGACTGAAGGCACGGTTGAACCATGGTAAAAAACTATGGGCAGACGAGCTATTCGGTGTTCTGTGGGCTTACCGAACCACCGAGGCAGTCATCCCAATTGAGATCAAGGTTCCCTTTCTACAACTGGAAGCATATGACGACAAAGCAAATGAAGACGAGCTACGTACCAACCTCGACCTACTCGACAAGGTAAGGGACCTCGCGTATATTAGGACCGCAACTTATCAGCAAAGAGTAGCTTGGTACTATAACGCTAGGGTCAAGAAGCGGAACCTTTGCGTCGGCGACCTAGTCCTTCGTAAAGTTATGGTACCTGAGCCTGGCATTGGCAAGCTCAGACCGAATTGGGAAGGACCCTACAGAGTGAAACGGGTGCTCGGGGAAGGAACATAAGAGCTCGAAACCCTTGAAGGGAAACAAGTACCTCAGGCATGGAATATTGTCAACTTAAGGCAGTATTACCTGTAACTATTGAGTAGACCACGAGTCACTCCTAGAGCCTAAGGGCCGAAATGCTGAGCTAACACGACCTCGGTGCAATAAGACCCAGTCGCCTCTATGGCATGGGCGAACTACTGAGTAGACCATGCGTCACTCTTAGAGCCTAAGGGCCAAAATGCCGAGCTAACACGACCTCGGTGCAATGGGACCCAGTCGACTCCATGGCATGGGCAAACTCCAAGGGTAGACTATAAGTCACCCCCTCAGCATAAGGGCTAACAACACCGAGCTAACCAAGACCTCGACACGATGAAATACTTAGCCGCTTTGCCAGCGAAGGCAAAGTATGAAGTATCAGAGGCATAAGCAGTTCGGTTCTGAACCCTACGAAGCATAGCTCGTCTTAATACATCGGTTGGACCGGATAAGGTACAACCTACAAACATACAGTTCGGGCATACACGGTAACTACTTGGCAGTATACTATAAAAATGCCTCAAAACACTAAGGGATAGCTCGGGGTAATAATTACTGAAAAATCCTATTTCGGGTATGTAGCTCTAATAGCTCGAGTGATGAGATCGCTTTGGCAAAACATAAAAGAGCACACCATACTTAAAGGAAAAGAAAATTTTCATTACTAATAAATAAAAACTGAGCTAAAAAAGCTCGGGAAAGTTCAACAAGATGTAAAAAAGAGCACAACTGCCCAAGAAGAAGATTTTTGAAAACCAGGTTCTAGCACCCAGGAACCACCAGAAGTCAGTTAGAAAAATGGAAAAACAGAGCCGCCAGCCTCAAGGGTCCACCTCCTCCACCTCGTCCTCATTCTCCGGGGAATCAGGATCCTCTTGCTCTGCCTGGTCCACCGTCTCGGGAGCCAAACCCTTCATTGTGACGCCGTTGAGGTTGAGCCCAGAGAACTTCTTTCGGACCAACCAGCGGCAGAGGTTGAATCCGGAGCAGTACGAGCTCGAGCCATACTCTACTTGGAAGTCGTGATATTCCTACGAGTCCTTGAAGTCCCAAACTGCCTTAGCCCGCTCGGCCTCCACCATGGTGTCGAAGTTCCGAGTTCGGTCCAGAAGTGTAGACTCTAAGTCCCAAACCTGCTAGCGAAGGAGCTCTCTCTCCGTTGCCACCCTCGACGACTCCTCCCTATAGCACGCACTCTCCTCAGAAAGCCTGGCGATCTGCGCCTCCTGGTCATGGGCGAGCAGCTCCTAGGCCTCGCTCCCCTTGCGAGTCTAAAGGAGCTCACCTCGAGCCTAGTCGAGCTCGCCCTGGAGCTTCTAAACGAGGACCCTCTGATTACGAGCGTCGCCAGAGTGGTTGTTGGTTTGGAGGGCCATGGCATGGATGGCAGAGTTCACCTTCCAAACAAGGGCCATGGCAAGAATGAGAAGAAAAGAGGAAGGACCACTTACCACCATATAGTTAGAGGCGGCGAGCGACCTGGGCTCCATCTCCCCCCACTTAGCGACCTCCTCGTGGCAGATCGCCCTTCGGCTCTTCCGCCCACCGATGAGGTAGTCATTGGCACCCTCCTAGTCCCACATTGGGAACTGCATGTAGGGGAATGGGCGGGAAGGACCAGGAAGAATCACCCCTTGCCTTGGGAGCTCGCCCTCCTCGAGGCCACCTTCTTCGACATGTCCTTCAGACGGGGCCGGTGGAACTTTAGGTGGCATAGAAACAAAGTCTGGCTTAGCAGACTCGAACTCAGTACCCCCAGAAGTAGGAGTTCGTCAAGACGCGACCTCTTTGCCTTACGCTTCTGGTTGCTAGAAAGAAGGCGGCGCGCGTCAACACTAGACATGATGGCTGCCAAAAAACCACAATGTATTAGTCCAGTAAAAAAGAAAATATATGTATACACATATGATATACTTTTACAAGGCACTACGCGACCTAAAAGGCAACCTACCCGGACTCAGGCCAGCCAGCATGAGCTTCTCCTCAGTCAAGTAATCTGAACAGAGAAGGCCTACAGCTGCCCAGGACAGCATCGCTTTCTGAGTTTCAGAGTCCAACTTAACCCCGGGGTCCTAGATGGCACCCCTCCAAGAGGTTGGTAAGGGCCACCCCTCGGAGTTACGGACCACAAAATAGTCCCGCTTCCAGGCGGAAACCCTGTTCGGCAGGTCGTGCAAGCGCTTAAAGCCGCGACGGGGAGAAAAGTAATAAGAACGCCTTTCCGGAGGTGCTCCGGGAGTGGCATTCTTAATACAGAGAATGGAAGAAAAGATATCGAGATCAAGGGGAAGACAATACTCATAGCACTCGAGGGGGCGTCGCCGTCCTAGTCACCGTCCCGGGGATAAACGTGGTATGGATACCCAGACATGATTGATAGAATGAACAAAACTCACCGAAAGATGAAACGGTGTGAACCGAAGAGCTCGGGCAGACTAGATGGATGTGCGACCTCAGAATCCGAAGACAACAAGTTAGCGTGAAAGAAAACGAGGCCTAGGGGCCCTCCTATTTATAGCCACTGTGCCCCTGGATCAATGGCCCATATTGACACAGATCAAACGGTTCGCAGTCAAGTTGACCGCACGTCTTCTGAAACCGAAATGTGACTAGCTGCACGTCTCCCATGATTGAGGTAACGGCTGCACGACATCCAGAGTTAAGAGCCAGTTTGGCGCGTTTCTCAGTGTTCGAAATGTCAGAAATCCCCTGACTTTTGTACACCCATTTAATGCGAGCAATAAATCAAGTTTGAACTTCGGTCAAATCCACCCATCACACTTCATGAACTCCTCACGCTAAGGTAGCACTCTTAGCCCGAGGAGTGGGAGCAATTGATGGAGGATGATTTGACCCGATCCCTTGAGACAATGACATGTGGACCTGACTCAGCACGAGCAACAGTTCAGCACCACAGCCTAGCTGCGACTAAGTAACGAGCCTGCAGGATAGCTTGCTACGTCATAGCTCACTATAGGGGGAGCTCGCTACAATGCGAGCTTGAGGTCCCTCAAGCTACTGAAAGGGAATACTCCAAGACTATCCCAACTCGCGAGCTAGGGTAACCAGCTCGCTCTAACACTTAGGCAGAAAGACTGCCCCAAAGACAATCTCGATGAGGGTCACCTCGAAGTACCCTTGGGAACTCGCTACAAAGTAGCTCGCGATAAGATAGCTCGCTGCGCAACAGAGTAGCTCGCGACTAAGCGACGCGATGCTCTCAGGAAGCTTTTATCTGACAAGACCATACCTAACAGGTTGCGCCACGTCTCCTGACTGACGGCGCAGTCCCTGCTCATTCGATAGACTGTACCCACATCTCTCGACAGATGGTGGCGTGCCTGTCCTCCCGGGACGTGTCACCCATCCAATTGGATAGTACCTTGCAACGGTCACCTGTGCAGCCCTGGCAAGTAACAGCTGTGACAGAAGCCCAGTGGAGGTTATGCCCAATTTGACAAGAATGCGCCTATAAAAGCCCCTTAGTCGAAGGGGAGAGGGATCTCTGATCGAATCTGATTTTGAGTCATCTTACTTGCTCTTGAGCTAATCTTGAGAACTCAGTGATCTAGCGCGACCTACACTCTTAGCCTCTTTACACTCTTTACTTTCTCCCCCAGCGTTCTAACTTAAGCTTCGGAGTATTCCCATCGGGCAAATCCCCCGAGAATCCTTCACCTTCTCCTTCTCAGGAGCCATTCGTTGCCAGCAAGGAGCCAGTCAGTAGCCAGCTAGGAGTGCCCGGATCTTGCCGCATCACCGACTATTGCTATTTGTTATGGCCACCAGCGGTCACACAAAAGTTTCTCAGTTGTAGTTTTGATGCAGGAGGTGTTGATGAGTTTGTTGGAACAAATGTTTTGAAATTCGTATAAATGTTTTGACATATATTTTTTCATGAGATAGGATTCATGAGACAAAGATTGAGAAAACAGAGTTCAACATGATAAAATAAATGAAACATAAAATTGAAACATGTCTACCAAAATTGAAACTCAAAACTCTATACATATAAGATAAAGTGAAATGAAATGTAAAACTAACCTAAGTGGTTGAAGTTGAAAACATCTAAGTAAAAATTCCAATGAATTGAACTTGTAAGCTCTAAGAAATTATAGATTTGGAGAAGATCGTATGCAAAGACTGTGAAGGCTAGAGTAGAATTTAGAGTTTGAAACTGATAGATTGTGATAGATTGAATGAGAACGTAGATTTTTGGACGTGACTTTGAGTCTGACATGAACGTGGGGATGAGTTGGTTGCAATATAATTTTTGAATTTTTCTCCTAAAATTAGATTATATTATATTTGAATAGTGGTAGTGGATCGTGGGCTTTAGCAGCAACTTCTCAGAAAATGCCACGTGTCTAGCTTTCTAGAAAAATGAGAAGGCCACATCTCTGAATGGTGGGGGGTTGTAGCCTGGTAGTGGGTTGTGGGCTTTACTAGGAATTTCTCAGAAATTGCCACGTGTCTAGTTTTCTAGAAAATGAGAAGGTCATTTGTCTAAATTGTAGTAGTGGGTTATGGGCTTTAACAACAACTTCTCAGAAATTGCCATGTGTCTAAATTTGAAAAGGCCACATGTCTGAATGGTGGGGGTTGTAGCTTGAGAGCCTTCCTTTAATATATATATATATATATATTTATATATATATTAGATTAGCCTAGCCCAATTCTCTCCAGTAAACCTGGCTTGGGTAGGAAGCTAACCGGTTGAAAAAACTTTTTTTTTCAATGTTGAGAAAACCGGATTTAGCATAGATGAGAGAGAGAGGTAGGGTTAGAGGTTCAACCGTAATGATATATATAATATATTATAAATTAGTTGTTTTGGTGTAGAACTTCAATAGCAAAAATAGTCTTAATGGATTTTCTTTTAGTACTACTTGGATTTAGTAATTGAAGTATGGTAGCATCAATTTCTTTCCTTTTTTATTTGCCAAATAAACTAGCAAATGAGTAGGTTCTACCCAAAACCAATTGAAACCAACCTCAATTGACATAAGTTGGATCGGCTAGACGGGGTACCACCTCAGCATTGTCGCAATGCCCACGCTCAAAGGGAACCTTAGTCTGGCTATCAGGCTGTGCTCATAAATACAAAGTTCATCCAACTAAGACAAAGTGGCCCACTCACCTATGCCGAGACACCTCAACTCATACTCTTTGGGGATATAATAAAGGGCTCTAATACGGGCCAGGTCTTGGGGTGTTAGCCTAGGGAGAAGAAGCGAAGCGACTTCTAAACAGTGCAGAGGCGCCGAGCCCCTCTTTCGGACACCACCTCTACATCAACCTCAGCCTCGTTGGTTTCCCCGACTTTGGCCTACTGAAGGACCTTGGTGAAAGGGATGGTAGAATCCATCGTATGGATTGTGGAATGGGTGGGCGAATTTCAAAAATTTTCTACTTACCTTTCAATTGGGAATCACATTCCCTAATTTTAGAATCAAGATTCAAGAGAGGACCTCTCCCTCGGCTGCAAGGAACAGTGCTGCACTCTACTTACATGGATCCCGGGAATTAAAACCATTTGCAAATATTTTGAAACCATACTTAAATATATATAAATTTTGCAAAACAAAATTCCAACAATTGAAATCAACTGCTGGCAGTTTGGTTTCCATCAGAGAGAGTGCATCCCCGATCATTACCTTTGTCCGACAAAGGGGTGGATCCCATCACTATGATCACTCACTCAGATGAATTCTCAGACTGTCCCAACATACCCAGGTTTTGACCCCCGCTAAGGATCTCACTGATTGGCATATCAAAGACAGCCCAATCCGACACCTAGTGCAGTACCATAATCGGGTCTTGGGGTTAGGTGTAACTTTCTAGTTTTGCCCATAAATCTCCAAGGTCTAGGGCAATACTGGAAATCTGGTCCGGTTCAAGGGTTCAAGTAATCCTATACTGCATGTGCCTTGGGTCTCACCCTGGCGGCTGAGACAAGCCATCTCAACAGTTGGCAGCACACCAGTGTCAGCCGTGGCAGGTTAAATCTCCCTAGACTTATCCAACGGCTGTGAACATTTAAAACCAACACAAGTCTCATTAAGTGTCCAGTTTTAGGGTCTTACACAGAAGTATACCACACAACATGAATCAAACATGTACTTTATTTATTTACATTAAATATCAAAAGTAATCAAAACTGATTGAAGCTAAGGGCGTACAAAAACTGTCCAACACTTGGCCTCCTCCACCGTGGTACCCTTGACCTTGGCACCATGGACATCAGTCTCGTGGACCACGAGTGCAATGACCTCAGGGTGAGACCCTGGCTTGGACTCACTACCCAACATACAAGAATCGGACGAAGAAGAGGAAGAGCAAGAAGACGAGAAGGAAGATGAAGACATCTTACCAAAAAGTAACACCGTGAAACACCTAAAGCACCATTCGAGGACTAACACTCGTCAAGCTCCTATGATTGCTTTCACTAAAAATGACAAAGTGAAATTGCTCGCCACCTCCCTTTATATAGAGGTAGCCAATGGTTCAAATCAATCCAAATCAACGTCGTAGGATTTCTACCGCACTTTTGCACATGTGTAAACCTCAGGAAGAAGAAATGACTCATTTATCGACCCATAATAGAAATGGCACAAGCGTTGAACCACCTGATCCACCCATCAAATCGATCTCACCCCAGACAGCCAACTTAAGGACACTAGAGTTCCTCAACTGAGGACTCTAGACTCTTCCACCCAACCGCAACTGATGAGAATGCAAAATATCATATTTTTATCCATTAATGATTAGTATTTTATACTCATTTAGTGCCTAAATGGACTCATTATTCTTATATTTTGATTTAGGGCATGAAAGGAGGCGTTAAGTGGAAAACAAGGCTAATCTTGTAATTCTGGACAGTTCGGCACCACGTCGTAAGTTGGGCATAACTTTCTTATCCGGATTCCGATTGAGATGATTCAAGACGTTTTGGAAAGATAAGAAAAAATTTTACAAATTTTATGTTTTGAGTTTTGATAGATACGGATTGCATCGAAGTTAAAATCGGGTCCAAAGTATCTGCAACCGCAAGTTTTCATGAGCGAAATCACCACTCTCCCACTTACACGAGAATTTGGTTTTATCTTATTTTTGAATTCTTTCTTGATGAATCAGATTTGGATGACTGTTATCTAGAGAAATTTTAGGAGATTTTTTAGGCTTCTCTTGGGGGAAGTAGAGAAAAGAAAAGAAAATCAAGAAAGTAATTAGACATAGGGCTTCCGCACCTCTCTTCTCTTCTCTTCTCTCTTCTCTGATTTTTCTTGAGTTTTCACCATGACCATGTGTGGCTAATTCTGATACTTGGTTGAAGGACATAGAAGCCTTAGAATCAACAAAACTGTGAGATCTAATTTGATTTTTATTGTTTGATTTATACTTTGAATATCAAATATTCTTCTATGTTTATGTTCATGACTGTTTCGTCTGATTGCTAGGAGGCCTACTAGCTTCTTATTCGTTGCAATCTACTGCTAGGTTAGGTATCAGATTCGTTGCAATCTACTGCTGGATTAAATCTTTAACGCTTGTTTAGGGGTTGTTCAACAATGATCGAGGAAGGGCCAAAAGGCTCTCCTTATGCACCATTGCTGATGAATTTCTAGCATAGCAACAACTGAGAGAAAGTTTATGGAAGAAGGTTTGTGTAACCTGAAATATTTGCTGACTTCAAAACCAAGTTCTTTTGGATTGGTATTCACAAACAAAATCTTCCATGTTCTTAGTTCTTTAGCAAGTTATAATTTTTTGATATGTTTTCTAGTCTGTGAACTAAAACTCTTTTACTTTTCTTTCCTTTTAACTTGCAGGATTATGCTAGTGATTTTAAGAAGTCATGTATCAGGAAATCATTGCCTGTTGTGGAAGATATTGATCAAAAAAATAATTCTCAATCATCATCCGAAGAAAGGAATGCTGAGAACTTGGAAGAAGATATCTTCAACAAAGGTTTCACTCTACCTTTTACATGCATAAATGCGGGGTTATTCTTGCATGCATTGATATATCATTTGTGTATTCACAAATATCTACTTCACAAAATTACCTTTAATTCCACTAAAATGAAAAGTAGAATATTATAAACAAAGTTACTTTGATAAATTTAGGCCATGTTTGGTTCATTGCTCTGGGCCTCATTCTTTTAATTCTTGTTCATTCTAGGCAAGAATGGGCAAGAATGAATATTGTTAGAGTGTTTGGTTACAAAATTCTTGCCATGGGCCACATTCTTTAGAATGAAAAATCAGCTCTATAGCACAAAAATTGAGTAGCCTACAACATGAAAAATAATCATGCCCGATGTTGCTCATTTTCATTCTTTGAGGATACTCTGCGTACAAAACTACTGTCATAGATGTTTTCTTTTGTGAAAGCACTTTTACATGAAGCACTTTTACAAAAGCACTGTTATAAAAGTACTTACAAGAAAGCACTGTTATAAAAGTACGTTTACATGAAAGCACTTTTGTAAAAGTAAATTTGTGAAAAGTACTTTTGCGAAAGTAAAGTACTTTTACAAAAGTATTTTTATGAAGGACTTTTATAAAAGTATTTTTATGAAAGTACTTTAATAAAAATACTTTTACGAAAGCACTTTTACAAAAGTACTTTTATAAAAGCACTTTTATGAAAGTACTTTTTATGAAAGCACTTTTACAAAACATCCATGCATAGTTTTGGAGACCTAGGCTAGTGGTCTATGAATATCGACATAGTATTTTTAATAATGAAAATGAGCAACATAGGACACTTGTCAGTCTGAAAAGAATTTATTCTTAAGAAAAAACGTGTATAGTTCATGGCAATATTTTCCCATTCTGCCTATTTTTACCCATTCTTGTCCATTTTAGAATTTCATCTTGGGTAAAAATGAGAAAGAATGAGAATTGAAACAAAAATCGCCTTAATTGCTCAATATATTTTAATTCTAATTGAGTTAAAGATTTACTTAACAGTAGGGGTGGGTTTGAGCCGAGCCAAGCCGAATACTTGGCTATTCGAGCTCGGCTTGCTGAAATTGTCTTAGGCTTGGTTCAAAGCTCGCAAGTTCGAGCTTGGCTCGGCTCGAGTTCGACTACAAGCCAAGTTTTTTCCAAAAAATAAAAATTATACATATAAAATATATATTTTTTTATTTTACTTACAACAAATAAGAATTATAAAAATTACTTACTATTATACATAAAAAATAAAAACATTATATAAAAATATTATTATATATAATAAAAATTATTTATTTTATATATTTATATGTATATATATGTTTGCATGCATGTATGTATGTATGTGTGTGTGCCTATATAATAAAAAAATATTTATTTATTATACTAGACCCGTAAGCCTCACAAGTCGAGCTTCATTGGGCTTGAGCTCACTCGAAGCTTGGTTTAAACCGAGCCGAGCCGAGCTCGAATAGCTCATGAGAAGCTCAGCTCATGGCCACCCCTACTTAACAAAAATGGAGAACGGGTGAAGTTGATATGCTAGTAGACTTCAACACACATCAAAACAATTATTCTCACACTCCTTATCTATGCCCTTTTTGTATTTCTTGAACTACGCTAACATGATTCTTACATTTGGCTATAATATTTTGATGTCATTCAAACAGTTTTTTCCCTACTACTATTATATCTTTTTTTGGGTATTAAGGTGGCGTTTGATAACACTTTTCAGACCTCTAAATTCTGAAAATGTTGCTTTTCAGATGACAGAGGTGTTTGGAAGTGTATCTGAATTTGAATATTTGAAATAATATAATAAGACCTGGGCTAGGCGCTGCATGCGTTCATATGCATTTCAGACCTGGCCGAAAGTCCAAAATATCCTTGAAAACATGCTTGTGTTTCTCCCTCTCACCATTCATCTTCTCCACTTGAAGCAGTGGCGAACTAGCGGCAGCAAGTGACTCCTCCGACGAACTAGGGCATAGATAAGGAGTGTAAGAATAATTGTTTTGATGTATGTTGTAGTCTGCTGGCTACTCAACTTCAGTTGTTCTCCATTTTTGTTAAGTATTCAACTCGATTAGAATTAAAATGCATTAGGCAATTTGCTCTATGCCTCATTCTTTTAATTCTCGTTCATTCTAGGCAATAATGGGCAAGAATGAATAACATTAGAGTGTTTGGTTACAAAATTCTTGTCATGTACCACATTTTTTTTATAATGAAAAATCAGCCCATAGCACAAAAATGGAGTAGCCTGCCGCATGAAAAATAATCATGCCCCATTTTGCTCATTCATTCTTTGAGGAAACTCTGCCTACAAAACTACTGTCATATATATATTTTCTTTTATGAAAGCACTTCTATGAAAGCACTTTTACAAAAGAACTTTTACAAAAGCACTTCTATAAAAGTACATTTATGAAATCACTTTTATAACGTACTTTTCTATGAAAGCACTTTTATACAAGTAAATTAATGAAAAGTACTTTTACAAGAGCATTTTTACAAGAGTATTTTTATGAAAGCACTTTTATAAAAGTACTTTTATCAAAGCACTTTTACAAAAATATTTTTATAAAAGCACTTTTATGGAAGTACTTTTTTATGAAAGCACTTTTACGGAAGTACTTTTATAAAAGCACTTACATGAAAGTACTTTTATAAAAGCAGTTTTACAAAACATCTATGCCAACTGGTAAACATTGATGGCTAGCCATCCATCGGTAAACATCTATGCCAACAATTTTGGAGACCTAGGCTAGTAGTTTATGAATATTGACATAATTTAAAAAAAAATGAAAATGAGCAACATAGGACACTTGTTAGTCTGAAAAGAATTCATACTTAGGAAAAAAAAAAAGACAAGAATGGGTAAAAATAGATAGAATGAGAAAATATTGCCATGAATCAAACGCTTTTTTCCTAAAAATGAAATCTTTTCAAACTAATAAGTGTCCTTTGTTGCTCACTTTTATTTAAAAAAAAAAAAATTCTGCCGGTATTCGTAAACTGTCAGCCTAGGTCTCCAACAATCAATGTTTACAAGTTGGCATAAATGTTTTGTAAAAGTACTTTGGCGTGTTGTCATAGACACCCAAAAATAAAACCTATACTCGTAAAAATTAAATGCAGTAGCACGAGTAAGGATCGCTCCCACAGAGAGTATCTAACCTGAATTATGTGCTGCGTGAACAAAGGTGGAGGGGGGGGGGTTGTATGCAACGAAAACCAGAATAAAATAAAGAAAATCAGAATTAAAAAAAAAAATTTAAATGGGAAACAAGACGATTTAGAGTGTTGAGACTAATCAAAAGAACGAATCTTGGTCTAGGATAACATCCACTATCAGAATTTCACTATTGATCATCGATGCAAAAATAAATCAATTCAGACTTTGAATATTCATCGTAGGAGTTGGTCTCCTATATCTCCCTACCATAGTTAATCCGAAAACAAGCGGTCCTCTTAACCCTTACTACTGAACAACCCTTACACAAGCGATAAAGATTTAATCCAACAATAGTCTTAAGCATTAGAGATCGATGAAGCTAAACAACACAAGCACAAGTGGTTGCATTTAATTTAGTCGAGTGTTCTTCCTAAGATCTAACGATTTCTGACGCAGCAAATCATTAAACCCTAGTTGCTTTGCAGATTAGAGGGATCAAACAATTACGGATTTGATATCTAATCTAGTAGTAGATCGTAACGAATAATAAACTAGTAGGCCTCTTAGTAATCAGATGAAACAATCATGAATAAGAACATAGAAGAACATTCGATATTCAAAGCATAAATCAAACAATAAAAATCAAATTAGATCTCACAGTTGGTGGATTCTAAGGCTTCTATTTCCTTCGACCAAGTATTAGAGTTTAGCCATGCATGGTCATGGTGAAAACTCAAGAAAAATCAAAGAATAGAAAAGAGAAGAGAAGAGAGGTTCGACTGCTCCAAATCTGCTTTCTTTCTCCCTTGTTTGCTGAGTTCTTGTCCCCAAGGTTGAGTGGTGCCTCCTTGCTAGTCCGCCCCCCTTTTTATAGCCTTTGGGGGAGGGGTTGTTTCCAACTCCCCTTAGGAGTTCCTTCTCAAAAATAGAAAGTCTTATCTCATAATGGGATAAAGCTTAATTCAGATCTAATCTTATCCTTATCTCTAAATAGAAACTCTTAACTAAGTTGGACTCTAACTCTTTTCTTTTTTTAAAATTACAATAAAAATCAGATCTGGTTAAGACTCTTAGCCGAATTCTATTAGGAGTGGTGAAGTACTTGCATGCTGAATTGGGCTAGTCTTCTCTAGCGAACTGGAGCTTCTCTATGAATTTGCAGAGAATTCAGCCCCGATTTTGACCTTGATGCAGTCCGAATCTATCAAAATGCAAAACATGAAAATTGTAGATATTTTCCTTATCTTTCTAATGCATCTTTAATAATCTCAATCGGAGTCCAAATGGGAAGGTTATGCCCAAATTACCACATGATGCCGAAACTATACAAAATTACCCGATTAGCCTTGTTTTTCACCTAACGCCTCCTTTCGTGCCCTAAATTGAAATATAAGAATAGTGAGTTCAATTAGGCACAAAATAAGTATAAAAGCCTAAATGTTAAGGAATAAAAACTATTAGACAATGTATGCCTTTAGCTCCAATCAGAATGATGTACATTATGACATTTATTATAAATGAATAAAGTACATATTTGATTAATGTTCTTATGATGTGTTTCTGTGTAATACCCTTAAACTGGACACATATGAGACTCGTGTTAGTTTAGAATGTTCATAGCATTTGAATAAGTTTGGGGAGATTTATCCTGCCAAGGCTGACACTGATGTGCCGCTAAGTGTTGGGGTAGCCTGTTTCAGCTACTAGGGTGAGACCCGAGGTACATGCAGTGTAGGTTTACTTGAAACCTTGAACCGGACCAGATTTCCAGTATTGCCCTAGACCTTGGAGATTGATGGGCAAAACTGGAAAGTTACACTTGACCCCTAGACTCGATTATGATATTACACTATGTGTCAGATTGGGCTGTCTTTGATATGTCAATCAATGAGATCCTTAGAGGGGGTCAAAATCTGGGTATGTTGGGACAGTTTGAGAATTCATCTGAGTGGGTGATCATAGTGACATGACCAGCCCCTTTGTCGCACAAAGGTAATAATCGGGGATGCACTTTCTCTAATGGAAACCAATCGTTGAAATTTGTTTTGCAAAATATATTTATATACGGATATACATATATACATATATATATATATTATGGTTTCAAAATGTTTGCAAAAAGGTTTTAATTCCTGAGATCCATGTGAGTAGAGAGTGCAGCACTGTTCCCTGTAGCCGAGGGAGAGGTCCTCTCTTGTCGAGCAGTGTTTGATCATTATGGGCTGAGAGGTTAAGTGTAAGACCATTAATGGTAATACCTGATGGGCTAATCTTGCATTTGCCCATAGTCCCTGGGTTTTTATAAGGTGGCTTGGCCCAAGGACCACTTAGTGCAAGCGTTGGGCCCATTAAGAGCCCATGTGATGGGCTCAGGGGGTTCACTGTCCATAACAGTGTATTCGGCCAGGCCTTGTAACAAAGGATGGGCTGAACCCATGTGGTTGATGTGTAGATCAATGTTTGGGTCCCACACCATACAAAGAAACCCAACTGGGCAGCCGTTTGGAAGGCCACTGAGCACATAAGACTTATTGGGCCTAAAGCCCATTTCGAACTGGTTTAGTTAGATTAATTAAAGAGGGGAGGATCTAGGATTTGGATCAACAGATAGGATAGGGTTTTACCTTATCCACTCAGAGAGTCTAGATCCAAATTGAGATTTGGATATGGAAACCTCCTAATGAGATTAGGAGAGTTGATCTAATTTCCAGATAAGATAATGATTTATCCTTATCACTTGAAGAGAGTCTAGAATCAAAAAGGATTTGAATAAGAAAACTCCTACTGGGATTAGGAGCTGATCTCTTTAAGTCTATAAAAGGAGGAGGGGGCGAACCTCCATTCATCTCAACAGATATAATATAATATCAGATACAAGAGAGAAGACAGCTATAGTAAGACTGCGCCATATTCTGCTCTTGCGCCCTCCTCCTATTGCCGCCATTTCTAGTTTGATCTCCATTCTTGTAGGAGCGATCAAGAATAGTTCTTGATATCAGTCTTTGGAGAAAGGCTGATCTGAAGTCATGTTCACAGCCTCCATCGAATTCTTGCTGAAGGATTCGGTTCTTGGGAAGAACACTGCTGATTCTGCTCCACCCTACACTGTGTCATCTTCAGTGGGAGCAGACTTTGGAGACTTCTTTG
Source organism: Nelumbo nucifera (assembly GCF_055504915.1). NCBI lineage: Eukaryota > Viridiplantae > Streptophyta > Magnoliopsida > Proteales > Nelumbonaceae > Nelumbo > Nelumbo nucifera. Next base: position 66,803,473 of record NC_142652.1, read on the forward strand.
GGCGTGAACACCTTCATTGGAGGATACTGTTTCTTCGTATCAGGTATATCCCACTTCTACCTTCTAGTTTCAGATCTGGTTCGGTTCTTAGTTCAAGATTGATCATTGAAAATGCAGATTTTCTAAAACAGGGAATATGATTCCCAAGTGGGAGAGAGAGAAATTTTTGAAATTTCGCCTTACCTTCCTATAGGGTTTGGCCATCCGTATAAGGGATCTCTCATCCCTTAAAAAATATGATAATTTTCAATCTCATCATACTTTCTTAAAGGTGCTTTTATATAAGTACTTTTTTGTAAAAGTGCTTTTGTAAAAGTACTTCCATAAAAGTGCTTTTATAAAAGTACTTTCATAAAAGTGCTTTCATAAAAGTACTTCCATAAAGTGATTTTATAAATGTACTTTCACAAAAGTGCTTTCATAAAAATACTTTTGTAAAGTGCTTTTATAAAGTACTTTCACAAAAGTGCTTTTGCAAAAGTAAACATCTATGTCAACAGTTTTATAGGCAAAGTTTTCTCAACAAATGAAAATGAGCAAGATAGGGCATGATTATTTTTCCTGTTGCAGGCTACTCAATTTTTTGTGCTATGGGGTTGATTTTTCATTCTAAAAACAATAATAACCAATGGCAAGAATTTTAAAACTAAACACTCTAATGTTATTCATTCTTGCTCATTCTTGCCAAACATGACCTTAATTGCTCGATACATTTTAATTCTAATCAAGTTGAATATTTACTTAACAAAAATGGAGAACATATGAAGTTGAACAGCTTGCAGACTACAAAATACATTACATCAAAACAATTATTCTTACACTGTTAGACAGTTTTGTATGCCCTTAGCTCCAATCAGTTTTGATGTACTTTTGACATTTAGCGTAAATAAATAAAGTGCATGTTTGATTCATGTTGTGTGATATGTTTTTGTGTAAGACCCTTAAACTAGACACATATGAGACTCGTGCTAGTTTAGAATGTTCACAGCCGTTGGATAAGTTTGGGGAGATTTATCCTATCAAGGCTGACACTGATGTGCCGCCAAGTGTTGGGGTAGTCTGTCTCAGCTGCCAGGGTGAGACCCGAGGTACATTAGTGTAGACTTGAAACCCTGAACCGGACCAAATTTTCAGTATTGCCTTGGACCTTGGAGATTGGTGGGCAAAACTGGAAAGTTACACCTGACCCCTATACTCGATTATGATACTGCACTAGGTGTCGGATTGGGCTGTCTTTGATATGCCAATCAGTGAGATCCTTAGCGGGGGTCAAAACCTGGGTATGTTGGGACAGTTTGAGAATTCATCTAAGTGGGTGATCATAGTGATAGGATCAACCCCTTTGTCGGACAAAGGTAATGATCGGGGATGCACTTTCTTTGATGGAAACCAAACTGCCGGTAGTTGATTTCAATCGTTGGAATTTTGTTCTGCGAAATTTATATATACGATATATAGATATGTACGGTTTCAAAATGTTTGCAAATGGTTTCAATTCCCGGGATCGATGTGAGCAGAGAGTGCAACACTGTTCCTTGCAGCCGAGGGAGAGGTCCTCTCTTATCGGGTAGTGTTTGATCATTATGGGCTGAGAGGTTAAGTGTAAGGCCATTTAAGGTTATACCTGATGGGCTAATCTTGCATCTCCCCACAGTCCTTGGGTTTTTATAAGATGGCTTGGCCCAAGGACCACTTAGTGTACGTGTTGGGCCCATAGAGTCCATGTGATGGGCTCAAGGGGTTCACTGGGCTTTCCAGTGAATTCGGCTAGGCATTGTAACAAATGCTGGGCCAAAACCATGTGGCTGATGTGTAGATCATTGCTTGGGTCACACGCCATACAAAGAAGCCCAGCTGGGTAGCAGTTTTGGAAGTCTATTGAGCACTTAAAACATATTGGGCCTAAAGCCCATTTTGAACTGGGTTGATTTGATCAGTCACTTAAAGGGGCGAATCTGAGGTTAGGTCAAGCCAAAAAGGATTGGGTCTTAACCCTATCCACTCACGGAGACCAAATTCAAATTAGGATTTGAATATGGTAACCTCTTGATAAGATCAGGAGTGGGCTGATCTAATCTGCAGATAGGATTAAGAAGACTCTTTATCCAAATACATATTTGGATTAGGATAACTCCTAATGAGATTAGGAGGTTTCCTAATCACAAAGAAAGAGGAGAAACCCTAATTCGAATTACAAGAATTCAAACCATAAGGGATTTCGTAGATTAGACTGCATTCTTGAGATAGGATCTCAGAAACCCTAGAGAAGAGAAAGTAGTTCGCCATCTTCTTCTCTAGCCTTCTCCTCCAGCAGCCGCCGCCATCTATTGCCAGTTTGAGTTCTCTAAGAGGGAAGATCAAGAAAAGTTCTTGATTGTGCATGGTGCTCACTGCTTCCATCGAGTTTTTCAGAAGAACTTGGTTCGTGGGACGAACACTGCTGGTTCTGTTCCATCATCACTATGTCATCTTTTGTGGAAGTAGTTCTTGGGATTTTCTTTGGGCATGAACATTGATGTTGGGAGATACTGCTTCTCCGGATCAGGTATATCCCTTCTCTTCTCTTTTGGTTTAGATCTGGTTCAGTTTTTATTCAAGATAAATCCTGGACAATTTAGGGAATATGATTCCCAGTTGGAAGAAAGGTAAGAAATTTTTGAAATTCGGTCACCCATTCCGAAACCTTTTTGGCGTCCATATGATAGATCTTACCATTCTTTCAGTGGTATCAGAGCCATAGGTTCGAATCTTGAATCAAATAAAATCAGATCTGAACCTGCGCAAATGGGCAGAAGGTGTTATACCCGGATTTGCGCAGATTGTTTTTATTTCTAGAAATTTGTTTCTAGATGTGGGGTGATTGATATGAAATTAATTTTGAATTGTTCTTTATTTATTTCTTGATTTCTTGGGTTGTTCGTACCTAGAGATCGAGATGCAGATTCAGCGCAGAATGTCTGCGCATTCTTTTTGCAGTTTCTATTCATTCGATTTGTAAATAATTTTTTTTTCATTTTTCTAGACTGAATGTATAGGATTCAATCAAGTTGTAATTAATTAATAGAAATTAGGTTTTCTGTTTTTTTTTTTTATTTCTTGATTGAAGTTGGCGGCGGTGCTGGAGGTTCACAGATATCACTATCTTAATCTACGTTTTGCTGTTTGTGAAACGACAACCTTGCGTTCTAACCTTTGTTTTGCAGGTGGATTTGGTACGAACAATCCCATGTCTGATTTGTGATTGTTTGTAATCAGAATTATTAATTTCGGATCTTTCTTGAAATTGATTCTTGAATTGAAAATTAGTTTCGGACAATTTCGGACGAAATTGGACCAAAATGGTTTGGATCGAATCTAGGGTTCAAAGGAGACTATTTTCAGTCATGATTTCTCCCACTTTCAGGTCTGAAACTAATGTTTAATTGTAAAAATTAATTCGGCCCAACCTGTAAAGCCCAATTTTAAAGAGTTAAAACTGCAAAAGCCCACTTTTGTGTGAACGCTATATGGGCCGAACTGCTAACTGCCATTCAACCCTTATACCTAGATAATGTTAATTGTTAACATTATGGACTTTTAATGGGCTTTACAGCAATTGATTGATTGGATCAATTCTTCCATTTCATGTGATGTATGGATGTTTGATGTGTTGTGACCATGGGCCATAGTCACTTGGCCCATGACGATACGATAGTGGCTCTTGCGCACACCATGGCTGAATGCACATCATTGCCATGGTGTCCCTTGCGGTCATTAGATGACCCCTCCCTTCGTGGTGGGCCCCACAACCTTGAAAGGGGTCGCGTGCGGATACCCTAACCGAATTGGGCCACCAGAAATCTGACTTTATGAAATTCAGTGGGAGCTACTTTGGTTTGACCTAAATTAACTAGGGCGTAAATTTTGTTCCCTCCAGCAAATATGAGTGCATGTGATAGGGAGATTCATGTGATGATCTCTCTAAAGGCCTTTTGTCATTAGCACAACGATGGGTCCTTCAGTAATGAGGAAACGCACCATAAAATTGGGCTATCCATTTGCTGTTGGATTTGTTAGAGTGTTTCATAAGATGATAGGGGCGTCATAGACCGATGTGGGAGGGGCTTCACCAGAAAATGGGAACTCTCTCACGGTACCTTGGCGTAACCTGAATATGATGGGTGAGCACTCACTGGACAGAAAGGTTTACCCTAAAATGGCTATGAACCTTGTCTGGCAGAGGCCAAAGGGAAAACTCATACGATGAGTGGATGTGATCCTTCACAGAAAGGTGGTGGGGTTATGCAGTTGAAATAGTTGGCTCCATGCACCCTATGTGATTTCCCACATTTCCAAAGACATTTCGCCATCTCCGTCACTGAGATGGGAGGGAAATCTTAGAGATGAACCAATGGAAATGGAACATAGATTAAAAGCTATGTAGGTAACTTGAATCAAACTATGGTTGTGGACTAACGTTTTGTTGTTTTACCAGAAAATGGCAAACAATCAATTTGCAAAGCTTCTTGACGATAATAATCTTAAGGGTCCAAACTATGCCGACTGGTACAGAAACCTTATGCTGGTCCTAACTTCAGAAAAGTTAGACAAAGTGGCAAAGAATCTTGCACCGGAACGTCCGGGAGACAGGGCTTCAGAAGCCCGCAAGAGGGAATACCAAGAGTGGGAGGAGAAAAACTCCCTAGCCCGCTACTATATCATAGCCTCTTGAGATAATCCGATACAGAGGCAGTTTGATCAGATCCAACTCGCCAAAGACATATTGGATAGTCTAAAAACTATGTACGAAGAACAGAACCGTTCTACTCGCCAAAAGGTCCTGAAGCAGTTCATGACCATGCAGATGACCAAGGGGCAACAAGTTCATGACCATTGTCTCCGGATGATGGGTTACATAAACAAGCTGGAGGCCCTTGGCTCTGAGCTAGATCTGGTCACACAGATATACGCCATTCTTAACTCCTTGCCTTTGTTCTTTAATCCGTTCATTATGAACTATAATATGAACAAGCTGAATGTTAGCATTCAAGAGCTTAGCAATATGTTGCAACGAGCCGAAGAACATATTAGAAAGGATGAGCCAATAGCCATGCTTGTTGAAACTGGAAAATCATGCAAGAAGAGGAGGGCAAAGAGAAAGCCCTAGAAAAAGGCCATGAAATCTAAGAAGCAAAAGAAAGACAAGGCATCAGATGCCTGTCACTTCTGTAAGCAGGCCGACCACTAGAAGAGAAACCGTCCTACCTACTTGGAATCTTAGAAAGGAAATTTCGAAACTTATGTCATAGAGACTAATCTGTTAGTTACTTTTGTGTCCTAGTGTGTTGACTCCGGGGCTTCAACTCATGCGTGTAATTCACTATAGGGGTTCAAAGCAAGCAGAAGGTAGAGTGAAGGGGAAGTGGCGGTTTACTTGGGGAATTCTACAAGTGTTGCAGCTACGGCAATAAGAACCGTAGAATTAGTCTTTGGAGAAGGAATTCATGTACTTAAGGATTGTCTTTATGTACAAAACTTAAGAAGAAATTTGAATTCTGTTTCTAAATTGTGTGCTGATGGATATACTGTCTATTTTAGTAATATGATTATTATTAAAAGGAACAATAAATTCATCGCATGCGGGGAACTGGAGAACAGTTTCTTTGTTTTACATTTTTCTCTAGAAACTAACTTAATCGAAACTACGTCGATCGAAATCCCCAAGAAAAGAACTCGTGATATAGTTAGTCCCATGTGCTTGTGGCGTTACCAACTTGGCCATATCGGTATTGATCGAATCACAAGGCTGGTAAAGGATGGTCCTTTGGATTTTCTAACCGTTGAAGATATTCCCACTTGTGAGCCTTGCCTTCGAGGTAAGATGATAAAACAACCATTTAACGGTAAGTTTGAAAGATGTACAAGCACGCTTGACCTTATACATACTAATGTATGTGGTCCCCTGAGTGTTAGGACTCGTAACCAACACGTGTATTTCATCTCCTTCACCGATGATTACTCATGATATGGTTACGTGTACCTAATGAGACAGAAGTCCGAATCCTTTGAAAAGTTCAAAGAGTTCAGACAAGAAGTCGAGAAACAGTTAGGGAGAGAAATTAAGGCCCTTCGATCAAATCGAGGTGGCGAGTATCTCTGTGACGAATTCAAGGACTACTTGAAGGCCAACGGGATAATATCACAGTTAGCTCCTCCTACAACACCACAACTTAACGGTGTTTCAGACAGGAGAAATATGACCTTGTTAGACATGGTCCGGTCACTTCTCATATGCTCAGAATTACCCACAACCTTTTGGGGATATGCATTAGAAACTGCTATCTACGTGCTGAATCGGGTTGCAACCAAATTGGTTTCGGAAACTCCATACGAACTTTGGACCAGAAAGAAACAAAGTGTCAGACACTTGAAGATTTGGGGTTGTCCTACACGCGTTAAAAGAACGAATGCGGACAAGTTGGAATGCAAGACCAGTCATTGCCTATTTGTAGGCTACCCAAAGGATTCGGTGGGTTATCTATTCTATGACCCAAGTGAGCAGAAAGTGTTCTGCAATCGAAATGCCAACTTCTTAGAGACCGATTACATCCTGGACACCCATCGTCAGGAAATAGTTCTTGATGAGGAGAGCTCAGGAGCAGTGGGAGGTGTCCCACAAGTTCCAGGTAGTGACCAACCTAGAAGATCCACCTGGGTATCCAGGCCACCAGTCCGTTATGGTTATGACCAGAATAGTTACCTGGTGGAAGCCTTGACTAGTAAGGAGGATCTCGTGACTTACGCAGAAGCTATGTTGGACACAGATTCCCAGAAGTGGGTGGAGGCCATGTGGCTTTTGCAGCAATTCTCCATGAAGGATCTTAGAGAAGCCTCCTATATACTGGGTCTTTGACTCTATAGAGATAGATCGAAATGGATAATAGGATTATCTCAAGCTGCTTACATTGGCAAAATTGTCAAAAGGTACAACATGGAGAACTCCAAGAAGAGAAATGTTCCTTTCAAGCATGGAGTCACTCTCTCCAAGAAGATGTCTCCCAAAACTTCTGAGGAGATTGAGGGCATGAAAGACATTCCCTATGCCTCAGCCATAGGGAGCATCATGTATGCCATGTTGTGCACTCGCCTTGACATTGCTCAGGCGGTGAGTGTGGTAAGCAGGTTCTAGTTCAACCCAGGGCAGGAGCATTGAACTGCTGTGAAAAACATACTCAAATACCTTCGTAGGACAAAAGAGTTTTGTTTGGTATTCGATGGTAGTTCACTACAAATTCTAAGGTATACTGATGCCGATTTCCACTTAGATCCAGATGATAGAAAGTCTACATCTGGGTATGTTTTCACGATAGGATTGTGTGCTGTTTGCTGGAAAACAGCAAACAGGGGTCCAAGGCAGACTCCACGACCGAAGCCGAGTACATTGCCGCAAGTGAAGCTGCCAAGGAAGCTGTGTGGATGAAAAAGTCCATTCACGAATTAGGAGTGGTCCCATCCAGCACATCACCCATCCCGTTGTTGTGTGACAACAATGGAGCGATCGCCCGGGCTAAGGAGCCTTTAGCCCACTCGAAGTCAAAGCACATCGAGAGGAAGTACCATGTACTGCGGGATATTGTTGGTAGAGGGGACGTCCTGATTTAGAGGGTAGCGTTAGCGGATAATGTGGCAGACCCATTTACTAATCCACTCAAACAAAAAGTGTTTGAGAAGCACGTGGAAAGAATGGGACTCTGGCTTGTACCAGATTGGACCTAACTGTAAGTGGGAGTTGTTAGACAGTTTTGTATGCCCTTAGCTCCAATAAGTTTTGTTGTACTTTTGACATTTAGTATAAATGGATAAAGTGCATATTTGATTCATGTTGTGTGGTATGTTTCTGTGTAAGACCCTTAAATTTGATACTTAATGAAACTCGTGTTAGTTTAGAATGTTCACAGCCGTTGGATAAGTTTGGGGAGATTTATCCTGCCAAGGCTGACACTGGTGTGCTGCCAAATGTTGGGGTGGCTTGTCTCAGCCACTAGGGTAAGACCCAAGGCACATGCAGTGTAGGATTACTTGAATCTTTGAACCAAAACAGATTTCCAGTATTGCCTTGGACCTTGGAGATTGATGGGCAAAACTAGAAAGTTACACCTGACCCCTAGACTCGATTATGATACTACACTAGGTGTCAGATTGGGTTGTCTTTGATATGCCAATCAGTGAGATCCTTAGCGGGGGTCAAAACCTGGGTATGTTGGGACAATTTGAGAATTCATCTGAGTGGGTGATCATAGTGATAGGATCAGCCCCTTTGTCGGACAAAGGTAATGATCGGGGATGCACTCTCTTTGATGGAAACCAAACTGCTGGCAGTTGATTTCAATCGCTGGGCCGAACCCATGTGGCTATTGTGTAGATCATTGCTTGGGTCCCACGCCATACAAAGAAGCTCAACTGGGCAGTAGTTTTGGAAACCTATTGAGCACTTAAAACATATTGGACCTAAAACCCATTTCGAACTGGGCTGATTTGATCAGTCATTTAAAGGGGCGAATCTGAGGTTAGGCCAAGCCAAAAATTATTGGGTCTTAACCCTATCCACTCATGGAGACCAAATTCAAATTAGGATTTGAATATGGTAACCTCCTGATAAGATCAGGAGTGGGCTGATCTAATCTGTAGATAGGATTAAGAAGACTCTTTATCAAATACATATTTGGATTGGGATAGCTCATAATGAGATTAGGAGGTTTCTTAATCACAAAGAAAGAGGAGAAACCCTAATTCGAATTACAAGAATTCGAACCATAAGGGATTTGCATATTAGACTGCATTCTTGAGATAGGATCTCAGAAACCCTAGAGAAGAGAAAGCAGTTCGCCATCTTCTTCTCTAGCCTTCTCCTCTAGCTGCCGCCGCCATCTACTGCTAGTTCGAGTTCTCTGAGAGGGAAGATTAAGAAAAGTTCTTGATTGTGTGTGGTGCTCACTGCTTCCATCGAGTTTTTCAGAAGAACTTGGTTCATGGGACGAACACTGCTGGTTCTGTTCCATCATCATTATGTCATATTCAGTGGGAGCAGTTCTTGGGATTTTTTTGGGGCGTGAACACCGACGTTGGGTGATACTGTTTCTCCGGATCAGGTATATCCCTTCCCTTCTCTTTTGGTTCAGATCTGGTTCGGTTTTGATTCAAGATAATTCCTGGATAATTTAGGGAATATGATTTCCAGTTGAAAGAAATGTAAGAAATTTTTGAAATTTGCCCACCCATTCCGCAACCTTTTTGGCGTCCATATGATGGATTTTACCATTCTTTCATACACTCCTTATCTATGCCCTTTTTGTATTTCTTGAACTGTGCTAACATGAATCATACATTTGGCTATAATATCTTGATGTCTTTCAGACACTTTTTTCCCTACTACTATTTCCTTTTATTTCTTCATTTTATAAAAATCTGTTAACATGATTCTTTTATGCAGTGTGATAAAACTGTCAGTGTTTTTTTCTGTAAAAGATTTACATGAAGACTTCATCAAACCAAGAAAACTTCTACCAAATCTACCAATAGAGAAACAGGATTTTGCTAACTGGTTGTGATGAAGGAATATCTTACCACCAAATCTACATGCTACGATGATTTTCGTGTTGGAGGTCTCCCTATTCCTCTCAATCCCTGAAGATTTTTTTTTGAATTAAAAAAGAAAAAAAAAGAAAAATGATATTAGAAAATCTCATCCTATACAACTTTTCATGGTTTCCCTCACTCTTACAAACACCTCTTTCAATTGTCTCGCTGTTTCTCAGGTTTTTACCATATCCAATTAAAAAGGAGGATCTCATTTCTTTTCCTTCCTACAAAATTTCATTCTCTACGTGCCCTTTTAATTGTCCTCCTCTTACTAATTAAAGAAACAGATTAGAAAGCACAAAAGAATTTAGAAACAAAAATTTTTAAAAATCCAAAAGTTTATTTTCTTTGATTTTCTAAAGAAACTAACTCAAGAAATCCCTTCTATATATAAAATCCCACCATGATCCAACTATATTAAAGGCAAAAAAGAAAATAAAACAAAACAATTTATGACTTTGATCATAATTAAATTTCCACATAAAGATTCTATTCTGGGTGGTATGGCAGTGGGTATTGGAAAGAGTGCTGGCAATTCAATTACTCTTGCTGTTAATTCAACAAACAAAAAGGTAGACGGCCAACTTAATAAAACGAATAACATGATTACAGGTCAGTGCGAATGGTTAAACATGATAAACAAAGCAAACAGAGAAACTGTTTAAATCCACTCCGCATTATTATATGACAATGACGTTGCTCCGTGATATAGAAAGCGCAACCAGTTAATTAGTAGCAGTAGCACCTTGGCTTCTACTATGCTGTGTCTTTGCTGGCCAATAACCCTAAAACAACAAAGGCTTCATGCTATTAACCATCCTGGTTTGCTTTCTTACTATCGGGGTTGGAAGCACATGACCAGTGTACCTCTAGGCTCTCTCTCTTGGCTGTGTTTTATCCAGGAGGTGGCCGACCAGACGAACTGGGTGGATAAGTTGGTGAGCAGTCCGAGTTGTTATGTTATGGTTCCTGCAGAATCATGCTTATCAAGCTTCTTGACACAAGGATCTTAGTGGTAATGTGGTACGTGCAGATTGCAGAGCTAGAGACATGGTCTACAAAATCACCATTTACAAGGTTCCACCAATTTATCATCCTCCTTTGCTTCCTCACGTACCTGTACCTAATGTTCTACAGGATTTTTTATAAGATTTGATAGCCAAAAATGTAGTGAATTTTTATATAATTAATGATTTTGACAGCCCAAAGATCATTTGGTTAGAGGCATGTCTTTCTACTCGAATCGAGCTTCTTCGGCCGGAAAATCTTCCTCTAACTAAATAAAGAAAGACCAAAAAACGAACTGCTGGATTTCTAAAAAGTTGACAATTAATACGGAAAAATGCACCAAACAAGGCCTTAATTGGGTGTATTGGTGGCTTAGGAATTCATCTTTTTAATAAAAAATAGGCCCAAAAACTAAAAAACCACAGAGGTATATTATTTTAAATACCGATACGCCCCTGCTATAACCTATCGATATTTTAAACCTTGCTTTTTCTCTACGCCTCCACCAAATTCACAGGAAATGACGACTGATGAGAGTAACGGACTGCAGAGAAGTTCAGGATCAGGTTTGATGAAGTTTTTTCCTTTTACTTTAATAAAGAGATTAATTAGCTGCGGAGCCAAAACAAAAAGTAAATAAAGAAATGGATATCCTTGTGAGTTGTGCCTTATAAAAGCAGCAAGGAATTTCATGTGGAATAGAAAATGTTATTGGGCCATAATAAGTTGTTTGGGTTTATAGGGCCTTTGATTTATTTGCTGTGGGCTTTAAATAGATTTAATACCGAAGTAAATGAAATGACGAGATGTTCCCAATGTGCTGTCCCAGTGGTATACTGGGAGCATTTTATTGGTAGCAGTTCTCTACAATATATGGTTTCGACAATATCTCAATCGGCCATTGCAGCCGTACCTCCAGAACTTTTCCCCGTGTGCAGCAGTAACATGTTGGGACAGTGTTGAAGCGTAATATTGGTAGCAGATCCTTACGTGATACGAGTTTGGATCAGTTATCATCACATGATCCCAATAATGCTTCACCCAATCATTATAGTCATACATCTGGAATATCTCTCTTTTGAATGATAAGGGGGATATTCCCAATGTGCAGCTACAGTGACATGTTCGAACAATGTTAGGAGTGTATGTTGGTTTACCGACATGATCTGATGCTGTACAACTTACATGAGACTGGGATCCACCCTAAAAGTAGGACTTGCAAGTATGAGATGTACGGTTCACAGATCATGTTATACTGAAGTTCTAAAAAATCTATGAATTGAAAACAAAAAATTAAGTAGAAAAAACAAAACAAAGCACACAAACATCACATAAGGAGAAGAAATCTACTATCAGCCAAGGAGATTTATAATTACAATGTTTACAAAATACAAGATAATTTCTTAAACAAAGGTCGTACTCCTTTATTCTCAAACAGTCCCAAGAAAACTTCTTACCGAAGGTACAAGACTCTTTATATGAGATCACACTTGCGAATCAGAGATCAATGATCCCAAGATCAACAAGTCCTGACTACGAGATCAGCTTGCCATATCAGGTTATTGTGAGTCTAGAGTCCTGCAAGATCCAAATGAGCCACCAGATAACAATAAGTTGCAAGGTTTGTTATGCTGCAAGTATGAATACTGTTGATCTCCACTTGCATAGTGGCTCAAGCCCTTCGCTTCCACAAATTTTGTATTCACTTTTCTTTTTTAACTTTGTCTGGATTGAATTATAGACTGGATTTCAATTAGAATTCAGGTCACCAACACACAGCATGCTGAAAGGGGGTTAGAATGTATGTTATTGGCATGTGATGTGGACTGTTAACCTCTACCCTTTTTTATTTCTTCTAGAGGCATGTTCACAATCTTGGACAAAAGGATCAAAATATAGATATGATATCAGCCATGGTTTTTAAAACCGATCCGAAGACCGAATCGGTTAGGGGTCCAGTTATTGGGTTGAATGGTTCGACTATTTGAACCGAACGATTGACCTATTTTGATAAAAAAAAAACGGTCAAAATCGTTCGAACGGTTTGAATGGTTAACCGTCCAGGTCAGCGGTTTGCTAATCAAAATCAACGGTTTTTGAAGAAAATCCGATTTTGGGAAAAACCAAAACCGGTCACTTGACCGGTTCTCGGTTTTTCCGATCTGACCGTCCGGTCTAGTTTTGAAAACCATGATATCAGGCATATCATATTTGTATCCAAGGTCTCTACCAAAATAAAATCCATATCCAAGGTCATGGAGAGCCATGAATACACTTAGAGTTGTCAATGGACCAGTCCAAATCAAAATCAATTTGGATGGATTGGACGAACCTATAAGATATATTGAATTGGACCAATCTAGACTTAATAGTCCAAAGTATTTATTGGATTGGATCGGACCTGTCCATCCACAACAGATTTATATTGGATTGGGTTAGATTCTACCAATATATGGTCCATTAATAGAAGATAAGAATAAGGGTGCCAATGGACCAGGTTTGGATTGGAATAAATCTAAATTAAAACCAATTTGAACAAATTGAACAATCCAAACATCAAGAAAAAATTATATGGTTTTAAATGACATGTCAGTTGTTTTTGTTTTAAAAATTGTCCAACACTTGAGTATGGGTTTGTGGAGTTCACATTGGCACCTCACATGCACATCTCAACATGCATTAGAAACATCTCCCTTTTATCATTGGGAGATGTTTTAAATACACGGTTGGGATGTGTTGTGGGGAGTTAGTTCACCTGCCAATAAAAGACATTCCAATGCTCTATCAACATCATCTCACACCGCACATCTCATGTATGATGGGTCTCACTTTTATAGTGGCTCCCATGAGATGTATGATGTTAGATCATATTGGTAGGGTGTTGGAATGTGTTTTATTGGCAGGAGATCCTGACATGAATTCCGGTCTGTGTAGGTATGCATCTATGGCCTACATCGACATCTTGACCCTTGGCAAATCCGAATTTAGATTAACTGTTTAGCAGGCTGTGTAATTAATGAGGCCCCATGCATTTAAATACCGACATAGAACATTGGTTCCGCAGCCTGCTGAACACTGAATAGCTAAACCATTCAGCAGCAAAACCTTGTTCGGCAAATTTACCGAAAAACGTCTGAAACAAGATTCCTAAGGTATCAAATTTCTTATAGGAATTTACAATCACGGCAGAAAACGGCAAGATTAAAAAAAAAAAAAAGAAAAAACTTATCGGAAGAGAGAACATTATGCATCATAAATACATCGCAGTGGGACCGAAATACCCATTCAACTGACTTGATTTTGATAATCAGTACCGACTGACGCTGACTCCGAACCTAACCCTAACAGCATTTGAGCGTACATATTGCACAGCTCTTGGTGTTTGAGCATCTAATATATGATACACCGAATGGGTGGAGTTCTGCAGGCCCCACATCTGGTGCAAATAAATGGCAGGCTGATGATGCCTTGGTGTTTTGAGCATAGTTTTTAAAATCGATTCGGAGATTGAATCCGTCAGGGGTTCGGTTATCGGGTCAAACGGTTTAATTGATGAATCAAACAGTCAACCCGTTTTGATAAAAAAATTTAGTCAAAATCATTCGAACAATTAACTAATCGGTTCAATAATTTGCTGACCAAAATTTATGTTTTTTTAGAAAATCTGGTTGGGGGGAAATGAAACCGGTCACCTGACCGATTCCTGATTTTTCCGATCCGATCTGGTTTTAAAAATCGATCACCTTTGTATGTCCTTTGAATCCTCTCTACTTGGAGTACTGATCGATATATCAACATTTCATCTCTGGACACAAGTCTATCTTTTGAGAGCGAGAGTTCACGGGGTGTTCGACAACATGATAAAACAAAAAAAACAGCTTCTACGTGAGCAAAATTTTTCTTTATCGAATAGCCCTAAATTATGCTTTATCAAATATGGCAGTCTTTGAAATAAGAAAATATAGGAAAACATAGAGGCATAGGATTGTAATCTACAATGACATTATGACACCTAGCACTTCATGTCAACTAAGTGCAACCTCTTGATAACTAGACACCTCGATCTCGCCATAGGCAGCTCGTCACAGGCAGCTCGCCACTAAAGCAACTCGCCACAGGCAATTCACCCTCAGCCTGGCAACTTAGACAACTCGGCACTACACAGGCAGTTCGCCACTTACGGGCAGCTCGCCTCTTAGTCAGACTGACCACCGCGTGACAACCTCGAGGAGCTCACCACCGTACCCCGCATTTTACAGGATTGTGACTTGTAACGGCTATATTAGCTCACCCACTCCCCAAGTCAGGCGGAAATGGGCGACCTTATTGGTTGGTGGCTTTATCCCCACCTAACACGAAAGCAGGTCCCGTCACAGCGGGAATCCAAGAACTGCTCCACCAAACCCATGAGGACTCCAGTATATAAAGACCTCACCCCCTAGGGGTGAAGGTAAGATGGTAACCCCTGCTCTCTAGCTCTCTCATTCTCTAATATCATATTCAGCTCGCAACTAAGTGCTGACTTAGCCATCGGAGTGACCTCGCCGGGTAAACACTCCCGGGTTCTCTGATTCAGTTTTCGTAGGTCCCTCAGCTCCCGCCGTCTACAAAGAGGAGCAGATCATCCCCTCCAGGGAGAAGCCGGGTTGCACTACACTAGGGAGCTCTACTTTAGCCTCTGAGTCGCAAGCCACTTGGGAGCAGACCGACTGATGAGGTACTTAGCCAAAAATTGGATACGTGACTAGAAACGGTTACATCAATTGGCGCCGTCTGTGGGAAACGTTACAAAAAGCTAAGTTCTCATCCTACAAAAAGCTAAGTCCTCTTCTCCCAGAAAACTAAGCCCTCACTTTTTAGAAACCGAAGCTCTTGCTTTACAGTTCCCTTTTTTTATGAACTCAAAGACTATGCAGGGAGCTAACAGACTAAGTAGCTCTAAGGCGCCCACCTAGTGCGGCCTGCGTGAGGTTTGGCGACTTGGCAGCCTGGCACATGCGCCGACTTGGCGCAACCTGGCACGGGCGCCGACCTGACGGCCTGACCCAGGCACGAACTGGCGAACTAATAAAAGACTTCCTCATTGCTTAAGACCCAGTCGCCTCTTTGGCATGGGCAAAGTCTAGGAGTGGACTACAAGTCGCTCCCAAAGCCTACGGGCTACAATACTGCTTAAGACCCAGTCGCCTCTTCGGCATGGGTAAAGTCTAGGAGTGGACCACAAGTCACTCCCAAAGCCTACGGACTACAATACTACTTAAGACCCAATCGCCTCTTCGGCATGGGCAAAGTCTAGGAGTGGACTACAAGTCGCTCCCAAAGCCTACGAGCTACAATACTGCTTAAGACCCAGTCGCCTCTTCGGCATAGGCAAAGTCTAGGAGTGGACTACAAGTCACTCCCAAAGCCTATGGGCTACAATACTGCTTAAGACCCAGTCACTTCTTCGGCATGGGCAAAGTCTAGGAGTGGACTACAAATCGCTCCCAAAGCTTACGGGCTACAATACTGCACAAGACCCAGCCGCCTCGTCGGCATGGGCAAAGCCAAGGAGAGTGGACTACAAGTCGCTCCCAGAGCCTAAGGACTAAAATACTGAACTGGCAAAGACCTCGGCACCTTACGGGCAACTCGCTTCCAAGCAGCTCCCAAAGCCTAAGAAACTGAATCAACGCTTACGAGCTCGCCGAATTATGGGCCAAAAGGAGAAATCTACTCCCTTCACCGAGTTACTTTTAGCTCGGGACTAGGGGCAAATGATGAGGGCGGATTTGGCCCTCCAATGACATTATGACACCTGGCACTTCATGCCAACTAAGTGCAGCCTCTTGATAACTAGACAGCTCGAGCTCGCCATAGGCAGCTCACCACAGGCAGTTCGCCACAGGCAGCTCGCCACTAAAGCAGCTCGTCACTGGCACAGGCAGCTCGTCACAGGCAGTTCGCCATAGGCAGCTCGCCACAGGCAGCTCACCCTCAGCCTGGCAACTTAGACAACTCGGCACTGCACAGGCAGCTCGCCACTAAGCAGCTCGCCACCAGGCAGCTTGCCACTTACGGGCAGCTCGCCTCCTAGTCAGACTGACCACCGCGTGACAACCCCGAGGAGCTCACCACCGTACTCCGCATTTTACGGGATTGTGACTTATAACGGCTATATTAGCTCACCCACTCCCCGAGTCAGGCGGAAATGGGTGACCTTACCGGTTGGTGGCTTTACCCCCACCTAACACGAAAGCAGGTCCTGTCACAGCGGGAATCTAGGAACTGCTCCACCAAACCCACGAGGACTCCAGTATATAAAGACCTCACCCCCCAGTGGCGAAGGTAAAATGGTAACCCCTGCTCTCTAGCTCTCTCATTCTCCAATATCATATTCAACTCACAATTAAGTACTGACTTAGCCATCGGAGTGGCCTCGCCGAATAAACATCCCCGAATTCTCTGATTCAGATCTCGCAGATCTCTTAGTTCCCACCGTCTACAAAGAGGAACAGATCATCCCCTCCAGGGAACAGCCGGATTACACTACACTGGGGAGCTCTACTTCAACCTCACGAGATACTTACCCAAAAACTTGATATGTGACCAAAAACGGTTACATCAAGAAAATATACGAAAAGATAGAGGCATAGGATTATAATCTACAGCTTAACAGCACTTATGCGACAATCTCTCACATCACAAACAATAATGCTTCACAAGTTCTAGACTCCACTCTCCACTCAAACCTTTTTGTTGTTTACAGATGTGCGACAATCTCTTACATCATCCAATATCATATATCCCATGTCAAAGAATGATTGTCTCATTTCAGAGTTCTTGATGTCAAGCAGTCGACGACAGTAAGACTTGGACAAGTAAAGCATTTGAACATCAATCCAATTAAAAGTTTATCTTGATGCAGAAGGGCTAGTCTCAAAACTCAGTGATCAGGTTTTAGGGTAGATCATGGATGGACAGACTACATTGACATCATGTAATACAACTAACACAATTGTATATGTTGGAGCAATGAAATTGTGGTTGTAAAAATCATAGGAAAACCAAAATAATTTTGTAAAAGAGAAAAGAAATATAGAATGAAGAAAAGAAGAGAACATGAATTTTATTTTGTTCTTAGCCTTTTGAGCTCTGTTACAAAAATGTTTCGGATGGATTACAAGATATTATAAAGGAGATTTATTTTTATGGTCTAAACCTTTCAGCTTCCAATTCCTAAAACAAACCCACTTAATACAAAAGATAAAAGATGAAGAAAATTACAAAATTACTATTTTTACTTTTCAAGAGATATATACCCAGAACCGAAAACATTAAGGCCGGCCCACTGGTAAGAGACTCTATCCAAAACAGTAGGAGCATCCTTGAAGACCTGGAAGTCTCTGGACAGAACTAAAAGGAACTGCAGAAATTCTGTTTCCTTGTAAGTTTGGAGCCTTTTTAAACGTCTCGACCTCCAAATCCAGTCATGTTTGATTTGCTAATTGTGAATCTGGTACAGCTAGAACAGAAATGGCATAAAGATATGCATCCATGGATGTTGTGGTCATAACAGTTGATGAAATCGTTTTTCTCAATGATTTTGGTCCGTTTGATTTGGAGTCAGAATCAGAATGATATATTCCCTCTTCCTGTTTGGTTTAGATGACAATTGAAATCAAAATCGATTGGAATGGATTCTCATTCTTAAGGGGAGGCAGAAGGAATGAGATATTATTCTCTCAAATAGACCGTGGAATTCCACTAAGAATGAGAATTAGATTTTAATTCCATCCAATCAAATGATTGGAATTGAAATTGAAATAGACCATTCTGATTCTGATTCCATATTCTTATAAACTAAATGGACCCTTGATTGTCTTCACTCCTCAGCTTAATTTGTGCCATATCTATATATTATTCAAACCCAAATAGGTCTCTAACCTCTAGCCTAGAGTCCAATGTTAGATGTTGTCTCATAGGCTGCGTTTGGTTGTAATGCAAAGACACTTTTATAGGTTGCAAATGCAAATGTGACCAGTTCAGGTGCGTGTAAAGTAGGACTGATATCTCTGTCTTCAACATTTCTCTACCCACCAATCACCTCTTCATAGAGTTCAAATCAGCCCCTCACAATATCTTACAGCACACATTCCCGCCATGTATCCTTGATAATAGTATAAAAAATGATGAAGCATCATTAAGAGATGTACCTAATACACAGCGAGAATATGCTGTGGGACGTTGTGGGGAATTATCTTGTGGGGTCTGATTTCAATTCTTCCTCTAAATGTGGAAATGTTGTCGGTACCTTGACGACTCATCGGTCCAAGAAATCAATCAAAACAGAGAGAGAAAATTTTGGCATAGGTTATTTGGAACACTGCCAATTCTGAAAGATTCTTCTTCGATTATACGAATGTGAACAAATCAATGGTCAAAAAATGAAGCATCAACACTTGTCTCCCCGTTGTCTTCGTAGATAACTCATTCTCCTATTGATTGTTGATGGTTTTGGATTAACCTCACCTAAGTGCGAATATAGTCGTGGCAGAACAGAAGACAGAAAATGCGGACTCGGGTTAACTCTTGCTTCGTTGCCACGCAAACCACAATTAATTAGAAGTGGAAAAGATGTGAGGCTCCGACCTTGAACAGCCTTGTCCAAATAATGTGGTAGCTGTACCTGTTTCTGTTGGGCAGGTAGAAGAGTTTAGTTTTTTAGCTTCGTAGGGCTACACAACAGGGGTAGTCCATCCCCTTTCCCTTAACCCCCCAACCCCTGGTGGCGGCGGGATTTGATCGCAGGTCTCTATTCCGATGAATCAGAAAATCTATCAATTTAGCCACCATCAGTTGGTAGTATAAGAGTAATTTAGTTATCTATCCGATAACTCGTCTATCGGCGGAACGGGATCTACTACTCACGTACGGGTGCCTCACAGGCACATCCACCGTGTATTGTGAACATCTCCCATGAATAACAACTTATAAGTACGGGAGATGTTCCCGATGCATGGTAGGATGTGGATGTAAGGTCGGTGTGAGGCACCCTGTGTGAGGAGTAGATCCAGGCATGGGTCAGACTTAGATGTACTGCTACCGCATGTTATATAACTAGTGAATAACCCCGTACTAAGTATAGGAAAGTTAATTATATATATGAATAAACATTAATAATTTTTATTACTATTTATAAATTGCCAATTTTTAAGACATTCATATAGTCTATGGGTTCACATAAATTGACCCTTATATGTCAAACCCGTAAAATTATACGGGCCATTAAATTCAACTTGAACTGTTTATTACATTAATTTAACCATTCTTATTCTTATTCTTATTAATTTATTTTAGTATTTAATTTAAAACTTTTGTTATATAGTAATAATAATAACTAAACTTGTAATTATTTAAATATTTACTTAAAATATTTTTTGCAACCAAGTATAATTATTATATAATAGATTTGTTAATTCATATTTTGCATTTAAGAATAAACATTAATGATTTGGCTTAACAATTTTAATGTGTTAATAAATATTGATTCTTATTTAAGGTTTAATTGCTGTATTCGGTAATTACTATGGGGCATGCTTTGAATAAACATAAATGATAACTGAAGATTGTTATTTCATTTTTTATTATTTACTTAATTAAGTACTTGATGATTGTTATTATCATTAATTATTTCTATAAATAAATAATTATTATTATTATTTACTTAATCTAGTAATTTTCAGCAAGTAATTATTTGATTTAATTTGAATTATTTCATTTTTTTAATTATTTATAATAGACATTTAGGGTAGGCTCTTTATTTGATTTAAGAGGCTTACCATATTTTATCTACACAATGATCCCATACTAAGTAAGGGGCAACTACTAGGAATAGCAATGGGACGGGGCACCCCCTCCCCGTCTCCGCCCCGAAGTCACGATACCTTGCCTCGTACCCGATGGCGGGGCATCCATTCCCCATTGGGGATGGGGAATCCCCGAATTTTCCCTGCTCCAAGGCAATTACTTAAAAAATTATCTATTTTATGGACAATTTATACATAGGATATAGGAATTTGGGGGTATTTTAGAATTGAATTATAATACTTTAGGGGTATTTCAAAAATAAAATTATGGGATCCTAGGATTTAAAAAAATTTAGGAAAAACTTAGAGATATTTTAAATATCAATATTAAACGTAGAGATATTTTACTAATTTACCTTCGGGTTCGGGGAATTATATATAAAACCTGTCCCTACCCCGTACCCGGTTCGGGGAAAAATTATTTTCCCCATCTCCGCCCCATCCTTGATTAGGGTCGGGGAAAACTCGCTCCATTCGGGGTAGGGTGGGGCCCTGGTTTTATGGGGAAAATCGCCATCCCTAGCAACTACAATATCATTTAATTTGAATTTTACTATTTAATAATAAAAAATCAATATCCTCTTGAGGAACCCACCCCCAAAAAAGTATCAATAACTTTGAAATCATTAATCTATTTTTAAAATAGTAAAATTAGATGAATGTTTACAACAATATCACCAATACTGCTTAATAATTAGGGACATATGAATGGATAAAAAGCATTTAAATGATATCCATTAAAAAAGGCAAAGAAGGAAGAAAATCATTCAAAGAGCTGCTAAGAAAAATAATCCATGCCAAACAACATTTGTAGATGCATCCATCATCTGGAGTAAGAGATGAAAAACATATGACTACAATCAAATCATCATCATGTATGGCTACAATCAACTGATAATATAATCAGGACTCCAAAGCCCGTCCAACAGAGGAAACATGAAAGAAAGGAGAATAATGGGACCATCCTAACTATGGACGTCACCTCCAAGTTAGGTGGCAACACTTCTTTTGGCCAATCATGGTTATGGATTTTAAGTCTAAGCTCCCCACAGTGCACGTAGACTGTCTAGAATTTATCTTTAGGAAAAGGTAGGAAAACCATAACATAATCTAATGGTATGTTTGAATTATGGGAATTGGGAGATAGAAATAGAAAATGTAGGTTGAAATTATAATTTTGGGCATGTTGATGTGTCAAATTTAAGTCAATTATAATACTCAGATTTTTAGTTCATTCATTTAGTGATAATTTGAATATTTTTTTTATTCCATGTCTTTATTGAGTAATATAGATTAATAATATATTAATAATTATGGAATTAGTAATAATAATAAGTATATTATTATTACTATTATTTACTAATATTATATTCTTATTATGTGTGTATTGATTTTGAAATAAGTAATATTAAGTTATTATTATTATTATTATTTATTTTTAATATAAAGTAATTAATTTGTTATAATTATGCTTTTTAGTTAATTCCTGAAATAGTAATTGCTTTTATAATTCTTTTAGTTTAACAATAATGAATAATTGAAAGTTTATAATTTAACTTTCACTAAATGAAATATTTATTGGAGAATAATAATAGTATTAATTATAATTACTTATAATAATAATAATAACACTAATTATATATTTATAAAATAATTAATATGAACTAATATAAATATAAAATGATTATATCCCAATTAATAATTAACATTATTAAAATACTTATTAATTATCATTAATTAATTAACATTCCAAAGTAATAATTATCATTGTTCTAATTAAGGAATTAATTATTAGTAAGTAATTATAATCAATAATTGATTTCTGATGAATTATTAATTATCATTGATTAATATCATTCTGAATTAATAATGAGAAATATTATCAGTAATTAAGTATTAGCAGTAATTATTATAAGAAATTATTATCAGTAATTAATTATTATCAATGATTTATTATTATTAGTAATTAATAGCTGAAATTAATTAATTATTATTAGTACCCCTCTCTTTCAAAAAGTTGACTCATCATCAATGACAATGACTTGATAAATGCATAATTTGATAAAAATAGGTAAATATCATTAATTTATTTTTTTTATTTTTTGGAAAACTGAATAAGAGAAAAATAAAATGGTTAGCATTGCAAATGAAAAGTTATTTGGATTTTTGCAAAAAAATTATTGAACATAAAAAACCAATTATTCAAAAATAAGGTTGTTAAATCAAAGAGTAATTAAAATTATTCAATAAATAATAACTTTAAGAAATTAAAATTAATAATTAATTATCTGTCCGAATTAAAATGGGCTATTTCAGCAAATAATTTTAAGTAATTAAATTTTGCTATTAAAATTTTTTAATAATAATCAGTATTATTAATAGATTAATAATATATTAATAATTTTGAAATCAATAAAATAATAAGTATATTATTATTATTAACTAATAATATATTCTTATTATGTGTGTACTGGTTTTGAAATCAGTAATATTGAAGTATTATTATTATTTTATTTTTATTTTTATTAAGTAATTAATTTGTTATAATTATGATTTTTAGTTAATTCGTAAAATAATATTTGCTTTTATAATTCTTTAAGTTTAACAATATTGAATAATTGAAAGTTTTATAATTTAACTTTCACTAAATGAAGTATTTATTGGAGAATAATAATAGTATTAATTATCATTACTTGTAATAATAATAATGTAAATAAGTAACACTAATTATATATTTATAAAATATTTAATATGAATTAATATTAATATAAAATGATTATATCCCAATTAATAATTAGCATTATTAAAATGATTTTTAATTATCATTAATTAATTAACATTCCAAAGTAATAATTATCATCATTAGTATTAGTAATAATTAATTATAATTATTGATAATAATAATAGTATAATTATATTAATTATATTTACTTAATAATAATAAATTTTTTATTTTATATAAATGTATGAATTATAATTTCTGATAATAATTATAATATAAATAATTAATATTAAATATTTATTTTCAAAATAATTAATGACTTAATATAAATATAAAATGATTATTTCCGAATTATTAATTACCATTATGAAAATATTTACTAATTATCATTTCGAATTAATAATGAGAAATGTTGTGAGTAATAAATTATTATTAATTAAGTATTAGCAGTAATTATTAAAGAAATTATTTTTAGTAATTAATTATTATCAGTGAGTAATTATTATTAGTAATTAATAGCTGGAATTAATTAATTAATTAGAAGTAGTTAATAGTAATTAATTAGTAATTAACAATAGATATTATTAGTAATTAATAGCTGTAATTAATTAATTAGAAGTAGTGAACAGTAATTATTATTAATCAAAAGTTGGAATTAATTAATTAGTTTAGTAGTTAACAGTAATTAATAGCATAGTTTCCTTTTTTTTAGGAAAGGATTGAAAGTGGGAGCTTCCCACTTCTCACAACTCTACATGGTGGTGGGCTCCACTTTGTATGTTAGTGGGCTCTTTTCTTGAACTGCCACTAATAAGAATTTGACGCATGTATACTGGGCTCTGTTCTTGAACTACCATTAATCAGAATTTGACACGTGTTCATTTTGTTTAAATCTTTGGAATGACAGGTGTCTGAAAGTAGATGGGCCACATGTCTGATAGTGGGGGGCTTTGGCCTAAAATCGTTCCTTGAATATATATATATATATATATATATATATATATATATATATATATTAGTGACAGTCTTTTCTTTGACATGTGCTAATTCGAGTTTGATTCAGTTCAAGAGCATTGCACGAGCACCGAAACATGCAGAAGAAGCAAATTCAAACCCCTACTATTGGCGTTGGCATCTTGGCGATGCCCATATATATGGATAGATTAAGGCCTTGTTTGGTTCTAATTTTCAAAGTTTTTATTTTATTTTTAAAAGTGTGAAAGTATGAGAAGTATAAGAATGTGTTTGTTTGACATATTTTTTATTTTAAAAACATGAAGTAAAAGTACAAAAAAAGCAAAAAATACAAAGTCATCTTTTGACGTATTTTATATATTCTAAAACGTGTGCATTAGTCGCACGTATGATACTTATACACCTCGCCATGTAAAAGAATATATAAATGTTACGTGGAATTATAGGTACATTAATGTATTCAGTAACATGTATGTGCCATGTAGCATGTATCAAATTTATCATTGACTTACTTTCATATGCCACATGGAATCCTTATATATTGCCACTTAGCATCCACACATGTAAAACGTTTTGTTGTATTCAAGCACCATCATTTAATTTTACTTTGAAAAATATGCTTTTGAAAAAATTCCATCCAAACATTTTCAAAGTAAAAATATGAAAGTAGAAGTATTCCATTTACTTTGTACACCATAAAGTAGGAGTATTACCAAATAAGGCCTAAATTGTTTATTTATGAAGTACCACCAAACAAGTCCTAAATTGTTTAATACTTGGTATAACTCTTGCATAAGTTTAGTAATGGTTGAAAGGTTATCAAAGTGCAAAAGTACTTCCATCAAATAACAAATTTAAAAAGGAGAAATTATATGGAAGTAATAAAAGACACCCAAGGGAAGGAGCTATAGCTAGAGGAGGTGGTTGGTGCTTTTCAGAAGCTAGCAAAAATGACAAGTTGGGAACATGATGAGGGCGAAGAAATAGCTGACTGGTGTAATTTGAGATTTCCTTAGTTATCAGAAGAAGACAAAAAAGACCTCTTAATTCCACCAACATGGGAGAAAGCTCAAGAAATTGTGAAAAACATGAAACCCCATACTGTACCAGAGCCTAATGGCTAGAAATTGCAAACCCATCACTCAACTGCTATTTGCGGATGATTGTCTTCTCTTTTGTAAAGAAGACTATCCAAGATGATAGAAGCAAGACAACAAATCATTGCTTCCTTTGAACACATGTCAGGGGAGAAAATAAATACTAGTAAGTGTTGTTTTGTTCAATTCAAACATGCTTCGGAGGCAAAGACAATTCATATTAAGAACATTAAAAATTAAGCAAATGGGTTTCAATGATAAATACATGCATGGGTGCAACATTGTGGATAGGCAAGAGAAAAGTGGGATCCTTTAAAGAGTTGTTAAAAAAAAAAGAAGGAAAAGATGTCTTGATGGAAGACCAGTTTATTGTTCTAGGTAGGTAGGACCACACTTATCAAGGGAATAGCTCAAGTGATTCCAATTTATGTAATAGGTACAACTCTTTTTCCAAAGACAATAAATGAAATGGAGTTGTAAAGATCATTTTGGTGGAAGGATGGTTCATAACAACATGGATGATATCAGACCTGTTCATGGGCCGGGTCAGGCCAGACTTTCACTCTGTATTAATAAATTTTTCTAAAGCCCGAGCCCGAGCCTGAGCTCGGCTCCACCATCGGGCCTATAACTTGGGCCCGAGCCCGGCCCTCATAAAAAGCCTGAAGCCCTGGCTTGGGCCCAAGCTCGAAATTTAGCCCATGCTATTACTATTGCTGAAGCGGCTGAATAGAGATAGAGAGAGAGAGAAATTATAAAGAAAAAAAATAAAAAATGTATATATTAAATTATAAATATATATTTTAATAAATATTATATTATTTATATATTTTATATAATATATAAAATATATAATATTGAGTCGGGCCGGGCCGGGCTCGGGTAGGGCTTTTTTGACAAATCCCGAGCCCGGCTTGAAACACAGTCAGGCTTACTGTGTTAGGCCCAAGGTCAGGCCCGCGGGCCTAATTACATGACCAAGCCCAACCGGGGTGTGGGTCGGGCCATCGGGCTACTCGGCCCATGAACAGGTCTAGACGACATACAATTGGATAGAACAAGTTATGTACATCAAAGAAAGAAGGGGGATAGGGTTTCCGTAAGATGCTATACATTAATAAAGCGTTGTTTGGAAAGCAATATTGGAGATTATTCTCAAAACCTGAAGCATTATGGACAAGGGTAATTAAAGAAAAATACTTGAAGTCAAGCTCAACCTTTGCTC
This sequence comes from Nelumbo nucifera, assembly GCF_055504915.1. NCBI lineage: Eukaryota > Viridiplantae > Streptophyta > Magnoliopsida > Proteales > Nelumbonaceae > Nelumbo > Nelumbo nucifera. The sequence goes on from NC_142652.1 coordinate 66,829,966, forward strand.
AGGTGGAAGGTCCATCTTATTTTGGCTGATGGAAACAAATGCTAGTAGTGGTTAAGGAGTTAAAAACTAATTTTATATATCAAATGTGTTGGAGGGAGATTCAAAATTTCAAGAACCTCTCCTCCCTCTTTGTGCTCCTTTAGTTTTGTCATTTCCTTTTCCCACCTTTGAATGCATGGGAAGACTCCTTGTCCCACATTGCTTGGGAAAGGAGTTGAGTTGGAGTATATCTATAGATTTACTCTCTCTCTATGGGTAGGGACCCATAAGAGGAAAACACTATAGATATTCCGATGCATGCGAGGGAGGTTGCGGGTGCGGGCGCATGTACGTGTGCGTGTATGTGTATACGTGCACTACACCAAATTGTTTTGTTATTGACCGGATTAAACAATTTGACTTAAATTTCAAAATTTATTTTTAAACGTTTTCTTTTCTGTTTTGTGTCTCTTCCTCTTTGTGTTTCTTCAAACAGGTGCACTATTTTGAAGAGGCCTTTGTTTGAAAGGACACTTTTGTGTCCATTCGGGTGACCAAGAACTCTCTATAAAAGGAGTGTTGGTCGACCCAAAAACACACACCAGTGCATAGTCTTTTTAGTCAATCGTTCTTCTCTAAGCATATGAGCATCATTCTTTGTGGTCCGCGGAGGTCTGGTAAGCGAGTGCACGCCTACCAGGGGCCTGTGGGATGTTTTATCTTGGCGATCGATTTGCAATCACCCGGCTACACCGTAGGGGGAAAATGCAGTTTTAAGGAGAGTGACCAAGTGGCACGACTCAGCCCTCTTTCTCTCTGCAAATTCTTAGTTTTACATTTCTGCAATGCTACAGATTTGCAAGTTCTCGATTTGGAAAGCGACTACTGATAAGTTCCATTTTGCCTTCTTTACTATTTTCCAACAATCTTAAAACCGCATTTATGGAACCTATCTCTACTAACCCTTTCATGAGGAACTTGATACTGTCAACAGTTCCCGATTTTTCTAAGATTGAACATTTTTAATGGAACCAACTACAAGCGTTGAAGACAATGCCTTCTATTTTCCTTAGAGCAATTAGGGGTAGGGGTGCTCACGATTTGGTTTCCTTAGAACACTTAAGGGTAGGGGTGCTCACGGTTCGGTTAACCAAACTATGGGGTTACTTTGTGCACCAAACCGACTTGATCAGTTTTTTATCTATCCGAACTGAAACCAAACCGATGCAAACCAGTGGACCGGTTAACCGTGGTTCACTTTTTCGGTTTTTTTATGCACTCAAAGTAAAAAAAAAGTGTAAAAACCTCTCCTCTTGCAGGTTTTTTGGTTTTTTCATTCAAGCTGAAATGAAAAATATAAACAACATTCATTCATATTCTAAAAGTACGAAAAAATAAATAAATACCTAAAAGAGGTGGCGCCTGAGAGGTGGCAATTTGCTAGTGTCGGACTGGTTGGTGGTTGTTGTTGGTTGTCGCCTGAATTGAAGTGAGAGAGAGTGATTGAGAGAGATGAGAGAATGAGTTAGAGAGAGTGATTGAGAGAGATGAGAGAATGAGTTAGAGAGAGTGACTGAGAGAGATGAGTGACTGAACTGAGTTGGAGGCCGTTGGTCGGTCTAGCTCGTTAGGGAAGAAGAAGAAGAGAGATGAGAGAAAGTTACTGAGAGAGAGAACTGACTACTGAGAGTGAGAGACCATTGGTGTTGAGGCCGAAGGCTGTTGGTCCGTTGGGGAAGAAGAAGACAGATGAGAGACTGAAAAGTGAGAACAGAGATAAGAGAATTGAGAGAAGGAAAGACCCAAAAGTGAAAGGGTATTAGGTTAAAATCAATTCATCTATTCGATTTTAAAAAATATAATATATTATATAAATTATATAATATATATATTAGTATATACCGGTTGGTTCGGTTAACCGCCGATTTTTTTAAAAGGTTAACCAAAATCAAACCGATCGGTTCGGTTAACCAATTTTTCGGTTCAGTTTTGGTCGGTTTGGTTTTTGCTCACCCCTAGTTAGGGGTAGCCTTTTCTTTGACTGAACCGAACTAACTAAACATGGAGGAACCAGGTCATTCTATTGTTACAAAACACTGGACTACGGTCGACCACCTCTGCACAAACCATATCCTCAATTGCTTGTCCAGTGAACTGTACAATGTTCACTCTTCTTATAACTTTGCCCATGAAATTTGGAATGCATTGGACAACAAGTATGCTCTAGAAAATGTTGGAAATAAAAAAATATGTGATTGCCAATTTTCTGCATTTCACCATGAAAGAAGACATGGACGTGTCTGCCTAAATAGATGAGTTTCAGGTGCTTGTGGGGGAACTAGCAAAGGAAGGCATGGTACTGCCAGATGAATTTGTTATTGGTTTTCTTATAGAGAAATTGCCACATACATGGAATGATTTCAAAACAAGTATGAAGTATAAGAGGAAGGACACTACTTTGGATCAAGTAGTGGTCTGAATTAAAATAGAAGATGATGAGGGCGGATTTGGCCCTCCAATGGCATTGTGACACATGGCATCTCGGAACAACTAGGTGACATCTGGAACCATTTAGGCAACAACTTGCCTTAGCCAAGATGATGGTGTCCCAGTTGGCGGCTTGGCACAGGCGTCGAACTAGCGACCTGGCACAGGTGCCAAACTGGTGTCCTGGCACAGGCACCGAATTGGCGGCCTGGCACAGGCGCCGACCTAGCGACCTGGCACAAGCACTAAACTGGTAGCCTGGCACAGGCGCCAAACTGGCGATCTGGCACAGGCATCGAACTGGCAGCCTAGCACAGGCGTCGAACTGGCAACTTGGCACAGGCACCAAAATGGCAGCCTGGCACAGGCGCTGACCTAGCGGCCTGGCACAGGCGCCGAACTGGCAGCCAGACACAGGCGTCGAACTGGCGACCTGACACAGGCGCTGAACTGGCGGCCTGCGAGACGTGATCACCGACAAATTCGGCATGCATATCCTAACACTCTCACGATCCTTGGAAGTTGGCCCACGTACCGAACGATCCGGAGGGTGATCAACGTGCATGGCGGTTGCCTCCGAGAATCTCGGACCACTTAGGCGACCTCTCGGAAATCTCGGATAGGGTGCGTGAAGCCCACGCTAGACAATGCCTATATAGAGGCACCAACCTCAATGGCATGGGGGGGGGGGCAAGTAAACATATTCTAGCTCTCATACTTTATGATTTTTAGCTCGCAATCTACTATGAGAGTACCGACTTAAGCATCGGAGCGATCTCGCCGGGTTAGCCACCCCGAGTCCTCTGACATTGATTCCTTGCAGGTCTCTAAAGAATTACGAAGCTCAACAATCAATCCAGCTCGGCGGTCTGGTCAGCTCGACACCTAGCCTACCCCCAGCTTGGCCTGGTCATCTCGCCACATCATCTGCCTCCAGCTCGGCACCTGATCTGCCCCCTAGTCAGCTCGGCACCTAATCTACGACCCAGTCAGTTCGGCACCTAACCTGCCCAGCTCGACCCAGTCAATTCGGCACCTAACCTGCCCAGCTCGGCCCAGCCAGTTCGGCACCTAACCTACCCTGCTCGGCCTAGTCAGTTCAGCACCTAATATGCAGCTCGGCCCAGTCAGTTGGGCACGTAACCTGCCCAGCTTGGCCCAGTTAGTTCGGCACCTAAACTGCCCAACTCTGCCCAATCAGCTCGTCATCTAATCTACCCAGCTCGGCCCAGTCAGCTCATCACCTAATATGCAGCTTGGCCCCCTAGTCAGCTTAGCACCTAATAGGCAACTCGACACTTTAGTCAGCTCGACACCTAATAGAAAGCTCGGCCTCCAGGTCCTCATCCAGCAATTCAACAGAACCGGCTTCGTGTACAGAACACTCGATCTCCCAACCGAGCTGAGGAGACTTCCAGGTTCCACTTCCTCTTGGGAGCCAAGTCTCACCTCGCGGCAGGAGGGACGGGCAGTTCACTCCGCCCGCTTCACAGGGTAACGTCGAAAACAGGTCCGGAGACACTCAGCCCGCCAGGGCCATTCTTCCTCGGCGATCGCATCAAGAAGGTTTGCTCGCAGGTAACCGGTTCGGGGTTCTGGCCGCGAGCTCAAGGCAAGGCCCTTCCATCCGTGGCAGTCAGCCTCAACATCAAGGGAACTAAGAACCACCTTGCGGCAGAACAGTACCAGACCACACAGAGGTTAGCAGCACCAATGCGGAGCCGACGAAGAAACAACAACAAAGGCGTCGCAAAGCACGCCAAACCTCAACTCAAAACAATCAGCTCGCAAGGCCCAACCAGCAGGAACAAGTAAAAGGTAAAGAGGAGGCGAGCTCAGCAGCCACAAAGACCTCTCCTCTTCTCTCCGATTGTCCCCTCTGTCTTCTGAGCTATTGGTGACCCCGATGCCCAAGGACTTCAAATTCCTCCCCTCGACAAGTATGATGGATCTTTTGATCCAAACGACCATGTTGACTCCTTTCAGTCCCAAATGCATCTAGTTGGGGTTGACGAGTCCTGCATGTGCGTGGCTTTCTCCACCATGTTTAAAGGAGTAGCTCACACATGGTACCAAAACCTCGTGCCGAGAACAATCAAGAGTTGGGGCGCAGTTCGTGGAGTTGTTCACCTCGCACTTCATCACCAGCAAGAAGTGCCCGAGGTTCCAAGAAAGTCTCCTCAAGGTAGTTCAAAGAGAAGGGGAGTCCATAAGAAGCTATATCAAGCACTTCAATGACACATGCCTGCAGATCCCCGATCTAAATCCAGCAGTGAGGCTCACGACAGCGAAGAAGGGTATAACTCAAAGGGAGTTCAAGTGGCATGTGGTGGCCAACAAGTCGAAAAACATCACAAAATTCCTCAAGCTCGCTAGGAGAGAAGGTGACAACACAGGTAATGGCGGGAATAAGATAAGAAAGAGCAAGTCCCCGACTAGGGGAGGAAACAAGTCTGGGAGCCGATCTCCTTCGCGATCTCGCAAGTCAGGTCAGTGTTTCAAAACTCCGCCTATTGAAAGGATGAGCTATACACCCCTCAACGCGAAGCGAGGAGAAATCAAAGACTCCTCCTATGTGAAGTGGCCACCTCGGTTGAGGGGAGATCCCGCCACTAGGAACAAGAACGTTTACTGTCACTTTCATAAAGACCACGGTCACAGTACAGAGAATTGTAGGAACCTCCGTGATGAGATCAAAGAGCTCATCCGTCGTGGGTATTTAAAAAATTTCATACAAAGAGAAGACAAAAACCAAGCAGATTGCCAAATAGAATGACAGAGGGACAAAAGAAAAAATGCTTGCGAGTCCAGTAGCAGATAGAGTGAGTAGCCGCCACAGTAGTTACCCAAAGAAAGGCCAATCTGCGGAGTAATCAACATGATTACTGGCAGGTCCATCATCGCGGGCTGCACTTCGGCAGCAGGCCGAGCATCAGTTCGTGAATTAGAAAACGAGGAGTAAAATCCGTTGAAGCGACCCTGACTTGAAGACCCTATCTACTTCATGGAGGATGATGCATGCGGGATCCAATATCCTCATGATGGCGCCCTAGTGATAAAGCTGAGGATAAATGATTTCGATGTCAAGCGCATCCTAGTGAACTCGGGTAGCTCGGCCGACATCCTGTTCAAAGATGCCTTTGACAAGCTACAGCTCCAGACAAGCGATCTAAAGCTGACGGATACTCCCCTGGTAGGCTTCAGCGGCGAGGAGGTCAGACCTCTAGGGCGAGTCTCAGTACCCATAGAGGTCAGCATGTGGCCCAATATTGTAAGGTTCGAGCACACGTTCTTAGTGGTCGCAACTCCATCCCCGTACAATGCCATAGTAGGTCGGCCCATTACGCACGCACTACATGCGATAGTATCCACCTACTACTTGGCATTGAAGTTCCCTACGGACTATGGAGTAGGGTTTGTGCGAGGCGACCAACTCAAATCTCACAAATGCTACGTCGCCGCCCTCAAAGGGAAAGCCAAACTAGCGGCTGACGTCGAGCTCGAGTGACCTACGGAGTATGCCGCGGAGCGAGCTACACCGACGGAGGAGACGATTCACATCCCGGTCTCAGCAGATGATCCAGCTAAGACCCCCCAGATCGGCATTTTGATCGAGGAACCACTTCGCTCTCAGTTGGTAAGTTTTTTACTTAAAAATTTAGATGCATTTGCATGGTCCACGGCAGAAATGCCCAGAATATATTCTAAGGTCCTAACTCACAAATTAACTAGTGATACCTTAGTCAGGCCCGTTAGACATAAAAAATGCAACCTCACCCCGGAGCACTAGAGGATAGTCGATGAAGAGGTCGGGAAGCTCTTAGCGGTAGATTTCATCAGGGGGGTCCATTACCCGAGCTGGATAGCTAACCTAGTTCTGGTAAAAAAGGCCAACGGTAAATGGCGCATGTGCGTCGATTATACCGACCTAAATAGAGCCTGCCCGAAAGATTGTTTCCCGCTACCCAAGATCGACCGCCTAGTGGATGCGACCTCAGGGCATGGGTTGCTGAGCTTTCTGGATGCATATTCGGGTTACAACCAGATTAGGATGGACCCTGCCGATGAAGGAAAAAACAGCCTTTGTAACCGAGCTCGGACTGAACTGCTATAAGGTTATGCCCTACAGACTAAAAAATGCTGGGGCAACCTTTCAAAGACTTGTAAATAGGATTTTGAGCCGTTAATCGGCAATAAAGTTGAATGTTATGTAGATGATATGGTTGTTAAGACCCAATTTTCAAAATTGTTATTGAATGATTTGCAAAACGTTTTTGAAATTTTACGAAAATACAACATGAAGTTAAATCCCAACAAATGTGTCTTCGGCGCCACCTTGGGTAAATTCTTGGGCTACATAGTCAACCGACGTGGCATCGAAGCTAACCCAGAAAAGATAAAGGCCATCTTTGATATGAGACCACCTCGCAAGCTAAAAGAGGTTCAGAGGCTGAATGGCCACATAGCCGCTCTGAGCCGTTTTATGTCAAAGTCGGCAGATTGCTGCCTGCCTTTCTTTTAAGGCTATAAAGAAAAGTAAAGACTTCAAGTGGACTGTGGAGTGTCAGCTCGCTTTTGATGAGCTGAAAAGATACCTAGCTAGTATCTCGGTTCTGACCCGACCCAAGGAAGGGGATATTTTAAAGTTGTACCTCTCCACGAGTGACGAGGTGGTCAGCTCGGTACTGATAAAAGAGATAGATCGGGTCCAATGACCCATCTACTATGTTAGCAAGGTTTTGCATGATGTTGAAACAAGGTATCCGGAGATTGAGAAGCTGGCATACGCACAAGCCATAGCAACTCGGAAGCTTTGTCCATACTTCCAAGCCCACACTGTCGTCATCCTCACCAATAAGCCTCTAAGGCAGATCCTATTCAAGCCCAAGGTGTCCGACAGATTGACGAAATGGGCTATCGAACTCAGTGAGTAGGACATCCGATACGAACCCCGGACGACAATTAAGGCCCAAGCCTTAGCCGATTTCATGGCAGAATGTACGTTCAAAACCGCAACCCCCGAACTGGCCGAGCTTGAGCACATAGAGGAAACTTCAACCAGCGTGACACCAATTCCGGTTAGAGTAGGTCCGACCTGGGACGAGGAACCCTGGATCCTCTACGTTGATGGCTCATCCAACCAACAAGGAAGCGGCACGAGCATAATTCTGTACGGTCCAAGCGAGGTGAAACTAGAATACGCACTCCGGTTCGGGTTTGCAGCGTCCAACAACAAGGCAGAGTACGAGGCATTAATAGCCGAGCTCACTTTAGCAAAGGAAGTAAATGCTAAACATGTTATCATCTGCAGCGACTCCCAGCTCGTGGTCAATCAAGTCAGCGGCGAGTATGAAGCCCGCGACCCCACCATGGCTGCTTATTTGACCAAGGTTAGAGAGGTTCTGCGTGGCTTCACATCTTATTTCATCAAGCAGATCCCGAGATCTGAGAACGCTGAGACCGAAGCCTTGTCCCAGTTAGCCAACACAAGCAGCAACACCATGCGGACCGTGTACATAGAGGACCTACCTCGGCCTAGCATTCTCGGGGGGTGGGGGGGCAGGAGAGGTCGCTCCTATAGCACAAGTAGAGACGAGCTGGATTGACCCACTTGCGAATTATCTGCTTCACGGGACCCTCCCTGTAGATCGCAATGCAGCCAGAAGGGTAGAGCGCCAGTCGACTAAGTACGTCATTATAGACGGATAGCTGTACAGGAGGTCTTTCATGCTCCCCTACTTGCTGCCTGCAACCCTCAGAGGTCGAACTCGTTCTCCACGACACCCATGAAGGCTTGTGTGGCGGACACTTGGGGGCAAGGCTCTCGCTCAGAAGGCGCTACAACAAGGTTACTACTGGCCTACAATGAAGGCAGACACACTCGAGCTCGTCAAAAAGTGCGACAAGAGTCAGAGGCATACCAACATCCACCACCAACCTGCTGCTGACCTCAAATACCTCACTAGCCCATGGCCCTTCGCACAGTGGGGAATCGACATACTTGGCCCATTCCTGCTTGCGACAGGACAGAGGAGGTTTCTAGTGGTAGTACTGGATTATTTCACGAAGTGGGTGGAAGCGGAACCCCTAATGACGATCACGACCCGCAACATACAAAATTTCTTCTGGAGGAATATAGTATGTCGCTTCGGTCTACCTCGGGTACTCATCTCCGACAACAGAAAGCATTTTGAGGACATCAAGTTTCAAAATTGGTGTGCCGAGATGGGAATACAGCAAAACTTCACCTCGGTGGCACACCCACAAGCAAACGGGCAAGCAAAAGTTACAAACAAAGCTATACTCCATGGACTAAAAGCTCGCTTAGCCCGAGCCAAAGGATTGTAGGTAGACGAACTGCCCAGTGTGGGCCTACCGGACTACCGTCAAGACTGCCACGGGTGAGACTCCCTTCAACCTCACTTACAGCACGGAAGTGGTGATCCTAGTAGAAATCGAGGTGCTGACACTACGCTTAGAGACGTACGACGAGGAGACAAACGACGATGAGCTTCGTACCAACCTCGACCTGGTGGAAGAAGTACGGGACCTGGCATACATCCAAACTGCAGCTTACCAGCAGAGAGTGGCTCGGTACTATAACACTCGGGTCAAGAAATGACACTTCTGTGTCGGCGACCTGGTTCTTCGGAAGGTTATAGTACCTGAGCCTGGTGTCGGTAAGCTTGGACCAAACTGGGAAGGTCCGTACCGAGTAAGACGGGTATTCGGGGAAGGTACGTACGAGCTCGAGACCTTGGAAGGGAAACAAGTACCTCAAGCGTGGAACATTGGCAACTTGAGAAGATACTACCTGTGATCGCCGAACTGGAGAGAGGACTACGAGTCACTCCCAGAAGCCTAAGGGCCATGATGCCGAGCTGACATAAGATCTCGGCACTACAACAAGTCCCAGTCGCCTCTTCGGCATGGGCAAACAAGTCCCAGTCGCCTCTTCGGCATAGGCAGACAAGTCCTAGTCGCCTCTTCGGCATAGGAAAATCACCCCTCATGCCCAAGGCATAGACAGTTCGGGTATAAACCCTACAATGTCTAGCCCAGTTCGGCATATAATAATAGGTTGGACCCACTAGCTCTAAGGGACAACCGACATCTAAGCGAGTAGCCCGTGCATAGACAGGTCGGGTATATACCCTACAATGTCCGCTCACATTGGCGTACATTATGCGGCGTTACCCTTACTAGTAGTCCAGCTCGGTAGCTCGGCAGTTCGGGGTAACCGGCGCTTAGAAAAAATTTTATTTTCGGTTACCCCTACTTGCAGTCCAGCTCGGTAGCTTGACAGTTCAGGGTAACCTACACATTTCTACTCCTACTTGGTTAGTTCGCCAGTTCGAGAGTTATTTGCACTTGGAACATTAATGAACAAAAGTCAAAAGGTGTATTTCATTGATATGAAAGTTCAAGTACAAAAAAAAGAGAAAAAAGTTCACTATAGACCGAGCTTGGAGGCCCAGAGCATACAATATAGGAGATAAAAAGAAGCCTCTATTCATCTCGATGCTCTTCACCCTTGTCTGAGGCTTCAGCAGGAGGGTCCATACACTCATCAGCACCGGTCTCCTCGAAGTCATTGAGCAGCTCGCTGTCGCTTTCCGCTTCGGAGTCCGGATCTTCCGCAACTTCGGCAACCATCTCCTCTAAGACCCTCGAAGTAGTAATGGCACTAAGGTCGAGCTGAGGGAATTCACGTCAGGTCAGCCACCTACTAAGCTTGAAACCCTTACGGTAGCTTTCTATCCCCACCTCGACCAGTTCTCTCTGGAACTCCTCCGAGGCCTTGCATTCTTGGATGGCCTTGACCTTAGCCTCCCCCACAGCTTGAAGGAGTATCTCAGTCCGCTCCTTTACGTGGACCTCGAGGTTATACTGCACTTTTGCTCTTGAGAAGGCTATACTTCGGAGTCAGTATGCTCCGAGCAGCTTCATCGCTGCCTAAAGAAGCAGCAGCTGCAAGGGCGGGCTCCAAAGATGTTGCCTCCTTGGGCGCGCGGGGCGGGGAGACCTTCCCGGATTTCTCCTCGACCAGATCGATCACTGGAGGTTGCTCAGTGGAGGGCTGCTCGGGCTCTAGGACGGCAGCCTGCGGAGACTCAATACGAGCTCTTTTGGAAGCTCGCTTCTTCTTTCCCTTCTTCATGCTACCGAAGAGTTCGGTCGCAGGGATCTTCATGGTAGCTGCAACAATAGCAAACTATCAGAAACAACACCAAAATAAAATAAAGGCAACACAACAAGAAACGACCTACCAGGACTCAGACCGGATGACACAAGCTTGTCTTCGGTCACGTAGTCCACGAACTTGAGATCGAGCTCCGCCCAAGATTGGAGCGCTTCCCTTGTCTTTAGGTCCAGCCTAACACTGGGATCTTGGATGGCCACCCTCTAGTGGGTCGGGAAAGGCCACCCCTTAGTGTTACGGACCACGAAGTAACGTCTTTTCCAAAGCGGGACCTTGTTCGGGAGCTCGTGCAAGAGTTTATAGCCCAGATGAGGGGATAGGTAGTAAGTTCGCCTGTATTCGGGCAGAACATAGGAGGAGTTCCTCTTTATCGAGAGAATGGAAGATAAGATATCAAGGTCAAGAGGAAGGTTATAGTCATGGAAGAGCGAGATGGTTCCTAGTACATTGCGAATAGAGTTCGGGTGCAGCTGATCTATGGTGATGTTAAAGAGTTTTATAACTTCGACAATCAAAAGGTGAAGTGGAAGATGAAGACCAGCTACGAGCTGCTCCTCGAAGATCACGATCTCGTCGTGACCATGCTCCCAAGGAAAGTTACCTAGGGGAATACTATAAACTAAGTTGCTCGGAAGCCTATACCGAGCTACTAGGGACGGAGCCTGTCCGCCGTCATTGTCGACGGGCCAAAACTATTTGGCTAACGACCTCGATGCGAGGTGGACGCTGGACCTAAGGCCCTTCGCTCCTCCCGGGGTGATTCCACCTCAGGAGGATCACGAACCACACCTTGACCCGAAGTAACTTCTTCGGTATGGTGATCTACGACCTGAGCCGTGGTACCCACCTCGGCCCCAACGGACTCGCCGCTCCCATCTAAGAGACTGTCAAAATTAAAGCTAGACATGGAAAAGATACTAAATCAAAAAGGAGAGCTGGGGAAGACTCACCAAAGGAGGACCGAACTGAAGAAAGACACCGAACTGGAGAAACCGAGCTAAGAAACTTGAACGCGACCTCAAATCGAAGGCTAGCGAATTTGTGGCGAAGAAAATGAGTCTCAGGGCCCCTATTTATAGTTGTTGTGTTCGAGAATCAACGGTCGAGATCAAAGTGATCCAACGGTTCCTAGGAAAACCGGCTGCACGACCCCCGAGGTTGAAATCGGTTTAGCGCGTGTTTTGACGTCCGCGGAGTCTATAGATCGCATGACGTCCGCGCGTAGACTAGACGCGACCTGGGTCATTCCTGGTTGAGCCGGTGGTCGAACAGGTCCGACCAGCGATCCGCCCGACAAGCTGCTTGGACCTCGGGCCAAATCCACCTGGACTCGTCATGAATTCCCCGCACCGAGTCGAGACCCCTGGCTCGGGGAGTGGGGGGCAATTAATGAAGTGTGATTTGGCCCCGACCTAGTAAAAAAGGGACACGTGGACACAACCTGACCAAGAGATGACAACTCAGCTTGATATGACCAGGTTGCAATAGATCGAGCTCGGATATTCAACCTCCTCAGGATAAGGTGACCTTGAGACAAGATCACCTCGACCTCAAGGCACTTCAGCATTCAACCCAGTTCGAAACTTAAAATTATTAGCTCAGGGATACCGACTCAGACCACTACGTGATCTCGGAAATCCCTCCAACAGATCCTGAACCACACGGGATCACACTACGTAATGGCTAGCCTTATCACCTCCCCACCCGGTTCGAGCGGAATTGATAAACCTTATCAGTTGATAACGTTATCCCCCAATTAAAGCGAAAACAGATCCCATCGTGATGAAGATCCTGGAACCGATCCGCAAAACCCGCGAGCACTCAACTATATAAAGACGCCAACCTCGAGGGCATAAGGTGATTCTTTGCTCTCTATCTCTCTAGCTCTCTACATTCAAAGCCATTTCAGCTCGCAAACAGCTTACTAACTTAAGCATCGGAGCGACCTCGATGGGCTAGCCACCCCGGGTTCTCTGATCTTATTTTGCAGATCCACCTAGCTCGCCGTCTGACTGGAAGCCAGATCATCCTCCAACAGGGGGCGGTTAGATTGCGCTACATCAGAAGAAAAGAGCAGAAAGAAAGATGGATCATATTTCCAAAGTCAATCTGGTTGAGGATTCGATTACAAAATTCAAAAAGAATCTGAATGTGAAAAGTGATAAAAAATTCAAGAAGCAACAAAAGAAAGAAAAATGCTATGTATGTGGCAAACCCAGGCATTACAAGAAAGACTATCGGTACCGAAAGAAGAAAGACTTTTGGAAACCAAAAGCCAATTTGACTGAGGATGTTATTGCAGTCATGGTAACTGAGGTAAACTTGGTTAATAAACCAAAGGAGTGGGTATTGGACACTGGTGCTACCAAGCACATATGTGGGGATCACAACTCCTTTTATGAGTACACAACTCAGTTTGAGGGAGAGCAAGTCTTCATGGGAAACTCACAAATTTCGAAGGTCATTGAAAAAGGAAATGTGCTCCTGAAACTAATTTCGGGAAAAATCCTAATGCTGAATGATGTGCTGCATGTGCTAGAGACCATACGAAATTTGTTGTCAGGAGCACTCCTCAACAAAGTAGGATTGAAGCAAACAAGGCTGTGTTGATTAAAAATAATGTATTTAGTGGAAAATGATACAATGCTGGTGGACTATTTGTATTAAACATTTCTGATATTATTATGAATAAGAGTGCTTCTTCTTCAGCTTATATTATTGAATCATTTAATATTTGGCATGCTAGATTAGGACATTGTAGTGCTCCTTATTTAAAACGGTTATGTAAATTAGGAGTTTTGAATGTTCTTATTGTTTTTACAAATGAAAAATGCCAAGTATGTGTAGAAACAAAATTCACTAAGTAGAAAAAATATATTATATAACTTTCATAGATGACTTTTCTAGGTCTGCAAAAGTAGTCTTACTTAGATCAAAAGATGAGGCTAAACAAGCTTTTATAAATTACAAGACTGAAGTAGAAAATCAGTTAAGAAAGAAAATAAAAAGACTTAGAACAGATTGAGGGATTGAATATGATGGAGAAACCATTAGAAAATTCTTTAAAGAAAAATTGAATCATACATGAAACTACAACCCCTTATTAACTTGAATCTAATGAAAGCAAAAAGACTTAATAGAACATTAAAAGAAATAATGAATGCTATGCTAATTAGTTCATGTGCACCTCTGAACTTGTGGGGAGAAACAATCCTAACGGCTTGTCACTTATATAATAGAATACCACACAAGAAAAATGGACAAATACCTTTTGAATTATGGCATAATAGGAAACTTAGTTTGAACTACCAAAAGTTTGGGACTGCTTAGCAAAAGTTGGAATACCTGAACCTAAAAGGAAAAAATTGGGACTGAAAACCTATAACTATGTGTTCATTGGATATACACAAAACAATGCAGCTTATCGGTTCCTTGTAATCAAAATAATTGATAATGTTGTAGAAAACAACACAATAATTGAGTCCAAAAATGTAGAATTCTTTGAGCACATTTTTCCATGGAGAAAAGAAACAATAAATAGGGAAATCCATAACAGAAACCAAGAACAATTGAATGCTCAAGGAATCAGTACTTCACTTAGTCAAGACAACACCGATTCTTAGAATCAAGATCTAGACTTACGGAGAAGTAAAAGACAAAGGAGAGAAATAAACTTGGGTGACGAAATGCTTACATTTCTGGTGGACAAGGACCCAATAACCTATCAGGAAGCTGTAACCTCACCTGATGCAGTATTTTGGAAGGAAACCATAAAAAGTGAAATAGACTTTTTAGTCACTAATCACACTTGGGAACTTATAGATCTCCTTCCTAGAACTAAGGCATTAGATTGTAAATGGATTTTTAAGAAAAAATTAAAACCATATGGTATAATAGATAAATCCAAAGGCAAATTAGTTGTTAAAGGATTCAGACAAAAAGAAGGATGTAGACTTCTTTGACACTTACTCCCCAGTTGCAAGGTTAATTACAATTATAGTCTTGTTTTCTCTACCATTCATTTATAAACTAGTAGTTTATCAAATGAATGTAAAAGCAACTTTCCTAAATGAGGAATTAGAGGAAGAAATATATATTAAGTAACTTGAAGGATTCATAATGTTAGGACAAGAAAATAAAGTATGCAAACTAATTAAGTCTTTGTATGACTTAAAACAAGCTCCCAAACAATGGCATGAAAAAAATGATAATGTATTAGTAACAAATGGATATAACAAAAATGATTTTGATAGATGTGTCTATAACAAGTTTGTAAATGATAAAAGAGTCATGATCTGTTTATATGTTGACGATATGTTGATAATGGGAACAAGTCTATAAGTAGTAAAAGAAACAAAACGATTTCTAATGTCCAATTTTGATACTAAGGACTTGGGTGAGGTTGATGTAATATTGGGGATTAAAAGCCATAAACAACAAGAAAATTTTATTCTCTCCCAATCACACTATGTAGAGAATATTCTTAGGAAATTTGGACACTATGATTGCAAATCTGTTAAAACACCTCTTGACTATAATATTCACTTAAGGAAACATGTAAGGGAACTTGTTTCACAAAAGGAGTATACAAATATAATTGGATATGTGTCTTACTTAATGAATTGCACAAGACCAGATATAACTATAGCTGTTGGAAAATTAAATCACCATACTCATAATCCTGGAAATGAACATTGGGAAGCTCTAGTAAGGTTATTAAAATATTTAAAAAGAACTATAAATTTTGGTTTACACTATTCATGTTTTCCTCCTATTTTAGAAGGCTTTATTAATGCGAATTGGATTTCAGATTCAAAGGATAGTACTTTCACTAGTGGATATGTTTTTAATCCTAAGTGGAGTAGTACCGTGGAAATTGGTAAAACAATCATATAATACCAGATCAACAATAGAGGCCGAATTCATCACATTAGAATTGGTAGGGTTCGAGGTAGAGTGGCTAAGGAACTTATTGGTAGATATACCACTTTGGCCATAGCCGGTTCCATCTATATCTCTTCATTGTGATAGTCAAGTAGCAATAGGCAGAACCTAGAACCAAACTTACAATGGTAAAAGAAGGCATATCCACTTAAGGCATAATCAGGCAAGACAATACTTCAACGAAGGTATAATTGCTCTGGATTTTGTGAGGTCTAAAAAGAACATTGCAGATTCGTTAACCAAACCACATACTTCTAACGTGGTTTATGAGGCATTGGTAGGAATGGGATTAAAGTCCGTTACATAAGTCATTAGTGATGGATAGCCATCTTGTGTGAAAGGAGATGCTTAGAATTATGTTGAATGGGTAAAAGACGAGTTGCTAAATAACTTGGGAAAGCACTATCATTTTGTGTCCCATTTCAAATGCTGAGGTAAGATAGTGGTCATTGCAGTTTGAGGAGGTTATGCATAAGGCTCATAATTAGTTAAGAATAGTGTGTGCAGTGCATGCTAAATAATTGACCTAAGTGAGTGTGAAGTGTGGCCATTTCTAAGAGAGGTCTAGGACTGACTCTCTAAAACACTCATGATTTAAAGAGGGAAGCAATGATGAAATGTTCCAAAACAAAAGAACCATTAAAGAACTGGTGAGTTGAGTTGGTTGGCAAGTTAACTAGTTACGACAAAGAGGAAATGTTGGGGTGCTTTTCACACACGCACGCCAAGCCGAGCCAGGTTGGGACGGGGCGTGGGTGTGGGCGCGTGTATGTGTATACACACGCTGCACCGAATCATTTTGTCTTTGGTCAGATTAAACAATTTGACTTTTAAATTTCAGATTTATTTTTAAGCATTTTCTTTTTTTGTTTTGTATCTCTTCGAACTGGTGCATTGTTCTGAATAGGCCTCTATTTGAAAGGACACTTTTATGTCTATTCAGGTAACTTAGAACTTTCTATAAAAGAAATTCTCAGTTTCACAGTTCTGCAACACTACAAATTCACAAATTCTCGATTTAAAAAAACAATTACCCATAAATTTCATTCTTTCTTATTTATTATTGTCCAACCGAATGAAAGATTATAATCAAATCACCGCTGGTAACACCGTAAACTTTCATCAACTTCAATGCCTTTGAAACAGGAGACATTACACAAGTAGTATAAAATTACTTATTTTATGATGAAACATATCAACTTGAAAACTAAAAAGTTAACAAAGCACCAACTCCTGACAACTCCTGACTGTAGTTTATCAACATATTTGCATATGGATGGGTCATATATGCCGAATTTCCAAAGAAGTATAAAAAATAATTTTGTCAAAATTAATAAGGGATGATTGTAGGGTGAATGCAGCAGCAAGCTTAGGAACTAGCAGAAACTCAAAAGTGTTTTGTAATGCTAAAAGAATTAATAAATACTATTACGTACCTATCTCATATAATACAAGCTGCACTTGGAAAGAGAAACTGTGCATTTGGCATATAAATAGGGATGTAAATATGCTGGCGCATAAGATAGCTTGTGAACATGTAAGGGGGTATAGATAAGAGTTTTCAGTTACCTGAAAATGGGACGGATGTAGACCTTTTTGATAAATTAATATAAATATAAATATTATAATCTACTTTTTTTGGGGGTGGGGGGCCCCAAAAAAATGTTGTGCAGCAGGATGAGTTTTGGTTTTACCTCCATAAGCATATCTGTCCAATGTCCGTACCACGCCTAGAGGTGGGACCCGATTTTGAATTATAAAATATCAATGATTCCTTATAATAACTGAACCAAAAGTTGTTTATGCACTGATTCACTCTCAAGTACTGAGTAGATGAAATGAAATTACTAAAATATCCGGAGTCTTGAGAATTGAGATGGGGCACTTTCTCTTTTCTCTGTTGCCTCTTGGCATTATAGATCTCCCGGTCCCAGACTCCGAGGCCAGGTGGGACACCCCCAACAGGCGGCAAGAGTTGATGGATGAACGAACTTGCTTTCATGTCTCCAAAACTCCTATATATAACACCCATTAATTAATAATGCGTTGACAGGGGGTCCTCAGTCAGTTTATTACTATTTTTCTTTTGCCACTGACTTAGTAACATGAACCTCTCTCTTTCTCTATACTTGTATTTCTTTAATCTATCCTTTTGTTTTTCTCTTCTTTTGGTAATCTCGTTGTCTGAGCTTGCCAGAAGGCACCAAAAGCAATTGCTGGATCGATCGTCGCAGCCCGCAGGTGGGGTGGCAACGGTGAGACGATGCGCTCCACGCTCCACGCTCCAGCTGAAACATGCAATAGCGTAGTGCTAAGCTTACTTTGGCTTTTATTTGTAGTCTGTAGTTTGTATCCTGTAAGATAATTAGGTCAGGTTTTACAAATTAAAAATAAAAAATAAAGGTAATTAGGTCAGGGTGTTTACAAATTGGTTCGGTGTGATTTAAAGAAGTTTTAATTAAATCAATTTTTTTGACATAGAAATCAAATTAGACCAAACTATTTTATTATGGTTTGATGCGGTTTCTAAAGTTTGGAGAATTTTGAATCATTCTTTGATTCTATTGAGTTTAATTCAAAATTAGAAAGCCCAAATAATATCTTTAAAAATTAAAAATTTTATTTTATTATAAAATAAAAGAATTTATTATATTTTATACATTCAATTTAAATATATTATATTATATTATGAATCATTTATTTATATGAATATATTGTATACATAATTTTGGTTTACGATTTACTAATAGTCTTTTTAGTAAATAAATTGCAATTTAACAAAATATGAAACCAAACTAAAACAAGACCAAACCAAATCGAAAATATTGATTTTACGGTTTGAAACAAATAATCAACACCCCTACAAATCTTTTTAGGGGGCATTCTTTCTCTGGATTTGGAGAGGGGGGAATGTTGGTGAATAAGATTTTGGTTCTCATTGATCAAGAATCCCATGTTCTTTTTTTTTTTCAGTTTTATATGGGGACTAAGGAAAGAATCATAGGAAAGTTATACCCATGATTTTCAAAACCGGACAGACCGGTTGGTGGGACTGAAAAGTTGGTCAATAAGATTTTGGTTCCCATTGACCAAGAATCCCATGTTCTTTTTTTTTTTCAGTTTTATATGGGGACTAAGGAAAGAATCACAAGAAAGTGATACCCATGGTTTTCAAAATCGAATGGACCAGATGGTCGGATTAGAAAACCGGCTAGGTGACCGGTTCCATTTTTCCCCAAAACTGGATTTTCTCCAAAAACCGTTAATTTTAGTCAGCAAACTGCTGACCCGGGCAGTTAACGGTTCGAATTGTTTAAACGATTTTGACCATTTTTAATTATTTTAATTTTTTTTTGTCAGAATGGGCGGATTGTTCGACCCGGAAACCGGACCCCTGACTGATTCGTTCTCCGAATCAAGTTTTAAAACCTTCGTGATACCCATCTCCTACATGAAAAAAATAACTTTTTCATTAGCGTTGAAAGGAGACATGAACAAATACACTTACCTGAGGCCTTAGTTTTTATTCGTCGACGCATTAGCGTTGAAAGGAGGGGACCTCGCCCTGAAGTAGGGGTGGGCTTGGTCTGTTAGCCGGAAAAGATGGGGAAGGCGGCGTTGAATCTTGAAACTTGAAACTTGAAAGAGCATCGTGGATCGTAAATTTAATTTTCATGTATTTGCTCTCCCACCAACACGATGGTATGGAACATTAATAAGGCGATAAGGATGTGTGGGTGGATTCTCCTGAATGTGACGGACGGTATACCAGATCCAGAACCAGATGCACAATGCCCTAGCTATCTCCCCTCCACGCGTGGAATTAACAATTTACAATTTGTCGTCTCTGATGTGGATTGTTTTGTCTTAATGTTTGGATGATTATTCGTCTCTGGGCCGGGATATCTCTGTTTGTGTTTGGGCTTGGGGACGTTCATTCTCATCACTTTTCTCACGCCCTCCTCTCCTACGCCGATACTTGAACCACTCCCTCCGGTCCCAACTACTGCTTCAAACGGTGGTCCTAGATTTTGTCAAAATCTGTTATCCGAGTTGGGTTCATCTGTATCAAAAATTTGATCCATTCTCTAACTTGACTCTGACAATTATTACAAAATATATTTATATGTCGTTACAGAAATTGATAGGAGTGTTGTATTTTTTTTTTACCCCGGAAGAAGCAATAAATTATTTCTAAAATTAAGTCATTTCTTTTTTTTTTTTGGTAGAAAAAAAAATGCTAAGTTCTCAATATCAAAGAGACTGAGAAACGCAGCTAAAAACATCCCTATCATCTATCAAATATCAATCAACAAAGAGGGTCCCAATGGACCTCCCGAGATACAGATAAGGCCATACCATAGGCTGTCTCATTACAATTTCTTGGCACATAGCGCAGTTAACCTGGCTTCATTAATTAAGCTTGCTGCTTTAACACAATCTGACTATTATCATATATAATGGAGACCCACTGGCTCTGCTGCAAGCTCTGCAGTTACTTGATTTCGTACATCAGGAGTACTAGTCTTAATTTGCTTCCACAAGGTCGTGAACAGCCCATTTTCTTCTTCTGGTCTTGCTGAATAACACACTAATGTCTAACCTTTATTCCACAAACGCATCTTTATATAACAGCTCTTGGCTTGTCGAATTATTTCTTATTAAAGCCCGGTCCAGCTACCAGCTGTTCATCAGCTTTCCATTATAGCTAGGCTGCATCAGTATTGAAGAGTGGTGACCGATGAGCTTCACCTAATGTTGTCAAGGAGAAAATCACTTTTCTATGATCTCCATGACTCCATTATTCATTCTTGAAAGTATTACTTGGTTTCAATTCCTAGTAACTTGACAACACAGAATATATTTCATAGCTATAGTCCTGAATCCTGAGTGTGTTATTCTTACACCCTCCTTTTCCCCAAGTGAGCATTCAATTCGCAGAATCCTAACCACCTACTACATACACTGGACACATTCTATCTTTTACTCCTTTATAGCATAGAAGGGCAATTTTTAGACCTTAATATCAATAAAAGAAATAAATTTAATAAAATTTTAAAAAGAATTTAAATTTTTTAAAATAATATAAAAAAAGGGTAAAATTACAACAGGCGGCATGGAGAAGGCTTCTGCGATCAAATGAAGATCACGGAGAAGGATTTCAAGAAGAACGGTCCACAGGGTGTTGGATACAGACAGGGGCATAGGGCTGAAAATGTAAAGGAGAGTCATAAGGTGAATTCTGAAACCCATCACCATGATGCGAACACTTCTGCTCGGTCGGTTAATACGGAGCCAGATAAACCAGAAGAACCAGAAAAAGCGAAGTATCAAAACAGAGGGCCAACGTCTAAAGATCGAATGATAAAAGTTCTGCACTTGGTGAGGAGAAGAAGGTAACAGTTGCTTGCATGATCCGTTGTTTAGGTGATAAAATTTCTTAAAATGACCAGCGCTGCTGCCGCCCACTTCCGGAGGTGAAAGTGTGCCAGCGCCAGCACGAATCTAATGAATAACTTATAAAAAAAAGAAGATGAACATTAACTTTGCCTCTTTCTAATATTATTTTAAAAAAATTAATTTCTTTTTGAAAATTTATTAAATATATTATTTTTATTGATATAAGGGACTAAAAGTTGCCCTTATCTATTAATTTGATGGGAGAGTGGAACGTAACTAAGAAGCTGACTTGGAATTAAGATATAAATATGTAGTCTGAAATTGATCTGTAAGATAGCCCCACCCAACTAATCTTATTGCTAATTCGATTCTATCTGACCCACTAAGCCCATGCTGAAAGTGATGCTGTGTATTACAACTCCTCACCTTTTAGATCTGGATTGATGTCTACCACTTTTATGCTTTAAACTGTAAACTGGTGAGATTGTATTATATTATAATCCAAAGAAGAAGGAGACAGCGTCCTGATTAATTAAAAAAGCAGTGAAAGATTTAAGTTGTGCCAGCAAATCTCTACAACAGTAAATTAAATTATGATTTATGACGGTGGAATAGATTAGATTAGATTATTGATGGGTTTGTCAACAGTCAACACAAGAGGAAAGAGAAGTGTGGTTTGGGAATTGGCATAGCAGCTGCAGGTAGTTGGTACAGTTTGTGGACACACTGCGTGTTGGATTTGAAGTTTGAAAATTGATAGGTTAACACTCCATGGAGATCGGGGTGAGTGTATTTGGATTTGGGAGACTCCCGACTCCTGCCTCCTGGGGGCTGCAGGGGAATAATCATATTATGATTCAATGTTGGTTCTCTGTTTTGTTTCTGTTTCTGTTCTGTCTTTCTGTGTAGTCTGTATCTACACTCAAACATGCAACTGAATATATATGCATAATGCAAAGAGTATACATGGTTGAGACTTGGGAATGGTACGCCAGAAGGAATGATAGAGGGGCCCATAATGTCAAACATGTCAGACAAAGAAGCTCACTAACAAACACACAGTCACGTGAACTACACGCGCTGCATGCTGCACTGCACTTGGGAGTTGGGGGAGAAATCTGATTCACCAATATTCAATATTTCAGGACTTCTTCCATCCTGACTCCCGAGTGAAGGAAGGAAGGAGATATATTTGATATTCACATCTCCATCATCAGATCAGAGTCGCAAGGTACACGTACATCCTTCCCTTTGACAATTATAACCTAAAAAGAAAAGATGCTCTGATTAAGAGGTGGGGAGGTGGGGGCCCACGTCCACGTCCAAAAAAAAAAAAATGCTAATTCCCAATGTGGGCCCACTATAAGCTTATCAAGTTAAGATCAGTATCAGATCACATAAAGAAGCCTCCTCCCTACCGTCCATTCCACGGTCCACGTCTCAATAGAGAACATCATCGTAATTAGGAAGATCCCAATATTCCCACCATGCCCCCTCTCCTCCGCCTCCCCATTAATATTTTTATTATTCACTATGTATATTGTATGCAAAGCAAAGTAGCAAGCTCATCCTCCCTTCCTTTCTCAAAGTGACAGACAATCAGACATCCCATTACCCTGAAAACCACTTTATTGACCCGGATCATAAATTTCACCTTGATTGATTGATTACTTCAATCATATCTTTATTATTTATTATTATAACTACTTTGGATAACTTTCACCAAAAGAGTCCCATCTCCAACCAAGTTAAAACATACTAATAAAGTGAAATAACTTATATTACATCAGTGGCTGTGCATGTGTTTAACTGTTTAAGTAAACATTAACTATATATGATATTTAAATTTAATTTTTAGGGTAATTTTCTATTATTACCTTGTATTTTCGGCCTAGTGTTATTTTGGTTCTCGGATTTTAAAACATAATAATTTAATATTTGAATTTTTAAGATATATTAATCTAATATTTATCGTTAATTAATCGTTAAATGATATTTAAAAAGATATAAATATCTTTCGAGTGTTATCTGATTTTCTTTATTAATTATGTAACACAATATCAAATCATTGTCATGTTTGGATGGTTGATAAAGAGAACTAGATAACACTCAAGGCATTTTTTCAAATATCACTTAATAATTGGTTAATGATAGGTAATAGATTGGTATGTATTGAAAGTTTGGGTACTGAATTGTCGCATTTTAAAATTCAGGGACCAAAGTAATACTAATCGAGAATTTTTCCTAACTTTTATAATCTAAATAGAATTATCCCTTTTATGATATTAGTATAAAAGCATGCGTTATGCATATGTATTCAAATAAATCTTTTTTTTTTTTTGAAGCCTATTCAAATAAATCTCAACATGAACTTTGAATTTAATTTTTAGGATCTATATGAAACCCAATATAAACATTTTTATCTAGTATAAATTAAATATAATAATAATAATAATTATTATTATTATTATTCACCCAACACTCCCACAATCAAGGCTCTAAGGTACATTAAGTGATTAATAAATACCCATCATGAACAAGTCAATTACTTAATTAATGCTTTAACCCTAATTTCAAAATCATTTATGAATATATATATATATATATATATATATATATATATATATATATATATATATATATATATATTAAAAGGGGTACTAGTCAAACTCAAGACTCAAAGATATTGTAATTTACCAATGACATTATTAAAATTAAATTAAAATTCAACCCCACACACACAAGTAAGTGAATATAATATAATAATTGTTTAAGAGCATTAAAGAAACAGCATGACTTATTAATGGGGACCCTGGACCTTATCTTTAACCCTATGGATGTTGTAGATGCATGTAAACGCAAGATATGAAATGTTAAATGCATGCATCTCAGTTCCTCAAGTCAAGTCTGAGTCTCAACCGGACCTCAAAAAACCAAAAAGACCAGACAACCCAACCCTGGTTTTCATTTCTGAACTTGATCCATACTCCATCATTCAATCATTTTCATGATTTCAAGTATCAGTAGTACTGTACAGCACGGTAGTGAAAAAGGGTGACTAACAAGTATAGTTAAATTCTTAACCATAGTTAAGACTTGAACCAAAAAAATAGGTCTTAACCATAGTTAAACTGCTTCCATAAAACAAATAAAAATGTAAGTGAGGTCCATACTATTATAAGGAATTCACTGTCTTTCATAAGACTGGTGAGAAACCTCAACCACAAAATTTGTGGACTCGGTGGGACTCGGTGTCAGTTGTGTGGTCACCGTTCATTCTCATAGCATAAATTTTCACATATTAGCATTCGCCAAAAAGTTAAACCGATTCTAAGTCTTTATCTGCCTTTTTATCGGTTTCCCCCCAAACTTTTCGCCGTCTACTATTCTATGAGCAGTTGGATCACAGCTCTCTCTCTCCCTCGACAACTTCAGTTCTTCGACCTCCGGAACAGCCAGATATGTGTATTATTTTTCTTAAATTTTAAAATGGAGGCACCTTGTACGAATTTTGGAATTTTATCGTACTTCAGTTAACGTGTTTTGGGTTTGTTCGAGAAGTGCTCCATCGATCTCATATCTTCGTTGTCATAAAAATAGAAAACTATCTCGAGTTTTGGTGGTTCTCTGTGGGAGTTTTTTTAGCGGGTGGATAATTGAACTGAATCTCGAGTTCTTTTTGGTGGGAGAGCGAGAGTGGTACTGTTCTCCGAGATGGGTTTGCTTCGTTTTGTTTAGCTTCCCAATGAAAAGCAGTGGAACTTGTGTGGGATTTGTTGATTAAAAATTAGGGAATTATGAGTCGGTTTTGACTGGGTTCTTTTGTAATGAATAGAAAGCAGAAAAAGGGGTTCTTTGCTCAGGTTGTTTGGGAGCATAGAGAGTCGCTTAAGGCTTATTTTGATTAAAGATTTTTTTTTTTTTTTTTTTAATTTGGTGGATTGGAATGTAAGGTTTGACTTCAATTTTGTAATTCCCAATTGAAAAATATTCTCTCTCTCTCTTTTTTTATTTTCAAATCTTTTTTAAGTTCATAAGCTCCGAATTTGTTCAATGGGTCTTTTTTCAGAGCCGATTTGTACTTTGATGGTGGAGAACCAAATACAAGGAAAAGGGTTTTGTTGATAAGGTTATGGTTGTTTGAAATTCCACAGTGGTTCTGTGCTGTGGAGGTGACTGTAGCTTACTAGCTTTTGCAGATTGGGTTTTAGAATTAATGGTACGGAGACAACCCACATAGACTGCGTGTTCCGAGTTTGTGGTGTGACTGAGAAACTGTATTCTGGTATACATCATGCCTCTCTCTGAATTCCATCAGATGGCAAAAGGAAAGTTAGAATCCTCCCAATCAAAGATGAATAATTGTTCGACCGATCAGGCTTTTGTGTGAGTTCATGTTTCTTCAATCTGCATCTTCATGTTTGATGTTTTAAATCCCCATCCATCATCTTTAGTTATTATAAAATAAAATAATGGGTTCCCTAAGCTCCTTTTCTGTTTGGTGAATTTGATGCAGTCCGGATCATGATTTCGTTGAGCTAGTATGGGAAAATGGTCAGATTCTGATGCAAGGTCAGTCCAGTAAAACGCGAAGGAGCCCCTCAAGCAACAATCTTCCATCTTATATTTCCAAGGTTCAAGATAAAGATGGAGGGGACGCCACTAATCTAAAGATTGGAAGGTCGAGAACTGAAGAGCACGTTTTGAATGATTTCACATCGACCGTACCTTCGGGTAATATGGGATTGGCTTCAGAGGAAGAGATGGTCCCTTGGTTGAATTATTCCCTGGACGATTCTCTGCAACATGATTATTGCTCGGAGTTCTTTTCGGAGTTAACTGGAGTCAATCTAAATGCACTCTCCACTCAGAATAATAGCTTCCCAATTGATAAGAACAGTAGTTGCGGCCAGATAAGTAGGGATTTAAATATAGCTTCTGTATATTTTGACAAGAATCCACAAGGGAATGCATCCAAGGGTGTCGGAGGAAATCCTGAGCCTATTAGACCCAGTAGCAACCAGTTACGTTCTTCGTCATTGCAGCAGTGCCAGATTTCACTTCCATCTCTAAGACCTCGTGTTTCAGATTTAATTAACAGTAATACCAACAATGCCGACAAAGCCTCCTGTGGGAATTCAAGTGACACCCCAACTTCAAATGGTGGACTGCCTAACACAAAGATGCAGAGGCAAGATCCAGGACCCACAAGACCACCGCCACAGAATAATATCAGTTCTGGTCTAATGAACTTCTCCCATTTCTCAAGGCCTGCAGCGTTTGTTAAGGCTAATCTCCACAACCTTGGTGCTGTGGCCAGTCCAGGTTTATCAAGTATAGATAACTTGAGAAGTAATGGCAAGGCCTCTGCAGCCGGGAGTAGCAACCCTGTAGAATCCACGCTGATCGATTCTACTAGTGGTTCAAGAAATGCTACAAGCTTCCACAACCAACGGGCTTCTGTACCAGCTGAAGGTGAACCAAAACCATCTAAGCCTCCCAAGGAACAATTCTCTGCTGAGAATTCGGAAGTTGTTTTCCGAGAAGAAGCCCATAGGAGAAAAAGATCCCCAGATCGAGTTATTGACCATACCTCAAGTTTTGCAGCAAGTACTGCCGTAGGAAAACCAGATGGTGAAAGAGCTGTGGAGCCTGCGGTTGCATCTTCCTCCGTATGCTCGGTCAACAGTGGTGGGGGAGCTTCAGATGATCCAAAAAATACTTTGAAGAGGAAATCCAGGGATGGAGATGAGTCTGAATACCAGAGTGAAGTAAGTGAAAATGTAAAACCAACCTCTTATCTTCGATGATATAGAAATTTCTTCATTATTCCTTTTCTTCCCCTGTTTTTCCCCTTTCTTTTTCCCAAAAAAGTTCAGTTTTGATGCAGGATTTGGAAGAAGAATCAGTGGGTGTAAAGAAATTGGCACCCTCTAGAGGAGGCACAAGCGCCAAGAGAAGCCGAGCTGCGGAAGTACACAACTTATCTGAAAGGGTAGGCAAGAGAAAAAAAAATGATCTAAAAATTTTGCTCAGAAATCCAAAATATAACTTCTATATTGGTTTGGACAAACAGCGGCGAAGGGATAGGATCAACGAGAAGATGCGAGCATTACAAGAACTTATACCTAACTGCAACAAGGTTGGAATTCTATGTTCCCAATTTAAGTTGAATTTTTGCTTGACATTGTTTTGTCATCACAAGCATTCACATCCCACTCATGCTTGTTAAGTTTGCTTTTCTTTTTATTTTGTTTTTCTTTTTAAATTTTTAACTTTGTTCAATGATGCTTCTATGACTCTATCCTGGCCATGCTGATTTTCACCTTGTGGTGTTAGGTGGATAAAGCTTCAATGCTTGATGAAGCCATTGAATATCTGAAGACTCTTCAGCTTCAAGTGCAGGTCCACTTCTTTTGGTTTTTTAATTTTCAGTATGTGGCCATCAACTTAAGTATATAATCTTAACCTCTTCGTGAGCTTAAAAGTTAAAACATTGATTCTTCAATGCAGATTATGTCAATGGGGAGTGGGCTGTGCATGCCTCCAATGATGTTGCCTCCTGGAATGCAACACTTGCATATGCCACATTTGGCACATTTCTCACCCATGGGTGTTGGAATGGGGATGGGTATGGGCATGGGTTTGGGATTTGGGATGGGAATGGTTGATATGAGCAGTGGCTCCTCTGGTCGCCCATTGATTCAGGTCCCTTCCATGCATGGAAGGCAGTTCCCTTGTCCACCTATTTCAGGACCTGCTAGTTTGCCTGGAATGGCAGGGGCCAACCTACAGATGTTCGGGCTCCCTAGTCAAGGTCTCCCCATGTCAATTCCTCGTGCACCCATTATTCCTCTGTCTGGAGGTTCTTCAACAAAATCAATTTCATTGCCTGATACCTCTGGAACTGTAACTCCAGTGAAGGTTCCAGATTCAGCTCCTCCATCAAGTTCAAAGGAACCAGAGCCAAACATTAACCCACAGATGATGCACAAGACAACTGCTGATTGCTCTCCGGACCATATATCTACTCAGGTTTGTTACCATAAGCCATCCAAAATTTCTAATGCTTCTATGTAGCACTCACTTGGTTTATTGGTTCCATTAAGATGGGTTAGCTCATGCTGCATTGTGTAATGTGATGTAGGGAAAATATGAATTCCATCTGTAGAAGTTCCATCCAAGAAGAGAAGTGCATGCTTCATGCATCTTTAACAATTTAACCAATAGTAATTAAAGCATTTCTTTTGTCAATATTTTCTCCTCTGCCAGTGCCAGGCAACGAAAGAAAGTTTTGAAGAGTCTGCTTTCGCGCAAAGAAACAAACCAACTCAACATACCAGTGTTGATGGAGTTGTTGACTCTACCAAAACAAATGGAACTATCTAGCAGAACAACTTGTGAGTTTATGTCGGCAAGCCTCTCAGTTACAATATTTTCTTACCTCAAATCAAGTTTAAATGGTGGTTGAGTAAAAACTTACTCTACTTTTATATGCAGGTTAATTATTGTGCTCAAAGCTGGGATTGGAGAAGAACCAGGTAGCAGCCCATCTATAACAGTTATGCTGCTTATTCAATTTATTTGTTTCAGGCCAGAGAGAGTTTTGTTCAATCATGGGAAAATGGTTTTTGAGATGCACGACATGTAGTGGAATCATTAAATGACAATCTGCATTCTAACATCAGGGCAGTCCCCTGCTAACTGCACATAATTTTGTCATTTGAAGATACTAGAGGGAATCTGCATCTGTACATTCACTCGAGACACCAGTGCGGTGAAAGTGAATATCCAAGAGTTAAACTTCTAAAAGAATGTATTCAGAGTGTTCAACACAGCTATAAGCATTTACTTTTATCAATGGAAAGGATTTTCTGTTTTTACATTTGTTTTACTAGTGGGGTCTCTCTTCTTTGTGCAATCTCTCTAAGTCTGAATCGCCCCCAATTTGAGATTTACAGACTGCACAATTCTACTCCCCCGAACATTGTTAATGTAGTAGGCAGGAGCCACCATTTCTATAAATTAAGCTGTCTTAATACTGACTTTATTGACGTGATTCATATTATGCAGTCATGTTTAAACCTGGTTTGTCCAACATGTAAGGTAAGTAGATAGCTTATTGATCTCAGATGAAGGAAAAGATGAAAAGAATTTGAACAGGAGGTGGGGTTGGTGTGTCCCACAGGGGATATGTTCTTTACTTTAAGAAATTTTATTATATGCATATATATTTTTTCACTTCTTGTGTATGTTTGCCTTCCCCTTCCGGGCTTGCAGATGGAGCTTATGGGTGTGGGTTGCGGTTTTATATGGAATGGTGGTTTAGTCCTTTCTGATTTTTACACCAGGGAAATGAAATAACAATAACAATGGTGGGCAAGACCACCGATTGCTGAATGTAATATCACCAATGTTTGACTTGAATTTACCAAAAACCAATGTTGATATTTAAAATTGACGAAACCCCCTCTTGTAAGACATAGCCCAATAATATGCCTTGAAGCATCAGAGACTGGTCTGTAAAATTTGTCAGTCAAAATGTTTTCAATTTTACCCCCTTTGCTGGGCACACTTTTCTGCTTGGTATCGTTAATTTAGAATCTGAGACGGTAAGTTGACAGTCTCTGAAAGTCTGAATATACCATGTCCATGTGAGATTGAGAATACAAAAGGTTGCTCAGAAACTGGTCTGTAAAATTCGTCAGTCAAAATGTTCACTTTTACACCCTTTGCTGGGCACACTTTTCAGCTTGGTATCGTTAATTTAGGATTTGACATGGTAAGTTGACAGTCTCTGAATATACCATGTGAGATTGAGAATACAAAAGCTAGCTCCTCTGCCCGTTACTCGTGAATTCCAGGTGCAGCCATGATTGTGTTATACTTCACAATAACTTTCTCTGCTCTCATTGTTAGTGTTATGGTGCACAGGGAATGGATGCCTGCCATGGTTATGGAATTTGGTACACTGAAAAAGTCTAATAAACACAATTTCAGGCAACCCACTCTCTACGTTGCATCTTAATAAATCTCTGTATCTGCCTCCCTTGGCGAAAAATTTCTAATGAACAGGGGGAGTTGGTTTGTCCCATTAGTAATGAACACAGTTTCATCAAAGCAAATTGATTAATACAGAGTTCGACTTGAAAAACATCCAAATCATGACATGATGTTGCTAACGCACGGGATAAAGAATCATCAGTTTTTCGCACATGATGAAAAGAGACACAGGTAAAGTCCCTTAAGCACCCCAAGAAATCATGAAGAATAGGCTTGTAGGTTCAAGAACAGGTAGCCCTCCGCAAATATGCCATAATACTCCAATTGTCATTTAAACACATAAATCCGTGGATGCTTTTAAGATAATCACTGCAACGAATGGTTGATCGCCCATTCCACACCATCCTTCTGATGATAGTTTGATACCCCTGGTGGTTATGGTTTCACAATCACTGTTGCCTTTTATGTACCATTTGTATGCTTTTTAACTCCAAAAGCATCCTCTGGTGTTTTCTTCCAACAATAAATAAAAACAAAATTAGAAAACTGCACAAAAACAGCAAGTAACACCATATTTTTCCAGGGCTGCGTTTGTTTGCGGTGTAAATGCCAGACCGGAGGAGTTTTACATTTTGGTCCAGTTTTATAGCTGTTTGGATGAAACATAAATGACCATCGGAAATCGATGTAAAACTCCTCAAGGGAAATTTATATCTCGTAAAAACGATGTAAAGATTTACATCAACAATTGCCACTTTTTTGACGAGTGCAGAACTCCAACGGTGCAGAACTCTCCTCCAGTCCGCTATTTACACCACATTCAAATGCAGCCTAGGAAAACTTTGGGGTGAGGGTGGGAACTGCAAAGGGTGAATTGATCCCCAGATCAGTGGATACTAGAACTCTTGATCTGGCTTACCTCTTTCTATAGAGTTCTCATTACTCGTCACATCCAAACGTTGTGAGAGAATGTATTGAAACTCTAGAGACTAGAATGTTCATTAGAAGTCATAAAGAAAAAGTTGAACTGACCTTCAAAACTATCTACGCAGCATCAAGCATGAGATTGGGCAAATTGTTGCTCACTGGTAAAGCAGATTCCTGATTCTCAGCTTCCGTTTCAGCACTATCTACCAACTTGAGATTTAATAAAGCATTGCTTAGTGATTCAGTTGTTGCTGTCAAATCACTGACAGTAATTTTTTCAGGCACTGCTATTTGTTGGGTTTCATTGGCAAGTTCCAACTCCAGTTTCTTGAACTCCTCTTCAACATCTCCATCCTCAACGCCTGTCTGTTCAAGTGCAGTTGATTCTGCAAAAGCAATAAAGACCCATATGATCCTAGTTAGAGGTCCAAACTTAATCAAGAATATACACCGAGAAAATGAACTTCAGTTCTATGAAATATCCAGATGCATAAAAATCCTATAATGCAGACTTCGTCAAGTCAAAAAGTAATATCATAGATACCAGTCGCAATCATCTGATCTATTACCCAAAAAGAAAGAAAAAAAAAAAAAGAAAAGAAAGAAAGAGGATCCAATATGGTTAATTTTTTATTGAGCCCTGGGTGAAGATGCATCCTTAGGTCCAAATTGCTTGGAGCTGCAACATGCATCCTTTCATATCTATACCTAAATGATCATTTCTCATACTGTGATTGTTTAATTTATCCTTAATATGATATGCAATGCATATTTACTCAGCCTTTTTTTTAGATGGCATGGGTTATACAGTTTTAGGGAAGCAACAAATTACCTAGTGCTTCTTCCACCAGTTTTTGTGAGGTGACACTCTCATCAAGCTCTTGGAGACAAAGTTGGACTTCTTCCACACTCACACCATTTTCCTTAATTGCTCGAGCTCCAATTTGGATAGCTTCAGAAACCTGGTATTAGTAGAAAATGGGTGAATCATCATCACCATCCAAGCCTTATCCCAACTATACGAGGAAAAGTTATAAGTGCTAAAAAATATAAGGGAATTTTCATTGTTTACCTTCTTTGTAGATTCAGCATTTGCTATGACACTAAGGATTTCCTCCACTCGGTTCAAAAGAGAAGCACACTTTTCTCTGCTTTCAGTGGTCAATCTCAACTGCCTTGCATATCTGATTGCAGCCTTTTTGTCCCTAGACTTCAGGGAAGTTAATGCTGATTTTCTTAACCTGAAAGAGAGAGCATTTTTTATTGGCCAAGATATGAAACAAGGATATCCACCAACTAGGATATCCTCTTAATAAATCCATTTTATGGTTAAAAATATACAACACCTAGGATGGATGTTGATGCAGAATGGGATATAGAATGAAACCATTGAGGAAGAAATCAAGCTTCTCCCAATTCTAACTGCTCCAGTAGCAGCAGTTTAATATTTTCTGAGATTTCCTAGTCTGTCACATTTTGCTTTCTTTTAAGGTTACTTTCTGGTTTATAGTTGTCGCAGAATAGGTTTAATTATTTTTAAGAATCAAAATGGTTAAAAATAGGTTCAATTAGTCTTGAGCATCAAAAAAATTAAGTCATAATCATGTCATTTTTCTTGTAGGCTAAGTTTCATGTGTTAAACCTTGTCTGTTTAACTTAATTTACATTATCAAGTAAGTTATTCAGCTATGTTATCCACAAAACCAAAATGTTGTGAATCCTTATTTAGGTCACTGGTAGTCGGTTGTTGATGTTGTTTTGAGTGTAAATCAGTATTTAGGTGTATTTTTTTTTAGATAATAAGTATTTACTAATTAGGTGTATTATGTTATTTGAGGGTACATCTTGTTTACAAAGCAATTTAGGACTTGCTTTTCATCAGTTCTTAACTTGGAGTCTACAAAAGGTCCTACCCCCTCTCAATCAGTTATTGTGTTCTTTCTAATATATCAACTTTTCTTTTTCTTTGATCCTTGATTTTGTTCTAATCTCTTATTGCTGAATTCTCCAATAGGCATTAATTTTATACTACCCAGCGAGCTGTATTTCATCTTTCTTTCCACATCTCCATATAAAAAACTATCTCTATCCATTCTTAAATCCCTATTGTCCACTGCATAAAAGTTGGTCTACCATGTCATAGTTGATCAACTCCTAACCCTGATGCTACATCAATTAAATGCAAGCCTCAACCTTGGATACCAAATCATTGATCCGGTCTCTAATTTGAGGACTACTTTAAGAACAAGGAATATTCACAAATCAAACCAACTTGAAGTCAATTTGTGTTATAAAGATCATTACACAAGCAAGAACATTTCAGAGTAGGAAGCAAACATCACAGAGGAGCAGGATCTTACATTTCATAACGTTGGTCAATTGCATCAAGTTGTTGCTGAAGTTTTTCTGTGGTCCAAATCAAGTGCAAAACATCGCAATCAAGACTTGAGATGCTAGGAACTACCGCTGGCACAAGAGAAACTTTGACACCCTGTAAACAATTCATCCAGGTACATATCCAAAAATATTTTTGAAAATATACAATTTAATAATCAGGTTTCAGGGGGGAAGTTCAGTTAATGGAATCATAATTCTGCCTCAACCTAGTTTACCTTGTACTGAGAATAACTATTCAAAACTTTTACTGAAAAAATTCATTCTTTTTTCATTGGAGGGAGGCCTTTTCAGAGGTTCTCCTGCCATGTTGTCCATCAAATTGATCAAGTCATGGAGAAACCTTGGTTGAGTGAATTCCCATACTAAAAAGTAGCTTGAAGAAATTTTGTGAGCTTTGATTTTGTTTAGGGTAGATCTTTAACCATTCTATTAACCTAGTTAACTCAGCCATGTACTTCATTAACTTGGAACTTGGAAGAGTCAACAGGTGAGGTCCAATTTCTCTGTGATTGCATTGTGAGAGTAATTCATTATATTTTGCCCTTACTTTTCTTACTGAAAAATAATGGGAAAATTTGACAAAAGAATCAAAATATAAGTTCATTAGACTTAAGATGAGGTAAAAGTTAGCAGAAATACAGTACTTTTATTTGGTGAGCAAATTACAGTACTGATTATGCCCAAATTCAGTTATTTGAAGAACCAATCCTATTTTGAGAGTTAAATTCTGTAGCAGATTGGTTGGCTAAACTGGGAGTCCATAGGGAATTTTTATATAGTGAGAGAGTTATGCCTTTGTCATCTGTGTGTGCTCCCTGTTGTACATACTCTCATGTACCCCTTTCTTTATTAATGAAATCTGTTATCTTTCATTTCAATCAAACAAAAAAAAATCCTATTTTGAACAAGGTCAAGGTTGTCAAAATCAAATAAAAGGGAATGCTGATAAAAAAATCAAATAAAAGGGAAAATGGAGTACCTCGATGAGATCCTTTTTGTTGATCGAGAGGTATAGTGCCTTTCCACAATCTGATAAGTAACCCAAGATTGCAGAAGCTTCACTGGATCCTTTACAAATTCTATGGAATTTCTCCATTGTAACAATACAAAATGAAGTCCAATGGTTCTCAGATAAAAGCATGACAACCTCAGCAGCTCTTTCCTACATGCGAAAAAAACAAACTTCACAGAACACAGGGTAACCAACGTTTGTCTAGCGTATGTGAATATTTACAAACAAGGAAAAAAGAGAAAGATATTGTCAGAAGTCTTTTTGGTCTTTTGAAAACTTGACTGTCTCATTTGGAGTTAAAAGAAATATACTGTGCAAAAATGAAGTCCATAGCTTCTCAACAAAAACATGACAGCCTCAGCATCTCTTCTTTTTCTTTGATCAATAACAGAAACTTTTATTAAAGAATTAATAGAAGGATAGAGGAAGCAAGGGGAGAGATAAAATCTCTTAACCCTCCCTGAGAAATACAAAACATAATTACAATACAGCCTCAACATCTCTTTCCTACAAGCTAGAAACAAACTCTACCGAACACTGGGTAACTAATGTTTGTCAGTGTATAGAACATGAATATTTAAAAACAATATAAATGGAAAACAAAAATATTGCAACAAATTTTTTTGGGTCTTTTAACTACATGATCCTGTTTCTTTTGGAGTTAAAGACTGCATTAATGTGGAAAGAAAACCTGTAAATGTTATGCATATTTCAGGACATTGCCAACAATTTGATTTATCATACAAGATTACAAGGGAGATCATTTATATCAGAGATGCTCCAGACGATCATCTGTAGGGACTGAATTTTGGGTGGATCCCCTGGATGAGATCCATGATAAGCTGATTGCTCTAGAGGATCTTCCTAATGGTGCCTTAATATAAATTTGAAAGGCTACATAGTAGCAAAAGGGGGAAAAGAGAATGAAGATGACACATAGGAGATAAAAACAGGCTCAGAAAGAAAAAGAAATTAAGAGCAGAGTACAAACATAATACATGCCTGCAGTAGTGTCTTAAGGATGAACCGATCTTCAAAAATTTCTTTTGGAGTGGGTGATCTCAATATGCCCATCAAATGTGACATTCTTCTAAACAATTGGGAGAGACGTCCACTGGTTGGATCCCCAAGATCTCCAGTACGTAAGATTTCACCAGTATTATACATTTCAACCTGAAAGAATATATAGGTGGCTTATTGGAATTAGAATCTGCAATGCTAAACCAAATTGAACTGAAATAATGTTGTTGATCAAAGAGCTGATAAACAAAACAGATTGATAATTGGGTTGAATTAAAGATGAGGAAAATGAGTGTTTGTCTACTCTTCTATGTCTCTTTGATAAGGTTTGGTTGGATCCCTCGAAACCTGATAAAAGGATTTGGGCCATTCACCCCAAAGGATCTTTTTCTTGTGGTTCCTTTTTCAAGTTCCTCTGCCAATCTCCCTCTCATCAGAGTTTCCCTTTCAAAGAAGTCTGGTGTAGGCCGGTCCCCCCCAAGGTTATGGCTTTGTGTTGGGAAGTGTGGCATGGTAAAGTAAACACGATGGACAACCTACAAAAGAGAAGACCCGTCCTTTGTATTTCACCAAACTGGTGCATTCTTTGCAGATCTCATGGTGAGGATTGTAATCATCTATTTTTATCTTGTAGTGTCACTGCAGAGCTCTGGGCTTGGCTTCTATCTTTGTTTCGGTCTAGTTGGGATATGCCAGCAGAAGTAAGCACAATCTTTAACCCTTCTTTCTTCTCTTGGCCCCATAAAAGAGGAAGGAAAATGTGGAGATGCTCACGAGCAACATTGTTATGGACAGTATGGGAAAAAAGGAATGCCAGAATCTTCCAAGAAAAAGGAAGAAGCAGTCAAACCTTAAAGGACTGCATTTTGTCCAGGTCTTTACATTGGTTAAAGACTCTAGAATTATTTAACCATTTTACTTTTACTGATTGTTGGAAGGATTGGAAGTTGGTAGCAAGCTGTTCCTCCTACAAGGGAAGGGCAGTGACTAGCTGGGTCCCCCCTCCTCTTGGTTCTTTGAAGCTGAATTTTGATGGGAGTAGCCAGGGTAATCCGGGTCCCTGGGATGGGAGGTGTACTGAGGAATGAGGCTGGAGAGATTGCCTTAATCTACTCTGGCCCTTTAGGAGTTGGGAACTCTATCCGGGCAGAACTGCTAGCTGCAATACAAGGAATACTTCTTGCAAAAGAAGTGGGCGTGGAGCAGCTTCTGATTGAAGGAGACTCTAAGACAGTGGTGGACTGGTTAAATAATCCGGAGGATGCCACTTGGGGCTACAAAAATGAGTTAAAGAAATTCAAATGGCTGCCAAGAAATATGTCTATAACATTACAATGGGTTGGGAGATCAACTAATGCTTTTGCTGATGTCTTGGCAAAACAAGGGATAAATAGGGAAACATTGTTCTGGGCACAATTGTAACTATTGTTTTAATTTCAACATTCATGTTTTCTCTGTTGTAGTTTGTGTATTTGCTGTTTGGAGAGGCTGCTCCTCGCGCCTCTAAGGGGATCTTCTTGTATCTATTCATTATTTTAATGGAATTGATGTTATTTATCAAAAAAAAAAAAAACAAAACAGATTGATAATTTTCCATATCCAATAAATAGAACAGATTGATAATAACAACCACAAATGATATTTCATACACAAGATGCTCACCAGCACATCTTCAATGCACAGAGGTGTCAAGCCTCCTCTGTTGAACCAATTGTGTTTGACCTGCATAAATTACGAATCCACTTGCAATTGGGTTTTATATATAAATAGAAAATAAGTACTGAAAATCAATTAATAAAATTGACAGCATTGCACCTAAAGTTGGTACATGAAACAGAGGCGGTTCCTAAAATCCAATGAAAAGGCCATAGATACAACAAAGATGCAATAAAATTAAAGAAGTCAGAAGATAGAAACTGTTGGAATCACGTTTTTTGGTAGAAGTTGGAAGCATATCAAGACATTACAAAATGATTTCAGATAAAGTAACATATACATTTAAGATTTGAAGTTTTATAAAGTCCACCTACTGTCAACAATCATATTAAATCTCAATCTCCCATGAAGTACATAGTTCCAATATAGCAGATATTTAGCTCAACATCAAACCCCTCCTAACGTAAACATGCGTGCACACAAACACAAAAGTTTTCATGTCAGTAGCAAGTAAATAGCCAAAATTATGTTAAAATGGGTAAGTAGCCAACAAAATTTTCCTCGAAGACCCAAGAAGCTGAAATAGAGCAAAGTTATCTGGACCACTTAAACCATGTACAAAATTCATGTAAAGAATCTGTACAAAAACAATGTGGGCAAGAATCTGATATGTGCCTTAGGAGAACTCACCCCTAAAAGCTAGCTGTTAGAGGGAGGGAACCCAAGCACATATATACCCCACAACAGCATCCCATACTACCAACATAAGACAACTGGATCGTAACATCCCACCACGCTTCCGCAGTCCCGAGGCTCACGCAGGCTGGCTTTTCACTAGTCCACCTAGTCCCAGCCGAACACTGCAATACCAACGTCACCACCTGCGCCGCACCATTGCAACTGGGAGGCTGGGAGGCATAGTGTAGGCTCTGATACCATTTGATACGTGACTTAGGAGAATTCACCCCTAAAAGCTAGTTGTTAGAGGGAGGGAACCCACGCACATTTATACCCCACAACACAGCATCCCATTCTACCGATATGGGATACCTCATATTAGCATCCCACATGTTGACAAATGGATCGTAACAGAATCCGAACAGAATGTAATACAGGAATCAAAGCAGTTTCACAAAATAAATCAAGGATATCACAGAAATGGGTTATCGAATTCTCTAGTAAATGGGAAAGAAAAACTATTCTGTAAGAGAAAAAGAATCGCCTATAAAGTATTAACTGAAGAATTATGTCAGCCAAATACAGTTAGATATGGATTAAAACTTATAGCAGCTAACAAAATGAGAAAGGCCCATAACCGAAAACCTCGGACGCATGGATGATGAAGACGCCAAGATGTCGAGCAACTCTCAGAATCAAATCTTTCCAGAACAAGAACTTGGGTTCCCAATCTGATCTTTGTCCGCTAAAAGCCTTGAAACGGGACGTAGCAACGACTTCGTCGTCCCAATCAGGCACTTCCCTTCTAATGAACTCCACGACAGACGAATTCATATAAACCAGAAAGTAAGTTCAATTCCTCCAGAAATATTCAACCGAATTCGAGGTCGAAAGTTGGCAATTGGTTCACAAACTCTCACAACACAACAAGAAATACCAAAAAAAAAGAGTTGAAAATTTTCAAAATTTTTCCGCCAAAGATGTTTTGTTTCAGAGAGAGGACGGTTGAAGATCGTCGATTTTGCAACAACAAATTGGGGGTTCTAGTTCGAGTAAGAGGGAAGAGGGAAGACTGAGGAGAGTTCAGGTGCGTAATACCGTAATATTCCATTCATCAATATTAGGGTGTATTTGGTTGGTGGGTTTTTTATTTATTTTGGCTCGAGTGATAATTTTGGTCCCCAAACTTTAAAATAGGAAAATCTAGTACCCGAATTTTCAAAATGTGATAATTCAAATTCTCTTTATCAACCATCCAAATTCTTTTTATCAACCATTTGAAAAATAAAAAATGCCCTAGGAATGTCATCTAATTTTTTTTATCAATCATCCAAATTCTAAACAGTCACCAACTTTTTTTAATAGAAGATGCTAGGATTTGGGACTCTTTAGTTTTTTGTCAACGTTTGGATGGTTGATAAAGAGAATTGGATGGCATTCAAAGGGCAACTTTAACTTTTTAAATGTCACTTAACGACTGATTAATGAACTGGTTAACAACAGGTACTGGATTGTTACATTTTGAAAATCCAGGTACTAGATTGTTGCATTTTAAAGTTTGGGTTTCAAATTGTCACTCGAGCCAAAGTACAAGGTAATAATCGGGAATTTTCTCTTTTCTTTAATAATGAAAGGGGGCTACACGAGTGGGGTGGGGTGGGGTTAGCACTTAGCACGTTCCCAAATATCACAAAAACAAATAAAATCTAGGGGTTTTTTATGGTTCAGTCGGTGGAGCTAAGATTTCCTAGGGTGGAATGAATCCTGCCCGTGGATTGATGCCAAATTCACGGGTAGGATGTAGTTTATAGGGGGGCTACTAGTAGACTAGGAGGCGGCTGCAAAAAAGATTTTTGAAGGGAAATACAGTCCAAAAATCCCTAAAATCTAAGTCAAGAGCAATAAAAAAAGAGTGAACACTATCCACATAATGAATTAATTAATTAATCTGCAGCTTGCTTTGCTTTGCGATAGATATGACATGCATACCAAGACGATGACATTCCTTGATGATGTTAGAAGAAGACAATTGATGATGAGCTTGGAATTACCATCGATAATAATAGACATACCAAGGAAGATGAGAGCAGTATTGTGGGCTTTTCAAGTAGACCAAGCTTCGGCGCTCAAAATTAATTTTTATAGTACCCTCCTAAGGATTTTTCCATCTAATAGGCAACTATTCCTTCTCATGAGTACTCACGGAAACAAGATTCCCACCCAAACAAGATTTCATGTCCATAAGGAAATTAAGAGCTCTATCTATTGGCATCAGATTATTATTAAAAACTTTTTCATTTTTGTTTTTTATAAAGGAACCACAAGATAACCATGTATTTCTCTATGATTAATGGCTCACCATAATTAATAGAAGTGTCATAAATTCTTTCCCACCATTAATTCTTTTCGCAATGGTTTCTAAAAATTACTTTAACCTCTCCTGAAAATATACTAGCAAGTAAATCCATGTAATGAATGGGGTTAAATGGAAATTTAGTTAATTTGATTTGGATGGGAAAATTAGGGTTTTGATATTAGTTTGATTCCAAGTTGGGGTTCATATTTAGGGTTAGTCCTTAGCCTAACCCAAATACCCAATCTATCTAATTTATTATAGTCCTACTTCATTAGTGAGAAAAGCAAAAGGGGTTGCTAGAAGGTTTGAAATTCATACGAGAGCTTTGCCTTAACTCTGTTATTGTTAGAGGGAGATGTAAAAACCATCATCATGGCTCTATTGGAGCCTTTGAGTGCTCTTCCTTGGTGTCTTCACCAACTCCTATTTGACTGTAGAGCCATTCTTCTATCACTCCTTCAATGCTCAATGAGATTTGTGCCTAGATCAGCCAATAAAGTGCTAGCTATAGCTAGATTTGGTTTATCATCTAGTAGAATTTGTACTTGGGCAGTGTGCCGTATTTTTTTGGAACATTGTATCCACATGGATAATTCATTGAGTTTAGCATAATGTGTACGCAAGCTACATAGCATTTCTATTGTTTTATGCATGATTTTGATGATAATTTGCATGATTTCTCACCCTAATTGAGAATGATTCTAGGAATTCAAGAGTGTGGACCAACTTAGGGGGAAGATAGCATAAAACCATGTTGAGAGGGCAAATGTGGAAGCAATTTGGCCCATCTACAAGACAGGCCCAGCCGAGAGTCATAAGGAGGGCACTTTTGGCCCATAAAGAAGCAAAGCCCCATGGGGGACACCAAGAAGAGAGCCCAGCCGAGACTCTCCAAGGGAGACCTTTCAGCCCACCAAGTGGGAGGCCCAAGTGCAGCCCAAGGGGTCCTAAAGGCGGCTACCTTTTAGAAGAGAGAGAGCTGAAGAGAAAAGTACAAAAGGAGAAGAGAAAGGGGAGAAAAGGGTTCGAACCCCCAAAAGGAGAAAGGAAAGAAGAGAGGCGGGAGAAAGGAGAAAAGAGAAGATCTAGAGGAAGAAAAAGGTTGCTGAATGCGAATTGGAGGAGAATCACATCCAAGAAATTGAAGATTGAAGCAGAATTCTAGGTTGTCTTCTTCTTTGGTTCTATGCAATTGGTAACCGAATTCAGCTAGGGTTTCATGCAATTTTGTCCATTAATTTCTCTTTCTTGCTAGAATTTGAACCATGATTGATGATGTTTTCAGATCTGTAATTAGTTTTCTAGGGTTATTCGATTGATTGGATTCATTCTTGATGTTTCTTGGTTAGGGCTTTAATTGTTAGAACAGTCTTGGCCGAATTGTTCTTGATTCTTGGATTGTCTGAATTGCTTGAGAAAGAATTTAGGTAATCAGATCTACTAATCAAGAACCGAATCTAACACATCTTAGAGATAATTTGTGTGATTCGGTTGGTGTTCATTC
The DNA here is from genome assembly GCF_055504915.1 of Nelumbo nucifera. NCBI lineage: Eukaryota > Viridiplantae > Streptophyta > Magnoliopsida > Proteales > Nelumbonaceae > Nelumbo > Nelumbo nucifera. Next base: position 66,871,532 of record NC_142652.1, read on the forward strand.
GAATCTGAATTGATGCCCTTCGAATTGCTTGCTCTTAATGCATCCATGGGGATTAAATTCTTGATAGAGATATAAGATTTGTCACCCATAGATAGGATGAGCTGTGCTCAAAAGAGGCTGCTCATGCCATTAGGGTTTCACCAAACCATAACTGAATTCCAATTCAATTAAATAACCTAATGATTTAATTGCTAGACCGAATCTGCTAGTGTTCACATATAGCTTTTCTTCTCATTGCATGAAGGTGGTTTGATCCGAACTGATTAGGATAGCTTGCTAGTTGGAAAATAGGATTTTGATTTGGTTAATAATTTGGTTTATTAGATAACAAATGGCTGATTTATTACTAGTAGTTGTTGGATAAATCATCGTGGGAACGATATTCTACTCATCATTGTATTATTTGATCGACTAGTGCACTTTCTAGTATAAGCAATACGCATCAAGTTTTTGGCGCCGCTGCTGGGGATTTATCACAAGAATATTAGGAACCATCTGTCATTGTTAATCTGATTTTAATTTTGTGCATTATGTTTCTGATATTTGTGTATTAGTATATTTATGACTATGACTTGTACAGTTTATGATGCGCAGAAGTGAAAAGGAGAGCATCACCTACGATCCCGAGATTAAAAGAACTCTCTGCAGCCGCCTTAGAGCTTCTAGGCAAGTGAGAGTTGAAATTGAAGAGATGGCCGAACCAATAACCATGATGGACTATGCCAAACCAACCCTTACCGGGGCTGCTTCAAGCATTGTGAGACCAGCTATAGCTGCTAACAATTTTGAGATCAAACCAGCCATCATTCCGATGATACAAAACACGGTTCAGTTCTGCGACATGGCTCATGAAGATCTGAACACTCACATCGCCAACTTCTTGGAAATTTGTGATACATTCAAGCACAATGGGGTTAGTGATGATGCAGTGAGGCTTAGGTTGTTCCCATTCTCATTGAAGGACAAAGC